>NC_067403.1:115200552-115879052 GCF_016432865.1 Antechinus flavipes | reverse complement strand
AACACTGTCTTATCTCTTGGACACTATTTTAAACCGTTTTTACATCTTGTATTTCTAAGCAGGGTGGGGTCAGCTTTAATCAATGTTTTTATCTATTAATGTTTATAATGAAGGCAGGGAGTCATGAGTAAACGAAAAGATAATTATCTTTAATAATAGAATAACCTACAGAATCTAATTAGTGTGTATGCTCATTTTTTTTCCTATTACTTACTTTATCCTAAGTTTATTCTTTAAATGAGACAAATGGACTGCAATCCTCTCATAAGATATGGGAATCCAAACAAGGGTCTGCAATCTTTCGAAAGACTTGTGAAATATCTGAACAGCATAGAGTCCATGTTCTTTATTTTTTTTATTTCTCACAAATTCTTCTGGCATTATGGTAAAAACTAGAGACCCTTTCTCAGAATGTTTTCAAATGTTTTACAAAATACAAAGGATTACAAAGGCAATCAATTCTGCTGAAATACAGTTCTCAAATGCACATAACCAAAGAGGAGTATGTTATGTGTATTTTGTGTGTGTGTGTGTGTGTGTGTGTGTGTGTGTGTGTGTATGGGTATTTGTGAAACCATATTAGATTTTCTTAGCAAAGATACTAAAGTGATTTACATATATGTAAATGTTTATATGTGTCATAATACCTATCCAAATATACATACATATATACATATGTGTGTCCAGTTATAAGATCTCCCCAGGTTAATAACCACTGCCATAGAACATGACATTTTCAATCAGAAAACTAGGATTGGATCCTTTAGGTCTTTTTGGGTCTCAGTTTCCCACAGAAGGAGACCTTCTTCTGACCATGCATCTTATATCTCTTGTTGCCTGCATTTTCTGAAGTCAGCTGATCATCTGTCATCTGCATTAGCACAAGACAACTACCACCTCCTGTTGTTAGCCTGGTTTGATGTAGTGGGTCTCTCTGAAAAGAGGAACAAACATTTCTTTAATCTCAAGCCCATCCATCTTTCTGCTTGCCTTGAGAGAAGAGGAAGAAAAAACATGGGCATGGTGTTGGACTTCCATATCCTGCTGTGTGAATTCCTTTATAATTTTCTACCTTTGGAATGAAGAGGAATAGTGAAATAGGATCTCTCTCATCTGAGCACTTGATTATGTCTTTCATTTCATGTTGAAGTTTTTTTTCAGCTCCATGTCCAGCCTTCTCTGAGATGAGAAGTTCCTTCTACTCCTCTAATTGGATGGTTCAAGGATGAAACATTCTCATAGCTTTTCCCATTCCACACATCCCAGTGATTCTAAACTCTTGTAATAGTTTCAAACCTGATTCCCTATAGCCCACTAATTAATTCCTTATCCCCATCCCATTCAATGATCATATTCACTCCACTTTTAAAACCAAGCATGAGTAACTTCTTCCATGGTGTCCTCTGGAATGCATGTTCCTTAAACAACTAATTTGCCTTCATACTAATTAATTTTTTGTTTTCTTACATACTCCTTTCATCTTTTAGTTGTTGCAAGCTGGCTTGCTTCTGCTGAAACACCTCCCTGAGTACCCTTTTCAGTTCTGTATCTATTTTCATTCATTCCTCTCAGCTCTCTAGTTGAGGCTATTGGTATCCTACAGACATTCTTCTTTACTCCTTCTGTAGTATTTCCTTTAGTACTCTAATCCCCTCCCATAGATTTAATTACAATGTCTTTGCTAATGATTCTTAAATCTATTTTCTTGCCCTACCTCTCTGTTAATCTACAACCATCAATTCCTCACTATTACTCTTCTATTCATTCTTTTTTGCTAAAACCTGCAAATTTCAGCTTTGCAAATTAATTCAAATATGCCCCTCCCCTGTCCTCTGATATTGACACCACTCTTGTCTCAAGTCTTTCACCACTATAATCAATCTTCCATTCAGTGACCAAAGTTTTACAAACAAGTTGCCGCAAATACAGTACTCTCTCTTTTTTCCCAATTTAGTTAATTCCAGTGGAAAATTCTATTGCCTCAGGAACAAATGCAAAATGCTCTGTTTGGCATTTAACCTTTTCATAAGGCACCTTCTTCCTATCTTTCTAGTTTTCATATACCTTACTTCCTACCACATATTCTTTGGCCCAATGACCCTAACTTCTTGCTATTCGATGAACAAGAAAATACATCTCTTAGTTCTATTCGTATTCTCTGGCTATCCTCCACTCTTGAAACTCCCTTTTTACTCTTCTTTACCTATTAGCTTCTTTTAATTGCCAAATAAAATCCCATCTTCTACAGGAAGCCTTTTTCAATCCCTTTTAATTCTATTGCCTCCTGATTCTTAAAAATTTTCTATTTATACCACAT
Organism: Antechinus flavipes; assembly: GCF_016432865.1. Classification (NCBI taxonomy): domain Eukaryota; kingdom Metazoa; phylum Chordata; class Mammalia; order Dasyuromorphia; family Dasyuridae; genus Antechinus; species Antechinus flavipes. The sequence continues at coordinate 115,876,735 of NC_067403.1, read as the reverse complement.
ACAGCTTGTAGATACATATTTATTTGCTCATTCTCTCCTCCATTAGATATTAGCTCTGCAAGGGCGAGAACACTTTTTGTGCTTCTATTCATATCCCTGCTTATGTAGGAAAGTATAGTGGGTATTTAATAAATGTTTAATAACTAAGTTTCCTGAGTAAAATAAGTTAGACTAAACTTAATTTAATTCAACAAAAATATTTCAAGCATATACTATGTAATAGGCACTCTGACAGGTACTATATGTGTACAACAAAATAGTCCTTGATTTCAAGGGCTTTATTTTCTTTTAAAAAAAAATATAGATCCCTTTTCTCTGTGCCTCATAGTCATTACAAAATACCCTACAGATTAAACACTATTTTGTGATGGAAAAAAAAATTAGGAAGGAAAATATGTTACATATATATTATATATCAGGTAAAATAAGACTGTATTTTAATATTATTGGAAAATATTAGATATAGTTATACAAATTAGATATACCTTTAACAATATAAACGATATTTTTCCTAATTTAATCTATCTCTCTTTCATAAAGGGGGAACAAGATCTAATTCTATCTCTGATATTTACTAGTTTTCTTTGGCCAAGTGACTTAACTTCTTTCAGTCTTTGCTTCCTCACCTATAAAATGGGGTAATATTGGCATCTACCTCTAATATCTGTTATGAGAACAAAATGATAAAATATTTGTAATGTGTTTTGTAAACCTCAAGATATTATTTAAATGCTAATGATCATCATCTAGAATATCACTGGAAACATTTATATTCTATTAAGGAAATATAAAAGTTACCAAAAAGTTAAAGTAATTTTAGAAGAAAAAAAAAGCAATACTAATTATGATTATTAAAAAAAAAAAAACATTTACCATAGGATGATTCTAAGATGAATCGTGAAAGAAGCCAAGGGGTACAAGAAATAGAGGGGAGGAAAGAGTACATTGCAGATGTGGTAGTAAGTCTGGCAAGGAACAGGATATGAAACCCTGAGTTTGGGAATCATAAAAGCATCCAATTGAATTAGAATATAAAATCAGAGAATAATGTATAATAAAGATGGTCCAGTTTCTAAAGTGGCTTTAATCTCCAAATATATTGTCTCATGTAGTGATTTTGCCACATGTGTGTGTTAAAGTTTGAGGAGTGGGAACAGTTAACCCAAAAAAGAATGAGCCACCTAGTTGAGTATTAATGATATGGAAGTATTGTTGCTCTTCAGTTATGTCTAACTCTTCATGAGCCCATTTACATTTTCCTTGACAAAGATCCCAGAGTAGTTTACCATTTCTTTTTCCAGTTCATTTTGCTGATAAGGAAACTAAGACAGAGTTAAGTGAGTTGCTTAGGGTCACACAGCAAGTAAATGTCTGGGGCCAGATTTGAACTTAGGAATATGAGTTTTTCTTAGTCCAAGTCTGTCACTTTATCCACTATATCATTTAGCCTTTCTAGTGATATATTAGAGGTTGTTCTAAATTTCTGGTGAAGTTCCTTCCAATTATGATAATCTTTAAGTCTGCCAAATGCAAACTTAAGAAGTGAAAGACACTGGCTCTTTTGTTGAGGGAATGGTATTCTTTTTCTCTTTATGGTGAAGAAATGGCTATGTAATGATGTCATTTCATTTCATATTGAATAAATGTACTTATATGAGAATTTTAAAGAGAAAAGCAGCAAAAATGCAGCAAAAATTGTCTATTTTGCAACTATCAAAATTGTGTACAAGTACTATTTGGAACCTAGATGTTCATTCATCTGAAAGCTTAAAATATTATCAGAAATTCTCAGAAATTCCTTATCAGAAAAAACTTAACAGTTATATGCCATTATTCTGAATACAGTTTATCCATCTTACACTCAAGGTACCTGATTTCCAAATATTATATTACACATTGGTACTCAAGAAATCACCAAATGGTTTTTGGATTATATTTTAGAATATTAAGAATACCATTATCCCCAAATGGACTGATATTATAAACATTTTATTTGACTGAATTCAACAATCAAATTTCATCAAGAACAACGTATATATGTAGGCATGTGCTAGAAACTAGTTTTACAAAGACCAAACACCAAACATTTCTTCTCTAAATTCACATTCTATTTGGGGAATACAAAATGTACACAGCCATGTAAACACAAGGTTATTTGAAGAAAAAAATAACTATTAATTAATGGGGATCTCAAAGCTAACAAGATTCATTTGAAAAGAAGGTACCGGTTTAAAAAAAAAAAAACAGTCATTAGAAAGGAATGCATTCCATACATAGAATTTGGGAAATTAATGTGTTCAAAATCATGGAAGCAAAATAATGTCATGCCAAGTTCAGCCAATAGAACAGGGGTCCTCAAACTTTTTAAATAGGGGGCCAGTTCACTGATCCTCATTCTGTTGGAGGGCCAGATTATAGTAAAAACAAAAACTTTGTTTTGTGGGCCTTTAAATAAAAAAACTTCATAGCCCTGGGGGAGGGGGATAATCGTCCTCAGCTGCTGCATCTGATCTGCGGGCTGTAGTTTGAGGACCCCTGCAATAGACAGTAGTAAGATTTTTATTAAAATGTAGAATGAAATAAGGGAAGTAGTGTTATATAAAAGTATGAAGGTAGGTGTTACCCTGGTTCTTGGATCTTGAATGCCAGGGTGAATATTTTCTATTTTATCCTAGAGGCAATAGAGTTGAGGAGATAGTAAATTTTGATGTCTGTATTAGAGGAGAGAGAGAGAAACAGAGACTGAGAGACAGAAAGAAATAAAGACAGAGACAAAGACAGAGATACAGAGATGGAGAGACACGGACAAAGAGACAGGGACACACAGAGACAGAGACACAAAGACAGAGACACACAAAGAGACAAAGTGATACACAGATAGAGAAATAGAGAGAGACAGAGAGAGACAGATCCAGAGACAGACAGAGACAGAGGCAGTGGCAGATATAGAGACAGAGGCAGAAGCAAGGCAGAGGCAGAGAGAAACAGTTCATTTCAGACCACTGACTTAGCAAGAAAATTGTGTTAAACTTAGAAAGAGGCAGATTGGAGAAGTAGAAACTGGAAATCAAGAAAGCAGCAATACAATCAGTCTTTTACAATAGTACAAGTGAAATGATGATCACCTAAATTTTGATGAGAACTGAGCAAATAGAGAAAAAAGGTACAGATGCAAGGGATGTTCTAGATAAACATTGATAGGACCTAATGTCTTATTGATTATAGTGGCGAGACAGAGGAAGAAAAAGCAAGTTTGAATGTGGCATTATGAACGAAAATGACAGGAAGGGTCATGGTAGTCTGGAGAGAAATAATAAAGTTTGGATAAGGGACAGGTTTCCAGGTTAAAAAAAAAATAGTTGCTTGTCCTGTTCTTGAGAGAACCAAAATGACATCACTATGTTAAAAGTCAAGTTGCAATGTGTGGAGTTCTCTGTCACAGGTCAGATCCAAATAGTCCCTATGAACATTTGGGGTAGCTTCTCTAACTTTGGACATCCTGCATTTCTTTTGGCATAATTCAATTCTGCTTTGCTCATAAAGCACAACACCTTCTCTGATGAGGGCATGCATGCAGGGTGCTCCTGTACCAGTGTCTCCCATGTCATCCAATCAATTCTAAAGTTCTTAAGAGATACTAGACATATAGATAAGTTAGATAAGTTCAACAGGCAATTAGTTATATAAGACTGAAGTTCAGAAGAGAAATGAAAGTTTAGTGGCTTGGAAACATCAATGCAGATATGCATTAAATCATCAGAAATAGCTAAGATCTCTAAAAGAGAACAAAAAAGAATCCAAGACAAGAGTTTTCCAACAAGTGAGACTGAAGATGTAAGCAAATAATGCACCATTAAAAGAGACTAGAAAAGAGTCCAAAAAAAATAACTGAAATTGTTTTATTTCTTTAAAAAGAACAACAATGAATGGATGCTGTTTTTTGTTGTGGTTGAGTCATTTCCATTATGCCTGCCTTTTTGATGCCATTTAGGTTTGTGGAAAAATACTGCAGTGATTTACATTTGCTTCTACTTTTTACTCTATTTTATAGATAAAAACTGATGCAAACCAGGTTAAACGATTTGCCTAGGGTCCCACAGCTAATAATGGCTCATCCTAATTTTAAATCCAGTGCTATATTCACTTCACCACATAAATACTCTAAATAAGTGGATGGATAGTGCTAACCTATAAGTGATGTGATAAAATTATAACAATTCACAATTTTGCAAAATGTCAATGTGGAGAAAATGATGTCTACAATGCCATTTCTCAAGCTACAAGTCAATTGTGATTTATGTACTCAATACATTTATCAATATTATATATACATATACATATATATATATACACATAATTAGGTGAAGATAATGATACAAAAGAATTGTAAGAGTCATTTTCTGAAATTTGTGATCTAATTGAATACAATAAATACTTATGATGCAGGTAAAAGAATCAAATGCAACAAGTAGCAACATTAACACAAAATTGCTAGATATACTTACTTTCTTAGTCTCAGTGTCAGTGATATTTGGTAAAGAGACTCCTGGGAGAAAGAAAAAAAAACAATGTCTAATACCAAATGCACAAAGTAAGGATGTTGAGAAGAATTTTTGACCATGAGACCATTACTAGAGAACAAAATGAAATGAATTGCAGCAAAGTAATAATCCCTAAAAAATAGAAGAAATGATGATAGATTTCAGCAAATACATGATTGTCAATTTAGGGATTTAGTGGATCTGTGCTTCATCTTCTCAAACAACAATGGAGACAAATAGAATAGATTGAATATATTTACACTGTTTTTGAATGATCTACATTAGAGTCTGTATGTGAAAAAAGTCTTAATGCCTTGGGATAAAAATTTTGTAAATTAATTTGTAAGTGTACGTATGCATGCATGAAAATCTAATGGAACAGCCTCAGTCAGTAATCAAACTGATGCATCATTCTTCATGTGTTTATCTGCCAAATAAAGATGCAATCAAGTATGAAATTTGAAGTAGGAAAATAGAGAATGACAAACTGATAACCTTTCGACTCTACTAAATAAATAGCACATATATTGCATTGAACTAATAGCCTTGGAAATAAGAAAGTTGATGTTGCATAAGACCTACGATGGAGAAGAATAGGAGCACACACCTTAAGATTCCTACTATTATATGGGGGAAAAAAGGAGGAAATATAAAATATTTGATGCCAATATACAATTATTACCTTCATTTTGTATTTATTTTGATAACTAGAGGGAAGATACCAACATAGTATGTTGATTGGTTTTGATGAGGATTCTCAAAATGAGGTCTATAGACTTATAAAAGCTGTCCCAAAAATCTTAGTGCAGTTTTAAAATTCAATAGCTGAAAATGACATTTGCTTTTTGAAAAACCCAGTATTTTTCAATATCTTCAGAAATCTATTTCAACATCATTGTTTTCTTTGTAATTCTAGGAAGTTTTCATATTTAAAAAACTTAATTTATTTGGTTTCATCAATTTATCAAAGGGGACCTTGAGAGAAACAAGATTAAAAATCATGCTCTACAAAAATTTTGCATAAAAACAATTGCCAGAATTACATATTATAATATATTGTGAAGGGTCTATGATTGTCACAAATAGTGGAAACAGAAAACTATATATATATATATATATATATATATATATATATATATAATATATATATATAAGTTTTGACACATACATGAAATGTCCAAAATTTTAATGAAACATTGCACTTTAAAACTTCATTAAGCCTTTCAGAGCATTTTGTATATTCATCTTCTGTTATGTGAAGTTATTGGTTCAAGATCTTTAGAACATTAAAATTTTAGAAATAGAAAAGAGATTTATGTTTTACATAAAAAGGAAAGGAAATTCCAAATATTTATGCAAGTTCAGCAAGTAAGGTAGTAGTAAAAGCAAAACTAAAACCCAGGTATTAAGTCATAAATGTTTCTAGTATACCAAAGTAGTGAAGTAATATATTGTTTCATTATACTGATAAACTTAAGAAATAATGCCCAATTAAAACTAAGATTAGAAGATTCAACAAAACATTTCAAGAAGAATATAGTCCTACATTACCTTTAAAAATAAACATCATATGTGCTTTTGGTTCAAGTTGTAAACTTTGGCCAATACTAACTATAGATCAGATTTGCATAAAAACGTCATGTTGTGATTTTACCACTATAATCCTTCAACTACACACCCTTCAAATATAGCAAGAAGCTCTAGCATAGAATCCAATTCAATCAATAGTATAATTTGTGAATGTTAAAGAAAAATTTTCTTAAACTATACATGTAATAGTTAACTGTCTTGTTATCTTGAGGGATTGCTTTAAAATTAAATACTACTTAGTAATGTTTTTAGATTTTATTTTATTAGGATTAATTTGCTTTACTATACTGTAATTTAATGTGCATATAGAAACCATTTATAATTGTTTTCATTTTTCTGGTCAAACTAAATACTTTCAATTATTTTAAGAGTCTAAATTTTTAAATAGTACCATATGCTTCACTGACTTATTGCCAATTAGAATATTGTTTCATTGAAATTGTTAGGTTTCTGCACACATTTTAAATAGATAATTAATATAATGGGTAAATAATTAATCCATAAATATCAACAAATTAATCATCTTTTAACTGGCTGTCTGATCCTCAGCAATTGATATAAAAGAAGAAACCTTTGCCTAATTAGAAACTCTCAGTATTATATACAATAATCTTTAAATAAAGTACTTTATGGAATGTACTAATAAACAGCTTAAAATATCCAATTATTTATTAAGCTAAAATAAATTTCAAAAGAACTCAATGGTTACTATCTGTGTCAGTTTGTCTGTCTCATAAATATGTTTGTATGTATTTGCATATAAAAACTAAATCCATCTTTTAATATAAAAATACACATTGGAATGTCGCTACAAAATTAAAATGAAGACACTAGGTGTACTATGCTATAGAAGTACTAACTGCAGCATATGTGTACATATACATATGTGTCTGTGTATACATACACGTGTGTATACATCTTTATAGAATTATATGAATATAAATTATTACCCAAAATAGTGAATTCATGCTAGCTTCCTTAATTTTGATCACTTAGTAAACATAATTTAAACAATCAAAATGTCACATTAATAAAAAGATTTTTAATTAAACCAAGAGAAAAGAAGAAATGCATGCAATTGTGATGTACTTAATGATTTGTATTAAATGTATTCTAAAATTCTAGAAAAAATTAAATGATCCATTTTGATAATTCAATCAGACTTCATTAATTAGCATACAAAATAATTGATAGCCTCTATTTTTCCTTTTAAATGTGATTCTTCTGAGTTTACCCTTATCAAAATACAATCAATTAAGCATGTATTTCAAGAGGAAGAATTCTATTTTTTACTTTGGGAGTGCCTAAGGTAACACTATGAACTTTGCCACATTTATTTTTCAGTAATATTTTTGTTAAATCTCTAAATTAATATCAAACAGGATATTATCCTGTTATGTCATTATTTTACTGGTAGTATATATTAATTACAATTTAACCACTTAAAGTTCTTGAGAAACCATGCTCAAGAGTCCTAAGTTTCCAAGAAACTCAAATACAGATTGTTTTCAGTGGGTGTAAGTACACCCACAGCTTATATCTAGAAATGTGATCTTTTAATTAATGGAGTTGACATTCATCAACAACTTGTTCACATTTCTTAATGGATAAGTGTTGAGAGCTAATCCATGTTCCACTTATAATATAACAGCTATAATTAAAATACTTTCCACATTTTAAAAGGATACAATAAATGCTAATGAATCTTTACTAATTCATTATGACTTTGTGATTCCATTGATTTGACAAGGTAGAAAATATTATAGTAAATTTTAAGCAATTCATTAATGAATTAATCAATGTCTAAAAAACAAAATTATGTCAAAAATCTACCCAATTTTCTAATTAATTGCAAAAACCCACAAAAAGAAAGTTTCATGAATAGAATTTTGAGATAAAAAATGAGATAAGGAAATTTGAAGTTTCCATGCCACTCAGTTATTCATATTAATATAAATACTTCTTTTAAGAGCTATAAAATGATGTTTTTTTCTTAGCTACTACATACTAAATATCCTGATTTATTTTATATAAAAATAAGAATATTAACAAATAGACAGGTTGAGAGCTACAAACAAACAATCTGAAAATATGCATATATACGATTATATTAATATGAAATGTCAATAGAGAAACTCAACAAGGAAGTAAAGGGTGGATTTTGTACTTGTAACTAATATCTGATTGAATCTACAATATTTATTACTAGCAAAACTTTAAATAAACTGCATCTACACCATTAGACAGATTCCGATTTCTGTTACAATTTTAGACAAACTAAAATGGAATCATATAATATAATTAAGCATACATTATCAGTCTTCTAATTTGTCAACATTCAAAGAACTGAATTAAAGTTAGAAATGCAATTTTGCTGTTTGGGGTTTCTTTGTTTATTTTTATTTTAAAGACGCTGATCAAAGACATTTTTAAATCTATTGAATTACTAAATTAATTTGGTAAAATTATGCATAAATGAGTTGGTAAAAACATGGTTTTCATAGCAAATATCTTTTTAAAATTGAATAGTTCAGTAAAAGCTAATATAAATGACAGGCACAGTTTTGTGATAAGTGTCAAATGAATTAGGGGAAAAGTTGAAACATATTTCACCTTCCTGGAATAATTACTATATTATGGTTCTCAGACTGTTAAATGTTGACGTTAGGACATAAAATATTGGTTGAAAACTTCACTATCTTAGTATGAACTTGTATCATGTTTATTCAAAGTATGCTATGCATACAATGTCTGCTTAGAATGGGATTTATTTTCAAGTAAAATTTAATACCTTACTCAAATATTTATTTTTCTTTCCCTAATTAAGAAATTCAAACAATCTTCATAAATCTTAGACAAAAGTCATATTCTGCCACATCACATTATATGGCATATCAAAACTAATAATAGGAAGATAGAAATGTGAATATCTTACTTTATATTTTAAAAATGATTTAACTTTTTAAAAATAACAACCTAAACGTACTGAAGTATAGAAGTGAGAGAAAAAAAGGTGATCCTAGAGTTTTTTCTCCTGACCTTTTTACAAATTTAGAGATTTAAAAAATATTCAGATCTTAATCCAACAATTACGATAATTGTTAAAAGAACAGAACACATGTGTCTCGTACTATATAATAAAACCTGCAGGAAGATTGAATGTCAAAATAACATTGAAAAGGGATTTTTAAAAAGAACATTAATCAAACTGAAATCTGGTGGTCCCTAATCATCAGTTGTTAATATAAACTCCATTAAATAGGCCCTATTAGAGAAACCATTTCTAATCAGGTCATTTTCTCTTTAAGAGTAAATGCTGATAGTTTCCTAGAGAGAGAATAATATTTCCACAAGCATATCATCAATACATACTTTCTCTAGTAACACTATTACCAATAGTCCCTTCTGGAAATATGCCTACGAATTCCTTTCAATCTTAGATTTACCTTGGATTCTTTGAATATGACATTGCATTAAAAATAAGCAAAGATACTCAACTTAGTAGAAGAGGACAGATGTGAAACCAAAAGAGAGAGAGAGAGAGAGAGAGAGAGAGAGAGAGAGAGAGAGAGAGAGAGAGAGAGAGAGAGAGAGAGAGAGAGAGAGAGAGAAATCCATAATGTATTAAAAAGTCTAACTTAGTTGTATTTCATATCCTTTCCATTTACAACATTTCATTGAACAGTTTTTTTTTAAACAAATATGCTTTTGAAATAGCACAAGAGCATCAGCAAAGTTTTATAGTTTATTATCATGTTCTCTTTCTGTTCTCATACAAAACTTTTAAATGACTTTTTAATAATTTTATTTAGTTTTAGACTTATAAGTTGATTTTTAAATTATAATTTGTATCTAAAATTTACTAATTTGGACTATGTGTAATAAGAATATAGAAATCAAGAAATACATTTAGACTTTTTTTTTTAATTTTGAATCATTTTAGGATTACATGAAACTTTTTTTGCATTATTCACAGCAATTAAACTTTTGAGAGTTGGTGGATTAAGTGTTGGGGCTAGAGAAATCACTAAGTGATCTAATTCACCTTCTCTATTATGAAACCCAAGCTAAAATAGGTTCAGTGATTTTTGGGGATGATAAATCTGAAAGGAAGGCAATTTCTAAATCTTTCTAGAATAAGTAAAAGCAATTGAATTAACTTTTAAATAATTGCTATATTAATATGATTATATTGTAAATACATGGGTACTTTATTTCTCCAGTTTAAAAGAAAATAACTGGCAATTTAAAAAGTTATTAAGCATATGAAGTCTTGTATCAAAAATTCATAATTCAGAGAAATATTTATATTTTAATTTTCCTTGGTAGGATATTGTTCTAATTCTAGGTACTATGAAATACTCAATACATTTTGGAAATCAATATGTATTAAATAATGAATAATGAAGGTTTTATGTTGACTCCCCCCTTTATGTATGAAGATGATTCCTACACCATTGTCATGCCTATTGCAAAACAGAGTAGAAAGAGCCAAATACTAGTAGTTTCATGTCTATTTTCATGCTCTCCCACTGACCAGCTATACCACATTAAGCCCCTTAAGCCTCAGTACCTTCATCTCTAGAATGGGTACAATACAATTTGCATCTGCCAACTTGAAGAACATTCTGTGAAGATAAATGAGAGAAAGTATATGAATTGTTTCAACAGTAATTAAAAGAACTGCACTGTATATATTCAAGGTATTGCTACCTTAATTCTCATATAAGCAAAGAAATAGGGAAAAAAGAATGTTTATGATATCTTTTGTCTATGTATCTGAATTTGCTACTGTCATATTTTGGGCTGCCACACAAATTACATAGTTATTGTAATTTTAGGAAGAAGGATCTCCAATATAAAGAGAATTACTGAAAGTCTTGTATCAATTTCTTTTGTTTCTATTCTAACCATTACAGCAAATTATTTTAAATACCCCAAGTATGTTGTTTCAATGAAAGAAGTACAAAATTATTGACCTTAAATTACCAAATAATATGCAATTAGGTAATTAATTCTTTCTAATCTTAATAATATGTGTTCTTATAAAAGCACAATCAAAATGAAGTTACTTTCAACTAAGCAACTGAAATTATTTTCAGCTATACTATGATCCACTTTCAAAAGTCTAATTATAGAACAAATGCCGGTGGTCTGAATGAAAGTGGAGTAAAATAAGTAGAAAGAGAGTGAAGAAAACTTGACAGAATACAGATTATAAGAATGTATATAATTTATATACAAATGTCATGTATATGACACACATATATGTATATATGTCAAATTATATTGCAGTTGCAAACTGAATTTGCAATTTCATATGTAAGAATCAAAGTTGTCTTTCCGACAAGTGGTTATAGATGGATATATGTATTCATTTTTATAATTTCCTCTCACTGTGATTAAACAAGGATAAATTATTTTTATGCCTTGTTCTAATACAGTTTTCCAGTGCTCCATCTACTGGATGTCCCTACATTTCCAGCACTAACTGATAACCCCTAAAAAGTAACACGAACTAATTCAGCAGGTGGCTTCAACAATCTTAAGCCTTAACTACGCTGCTGTGAAAGTTAAGACTTTTTTTTAGAGACTCTAGTTTCCCATACACAAATAAACAATATACAAAATATTCACAAAAATGCCCGATTTAATAACAGTAGGTTTCAATTAATATGTTCCAGAAAAGGCAAACTGCAAAGATAGGCGGACACATATTAGGTTTAGGAAATATCCCTAAATGATGCAGATTTTGAGAACAATAGTAATGGGGGTGTCATTTTATTTTATTTGTTTAAAGGCTTTGTTTCAGCTCTTGCCTTAAAACAAACAAACAAACAAAAAACAGAATTCTAAGGACAAAAGTTTCAAAGCACTATTAGTCTGCCTGAAAGCAAAGTACACAGGTCTCTTAAACCGATATTAGATTTTCCCCATCCAAGAATTACCAAAAGTGCAAGTAGCCCTCAATCCTCGGGTCTTCAGAGAAGGATGCAAAGAAGTCACGTTCAGGCAACAAGGCTGATGCACTTTCCTCCCTTCTCCATCTGCTGTCACAGACGGGACAATGTGCTGCTGCTGGCCACCGGTCACTGCTCGGATGCTGAGCCTGCTGCCGCCGCCCGCACCTCCAAAATGGGGCTACTGTAAAGAAAGGGTTACTCCTCTCTGGGAGTCGAGTGGCGGCAATCAAACTTCAACCTGCTTTAAGCTATCCTTCGGCTTCCTAGAAACTTACATCTCTCCGGGTGTGGGAGTACCACGGAACACCGTTATCTCCATACACGGAAGGAAAGAGGAGGCAAGGGGATGTTATACTAATGAAGGGCACCCCAAACAGAACAGACTGCTGAGTTAGAGAGAGGTGCCTCTTTGGCAGGGATGGGATGCACCGCGTCTCCGGCCCATCCAGCCCACCTCCCTCACCTTCTCCCATCCACAAATGATGACCCAGGTTACCCCGGGAGGGTGGCTGCCCCTGGCGGAGGAGGGAGATCGACTGGGCAAAGTTTGACAAACGACCACCACTCCTGGAGGAAAAGAAGCCCGGTAGCCCCAAATACACACTGCGTAGTAGGAGTCATGCAAAAATAGACATAATTTTTTAAAGTGCGACGTACCTTGCTGCCGTGTCCAGGCACCGCCCGGGAGGAAGTGCCTGAAAGGTGGTCGTCAGGTGCAGGTGCAAGTGGTGGGGTTGGCAAGGGATCCCCCTAGCAAGCCAGTCGTCTTCGCGCTCCAAGGTGTGCTGGGAGGAGGAGGCGGCGATCTACTCCGCCTCTGCCGCTGCCGGCCGGAGGGGCGGGCAGCAGCATCAGCCGCCGCCGCCGCAGCAGCAGCAGCAGCAGCAGCAGCAACACCACGGAGACGCCGGGCAAAGCACACAGTCACTTGGATAAGTGAAGTTGGGGCGGCCTCAGCTGCAGCTCCGGCAACCGGAGAGAGCAACACGTCTGGTGTGAACTTTACAGTTTCAGTCGGGGGGAATATACACACGCACGCACACACATGCATACATACACACACGCACACCCACCCACACACACGCGCCGCGCGCCAAAGGAGCACCTCTCCCAATCGAGCGAACAGGAGCCGGTGTCTCTCTCTGTCCTTCGCTTTCTCTCTCCCTCGCTCTTATTGGCGGGGAGGTTATTGTTTTATTTATTTATTTCCTCCCCCTCTCCCTAGTTCCACCCTCCCCTCTCCTCTCTACGCTCCCTGCTCCTCCTCCTCCTCCTCCTTCACCTCCTCCTTCTCCCCCTCCTCCTTCTCCTCCTCCTCCTCCTCCTCCTCTTCCTCCTCTTCTTCCTCCTCCTCCTCTTCCTCCTCCTCCTCCTTCTTCTCCTCTTCCTCCTCCTTTTCTTCCTCCTCCTGCTTTTCTTCCTCCTCCTTCTCCTCCTCCTCCTCTTCCTCCTCCTTCTCCTTCTCCCCAAGCCTAGGAGTCAGTCCCCGGCACTTGGGTCTGCAGCTCAACGAAGCTGCTCCTTAGCTAACCACAGATTCCATTTGCCTGGGCTGCTGGTGTATTTGTGCGCGCGACTGGGGAGGGATGGCTATGTTGGGGTAAGGCGGGGCCCGGGGTGATGGTGGCGAGGAAAGGGGAGAGGGGAAAGGACAAGGAGAAAAAGGAAAGGACTAGGGTGGGGGCCGAGAAGCTGGGGGAATTTTTTTTTTTTTTTTGCCCCTGCTACTGAGGGCGTATAGGATGATGCTCAAGGAAGAACCCCCGAGTTCTGAGGTTGGAGGAAAGGAAAAAACAGCCCCTCTGCTTAGTGCTTGAAGAATTGGAGGTTGCTGCGTACAGCCTGGCGGCTGGAGGCAAGATGTGAGCCGAATGTTGACGCTGACTGCGACCTCTCAGACACTGCTGGAGGAGCTGCTCGGAGCGGAGCGTTCTGTGCCTACCACTGCGCCAGCCACACTAGCATTATGTTCTTCTCCTCCTTCCCCTCTGTTCCCTCCTCCTCTTCCTCCTCTTTTTCTCCTCCTCCTCCTACTCCTCCTTCTCTTCTTCTTCCTCCTCCTCCTCCTCCCTCTCTCACTCCCTTCTCTTCCTCCTCTCGCTCCCTCCTCGTCCTCCTCCTCTTCCTTCTCTTCCTTTCCTGCTCCTCTTCCTCCTTTTCTTCCTCTTCCTCTTTTTCCTCGTCTTCTTTGACCAAAAAGATGTCAGCTTCTGCCGCCCCCTCCTTCCCTTCCTTGGTTCTCTAATGCTTTCATTTACCCCTCAGGAACACTGATGAGCATCGTCATTTAGTCACGAAGACGTGAGTTTGCATTTGTTAATGGTGGTTTAAGTGCTATACCAAACGTCTTCCTTCATGTCCCCCTTCCGACTCGACTCCAACCCTTTCGCTGTTCCCAAACTCTTCGCAAAGATGGAGCTCATCCCCTTGGGCTTTTGTTTGCATGCCCGCTGTTTAGCGAGAGGGTAGAAGAAATGGAAGCTGCTGGCTATCCATAGAACATAGCAACTAGAGCTTCTGATACCTAAACGATGCTCCAAAGGCACCACAGACATTGGCACTGATATTGGCAGCAGCTTCGGCTCACTTGGATTGCCTGTGCTGTTTGCTTCAAAGACTGAGACAGAGCAGGTTACTGATTCTCATGGTCCCAGCGTCCTTCCCTGGTTAGCAAAGTAACAATTCCTAATGTTTCTCCATCCAGTTTGGATTCATTGATATCCTTAGAGCAGTAGCCTGGCCTGGAGACTCAAGCAGTGGTTTCCAGGGTGGCCTTGAGATAAACAAGCTCTGACTTGGGAAACATTCTTCCTTCCATCCTCATGATGCTGACCCTGCTTCCTGACCATTTTTCTCATGCACCATCAATTGAGGCTCTTTTAGCCCTAAGTAAGCATCTTCTTAAAGTTTATAAGAAGATCATGAAGGGGGAATAAAGGGTCACAAAGAAAGTAAGATTCACTGGATAGGGGTGGTGTGAATCAGATTACTTGATAACCAAACCTATCCCAGATAATGGGCATTCTCAACCTGACTGTTAGTTTCCAGATAAGCAACATGTTCTCTACATTTACTGGACAATGTTGAATCAATTGGCATCCTTTCTTTGATTATGCCTTAAATTTTCCTAAGGTTTTTGTTAGATTAAATTAATAATCTAGGGAAAGAAAACTAGTATCCTGTTCTCCATGAGCAAAACATAGTAGATACTAACTGGATTAGAAGAATGAGGACAGCTTAAACCCAAGAACTAAAGCTGAAAAAGACTAGCTAAAGCAATCAAGGCAGGAACACAACCAAAACAATAGTGAAGAGCACTGGCAGAAAACAAATGGAAAAAATCCAAACATGATTAATCTGGGTATTGGAGGTCCCTGTGATATGACTTCTATGGAATGACTTCTAAATCACCCAGATTTATTTTCTGGGTGATAAAATACATACTCCACAATTTGCTTGCTGTTTCATCATAGGTGCCATTTCTTCACCTTGGCCTTCAAGTTTTCCATCTATAAGTTAAGGAGATTGATTCAAGTTTCTTTCAACTTCAACATTCTCTGAATCTGACTCACTTTTGATAATATTTAGAAAATCAAATCTATGTCCAATGAGGAGATTGAACTATCTGATCTCCCTTCAAACTGTAACATCCTGCAATTCTGCTCAAACTGTACCCAGTTATTTTCCATCTTTCTGTATAAGCTTTGTCATTTTTAGTTTCAATACTTGAAATCTTGTGCAAAATATGATGTATTCTTGATTCCCATTCTCTTTTCTCTCCCTATTGACTTGAAGAAATAGATCATTTAGAGTAGAATATCCTCCTTTTGTGTCCTATTTTGTCATTTCATTATAGTATGAAGGAGAGTCTGGATTCCAGCATCTATATTATAATCAATGAGAAAGGATGGAAAGAAGCAAGGGAATCCAGGAAAGAAGAAGGAGTCTAAATGTAAGAATAGAGGTGGAAAGGGAAAATACTCTATCCTTAACAATGATATTAGATTCAATAGTATTCCCACTAAAAAACTTCCAATAGGGAATTTACCAATATCATAGGAAAAACATAAATTTGTAAATATTATCCAGCTTTACTATTTTATATACTTAGCATCAGCAGATGATAGGGGATGATAGGGAACACAAAAGCTATACAAAAAGCATGGAAAATCACCAAAAGGTAGGAAGCATCTTAGAAAAGTAGTGGAAGGATGCTGATGACCAATTGAATACTTCCTGATGTTTGTCAAGTGTAGACCTGCTTGCAGCATTTGTGTAAGAATCAATGAGATATTTATTTGAAAAGTTCTCTTCAGCAATACATAATTTGTTATTTCATCCAAGGACGAATTTATTCATTTTTAGAAGTTTTGTTATATTAAATTAAAATTTACAAAACACTGCAAAGATAAAATCACAACATTTATGACATTCTCGTACAAATCAATCATCATTCTAGGTCATGCTTTCTGAGATTTAATCTTTGTGCTGGTTATCTTTTACTTATTGATAATCAATAAATAAAAAATGTACAAGTATTTATAGAACACTTTTCTGTTTTGCCCAGGAGTAGACTTGTAGAATCTGAAACAAGGAAGGGGGAATAGAGGGCTAAGACCTGTGTCATGTCCTTGAGGTATTTTTAATTTAGTTGGAAGAGACAACCACAACAATAGAGAATACTTTAAAAAAGCATATAATCAGAACCTTAATTTTTGTGGGGAAAAGTATAAAATGTTCAGAGTAGGGATAAATCAATATGAATCATTGTGATAAGGAAGCTTTATGAAGGAGAGTTGGACCTTTGAGATTGGGTAGAATTAAATAATCACACAATTAATTATTCTATGTCTACTATGTACTAGGTGCTACTTTCAAGGAACTTTCATTTTAGCGAGGATTGAAAAGATATACATATACACATACATACATAGATAGAGATGGTAGCTATGATAAATATGTATATATATATATATATATGGGTGTGGGTGTGTGTGCATACATCTATATCTATATCATTTATCATATCTCCTAATTAATATATTATATTTCTATCACCTATATCTTTTATCTCTGTCATTGCTCCTTATCTATATCTCTCCATAAAATAGATATGTTAGATACAGGTAATTTGGGTAGGGGTGAAAGAGGTTTTAAGGTGACCTTTGACCTGAATCTTTAAATAAACTAGAATTTCAGTGGGTACAGAGCAGTGATGAAATTTCATGTTGGACATATAACATGAGCAAAAGCACAATGATACTGACTTTGTCAGATAAGAGGGACTAGGAACAATTTCGTCTAACTAGAACTGGGAGTTCTTGTTTTTAGACACAGCCTGAGCTTTGTTTACCTTATCCTTAATTTAGAATGAGATGGTGAGTGAATGTCACAGTTAGATTCAATTGACATTAAACATTCCAGGCCTGAAATATCTTTGACTCTGAACTCAATATTCTTGTAGAAACCTGTGTACAGATGCTTCCAACTTTAAGAAATCTCTCATACATGGTTCCAGATTTTGAAATAGAAACATGAAGTATTTATGCCCTAATTAGCCCTACTGGAAAAGATGTTCATTTGTTTAAAAAAGGATTCCCTGACGTGTTATTTTAGTTTTTTGGAGGGTAAAGGTGAAGCAGACTGTGATTTCACTAGTGTCAACAACTCTTTCAGTCCTTGGAGACTAATACTTGCTCAGAAGTTTACCATCTTTAAAAGAAAAAAAAAGAATGGAGACATTAGATGATTTACTCAAAATCATACAACCATTAAGTATCAGAGAAGGAATTTGAACCTACTTTTTCCTGACTCTGAAGTCAGCTATTTTTGTTCCATATCTTAATGCTTCTCACTGTTCTTTTAAAGAGAGAATACAATTCAATTCAACATTTAATAAAGAGTTACTGGGTTTCATTGCTCCCTGCTCTAATGGAACCTATAGTCTCATGAATGATATGATATACATATCCTAAACTATAATATTAAATAATATACAATAACTGTATAACAGAAGGGAAATAATTTTTTTAATGAAGGCTGAGAGGAGAGCAAAGAAATTATTAACTACTGAAGAAGATGTAGCACATGTCCACTACTGACACTGGCAGATTGGATTCCCAGATGTTAGCAGCTACGTCATCCTTCAGAGGTCTAGGGGTATTTCAGAAGTATTAGCAATACTTTTTCTAGGATTATAAATCATAAGCCCCACCATTGTGCACTGATGGTCAATTGATATCAATTAGTCAGACCTAATTAGCTGTTAGAAATAAATGTTTCCTAAGATATTATTGTAAGGACAATTAGTACATTCCTCTTCTTCTTCCCTCTCCTTCTGTGCACAAAATCTGCAACACATTTTTTCCATCGTACATATTACACCATTCTGGTTTCCAGTTAGAATTGAATTCAAATTTAGGGAATATATATTACAAATTGGTACCTCTGAATTCCCGAGTATGGCAAGTTCTATTTTCTTTTTCATGCGACCATCATAATAATTGTATTATGTAGCTTTCTGCTGAAATCATTATAGTCTTCAATCTGTCCTCCTTAGTGTGTTTTTGTCTTCAATTCCCAATATAGTCAATGGTATCCTGTTGCTTTGAGGACATTGATATGATAAAAACTCCCCAATTTATTGTATCTCTTAAGCTCTATCCCTTAGCTTCCAAGAGATTCCAGGAGTTTGACTAGAATTGCACTCTCATGAATATTAGAATCTGAATTGTCTTTTGATTTTATGCAAAATCTATTAGGGCTAATGGAGTTTCTTCAACCAATGCCAATGAGCTTTCTTGTTGGAATGCCTTCTATTGGTTTGTTCATTAGTACTATTTAAGACCTTGTTAATACCTCCAATTGATTTGATTCAGATGATGTATTTTTACCCCCCTAAAGACATCAGTGTCATATTTTTGTTGAGCATATAGTGAATGGCTGATTGATTCAATTTACTCCTACCCTTACATAGGGGGAAAAAAACAAAGGGAATGGTATTTTATTTGAGTTAGGCTTTAAATAATGGCAAATAGTTCTGCATGTAGAGAGTAAGTTCTATGCATATGGAGCAGTATGAGAAAATTCATGGAGGTGAGTGGGTGGGATCATGGCAAATAGTTCCAAAGGGAGCATATTGGTGGAATAGTGTACTTAATCATGCTGGAAATATGATATGGCAACAGATTATCAAGGGCCTTGACCAGTGTTACATTTATTCCGTAAAGGGACCAATATAATGATGCTCACTCCTCCCCACCCCCACCCCCTGCCTGGATCCCAGAAATATTACATTTTACTCCTTTCCTATGGTTCTTAGTATCCTTAAAAGTGAGGTTCTCTGTAAATGACTCCTGTTCTCATCAATGATGTTGCCCCAAGTGTAGAGGTAGGTCTCCTTCTTCCCATCTTCATTTAGATACTAGAAGTCAGACCAGATTTCACAAAGCAACATTTAGGTATACTCATAAATATGTAAATATACTTCATGGGATGCATATCCATCTTTCCTTCTTTTTTATTATAGCTTTTTATTTGCAAGATATATGCATGGGTGATTTTTCAGCATTGACCCTTGCAAAACATTCTGGTCCAACTTTTCCCCTCCTTCCCCCCACTCCCTCCCCCAGATGGCAGGTAGACCAATACATGTTAAATATGTTAAAGTATATGCTAAATACAATATATGTATACATGCCCATACAGTTATTTTGCTGCACAAGAAGAATCGGACTTTGAAATAAGGTAAAATTAACCTGAGAAGGAAATCAAAAATGCAAATAAAACACAGGGATTGGGAATGCCATGTAGTGGTTCACACTCATTTCTCAGAGTTCTTTTGCTGGATATAGCTGGTTCTATTCATTATTGAACAAATGAACAGATTTGGTTCATCTCACTGTTGAAGAGAGCCACATTCATCAGAATTGATCATCATATAGTATTGTTGCTAAAGTATATAATGATCTCCTGGTCCTGCTCATTTCACTCAGCATCAGTTCCTGTAAGTCTCTCCATCCATCATTCTTTCTTAAGAACCACATCAATCTCTGGGGAGGAAAAGAGAATTAGGTTAATAGCTAAGCTCTCTTCCTATAGAGCAATCATCCCAGATCAAGTACCACCCCTGCAGGCACCTGGGGCTTCAGTCCAAGTATCTTACTTTTTTCAGGCTTCCTTGCCATTCTGGCTCACTGGCTATTCCATCTTGCGTAGAATCCTGGATCCGAGGTCACAAAAGCTGGGATTACCATTGGCATCACCACCAGAACTTAAAACTAAGAAGGACAAATAAAATTGAACACATCCATCCCCAGAACTATTTCTCTAATCTTGGGTAAAAGAAAGTAACACCAGGAAAGGAATGTAAATGTCATCTTTGTTGTAATCTTCACTCTTTATGAAGAAACATGAAACAAAGCACAGAGGAAAGAAAAAAAGGCAAAAAGAGAGACATAAAAACAAGTACCCTCTCAGACTCACGAGTTTTAAATATTCACTCTGTTCAAACCTAAATTATACAATAATTTAATCTTTGTTCAGAAGGAACCAGGCAGTCACAAAAGTTTTGAACAGAGGCCTGGTTTATCCAGATCTGTATATAAGGGAGATAAATCTGGCACTGGTGTAAAGAACAGATTGAAACAGGTAAGGAAAAAGGCCCATTAGAACACTATTATACTGTCTGGGCTTATATTAATAAATACCTAAACTTAGTTGGACAGAAGTAAACCAATCAAAACATATATTAAATACTTACTTTGTGCCAGGTACTGTGATAAGTAATGGAGATACAAATAGAAGCAAAACATAATTTCTGCTCTCAAGGGGCTTATAATCTACAGATAACAGAGAAAGTCACTTAAATACATTTTGTACAGAGTCAACGTGACTTGATAACTAAGAGGATATTTAAAATGATGGATCAGAAATAACTAACAGGATATTTAAAATGATGGATCAAAAATGTGTGTTTTCTGTTTAAAAAGTTAAACTTTCATATGTTTATTGGAACATTTGCAATAGGATTTTGTTTACAAAAATTTTATTTGTAAGAAATTCTTTCAGTTCATTCATTTTTTTCAGTCATAAATGACTTTTTAGTACCCCATTTGGGATTTTCCCAGAAAAGGATAATGAAATAGTTTGCCATTTCCTTCTCAAGCTCATTTTTACAGGTGAAGAAATAGAGGCCAAGAAAAGTGATTTTCCTAGGGTTGCACAGCAAGTCAGTATATGACGCTAGATTTGAACTCATAAACATGAATCTTCCTGACTCCAGGTTTGGCAACCTATATGCTGTACCCCCAAAGTTCTTTAGCATGAAAATAATATATAGCATGAATTACAAATGAATTTCTTGGGGATAGAATCAATTCCAAAAGACTGCAGATGACTGAATATTCTGTTTCTCGAATACCTAGGTGTTATATGCTATAGGTGCAGGCAAAATATTTTTAAAATTCTTAAAATGAACCTATTTGCATTATTTTCTTTTTCCAAATCAATGTTCCCCAGCTTTTCTTTCCTTTGTAAGATTTAGATTTAGCTATCAAATATGGATAACAGGATCAATTTTTTAAAATGATATTTTTGGATGTTGTAAACCATGTAAGCTATAAGTTGCTTAGGACTTAGGACATAAATTTCAGTTTTTAATTGCAACTACATGCAATACCTTCATCAAAAAAATCACAAAAAAATAAAAAGAATGAAGGAGGAAGTAGCAAAATAGGTAAGAAAAAATGGATTATTATACTGTAGCACAGGCAGCAAATAAACCAGTCATGCATTGTATGAATTTTGTGTGCAATTCTTTCTAAAATATAAGCAGTAATACCCTTGTGTCCTTAATGCCAAAAACACTTTTGACATTACCACAAGTAGATAAAATGCATTGGAAAGATGCTTCAGGTAAGGTACTCCATTGTGTAATAGTTGTAACTTGCTGAATGCAACCTCACACTTTTTCTTTGTTCAGGCTTCTGTATTTTTCAAAAAAGAGATAGGAAACAAAATTCAGTTCTGCACTTCTTGTGTTTTTTTTTTCCCTGTGTAAATGTGATTGCTCTTGTTAGATAGAAAATTGACTTATTCCTTAATCGAAACCAGAACTGAAAACAGGAGCCCCTGTGGGAGTAGTTTGGAGAGCTCAGCTAGCAAAATTAGTAAAACCCTATTCTGTGAATTGTGGTATGCCTTGAATTTTTTTAAAGAAGATTTTCTTCTTATTATCTAATGAAAATATAAGATGGAAAAGCATTGTCTTCCAAAATGTATAGAAAACTTGAGTTATTAAAATAAATTTAACATGGCACAAAGTCTAAATTATTCCTTGTTATCTTATTAAGTGACAAAATATGTGATCAAAATATTGTTTTCATCTTAACTTCCAATAAATATATGAAAGTTTAACTTCTTAAACAGAAAACACACATCTTTGATAGTTCTCAAACCCCATAAGTTTACAATTGTCAAATGAAAACAATAAACTAAATGAATGTATTTTTTCTTATTTTCGATGTATTACTTTAGAGTAAACACAGAGACCTTCTTAAAGAGTTGGAACAATGGTTGACTTTGTCTTGAAATAATTATTTAATGAGTTATTTAAAAACTATGACGTTCATTCTTTCAGCACTTGTCAATCCAGCAGACACTGCCAGGTAACAACAATGACCATGAGAATGTTCTGTAAACAACTCCCTCTGATTTTGAACAGGTTACTTTCTCAGTAGATGAGAACAATAAAAATATTGTGGTTTATGATTTTTTTTTAAACAAAATTACTTTTAAAAAAACTATCTGAATGGTTTTCACTGGTTTCTTTAATCATTCAGCAAAACCTGTGAATGTCATTAAACTTCAAGGTCAATAAGAAAAATGTGGTGAGCATATTCATATTTTGAAAGAATATGGCTGCATTTAAAACAGTTTTGTTTGTGTTTAGCAAATAGGTCTTAATACATTTTGATTCATTCTTTTTCATTCTGTTATGCTTTTAATATTGCCTCATTTCTAGTATACAACAAGTCAAGGCCAAAACAGCTGAAAACCTGTCTCTCTCACTGTTTCATTAACATACTTGATATATATTCAGAATTATTTCTGTGTCACTTTATTACAGGATGTTTGCAAATATGTCAGATAATAGAATTGTCCAAAACTACATTCACATTTAAATTTTTGCTTTTATTAAGGATATGATTTTACAAATCCACTGACAACCTCACTACATAATCATTTTGACAAACACTAAACAAATTTGGATTTGGATTTAATTGAACCTTATTCCATGATATTTTCACATTTTTCTTCAAAGGAAAACCAAAAACTAATGCTGACCTAGACTTCTGACAGGAGAACAAACAACAGAGATAAGTTCTATTAAACTTTGGAAATATGTAATATAATGAATATTTGCATTCTACATATATTATTTGACAACTTTGAGAAAATACAAATATGACAGATTTTCTTGAGTTCTATTTTGAATGATAAGCATTTGTTTAAAAAATTAATTTTTAATTAAAACTTAATTTTGCATAAAAGTAAGTGAAAATATTGACTTCTCTACTGGAAGATATAAAAATAAATTTCTAAAAATATTGTGAAATTCAATCAGATAAAAATTTACTGATGACCATTAATGACCACTATGAAAAGACAAACAATTAGGTAGAACCACAGATATAACGAATATACTAATTACTATTATATATAGAGGACTGTAACTGAAAAGTCAGTTTTAGGACATATGAAATCATAGTATCATAAATGTAGTTCTGGAAGATCTCTTATGTCATTGTTCATCATTTTCTTGATACTTGAGAATAGGCCAAGGGAGCACCACCATGGAGACTTGCTCAGTGTCTGGTCTTCTAGACTCAAGTTCAACATTCCTTATGTTACATTGTGCCACATTGTTCCTGAGAGAACTCAGGGCAAAACAACAATATTCAGAAAGATAACATTTTATTGATACAAAGTGTTATACACAAGAATAAACTCAATGTTCACAAATATGTGGCATTTTGTTTAAAAATAGATGATTGAGATCAAAATCTCAAATTAGTAAAATACTTGGTTTAACCAAATTTTTGTTTTGCCCAAAATTAATTTTTTAAAAAATTTTTACTCTTAAGAGAAATTTTTATAAATTTTTTAATTAATTTTTTAATCTTAAATTTTTATAAAATATGTTTTCATAGTTTTCCTGTCAAGATAGATGTTCATATAGATAGATAGATATCTCTATATGTATGCATGTGTATATGTGTACATGTAGATGTGTATATATATGCATATGTATAAATATGTTTTGTGTATGTGTGTACATGTATTTGTTTGAAAAATATATATATAATTTCAAATGCACACTTACACAAAATATGTATGCAATATATATTTAATTAATTATATAATTATAATAGCAAAATTATATATAAGTGTATGAGATTAATTATGAATACTAATTTTCATTCTATATTATTCCAAATAGAAAACTATGGATTAGAATGAATGTTTAATGATACCAAATGTACCCATATAATAATAATAGCATCTTATAGTAATTTTATAGAACATTTTGTAATATAGATAAAGCACATAAATACATACATGTATTTTACAGTTGAAGAAATTGAGGTTTAAAGAAGCTAATGACTCGCTAATAATTATGGGACTATTAATAATAATAGCCATCTTAACTTCAAATATGGAATTCAGAGCTTGGATAGGGATCTCAAATGAAGTTAAAAGAAGTAAAAGCCTCTAAGTGGATCCTCAAATGACAATCAAAGTACCAGGAAGAATTCCCCTCAGTCTCAAAAGTCTATTGTAGCATACAACATTGTGTAATTCAACATGGATAGAAAGATGATGAGAATTCCTTGGAAAGGAAAAGCTCTTAGCACAGGGCTTGTCACAAAGTAAGTACACATAGTAGATAGATACACAAATACCTATTTCTTTTCTTTCTTCTTAAGATCTTGTCCTTAATAGTCATAATATCAATATATTGGTTTTGTGTTGACAGATAGATGTTTGTTATCTGATAGTTGCTGTGCAAATACATCAGTAGTTTATACTTGAAATGACATATTATTTATTCCTTGTACTTCAAAATTTGATATTGGAGCATGTAATGAGGCCATTGCAAATGATCAACATTGCTTAGATATAAGAAGCATGCAAACATACACACACATATATACATATACATATGGGTGTATGTAGGTATACACACTTGTAGATATATGTATATGCATAATTTGGCCACAAGGAATAACCTCTATTTTTACTATAATATCAACCACAATTATGGTTGCTATGGAAGTTAATGAGGACAGCAGCAGTGTCAGGAGATCACCAGCTGAAAGGAATTCAGGGGAAACCACATTAGGCTGAAGATTTGAATTGAGCTCACATTCCAAACAAAGCAAAATGTCTCTTTTTCCTCATCTACTGCAGGATTTATTGCTCATTTGATACTGAATCATTTATTTTTGAATCTCAGATAGCATCACTAGTTATCCTAGACTTAATCCTACTTTTGCGTTTTATCTGAACTTATGTTTGGAGAATACTATGGAGCCCAATAATCTCCAAAGCAGACAATCTTGGATACTGATCATTGGTTTTGCTTCAGACTACATCACCAATTGGTCAGCAACCTCTTCCTCATACCATAAGTTTGCTTTTCACCTAACCCTTTGGTTTGAACTGGAATATATCAGTTACAACCTGTCTTTAGATCATCTCATTATAGGAAGGCAATAGTTGGCACTAGAGTTAAACATAGGTACCCCTTCGAAATCCTCAATTCCATATTTAATGGAAAATGTGATGCTCTGAACAATACAGAATAAAAATAATTATGTATGACTCTGTGTGTGTGTGTGTGTGTGTGTGTGTGTGTGTGTACTACAGGAAGAAAGAAATGTACTACAAGAAAAAGGAAGGAAGGAAGGAAAAAAGAAAAAAAAAGAAAGAAAAAGCAAGAAATACAGAAAAATGAAATAAAACAGAAAATAATAAAAAGGAAAAAAGAAAGAAAGAAAAAAGTAAAATAAAGAAATAAAGGAAAGAATCATGAAGAAAGGAAAGAATCATGAAGGAAAAAAAGAAGGAAGGAAGGAAGGAAGGAAGGAAGGAAGGAAGGAAGGAAGGAAGAAAGGAAGAAAGGAAAAAAAGAAGGAAGGAAGAAAGAAAAGAAGGAAGGAAGGAAGGAAGGAAGGAAGGAAGGATGGAAAGAAGGAAGGAGGGAGAGAGGGAGGAAAGGAGACAGGCAAGGAGGGAAAGAGGAAGGGAGAGAGGGAGGGAAGAAGAAAAAGGAAATTTTATGAAAACTAGAAATCATACAGATTTTTTGGAGGGAAATGTAAAATTTCATTAAACATTACAAATTATCAAAATTGACTTCTTCAAATTAACAACATATTCCTTAACGATAGCTAAAAAAAAAAAAAAAAAAAAAAAAAAAAAAAAAAAAAAAAAGATGCACACATATTCCAGCAAATAGCATAGAAGTGAATTGAGATCATTTAGTCCAACTCCTACCAGACCAAAAGCTCCTCTAAAATGTCCCCAGAAAATGGCCATTAAGCTTTTTCTTAGAGACTTCCAAAGAGGGGAAACTTATTTTTTATTGTCTAGTCAATTTCCTTCTCTAATAGGACCAATGACTGGGAAGTTTTTTTTTTTCTTATTCTTTTTCCTTATAATCAGACCAAATTTGACTTTTTGCAACTTCTGGATATTGCTCTTATTTCTATCCTCTGGGGCAACATGAAACAATTCTATTCTTTTTCATATAATGCTCCTCCCAACACTTGAGAATAACAACCATGTCATACCTTTTATTCTCTAGGCTAAACATTCCTGATTCATTCAATCATTCATCAAATAATATGTTCTCAGGTCCTTTCAATTTCCTCTTCATTCTCTTTTGGATAAATTCCATTTCTTAACATCTTGCCTAAAATTAGGCAGCTATGTAGCTATGTAGATAAAATTCTGTCCCAGAGTCAGAAAGATCCAAATTCAAATTTGGCATCAGATACTTCAGATGTATCTGCCTTAGCTAATTCACATATTAGTTATGAGATTCAAATGAAAAATCTTTAAACCCATTAATACCACACCTAGAATATAGAAAACACTAAATAATATTTTTCCCCTTGATTTTTAAAATGTGGTGTCAGGAACTAAATTTTTGACAACTTTGAATTTAAGACACCATATCACAATTTTTTACATGCCAGAATGAACTTTTCATTTTTTGGAATATATTAATATTTTAAATCAGTTCCTTCAATTGTAAGCATTTCCTACTTTTCAGTAATAAAATAGAAATTGGTAATACAGCCTTATATTTCTGTATAATTATTTTTCTTATAGTTTAGTTCTTTCTCACAACAAATAGACAAACATGCAAACAAACAAACCTATTTCCAGAATTTCACCTATAAGCAAAACATTTAGTCCTTCTAATTTTATTCTATGATCATGTCAACTTCAGTGCCACATCTGTCCCACCATCAAACCTTCATGTTACCACTAAGTGGTAGTATTCTATATACCTCTAATTGTTAATTAAAAAATAACCACAACCACAAGTATACCCTTTATTTTCTATTATATACAAGCTGCAAGGTGTTGTGGGAAATAGAGCAAAGCTATACACAACTATCACCTTCAGGGAGGTTGTCAGTTTAGTAAGAGAGACAGAAAATAAAGTGAGTACCTTAAAAAAAATTTGATTCAACAAGCACTTCTGTATATTCTACCACATTTTATTTATATTTAATTATTTACTTATTCCTTTTATATTCATGTTGCTTATACTTATTTATATCTTTGTTGTCTTTTCCATTAGTATGGAAATTCCTTGTGAGTGAGGGTTTTCACTTATTAGGAGAGATTATTTTGTTTTGTATTTGTATCTCTAATACTTAGTGGGTTCCTGAGCAAATAAATAGGCACTTAAATGTTTATTGATTAGGTGCTATATACAGAAGTGTGGTAGACAGTAAAAATAAGAAAAAGAAAGAAAGAAAGAGAGAGAGACAGAGAGAAAGAGAAAGAGAGAGAAGAAGGAGGAGGAGGAGGAGGAGAAGGAGGAGGAAGATGAGGAGGAGAAGGAGGAGGAAGATGAGGAGGAGAAGGAGGAGGAGGAAGGAGAGAGGGAAGGAGGGAGAGAGGAAGGAAGGAAGGAAGGAAGGAAGGAAGGAAGGAAGGAAGGAAGGAAGGAAGGAAGGAAGGAAGGAAGGAAGGGAGGGAAGAAACGAGGGAGGGAGAGAGGGAGGAAGGATGGGGAAATGAAGGAGGGAAGAAGGGAGGAAGGAAGGAAGAAAAGAAAGAAAGAAAGAAGAAAGAAAGAAAAATAAAGGAAGAAAGGAAGGAAGGAAGAAAAAGAAAGAAAGAAAGAAAAATAAAGGAAGGAAGGAAGAAGAAGGAAGGAAGGAAAGAAGGGAGGAGGAAGGAAGGAAAGAAAGAAGGGAGGAGGAAGGAAGGAAAGAAAGAAGGGAGGGAGAGAGGGAGGGAGGGGGAGAGCAAGGAATGGAGGGAGAGAGGCAGGGAGGGAGGGAGGAAAGAAGGAAAGAAAAAGAAAAGAAAATGCCTTTTACTTCAAAGTATTTATATTCTATTGGTACATATCTTACATTCTCCTGGAATGGAGCTAAATTGTATCTGATGCTTTTGAAAAATGGTCATGATTAAATAAGTTGATATTCCATCCATAGGTCAGCATACCTCTAATTGGAGTTCACCTAATAATAATTCGAAAATGCTGTTGAATTCCAGCGTTAGTGCCACAGGTGGGGCTGTGGGACTGCTGTTTCTCCTACACGCCAGACTTAGCTGATTTTGTAAGTTTTAAATGCGGCAATTGATGAGAATAAAGATGACCTGTTGTTTTTGGATCCCTTTGAAAGGGATCTATACCCTAAAAATGGTAATATTTCAACTTGAATGTAATTTCACAAAGAGTAACTAAACATATTTGCAGGAGCAATGTAATCTTTTCCACATTTAATGTTTATAAATTATCTCCTATGATTTGTTGAAAATGCTGAATATTACAACTACAAGAAATATTAGAATGTTTAAAGCCCT
This sequence comes from Antechinus flavipes, assembly GCF_016432865.1. Taxonomy (NCBI): domain Eukaryota; kingdom Metazoa; phylum Chordata; class Mammalia; order Dasyuromorphia; family Dasyuridae; genus Antechinus; species Antechinus flavipes. The sequence continues at coordinate 115,847,520 of NC_067403.1, read as the reverse complement.
CTTAAAACCTTTTATATATGAGAATACACATGTATGGGGCCTGAAGAAGAGAAATAGCTTAATTGAAATCCCAGACTAACCAAGTGCAGTGTCTTCTGATTTCACATACAATATATATTTCACTAGCCTTTACTTGCTGATTTATAAAACCTGGCTGTGTCTCTTTGTTTCATGAACTATGAAATGTTTTTGGCTTAAAAAAATGATTTTTTTTTGTTAGACTTAGCACAATGCTGGGCACAACAGTAAAATAATATAGGCGATTTTTTTTCTCACTTGCTTTTTATCTTCCTCCATCATTATATTCTCCCTTCTTCTCTCCTCTCTGTCCTTTCTCTGCCCCCCCCTTTTAGCTTCAGTAATTTTGTGACATTTTAATAACAAAACATTTCCCTATTAGGTTAAATCATTAGGACACAAATAGGGAAATGAAAAATTAAGTGACATGTAAAGAAGACAATGATTATTATAATTTTTTGAAAAAAATGTTAAGTATACCATCCTGTTGTGTATTAAAAAAAAAATCAGGCAAATTAAAACAGTCCTGTCAAGCATTCAAATAAAGAGATCTGCAAGGCAATTTGAGGATTTAGAATTACTATAGAGTCATTTTTCTTCATTAATATTTTGTTAACATTTATGTAAAGATTTAAGGCACATAAAGCTTTAGGTGTATGTCCTTTGACTTGACATAGAAAACAACTCTGGTAGAAATTATAGTTGTAATGATTCTCATTTTGCCATAAGAAACTGAGGCTTGAAGAATTTAAGTGGCTTGTCCATTCTCACACTGCTAGTAAATTTTAGAGATGTGATTCAAACTTGTCTGCTTCTAATTATATATTCAAAACAACCATTATTTTATTTCTCTTTATTTTTTTAGTATAATGGATTTCAAATGGAAATTTTCATAGGACAAGTCACTATCCTATTATTTGCTTTTTTCTGATATTCAGCAAACTATTGTGCAGATGTATAAAAATAATAATTGTTATTTTCTTATTCTTTTATCTTTTGAATCAGATTCAGAAAGAAATAGTACTGGATACCATTGCTATATTACCATTATGTTTTTTTATAATTAATTTTCTGCATGCTATTGAACAGGTAGATAAAACAGCTGCTTTTTGAAGTTGAATAAAAATGTTATGATATAAACTCATTCTTTGAAGGCTCAGTTTATGCATCATCATTATAAAGTTAGCAGCAGATAGAAAAAAAAAAAAACAAAGGATTGATGTGTACCACATTACATTCCTACTTTAAAAAAAAATCTCTTTGCCTAGTTCTCTCTAAATTGTTGTATACAAACCTGTGCTTATTATCATTATTTATCAGTTAATATTATTGTTTAACCTTCATTCTTGAAAAGGACCATGACATCGGGGAGGTGATATGCAAATCTACCTCATTTTTCCCTCTAGAGCCATCTGGATCCAATGGCCAGATATAGATCAAGTTGACTGGAGACAGCCCTCAATGAAATGGGAGACCTTGCTAAGGTATTCAATAGTTCTCTGTTTAACTGAGGCTGTACCCATTCAATGACTAAGACTAAGTAGTAGCAAATGAAATAAAGAATTACCTCATTCTGAAATCAGTCTGCTGATCATATCTTATGAAAAATATACTATTCCATTAATCCATATATCATAACTTAGTCATTTTCTAGTTCATGGGCATCTGCTTACTTTCCAGTTCCTTGTCAGGATAAATATTTTTGCACATGTAAGTTCATTTCCCTTTTTTATGATCTTTTTGGTATACACAGACACCCAGTAAAGACACTGCTGGATCAAAGAGTATGCATAGTTTTATGTCTCAAATTGCTCCACAATAACTGGATCAGTTCACAACTGCGCCTACAGTGGATTGTTTCCCCACATCCCCTCCAACATTTATCGTTATCTTTTCCTTTCATCTTAGCTAATCTTAGATGTGTGAAGGGATTCTTCAGAGTTGTCTTAATTTGCATTTTTATAATCAATAATGATTTGGATCATTATTTTTATATGACAAGAAAAAGCTTTAATTTCTCCACCTGAAAGTTGTCTGTTCATATTCTTTAACTATTAATCAATGGGGAAAATGTTTAGATTCTGATAAATTTGAATCAGATCTCTCTATATTTTAAAAATGAAGACTTTATGAGAAATACTGTAAAATTTTTTTTCTATTGTTCTGCTTCCCTTCTAATCTTGGTTGCATTGATTTTGTTTATACAAAACATACTAATTTAATATAGTCAAAATTATCCATTTTGTATTTCATAATGTTTTTAGTTAGTTTAGTCATAAATCTCTCCCTTCTCCACAGATCAAGAGATAGACTGTCCTTTGTTCTTTTAATTGCTTATAATATCACCCTTTATGAATAAATCATGAACCCATTTAGACATTATTTTGGTATGGATATAAGAGGCTGGTAAATGCCTAATTTCTGCCACACTATTTTTCAATTTTCCCAAGAATTTTTGTCAAAAAGTGAATTTTCCCAAAAGCTGTAGTCTTTGGAGTTATCAAATACTAGATTACTATACTGATTGACTACTGCATCTTGTGAAGTTAAACCTATTCTACTGCTGCACTACTTTATTTCTTAATCAGTATCAAAAAATTATAATCTAGTTTTAGATCTGATGTAGGTAGGCCACCTTCATTTGCTTTTTTTTCATTAAATCCCTTGAAATTCTTGAACTTTTGTTCTTCCAGATGATTTTTTAAAATTATTTTTTCTAGCTTTATAAAGTAATTTCTTGACAGTTTGAATGTTATGGCCCTGAATAAGTAGTCTAATTTAGAAAAAAATTGTCATTTTTATTATATTAGCTCAGCCTAACAATGAGCACTTGATTTTCTTCCAATCATTTAGAACTATCTTTATTCGTGTGAAAAGTGTCTGGTAATTGTTTTCATATAGTTCCTGGCTTCATCTTGGCAAGTAGACCCCCCCCCAATATTTAATATTAACTAAAATTATTTTAAATGGAATTTCTCTATCTCTTGCTGCTGGACTTTGTTAGTAATATAGAAATTCTGATGATTTATATGGGTTTATTTTATATTCTGAAACTTTGCTAAAGTTGTTAATTGTAATATGTTTTAGTTGATTCTCTACAGTTATCTAAGTTTACTATCACATAATCTGCAGAGTGTTAATTTTGTTTCCTTATTATCTACTCCTATTCCTTCAATTTATTTTTCTTTTCTTATTGCTAAAGCTTACATTTCTAACACAATATTGAATAATAATGGTGATAGTGAGCAATTTTGTTTCATCCTTGATCTTATTGGGAAGGCTTTTAGTTTATCCCTATAATATGTTTGCTAATGTTTTAGGTAGACGCTATTTATCATTTATTCTTATGTTCTTTAGTGTTTTAAATAAGAATGGGTGTTGTATTTTGTCAAATGCTTTTTCTGCATCCATTAATATTAATATTAAATTAATTAATTAGTTTAAATAATAATTAGTATAAATAGTATGATAATTAATATTAATATATTAAGATATGACTGGTTAAGTTGATTATTGATATAGTAAATTATGCTCTTTTCCTGATATTGAACCAGCCCTGCATTTCTGCTATAAATCCTACATGTTTATAGTGTATTACCCTGGTGATTAATAGCTGTAATTTCTTTGCTAATATTTTATTTAAGTTTTTGCATCAAAATTCATTAAGGAAATAGATCTATAATATTTTTCTCTGCTTTGGTCCTTCCTGGTTTAGGTATCAGCACCTTATCTATGTTATAAAAGGAATTTGGTAGGATTCCTTCTCCTATTTTCCCAAAAAGTTTTTATAGTATTGGAATTAATTGTTGTGTAAATGTTTGGTAGAATTTCACTTGTAAATCCATCTGGTCCTTTTTCTTAGGGAATTCATTAATAGCTTATTCAATTTCTTTTTTCTAAAATGGGATTCAATCTGAGCAATCTATTTCTGTAAGTATTTATCCATTTCATTTAGAGTATCAATTTTATTGGCATATAGTTGGACAAAATAGCTCCTAATTATTGCTTAAATTTCTTCTTCCTTGGTGTAAATTTACTCTTTTCATTTTTGATATTGATAATTTGCTTTAAAAAAAGCTGATTGAAAAACAGGAAATTTAAGAATCATTGGATTTCTTCAAAGTCATAAGAGTCTTCAGATGATAATTTCAAGCACTAATAAAAATGACAAGATTTCTTAATGAGCGTTAAAAAGCCAAGATTAAAAAAAAAAGTTAATATGGAAAAGAGAGAAGCTATCAAAGCACAATATCATTGAACTTTCATTTTCTTGTGTAAAAAAAAAAAAAAAACTGAAAAGGACTGAATCTTAAATTTTCTTTCAGCTAGTTCTAAAAAATGATAATTCTTTGCCCTGTAGTGTATAGGTGGCAAGACATTTCGGAAATTTAAAAGAGCAACCCAAACCAAATAGATTTAGTGATATCTATTGTCATTATAGAGTTAGTATTTCTATAACCCTCTCTGAGCTTAAGTTTCCTCATCTGTAAAATAGGAGGAAGCATTGGACTAGATGGCCTCTTAAGTTCCATTAAGCTCCAAGTCTGTGAACTTTTTATTCTAGTACAATGGGTCTTTCTGCATCCCAGCTCAATAATTCAACTTATCAATCAGAAATATGAACTAAATATGATCAAGGCCTAGAAATCTAAGTCAATATTCACAGGAATTACTGTCAGATATGCCAATTCAACTCCATAGTTATGAAGTTGATTTTTAAAGCCAGGAATAGAACTTTATTTATACTTTCTACTGATAATGTTAATCTTATGCTGTAATGGAGTGATTGTCAGGTTTTATTTATATAATGGCTCTGTGGACCATTGTTTAATTTAGCAGAGTTTGGCACAGAGTAGGTGTTTAAAAATGTTTATTGAATTGAATTCAACTGTTTGTATTTCCAGCTTTTTTGTACTTTTGAGAATTCTATATATGCTTTTATCCAAGTGATTGATAAAAATATTAAATACACATACCACTTCAAAATGACATGCATGCATTAGATATTGCCCTTTTGAGAAATTCACCAGTTCTAAATCTATCCAATTATACTATCATATACTACCATATACACATACGCATACATATCATATACTATCATATCATATCAAATCTATTTCAGCCTTTGTCTATCCTTTTCTTCTTTGTAAATCAGACTCTATTCCAATAATTTAACCATCTAGTTACATTGTCTAAAAAGACAATGATTTCTAGCCTCTGTTAAGAAAAGAAAAGAGAATTTCATTTGACCATGTACTATCTGTCTCCTGATTTGTTTTGCCAAAGAGAATGAGGCAAAGGGCCAGACTGAACTGACTTTTATATGCCACAAAACAACTTCTCCTAGTTGCAGGACACTCATACCTCTTACTGTGTTTGCCTTGTCTGTGATTTCAAATGAGAAGATGAATTAGTCTTTTTGCCTGCTAATCTTTCACCTCCTGCTGCGTGTGTGTGTGTTTCCTTGAGTTAATGCTTCCAGGGGCCAATCTGGGATACTTTCATCTATGCCAACACAAATTATCTTCAACTTTTTAAAAATAAATGTGTAATTTTTATTTTCTTTTTAAATTTTAATGAGATATTTTATTTTCCACAAATTACACATAAAACAATTTTCAACATTGATTTAAAAAATGAGTTCTAAATTCTCTCCCTCCCTCCCTATTGCTTTCATTGAAAAGGCAAGCAATAGATTATACATATGTAATCAAGCAAAAAGTATTTTCATATTAGTCATGTTTTAAAAGAAAACATGTACAAAAACTCAAGAATAATAACGTTTAAAAACTATTCAGATCCCATCAGTTCTTCCTCTGGGTATTGATTGACTTCAACAAATCTAGCAATCTAATATAAATAGATGGATATTTGCAAAGGTATAAATTGCATAGATTAACAAAGAAACAAAATATTTGAATATGAGTTAAGCATTTTTCATATAACAATTGGCATCTGAAAACAGAAAGTTATTTTTTTAATCATTTTTCAATTTTGAATGGCTTTTTGTATAAATTTGACTCATTTCTCTATATATTTGAGGGATGAAGGCTTTATCAAAGAAAGTTGTTTCAATTTTTTTCACAGTTATAATTGCTAACTATATTTCCTTCCATCCTATTTCCTCTGATGTAGTCTATTCTTTTTCTCTTTTTACTTTATCTCTTCTCAAAGTTGGTGTTTTGATTCCAATCATTGTCTCTTCTCACTTCTATGAGCAACCCTCCTTCTTTTATTCCCTTCCTCTCCTATTGTCCTAAAGGATAAGATTGATTTCTATACTCAATTGCATACGCATATTATAATCTTTTTGAAGCAATTCCAATGAGATTAAGATTCAGTTGGCCCTCTCACTTTCCACATCTTTCTCTTCATTCTAAAAGCTCTTTTTTTGTCTTTTTTATGTGAGATTATTTACTCCATTTACCCATTTTTCCCATTCTCACAGTACATTTCTGCTTCTCACCTCTTAAGATTTATTTTACAGATACCTTCCCAACAAAGTCAAATCAAATCTGTGCCCCTGGTGTAAATATATTCCTTTTAATGCTCTATTAATGAGAAAGTTATTATCAATTACTAGTATCATCTTCCTTTATAGGAATATAAACAGTTTAACCTTATAAGGTCCCTTACAATTTCCCTTTTCTATTTTTTTTTAACTTCTGTTGAGCTTTGTATTTCTTCCCTGGAACTATAATGAGGGACTCTGCTCAGTTGCTCTAATGTGTCAATGCTCCTCTACCTTACCTGAGAACTGCCACCTAGGAATGTTCTGAATATGGACAAAGTAACAGAGTCCTGCTCCTCCCCTCATGCCAGCAAACTTGTAATCTCCTTCTAAAGAGTTATTTAATTCTTAGTGTCTGTGATCTGAGAGCTACGGAAGACATTGAAGCTCTTGATATATTCACTCCCAAGGCTGACATGTTCTGCTCTGCCTACATTGGATTGTGCTCCACTCTCACCATACTTTGATGGGTCTTTGCTTCCAAGTTTTTATGTTGTCAAGTGTGGGCTTGAAAGTATTTTCACCATCTTTTTTGCCATTCTAGGATTTGTTTTAGGGTATTATTTAAAATTGTTTGGAGGGGCTTGTTTAGAACTCAGGTAAATTCCTGAATTCTTTCTACCATTTTGCCTCTATATCCCATTTTCTTATTCTTATCCACCACAAAGTCCCAACTAATGGAATTCATCTCTCCCAATTTGCACTTTGGAATGAATGTTCTAAAGGCAAGAAACTTCCTTTTGAATGTTCTTCAGTCCATTAGTAATGACAAGGGAGTTGGAATATTCCTTGTTCCCAATTGCCACTTTCAAATTCTTTCTTTTTTTCTACCATTCAGCAACTCCTCTTCCTTTACTCATAACCAAAATACAATCTTAAAGATGACAGTGTAAGCAGTAAATTACAGCAATTATCCCATATTCACCTCAGCCATAAAAAAGTTCTGGACAACAAATCCTGGAACACATGAACCAGCAAACCAATGGGGTAAAACAATCTTTGAGCCAAAAACATTTGGACAATGGACAGGAAAGGTCTGTGTCCCTCCAGCAATGAAGAGGAGGATATAATCCATAATAGGAACCATCCCAGAAAGTCTGCAGCAAACTTCATTTCAGTAAATCAATGCTAGATTTTGAGCACCAATGTAGTGCAACAACCAAACAACACCAGAACCCTTATGTGCTTCAGCATAGCCAGGGGAATGATCCTGAGACAATGCCCTTTCTACTATGGGAGCAGAGCTCTAATTGATTTATTTGTTTATAATTAATTAATTTTAAAATTTCTGACATTTGCTTTTTTTTTTTTTAAGATTTTGGTTTTCACTTTTTTCTTCCTCCTTTCCTTCACTTCTGCTGAAAATGGCAATCAATCTGATAAAGGTACACATGTGGAGTCATAGTAAACATATTTCCACATTGGGAAAGAAGAATCAGAACAAAAGAGGAAAAACACAAGAAAGAAAAACAACAACAATAATCAAAGTGAAAATATTATGCTTCAATCTGCATTCATGTGATGACCGTGTATTTAAAATCAGCTGGAGTCAGGAATTCAGGTTAAGGGAAAATCTTCAATCTTTATTCTCAGTAGAGGTGAAGAAGGATTGTGAGAGCAATAGGGGCAGCTTCAACAGGAAGCCAGCCAGCAGAGGTGAAGGGGGATTGCAGGTGAAAAGGGGATCACATGTGAAGAGCAGTCACAATAGCAATGTGAGTAGCTGTGTCAAGATGTCAGCGAGCAGTCTCTCTTTCCACTTCCCTTTCCACTCCCCTGCCTCCACCCACCAAAATCGTCATTTTCTATACAACACATCAGGACTTGCACAAAGAGTGGGTGGGGGCCATTCTTCCTCCAAGCATATATATTAATAGAGCATGGTCCAATTACTATTTAGCCTCACATGCTTGGGACCTCAGTGCATCAACTCAAGCCTCAGCCCATTACATCTCCCGCTTTCTTTTGTTTTAGAACACAGGTTGTCATGCCATCCCTGACTCCTCAGGGAGGTCAGAGCCCACAAGGGGAGGTGATCACACTCTCCCTGACTTCTCAGGAAAGAAGGTGAAAGCACCGAAAAGGAGGTGATCACGACCCCCCCTGCCTTCTCAGAAAGGGAGGTGAAAGCACTAAAAAGGAGATGATCATTCCCTCCCTGACATCTCAGGAAGGGAGATGAAAAGCACCAAAGGGAAGTGGGGGTTGCTAGCAGGTTTCTGGGCTGAAAGGTCTTATTATGCACAAACCCACCAGCAGGGAAGGTATTACACAAGCACAGAGTAATAATGCAGAGGCTATTAGTGATGACCCTCCCCACAGTCAGTGCAGGCTTGATTGGTGTAACAAACATGAATTGTTGCTCTCTTCATTCAGTATCAGTTCTTGTAAGTCTGTCGAAGTTTTTCTGAAATCTGCCTAGTCACTATTTCTTATACAATAACAGTATTCTCTTATATTAATATACAACAATTTATTCAGCCATTCCACAAGTGATGAGCAACTTCTAAATCTCTAATTCTTTACTATTTCAAAAAATCTGTTATAAACATTTTTGTCCATGTGGATCCTTTTCCATGTTTTTAATGCTCTCTTTGGGATATAGATCTATAGGAGGTATTGTTGGATCAAAGAACATAAATAATTTTATAGTCTTTTGGGCATGATTCTAAATTGTAGAGTTCAAATTTAAAAGAAAGGGAAAAAGCCAAAATCATTATGGTGACAGAGAAAATCAAACACCAACTTAGAAGACTCCAATATCAATACACACATGTTCAAAATCTCAAAGAAAAACTACAAGTGGTCTTGAGTCCAGAAAGAACACATGGAAGAGCACAAAAAGGAGCTTAAAATTCACATAAGAGAGATAGAAGAAAAATTGGGAAAAAGAATTAGAGTGATGCCAGAAAGCGATTCTAAAACAAGTCATAGAAAACAACTGCTGAAGTACAATTGGCCCAATGGAAATGAAATACAAAAGGTAATTGGGGAAAATAACTTTTTCAAAGTTGCAATTGAACCATTGGAGTTAATGATCCTATCAGATGTTGAGAATCAGTCAAAGAAAATCAAAAGAAAGAAAAAAAATAGAGAAAATATAAAATACCTTATGGGATAAATAACTGACTTATAAGATAGATCAAGGAGAGACAATGGCAAAATCATTTGGTTACCTGAAAGCCATAATCAAAAGAAGTAACTGGACAGCATCTTTCAAGAAATTATCAAGGAAGACTGCACCAAGAGATTTCAGTATCTTGAAACCAGAGGGCAAACTTTTTTTTTTTGTGAAGAATTTACCAATCATTTCTAAAAAGAGATTTCAAAATAAAAACTTCATGGAATATTGTAGAATTATTCCAGAATAGTAATATCAAGTTGAAAATACTAAAATCAACTAGAAAGAAACAACTTAAAATGCAAGGAGCCATAGTCAGTATTACACAGGATATTGCTGCTTCCAGAAGCTGAAAGGGCATAATTATTCAATACTGAGCTGGCGATCCTAGTGCTGGTGACAGGTATGTGCCGAAGTCCAGTGAGTTGTTTCTGCATTTTCCTAAGGCTACACTGAAATACAATATTCTGGCAACTGTAGGATGCCCACTCACTTGAAGCTGTGCCTTACCCTGAGATGTTCTAGCTTTTGAGGGATGACTGCCTGTCTAAGTTTAGGCTGAAGCACTGGGAAGTCCTTTAGCTACAGAATATTTACCTGCCCTAGGCAGACATGGAAATTTCTCTCTAAACCACTTTTGATTAGAGAAATACAAATGAAATCATTAGATTACCTGATGAGACAAAAATAAGAAAAATCATAAATGCCTGAGAGAATATGGAAAAATTGAGACACTTTATGGATTGTTGATCAAATTGTAAACTGATTAAACAATGGGCTGGAGACAAATTTTGAACCATGCCCAAAGGGCAATCAAACTGTGCCACTACTAGTTCTATATCCCAAACAAATCATAAAAAAGGGGGAAAAGATCTTTATGGGCAAAAATGTTTATAGCAGCGCCTTTTATGGTGACAAAATATTGGAAATTGATGGAATGCCTATCAATTGAAGAATGACTGAATAAACCATATTATATGAATGTAATGAAATACTACTGTGTAATAAGAAATATTGAATAGGCAGATTTCAAAAAAAGAAGAAGAAGCAAAAAGCATGGAAGAACTAATGGATTCTGAATTCAAATTGAAACCTTCACTTTTTGTCTTTTTTAATTCCTTTTTTAAAAATACCTTTGATGTACTTTATAGATTTTTCTGGAATTTTTTTTATCAAATTTTTTAACTACTCATGATTTTTGTGTTAGTTATATTCTCATATTGATAATATGTAATGTTCTCTCTAAAATGTAATGCTCTCTGTTGAGGTTTCATGGGGTCTCTGGAGGGAGTCTTTGTTTCAGTTCAGTAATCACCAATGTATAGCCAGGGGTTAAAGTCCAAATGCTTTATGATCTCTTTCAAAATCTTGTCTCCTTTCCTGGGACCTGGCTAGCTTTCTTGGAGACCTATCTCTCTCCTTGGTTCTGAGAGCTTAAGCTCCTGCAGGCTGCCAGTCCTTTGCCTTCTCTCCAAATTTCTCCAACTCAAATGAGTTGAGGCTTCTAGCTTATATGCTCCACACTGAATACAAACTAATCATTATATCACTGGGAAACCATTATTTGTTGTAGGATTAAATCAATGCTAAACTAGATTTAACCATTGCCTCCTTAATTCCACTTAGAACCTTGTTTCAAGTTCTGGCCTATAACAGTAATATAGTTCCTATATTCCCTTCTGGGGAATTCTTTCATTCTTTGACCTCATCAAAAGATCTCTTTGCATTAAACTTTGTTGTTGTTTGTTTAGTTGGGTATTTAATATTTTAGCTGGCTTTTTTTCCCTATGGCTGTTCATTCTCAGTATTTTTTAAGTCATCCCACCTTTTTGTAATTGTTGATGTTTTATTTAGCAGATATCTTTATATTTTTAGGTAATCAGGAAGATTTTGATTTAGAGATGATGACTCATTAATCCATCTTTGTAAAATCCATGTTTTTTATTAATATTTTTCTTTATGCATGAATGTATATATCAGTATGTATACATATATACACACATATGTATAGCAAGGTTATGGATAGCCTACATTCTACTTAAAGACAGATGTCATGAATTTGTATGCATGTGTATATATATGTGTGCGTATGTATGTATGTAGCAAATTTATGTAAAGAGATAGCATGTGTATATAAAGATTTTTGGTTTTGTTATTCAGTTGTTTTTAATTGTGTCTGATTCTTTGTGATTCCAATTGAAGTTTTCCTGGCAAAAGTATGAGAATAGTTTGCCATTTGCTCTTCTAACTCATTCTACAGAAGAGGAAACTGAGGTGAAAGAGTTAAATGACTTGTCCAGAGTCACGTGGTTAGTAAATATCTGAGGCCACATTTCAGTTCAGGAGGAAGAGTCTTCCTGACTCTAGGCTTTGTATTCTCTGAACAGCACCATCTCCTTGCACAATAAACAAACAAACAAGCAAACAAATAAATGAACGAATGAATAAATAAATAAATAAACGAATGAATGAATAAATAGATGGATAAATAGATAAATAAATAAATAAGTAGAAAAATAGATGAATGAATAAATATATATACATATATACACATGAATCCACACAGACAGAATAATAAAAGTATATGGATGTACACATATATGTGTATGGGCATCCTATGTACAGAGGATTGTATGTATATATAAATATATACCCACACACATATGTGTGTGCATGTATGTATGTGTATGTGTATCTATTACTATCATTATCAATCAATCTGATGATTTTAAAAATATGACACTTTCTGATATAATCTGCCCTCTTAAAGGAGCTGAGTTAGAAAAAATCTTAGTATAATTTGTAAATGTAATATACAAATATAATTTATAAAATAATTATATATATGCAGCCCATTATTACATGTTTATTCATATGAAATAGTCTTCCAACATATTTAAAAACATAACTTTAAATGCAAAAAATAAAAATTAATGCAAGGCTTATCTGTTTTTATTAGTAAAAAAATGATAGACCTCCTTTAAAATAGGATAAATGAATGCCATCTGTAGCCAATTTTCAGTATTTTCCCTTCTTTACAACATGTACCTTTTATTTAAATAAAGTTTACTTATAACTTTTATGTAGTTTGAGGAAAATGTTTAAATTGTATTTTATATTGAAGTATATTTTTATAATAACACCCCAAAATGAGATGCAAATCAAATTAATCAAGAAACATTTTAAACCAGAAGTTTTTGTTTAACTTTTCTTTCTTATCTTGTGGACTCTCTATCATTGCAATAAAAGATTTGATACATTTTGTGATTCTGAAGACTATTAATTATTATTTTCAAAAAATTTGATTGGAATGCAGTCTTTCTTAAAAACTAATTTTTATGATGCAAGCAAAATGACTGTTATCAGTATTTGAAAAATTAGAATCACTGATAATGCAAAACTGGGTAATTATGTTTTGGGGATATTGACATATAATTTTATTAAAATCAAGGCTTTTCTAATGATTTCTCATTCAGATTCTACACAATTATAGTGTACATTTGTAAAAAAAAAATTGATTCATTAGCTTTTGGACTCTGAATTATATTGATATTTGACCTTGAACACTTCAGACAAATTGTAATTTGCAAGTAGTACCTGATCCACTGATATTCAGAACAATTGAAAATCCCATTTTGATTAATTGATTTTTAGGGTCACAATTTCAATGCTGAGTATAATAAATGTGCCATGGAAAAGGATCAGTGCACCTGTTGCATTATCAGAACACCCCATGTGTGCATATAAATTGGCTAGTTGTAAATGCAGCTATAGATTCAGATAGTGATTGAGTTTTTTCAGGTAAAAATAGATTTTTTTTCAGGGTCAACAACTCTAATTTGTCTCTAAAGATTTAGTTTTCATATATATATATATTGAAATACCAAAGTCATGTTACAGCTTTCAAATTGAACTTAAAATGTTTAGCATCTATTTTGCAAATAAATAGTTAGAAATGCTAAATTGAAATGTATTTTAAATTCAATTTGTCTTTTTCTAATATGTCTTTTGCCACTATAATCATAGGACTCATCTATTTATTTCCTATTTTTCAAATTGTTCTTATTTTGTTTATTATATAGTGACATTCCCTACTTTTATAAAATCGAATTTGTTTATTATATAGTGATTTTATTTATTATATAGTGACATTTCCTACTTTAATTCAATAAAATCCAATAACCATTTATTAAGTAATTATTACATTGGGAAAATTACAGACATGAAAAATAGGATAATCACCCAACCTCTGGGCTAATTTTACAACCTAAAATTTGTGATTTGATTAAAAAAAGATATTCAAAGTATTCTATAAAAAATTAAAGCAGTATCATTTTTAGATGAGAGGATTTAAGTAGACTTTACTAAAATGTGGAAAATGTGCTGAAAGAAAACTATGTCAGCAGATGTAGATACGTTAAAAGTGTAATCCAGAAATGGGAATAGCTTGTATAAATCCACTGACATGAAGTAATGCAGGATAAGATTGGTACTTTCTACTTAATATTGTTCAGTTGAAATACAGTTGGCCTGAGTGTAGAGTATATGAAGAGGTTTACTATGACACAAAGTTGGGTCCACCTTGTGAAAAGAATCAAATTAGGGAGGACTATATGAAGGGAGGAGAAGAGGCAGAAAAGAAAAAAGAGAATTAAGGAGGAAAGGTAAAATATATGCTAAGCACTTATTCTGTACAATTCCTGATCTACAGGAGCCTTTATTCTAATAGGAGGACAGAACATACACAGGGAAATATTGTTTAGAAAAAGTTGTTTTATTTTAGAAAAAATGCAGATCATGACATTTTAAGTGTTTCTAGATTTGATGGCAAAATTAATTTGTTGATACAAACATTTTGGAAAGATGTGTTTCAGGAGGGAGAACCTCATGGTAGTTGGAGAAAAACAGTTCCAGGAATAAAATCAAGCTTTCTAGAGCTAAAATGTAGCAGACAATTGAAATCAATCAGGATATTCAGCCTCCCGGGCTAAAGCTCTGGGCCAGAAAGGAATAAGTACCCTAGGTTTTCTTTGTAAGATTGAGTAGCATGGTAGTTAAATATTTTTCCTCCACATTGCCATGTCAGTCTTGTTTTTCTTTCCTTTTTATATCAGTGAGTTTTAACAAAAGTCATTTCTTTATAAATATATCTTCCAGATTATAATGATACATCTCTCCCAATTTTAATACTGTTATTTAAATGTAATAATTTTGAAACAAGACTTAATTATTTTGACCTTTTTTTGTTGACTTTCAATATTTAAATTGAAATATTTATATTGTCCTTGTCATTTTATATGTTATTCTGTTAACAATTTTCTTCATTCTCTGTCATTTAAGTAGTGTTTGCACATTTCTCTGAATTTATATTCTTTTTTTTTTTCTTTTTTTTGGACTGGGTTAATGATTTCATTAATGCAGGGAAATACTATTAAGAACATAAGAACATTATCTATGCTACTGTAACTCAACATCTGCTCTGGAACTTTTAGATTAAGTACGATACTTAAAATAATTTTTCCAGGGTCATCTATCAGCATATGTCAGAAAAGGGACATGTGCCTATATTGTTTTACTCTGAGGTGAAGTATATAATACTTCCTCTAACATATTCGTTTCCATGCAATTTTATTTAATTATTTCACAATTATTGGTCACATAATTTGTTTTTATCTTTTTTGCAGTTACATGGAGTGAATATTTTGGTACATATGAGAACATTTTTTTCAGTGACATTGAAGCACAAAGTTCCATCCAAAATTCTCAGATCAAAGCATATAAAGAATGTATTGTTTCCTTCTATAATTCCATTTTTTAACACAATGATTAGACAAATTGAGAGATTCACCAGAAGTATTTTATTGAGCACTGTTCTCTTTCCACAGGCTCTCCAACAATGACTTTCACTTTTTCCATTTTTTTTTTTATCATTGTCAATTCAAAGGTATAAGGTAAGACTTAGAAATGTTTTAGCTTGCTTTTATATGTACAGTTGTCATTTCTCTTTTTGAAAGCTGTTCATATCATTTGCTATCAATTACATAGAGACTTTGGATCTCAAATATTTATTTGATTTGTTTGATAAGAAAGACTTATTCTAATATATATTTTATCTTCTTATTTTAGTTGCATTAATTTCTATGTAAAAGCTTTTATAATACATATGTAATTTTTTTTGTTTTTTATATATTTCCATCATATACACATTTAGGTGTATGTATTACTTTCTGATAAAATGTTTTCTATTTTTTCCATGATACTTTTTATGCAAAAATTCTCACTTCCAAGAAATATATTTTATATAGCTAAAGGAGCAGGGTTGATCTTTTGTGTATTTCTTTGCAGATCAAAGCTAAGATATATTATATATTTTATGGATAAGTTAAAAAGATATCCTCTTTCTAGCTTTTCCTCCTGTGCAGAAATTCTGTTTTTAAATTTTTATTTAGTGTGTTGATTTTTTTCTGAATTACCTCAATTATTATTATTTTCTACTTTGATTCTTTAAGGTTTCATCATATTCACAAGTATGGATCAACAATCTCACTAATTTGGATGTTCCCTGTAATGATCCATTCATGCTTACAGTATTCTGTATCATTCTTATCTTTTTACTCTCATTATATCTCCAAAAGGGGTCTTTCCATTATGTTGCAGACCTTTTGTATGTGATAGTTCTAGGCAATTTTCTTTCATGATTTCTATTAATTTGCTTCAGAAATTCTACTTGACCTTGCATCAAGTTCATCTCAGAAGATGATTCATGATAATACCAGTTATTATTTATTTCCATCATCTTCAGCCCATCAATGTTGTTGTCAGTATTTACTTTATTGCTGTCAAGACTGTGTCATAAACATATACTCATCCACCTCATTTACCCTGTAGTGTTTATTGTTATCCTTTGACCTATGCCATTAATGAATACACAGTTTCAGACACGACTAAACCATGCAGAATGAATTTAAATATTAATCCACACCAAAATCACGTAGAAAAAAACCCTTAACTTAGTTTGATAACCATGAAGGAGAAAGAATATGTGATGAACAATTTGAAATTGAATTTCCCTGTGTCTCAAAAGGAATTTTATAGAAGTTTTCTCCCATCTTGTACTTTCTGACTTTTTTTTTCTTACAAATGACTTAAAATGTAAAAAATAATGTGAATAATGCTCATTATTTAGTTAGCTCTATAATACATAAGTATATAATATTAAATAGAAAAGAATAATGATTGAATCATAACATGTTTTTACATTGTATTATCTGAAGATTATCTAAAGCAAAATAATGACGATGCTAATAATTAACCCCTAGTTAATATTTTGACATGTCTATTATCAAATTTACATATTCAAATTCTTTGCTTCCTTCAAAGTCTAGCTCAGTGCTACTACTTACAGGAAGAGCATCCCTATGTTACTCTGAAAGAGTAAGACAACAACAATTATTTTAGGTAATTTTATTTATGTCTCTTCTATATCTTTATCACATTCTACCTTGTATTATTCCTGTTTGTCTAAATGTCATGCCCTTCTTGGTAGGCAAAAACTTTTTCTTCTATTTGAAGAGATAGGGAAGTGATAGATTACTATGTTATTATTGTTGTTTATCCTTCATTCTCAAAGAGGACCAATGACATCAGGAAGGTGATGTCTTGACTTGAAAGTGAGGTAGAAGAAGATAAAAGTGAGGATTTAAGTAAAGCAGAACTTTACAAAGTCATCAGCCCCACTATCTTTTCCACAATCATCTGAGTTTAATGGAAAGGCATAAATCAGGAAGACTAGTGATACTCCAGGATGCAGTAAGAGATCATGTCTTTTTAAGCTAAGTTCTTTCCTGGGTTACAATTTTCCTAAGACAACAGTCATTCAGTAGTTAAAGACTAAGTAAGAATTGAGGTACAATATTGCTTACTTTGCCTTTACAAAAAATCAATCAAGGATGGAAGACCCTCAGAATTTATGACAAGAAAAGGAAAAATTGTTCGTTATGCTCACTCTAAGCCATCAAAGCCAAAATAAAGAGTAAGTGAAGCTAGGGATAGAATCCATCATGGGCCAATCATTGATCCCAGAATGATTTGGATTTAAAGACAGTCAAATAGTTCTGTTTGAATGCAAATGGGCTTTATTAAAGCATATTTTTCCAGAGCTTTTTTTGGTGAAGAAATAATAAACAAGAACTATATGAGACAAAAGAACTAATTGCCCAGTGTGAAAATAAAAAAAAAACAAAAAACAAAAAACAAAATAATAGTATAAATAGATAGAGAAGAAAATTTAAAAAAAAAAAAAACTTGTCCTCAAACCTTAAGACATCTTAGAAAGTTTAATTGATCAAAAATTGTTTTCCTTTGGACAAATCACCTACATATAAGGATATGACTCACCATGAAGACAAAAGAAGAGGAAGAAGAAAAAGAGGAAGAAGATGAAGAGGAGAATGTATACAAACCTTTTCATATGTGCACAGATCATCTAAAAATGTTAACCACATTTCATCCATATATGAAACACTAGAGATGCTTTTACAAGACTGGAAAAACTAGATTTTTCCATGGATATGTTAATAAATCTACCATGTATTTTGGAGTGGATTTTATCCATTGAATATATGATCAGAAGAGTTCTCTTCTTAAAAAAGAACATAACTTAGAAACTGTGGGACTTCTGGGGACATTGTCATATGTGGAAGGTGGATGAGCCCTTCACTCACACTGCTTAATTAGGAGAGGAGGATGTTGATAGGGTCTTTAGATCACCACCTCTGACCAATATCATATAATCTCCCAGAAATAATTTCATGAGTGACATCTATAATCACTTGAGGAATACCGAGTTTTAAATCAGCAAGCCAAAATATCCAAAATACAATTAAGTCTTACCTCCTTCTTTTATTCAATTCCAATTCTTTTACATTATCCACTTTTAGAGCTTATTCAATATGCCTGCCTATATCTCCATCAATGTCCACATCTTCTTATATGTTTATGTCTATATATGTATTGTATCTATGCTGATAAACAAACTGCCCCAATTTTTTTTTTTATAATCTGAACAATGGATTTTTTCTTATACTTCAATCTTCTAGTAATTATTGCTAGGCTGATCTTGTTTCAAATGGCTTTTATGAATTTCATTTAGGAGTGTTCTTATTACTTATTTTTGTGACTTGATCAAATTGATTAAATATGATTTACAAAAAAGAATATTTGGTACCACATAATTAAAAAGAAATATTTTTATCATTTGGATTTTGGTCAGAAAGGCAACATCTTATATCTTGTTTGTTGCTAATATGCAGAGGAGGGATTTTTAATAAATTTATTACCAAATCTTATATTTCTATCTCCCTAAAATTTCTTGCATTGGATCCCTTCTCTCCAATCATACAAGTACCAACTGTCAATTAGACTGAAACCAGTCTCTAACCTGTGAGTGGCCATAGCCATACAAGTAGGCTACAGATAGGAGAGTCAGGAATCAAATAGAATTTAAATTTCAAAGTGAGGAAAATTCTTACAAGTGGAACATATCCCTCTGATCAATCCCCCACTGAGAAAGGCTTAAAATGATAAGGAAAAGGCAAAAATGTTATACAAAACAGACAAACAAAAACAAACAAACAAATGGCTTAGACCACAACATAATCTTTCTTGGGTTTTGAGTAGCATTTCCCATGCTACTGTTCCCAAGCTCATGCATGGACAATGCTGTTCTTCTTGAATCCAGTGGGAACAGTCTCCAAGTTGATTGTTTCAAATCTTAAAAATCACTGAACCGAAAGATGAAACCAAGATGGTATAGAATAGACAGTTCTTCATCTGAGCTCTTCCTGGCTTCCCTCAATTTAACACCAGATCAAGCCTTTGAACTGCTTTTGGAGTGACAGAACACACACATATTTGGAGTGTAACAAATTTCCAGCAGAAGATATTTGGAAGAACCTCAGAAAACCCCTCTGGCATGGGAAGGTAGCAAGCATAGGCATAACTCTGGGATCCAAGGTGGTGTGGCTTCCATGAGGAGGGGGAATCTACTGGGAGACTCTTAGCAAAAATATAGCAGAATTGGCTACTGGAAAAAAATCCAATGAACAAAATAACTCATTTAAAAGTTCAATTGGCCAAAAGCAAAAGGAGATTTGAAAAACTAACTGAAAAAAAAATCATTCACTAAAAATTAGAACTGAACAACTGAGAATGAATGACTCAATGAGACATCAAGAATCAGTCAAACAAAAACAAAAACAAAAACTGAAAAAAAAGAAGAAAATGTAAAATGCCTCATTGGAAAAACAATTGTCCTGGAAAATAGATTCAGGAGAGACAATCTTAAGAATTATTAGACTACCTGAAAACTATAATTTTAAAAAGAGCCTATATATCCTCTTTCAGGAAATCATCAAGGAAAACTGCTCTTACAGTCTTACAATCAGAGGGCAAAACAGCCATTGAAAGAATTCACTGACCCCTCCTGAAAGAGACCCACAATGAAAATTCCAATGAATATCATAGTTTCAGAATTGTCAGATTAAGGAGAAAATACTGCAAGTATCCAGAAAGAAACAATTCATTTGTCAAAGAGCCACAATCAGGATTACCCAGGACCTCACAGCTTCTATTTTGAAGTATCCAAGGGGTGGAATATAATATTCTGAAGGACAAAGGAACTTGAATTGCAGCCCCAAATCAATTATCCAGCAAAATTAAACATTATCTTTCAGGGGGGAAATGGACATTCAATGAATCAAATGAATTTCATTTATTTCGAATGAAAAGACCAGAGCTGAAAAGAAAATTTCATCTTGAAATACAGAACTCAAGAGAAGCATAAAAAGGTAAAAAGGAAAGGGAAAAAATAATTGTTTCTTTTAAATATTAAAAAGTTTACATCCCTATAAGAGAAGATATGTATAACTTTTGAGATTTGTATCTCTGTTATGGGTATACTTAGAAGCTATAGATATAATTTAATTTTGTTGTGATGACATAAAAATAAACTAGAGATGAAAAGGGAATTGTACAGGAAGAAGAGGAAAATGGATGTAAAATGGGGTAAATTACATCTCATGAGGAGGCAAAGAAGACCTGTTGCAAATGAGGGAAAGAAGGGAGATGAGCATTGTGTTAAGTTTGCTCTCATTGGATTTGATTCAAACAGAGAATATCAGTCATATCTAGCTTCACAGAAAAAAGTTCTCTCACCATTTGGGGAAATAGTAAAGGCAAGAGGAAAGGAAAAGAGGAGGCTAATAGAAGGAAGAAGCAGGAAAAGGGAAAGGGATAAGAAAATGGTAGGGGCTATAAAAGGGGAGAGTAAAATGAAGGAGGTGGTGGTCAGAAGCAAAACTCTGGAGAGGAAGGAAAGGGGTAAAGGAAAGAGAAAAGTATAACCTGAAGAAAATAAGATAGCAGGATATAGAGTTAGTAATTTTAATTGTGAATATGAATGTGATAAGTTCTCCTATAAAATGGAAGCAGATAACAGACTGGATTAAAAGAAAATTCTAAAACATACTTCAGGCTCTGTGGTGTAATTAGAGCCAAGTTAAGGCATCTGTTGCAATCTGAGCTATCACTAGTCAGCTTGAATTTGTCTTTCTCCTAGACTGTGATGGTTCTGGAAAGGGATATGAAACCAATGACTTCATGAAACTCTGCCTCACCTAAAATTCAATTTATGCACAAATCAAAAGCTATCACCTATCACATTTTACAATTTTCCCCCTATGTCAAACTCCTGTCATGACAGACAGGTGATGAAGCAGCAGGTGCAAATGCATTGGAAGGTGTAGTCACAGCACTGCAAAGAGGCAGACAAGTCAATAGGGTCATCTTTTCACTAGAAGCAGAACTAAGATTCAGCAACCTTCTGTGTGTCTGAACAGTCTTCTAAAGTCTGCACTGCTCATCTCCTGAATTATAGAAGGGACTAGAAACAGTTCTTTAAAAATCCTCTACTTTATCCAATCCCTGGCACAATAGGCAGGGATCACACCCTGTGGATGAAACAAACACCAAAAAATTGTACAAAAACCTCTGCAAATGTAATTCCACTCACTATTGGAGCATGGAATATTTATGGATAACTCTAAATCCGGTATACTTGAAAAGAAGCAAACAGCTCTTGTTGTGAAAGAACTCAGCATCCAAATAGCAGCCCTGTGTGACACAAGACTAGAGACTAGTAAATAAAGGCCAGTTTAGGAAGTTGGAGCTGGATATTGTTGTTATTATTTTATTTTATTTTTTTTGCAGAGTGGCTGTAATGAAGGGAAGCTGTATGAAGCTGGCATAGGATTGTCAACCAAAACTAATTTAGCAAAAAAGCCTATGTAGTGGCCAAAAAGAATGAATGACAAATTCATGACAATATGATTACTACTTCCAGGAAAGCATCATACCATCATCATGTGTATGCTCCCATCATGATAAATCCTGATGAAATGAAAACAAAATTAATAAGACTTAGAGAAGTGGTGTTTTTTGTTTGTTTGTTTGTTTGTTTTGTTTTTTATCAATGTGCTGGAAAAGGACTAGTTTATAATCCAGGGTGACTTTAATGCAAGAGTAGGTACAACTACCAGATATTTCAAGGAACCCTTGAGAGGAATGAAATAGCAATCAATGGTCATTTCCTATTATAGACCTGTGTATTTCATGACTTCATCAAAAACATGGTCTTCCATGAAATAAGAATTACTTTAACAGTAATAATAACAATAATTTCAATAAAATTTCATTAATGCACTCTTGTGGCAAACTGGCATTTAATAGATTATATCATTGTTAAGAAGAAGAGATAGGCAAGCTGTGTGGGTGTTGAAGGCAATGTGTGGTACACAGTGCTGGCATGATCTGAGACTTTGCCCTCTTCAAACTAAATATGTACAATCAACAAAAGCTACAGCATAAGGCAAAACAACTGCTAGAAGACTTACTATTAAGAGATTAGAGTGCTTCTCTGAGATGGAACACTTCATTTCTGACTTGGAGGGAAAAATGAGCCAAAACACA
Organism: Antechinus flavipes; assembly: GCF_016432865.1. Lineage (NCBI taxonomy): Eukaryota > Metazoa > Chordata > Mammalia > Dasyuromorphia > Dasyuridae > Antechinus > Antechinus flavipes. The sequence continues at coordinate 115,824,844 of NC_067403.1, read as the reverse complement.
GAGCAAGAGTGGAGCAGAAAAGGAATAAGCAGCTTTCAGAAATTTAGTGTACAACCCTGCACTTATTCATCTGGGTCAAGACACTTGTAAACATCAATGTAAATGTAAACAAAATGACGGAGAAATTCTGAAGATGCTAAATTTAAAGAGAGAACTCCACAGTGATATCCAGCAGGATAGTTCATCCATTTCTTTTTTTTTTCTATACCTTTTTATATACAAAACATATGCATGGGTAATTTTTCAATTTGTCTTTAAATGTCTTGCTCCTAGACTGTGATGGTTCTGGAAACTCCTATTTTAACTTTTCCTCTCCTTCCCGCCACCCCCTCCTCTAGATGGCATGTAATCCCCTGTGTGTTAAATATGTTAAAGTATATGTTAAATACAATATATGTATACATATTTAAAAAGTTATCTTGTTGCACAAGAAAGATTGGATTTAGGAAGAAGGTAAAATTAACCTGAGAAGAAAAAACAAAAATGCAAGCAAACAGTAACAGAAAGAATGGAAATGTTATATTGTGGTCCATACTCATTTCCCAGTGTTATTTCTCTGGGTGTAGCTGGTTGTGTTCATTATAGATCAATTGGAACTGATTTGGATCCTCTCATTGGTTAAGAGAGCCACTTCCATCAGAATTGATCATCATATAGTATTGTTGTTGAAGTGTATAATGATCTCCTGGTTCTGCTTGTAGAGGGCTGAAACTATTGAATCAATGCACTGAGGTCAGGACTTCCAGGATTGGACAATACTCTATGGGCATATGCTTGGAAAATGGTCCTTTCCACTATCCATACTGGCTCAATGATAGATTGTATGATTGTATGATAGTACAATTAGAGGATTGTAGGAGGAATGAGGAGGTGGAGTAAGACTAGCCAGGGACACACTCTTGATGGTGGATGAGGCAGAAGGCGGTCATGGAGATTCTGCTTACATTCAATCCTGTGTCTAAGACTGAGAATAAAGATTAAGGACTTTAGCTTATCCTGACTCCAGCTGATTCTCGGTTGTCTGGGGTGCTAGCACTGCCATTACATCTGCTCATTTCACTTAGCGTCAGTTCATGTATGTCTCTCCAAGCCTCTCTGTATTCATCCTGCTGGTCATTTCTTATAGAACAATAATATTCCATAACATTCATGTACCATGGTTTATTCATCCATTCTCCAATTGGTGGGCTCCATTCAATTTCCAGTTTCTAGCCACTATGAAAAGGGCTGCCACAAACATTTTGGCACATATGGGTCCCTTTCCCTTCTTTAATATCTCTTTGTGATATAAGCCCAGTAATAGCACTGCTGGATCAAAGGGTATGCACAGTTTGATAACTTTTTCAGTATAATTCCAAATTGCTCTCCACAATGGTTGGCTCCATTCACAACTCCACCAACAATGCATCAGTGTTCCAGTTTTCCCACATCCCCTCAACATTCAGCATTATTTTTTTCTATCATCCTAGCCAATCTGAGAGGTGTATAGTGGTATCTCAGAGTTGTCTTAAATTGCATTTCTCTGATCAATAATAATTTGGAACACCTTTTCATATGACTACAAATAGTTTCAATTCAATTTTTTCATATGGCAATCATCTGTTCATATCCTTTGACAATTTGTCAATTGGAGAATGGCTTGATTTCTTATCAACTAAAGTCAATTCTCTATATATTTTGGAGATGAGGCCTTTATCAGAATCTTTAGCTGTAAAAATGTTTTCCCAATTTATTGCTTCCATTCTAATCCTTCTGCATTAGTTTTATTTATACAAAAGCTTTTTAACTTAATATAATTTTCTATTTTGTGATCAATAATGATCTCTAGTTCTTCTTTAATCACAAATTTCTTCCTCCTCCACAGGTCTGAGAAATAAACTGTCTTATGTTCCTCTAATTTATTTATAATCTCATTCTTTATGCATAGATCATGAACCCATTTTGATCTTATCTTGGTGTACAGTGTTAAGTATGGGTCAGTGCCTAGTTTGTTTTCCCAGCAATTTTTTGTGAAATAAGGAATTCTTATCCCAAAAGCTGGGGTCTTTTGGTTTGTCAAAAACTAGATTGCTATAGTTATTGACTATTTTGTTTTTTGAATCTAACCTATTCTAGTGATCAAATAGTCTATTTCTTAGCCAATATCAAATGGTTTTGGTGATCGCTGCTTTATAATATAGTTTTAGATGAGGTACAGCTAGAGCACCTTCATTTAATTTTTTTTTTCATTAGTTTCCTTGAAATTCTTGACCTTTTGTTCTTCCATATGAATTTTGTTGCTATTTTTTTCAAGGTCATTAAACTAGTTACTTGGGAGTCTGATTGGGATAGCACTAAATAAATAGATTAGTTTAGGTATTATTGTCATCTTTATTATATTCATTCACTCGACCTATCAGGAGCACTTAATATTTTTTTCCAATTGTTTAGATCTAACTTTATTTGTGTGGAAAATATTTTGTAGTTTTGCTCATAAAGTCATCTGACTTTCCCTTGGCAGATAGATTCCCAACTATTTTATACTATGGACAGTTATTTTAAAAGGAATTTCTCTTTGTAACTCTGTTGGATTTTGTTAGTGATATATAAGAATGCTAATGACTTATGTGGGTTTATTTGTATCCTGCAACTTTGCTAAAGGTGTGGATTATTTCTAATAGCTTTTGGGTTCTCTAAGTATACCAACATATTATCAGCAAAGAGTGATAATTTAGTTTCCTCATTACCTACTTTAATTCATTTAATCTCTTTCTCAACTCTTACTGCCAAAGCTCGCATTTCTAACACAATATTGAATAGTAATGGTGACAGTGGGCAACCTCGTTTCACTCTTGATCTTATTGGAAATGGTTCTACTTTATTACCATTATATATGATGCTTACTGATTATTTTAAATAGATATTACTGACTATTTTAATGAAAGGTACATTTATTCTTATACTCTTTAGCGTTTTTAATAGGAATGGGTGTTGGTTTTTATCAAATGCTTTTTCTTCATTTATTGAGGTGATCATATGGTTTTTGTTAATTTGGTTATTGATATAGTCAATTATGCTAATAGTTTTCCTAATATTGAACCAGTCTTGCATTCCTGGTATAAATCCTATTTGGTCATGGCATATAATCCAGTGAATGATTTTTTGTAATATTGTTGCTAATATTTTATTTAAGATTTTAGTATCAATACTTATTAGGGAGATTGGTCTATAATGTTCTTTCTCTGTTTTCAACCTATCTGGTTTAGGTATCAGTAACAGACACATGCATCATAATACAAAATTGATAGGAGTTCTTCATTCTCTATTTTAAAAAAAATAGTTTATATAGTATTGGAGTTAATTTTTCTTTAAATGTTTGATAGAATTCTCATGTAAATCCATCTGATCCTGGCGAATTTTTTTAGGGAGTTGATTAATAGCTTGTTCTATTTCTTTTTCTAAAATGGGACTATTTAACCAATTTAATTCTTCCTTTGTTAATCTGGGCAACTTATATTTTGGAAGGTATTCATCCATTTCATTTAAGTTATCAAAATTATTGGCATAAAATTGGACAAAATAACTCCTAATTATTGTTCTAATTTCCTCTTCATTAGTAGAAATTTCTCCCTTTTCATTTTTAAGATGACAATTTGATTTTCCTCTTTCCTTTTTCTACTCAAATTTACAATTTTTCCCATAAAACCAACTCTTAGTTTTAGTTATTAATTCAATAGCATTTTTACTTTCAATTTTATTGATCTCTCCTTTTATTTTTAGAATCTCAACTTTGGTATTTGATTGGGGGCTTTTAATTTACTCTTTTTTAGCTTTTTTAGTTGCAAGCCTAATTCATTGATTTTATCTTTCTCTATTTTATGCAAGTAAACACCTAGAGATATAAAATTTCCTCTTATTAATGCCTTAGCTGTATCCCACACATTTTGGTATGACATCTCATTATTGTAATTCTTTGGGGTGAAATAATTAATTGTGTCTATAATTTGCTGTTTCACCCAATCATTCTTTTGCATGATATTTTTGAGTTTCTAATTACTTTTTGGTTTATTTAGCCCTGGACTTATATTGAATGTAATTTTTTATTGCATCATGATCTGAAAAGGATGTATTTACTATTTCTGCTTTTCTGCATTTGAATTTGAGGTCTTTATTTCTTAATATATGGTCAATTTTTGTATAGTTGCATGAACTGCTGAGAAGAAAGTGTAATCCTTTCTGTCTCCATTCAGTTTTCTTCAAGGATCTATCATACCTAACTGTTCTAGTGTTCTATTTACTTCTTTAATTTATTTCTTATTAATTTTGTGTTTTGATTTATCTAGTTCTGAGAGTGCAAGGTTGAAACCTCCCACTATTCTAGTTTTGCTGTCTATTTCTTCTTGCAGCCCTCTGAACTTCTCTTTTAAGAATTCAGATGCTGTACTATTTTTTGCATATATGTTTAGTATTTATATTGCTTCATTATCTATGCTACCCTTTAACAAGATATAGTGCCCTTTCTTATCTTTTTTAATTAGATCAATTTTTGCTTTTGCTTGATCTGAGTGATCATGATGGCTACCCCTGCTTTTTTGACTTTTCGGAAGCATAGTAGATTTTGCTCCAGCCTTTTACTTTTCTTCTGCATGTATTGCACTGCTTCAAGTATGTTTCCTGTAAACAACATATTGTAGCATTCTTTCTTTTAATCCAGTCTGTTATCTGCCTCTGCTTTATGGGGGAGTTTACCCCATTCACATTTATGGTTAAAACTACTAATTCTGTATTTCCTGCCATCTTATTTTACTCAAATTATGCTTTTCTTTTTCCTTTCCCCCTTAACCCTTTCTCCAGTATTCGACTTATGAACACCACTTGCCTCATGCAGCCCTCCCTCTTTAGAATCCCTCTCTCCCCCTTGAAGTCCCTACCCTTTTTTTAAAACCTTTTCTTTACTATTTCTGTATTCCCTTCTATTTAGCCTACCCCTTCCCTTTTCACTTTTCCCCTCCCACTTTTCAATGAGGTGGGAGAAGTTTCTATGTAAACCAAATATGTCTAATATTTTTCTCTTGGAGCCAAATCTGATGAGAGTAAGATTCACACTGTGTTCTTCCCCCTGCCTACATTCCCCCAGATATAATAGGTTTCCTTTGCCTCTTCATGAGATATGGTTTTCCTTTTTATCTCCACTTTTCCCTTTTTCTGGTACAATTTCCTTTTCACCATGAGTTTCTTTTTTATAGCAGTAAAACCAAATTATACATGTATTCTTTATATATACCCATAACAGAAATACAGTTCTCAAGAGTTCTTTTTACCTTTTTATGCTTCTCTTGAGTCCTATATTTGGAATTCAAACTTTTTGTTTAGCTCTGGTTTTTTCATCAGAAATAAATGGAATTCACCTATTTCATTGAATGTCCATCTTCTTCCCTGGAAGAAAATATTCAGTTTAACTGGGTAAGTTATTCTTGGCTGCATATCAATTTCTTTTGCCTTTAAGAACATTAAATTCCAGGCCTTTTGATCCTTTAATGTGGATGCTACTAGATCCTGAGTAATCCTTATTGTGGCTCCTCAGTATTTGAATTGTTTTTTTCTGGCTGCTTGTAGTATTTTTTCCTTGGTTTGATAGTTCTGGAATTTAGCCACAATATTTCTTAGAGTTTTGATTTTGGGATCTCTTTTAGGATGTACTCAATGAATTCTTTCAATGTCTATTTTACCTTCCCCTTTTATAACATCTGCACAGTTCTCTTTGATGATTTCCTGAAAAATAGTGTCTAGACTCTTTTTTTCATCATGATTTTCGGGGAGTCCAATAATGCTTAGATTATCTCTCCTACATCTATTTTCCAGGTCTGTTGTTTTCCCAAGTAGGTATTTTACATTTTTTCTATTTTTTCATATTTTTGATTTTGCTTGGCTGCTTCTTGGTGTCTCCTCGAGTCATTCATTTCCATTTGTTCAAGTCTGATTTTAATGAATTATTTTCTTCATTTACTTTTTTGTTTCTTTTATGTTTTTCCAATTGAGTTTTTAAATGAGTTATTTTATTCTATGGAATTTTTTTTCATTTCACCAATTTTTTTGAAGAATTATTTCCTTTTTCCAATTCACAAATTCTGTTTTCCTGGGAGTTGTTTATCTTTTTCAATTTGAAAATTCTGTTTGTCAGGGAGTTGTTTTCTTTATCCACTCTATCTTTTAATAACTAACATGACTTATCTTGATCCTCTTCCAAAGATTTCCTTTCCTTTCTCCATTTTTCTTCCAGCTCTGTTTTAAGATCCTTTAAAATTTCTTCTATGAGAGCCTTGTGTGATGGGGACCAGATTTTTGGGGACTTTGTATCTAGAGACAAAATGTTTTTAGTTTCCTCAGAGTTTGAAGTCTGCTCTCTTTCCATATAGAAGCCAACAATACTTAGTGCCCACTTTGCCTTTTTGCTCATTTTGGAAAAAAAAATAACTATGGGTGGCAGTGGGGTATTTCCAAGCTGCCTCTACAGACACCAGGAAGTGGCAGTGAAGGGGCAGTGGGACAGCACCCACAGGCTGCATTGGAATTAGCAGTTGTGCTGAAATCAGCAGTAGTAGAAAGGCAGCAACTAGGGTTGTGCTTGGATCATGCTGAGTTACTTAAGGTGCTGGGTTGGTGTGGCCAAGTCCCGAGAGACTTTAACATTTTGGGGTTATAGTCTCTACCTTCTATGTTTATAGCTTCTTTGCTGATCGGCTGGCTTGCTGCCAGGGCAGAGTAGCCAAAACTGTGTGAGAGTTCTCCCTGCAGATTTTCCACCAACAGAGACCACACCCTGCCCCCTCCAGTCTGCTCAGTGTGAGCTGTTTCCTATGCTCTTACTGCCTGCCTGAGGTCTATGTCTAACCTACCCCATTCTGTGCCCATGCACAAGCAAAACAGACCTTTTCTGGTGAATTTTGAGATTATCTTTGGTTGGTAATGTGTTGTACTCCCAATATTTATGGGTTCTGACAGTCAAGCACTAATTCTGAGGCTGAGTTTTGTAAAATAGATTGAGGGTAAACGAGAGTTTAGGAAAATGTGTGTATCCTATCTACCATCTTGGCTTTACTTCCTAAGTTCATCCATTTCTAAAAAGATATCATTTAACTCCATCAAAATTCAAGTCCAAGTGAAGAATGGGGAAATGTGGAAATCTTGGCCAAGTAAAAAGGCATATGAAATTCATTTTTACAATGATAACAACATCCAAGATGCTTTTATGATGTCCCAAAGAATATTTATGGAGCAAAGATCTATTATACATCTTAACTACTCAGTGTTGATGGAGACACATTGATTAGTGATAACGACATGATCCTGGAGAGATGGGTGTTATTAAAAAAAATTGTCATAAATGCTGAAGCCATTGACTGTATACCTGAAGCTGAAGTTAATTTCTCTCTGAGTTTCCAACTGAAGAAGACATTTTTGAATATCATTGAACTCCTGTTATGTGGCAAAGTGATTGGTGCTTATTCTAATCCAACTGAGATTTACAAGGTGGGGCATCCACTACTTATGTGAAAGCCTATTGAAATTTTCTGGGTTATATGAGAAAGAGAGTTTGTCCCTCAAGATTTCAAAGATGCCTACATTATCCATCTTTTTAAAGATAAAGGAAATAGTTTGTCCTGTGACAATCATGAGAGGTCCTCTTTTTTAATCAGTAATGGCAAAATTATTATCAGAATCCTCTTTAATAGGTGTAAAGGGCCATAGATAGTGGGGGAACTCTGTCTGAGGTATAAGAATCTTCAGCTCAGAGGAAACCCGCTAACAATGTCTGGTTCAGCTTCCCATCTCCCCTAAGGGCTCTTGACCTTGCTGAGAAGTCATGAGTTAGTGACAACATGTGTTGTAGTTGAAGCAGAGTGACACCAAGTGATAACAAGTCATCTACATGCAACAGCAAGTTGTTTATGTGTTCCTGCATAAACAGTATATGCTTAATGCCTGTGCAGTGTTGCTAGTTATATAAGGGTATTAGGGTATATAATGCTGAGAAAATTTGGAATAAATGGATTCTATGTTTGACTATCCATGTAAGTCTTGCCTCATCACTCCTCCACTAAGACGAAGGACTTGGGCTGGTCCAGAGATCCTCCATAGAACTAGTCCAGACAGTATATTTTGGCACCCCAATGTGGGGACTGTAGAAAGCACACAACATTTGGTGCCCATTGTGGGGTCTTAGTCATAGGGGTCATTGAGTCTTGACTGACTCAATCGGCAGAGTTTGGCCAAGAAGTCCCCATGACCCTAGAAATACGATGAGTATAAAGACAGGAAAGTGGGAAGATTCACTAAGGGCTAAACTAGTCACTTTTGTATTTTTCAGCCAAAATGGGATAACTGCTAACAAAAGAGCCTCCCTCCCAAGGGAAGTATGAAGCATGCTTAGTTAGATTAATGAAGAAGCAAGGTTTGTTGGTAACTCAGAAACCAATCACTGAATTCTCAGATGCTCTGGAGTGCAACATCTCTGTGACTAAAGGAGAGATTTTGGAGCCAGACATGTGGAAGTTAGTAAGAGACTGACTAACTGAATACAATGGGATAAAATTGGCTTATAAGAAAAAGAAAGCTTTTTATTGTGGGGTGTTGAACTAGGAAATGCCAGGAGAAAAACAAGCAGAGGGTTGGTGCTGGTAGCCTTGGAGAGTACAGCATGTGGGATGGAGCTAAGGAAATCTTTTTTAGTATTTTGTTTGTTTACATTGTTTTTTATTGCTTTAGGAGGTTTGAGGAGCCTTGAAAGTTGGGCTGGAAGGGAGATAAGGACTGCCCTGGGAGGTTTGAGGGGCATGGTGATTCTCCATTTCCCAGCCTATCTTCTCTTTTGCCTAAGCAATGCATTTGTCTTTGGGGCATTCTCTGCCTCCTGCTCCTCCTCCCTCAACTCTGTCTTCATGGGCAGGAAGAGAAGGAGCAGGAGGGGCAATGACACCATCAGCCCTTCAAGCACAGTTTTACTCTCCCATGTCCTGAGGCAAGGCAAAAGAGAAGAGACATTTTACTGAAGTTAGGATTCCTATTGAGTGCTTCAACTTTTTAGGCAGGGCCGCTGGGGAAGGCCTGCCACCCTTTACACCTATCCTCATCCAATGGGAAGCTAATACACCAGTGGGGCTGGAAGAGTGGCCCTTAACCAGTGAAAAAATTTCAGGCCTTTTTAAATGTAGTTTAGGAGCAACTTGACTAAGGATACCTACAACCTTCCTTTGGAACTACCCTGTATTTTCTGTAAAAAAGAAATCTGAAAAGTGGAGGATGTTGACTGATTTAAAAAAGTAAATGAATACATGAAAACAATGGAGCTCTTCAGCCTGGACTTCCATCTCCTATTCAATTGCCTAGGGAATGACCTCTGGCTTATAGACATTAAGGACTGTTTCTATTCTATCCCTCCAAATAAGAAGGATATGAAAAGATTTGCCTTTTCAATGCCCAGCATTAATTCAGCTGAGCCTTATAAAAGATATGAATGAAAAATTTTGCCACAGGGAATGAAAAATATCTCTACCATGTAACAATTGTATGTGACTGCTGCTCTTACTCCAGTAAGAAAATCATTTCCAAAAGTTATATTATTATATTGCATGGATGATATCTTGGGATGTGCTTCTAAGGAGCAAATGTTAGAATCATCTCTACAAACAACAATAGAAACACTTAGGAATTAAAATTGCATATAGTTCCAGAAAAAATTCCAAGACATGCTCCTTTTCAATATTTAGGATAAGAAGTATACCCTAAGGTGCTTACAGCACAAAAACTTTATTTAAGAAAAGTTGAACACCTTAAATGACTTTCAGTAATTGATAGGAGCTATCCAATGGATGTGTCCAGTGTTAGGCTTAACTACTTATCAATTGCAACCATTGTATGACATTTCAAGGGGTACACTGTTTTAGACTCACCATACCAGCTTATAAAAGAAGCCCAAGAAGCTCTGAGAGAGGCTGAACTGGCTTTATCCAATGTAGATGAGTCACTCAAAACAGTTTTTGCTACAAAAGAGGCACCTACATCAGTCCTTCATCAAGGAGATTGTGTGATAGAGTGGGTGACCCTCCAATCACAACCAGACCAAAACCTTATCCCTTACCCAGTTTTTGTGTCATAGAATCATATTAAAAGCCATTAAGCACATAATACAATTATCTGGGATAAGACCTGACAAGATATATACCTTTTATACCAATGCACAAATTAACGTATGCTGTGAAACCATCCCAGAGTGGCAAATTTTATTGGTCACAGCTCCAAATTTTACACACAGGTCCATTTTAAAGATAACCTGGCTATTACATAATTGGCCATGGATTTTTGAAGAAAAGGTTTCTAATGTTCCTCTTAAAGGACCAACCATATTTGCAGATCCATCCAAACATAACATTTATGCTGTATATTCTTCTGACTTAGCTATAAAAGAGTAGTCAGAACTTCCTTTCAGTCCACTCAGCAGAATTATTTATATGCAATCATGCTAGCTGTTACTTATTATACAGGAGTTGTAAATATAATATCTGATTTGGCCTACTCAGTAGGTGTGGCACAAAGAATTGCCACAGCTCAAATAAAATTTGTAGCTTCTAACATTTATCAGCTCTTTAAGGAACTTCAAGAGCAAGTGAGAAAGCATCCAGGTAAGATTTATATCTTGCATGTCCACTCTCATAGTAAACTTCCAGGCCCTATTTTCAATAGAAATTCAAAGGCAGATAGCCTTCTCACTGTGTTGGCCAATACTCCTTTATTTCAGGCAGTCCAAGAATCTCATTCTAAATATTATCAGGCTGCTCAAGCTTTACATTTGCCATTTGGAATAACAAGAGAGAAGCTGGGAGCATAGTAAAAGACTGTAGAGCTTGCCTTCCTTTCCACACTCCTATGCTTCCACCATGGAAAAACCCTCGTGGTTTGAGACCAGTGAAATTTGGCAATTGGATATGACCCATTATAAATCTTTTGGTTGTATGTATTTTATCCATGTTGTAGTAGACACCTTTTCAGGATTCACTTTTGCAATACCAGCAGCAAAAGGGACAGCCCAAGTGGTCATTGAATTCCTTATACAAGCTTTTGCAATCATGGGTATGCCACAAGCAATAAAAATGGATAATGGACCTGCATATACTTCTAAACATTTTGCACACTTTTGTTCACAGTATCAAATTTTATACACAATTGGCATACTTTTTAATCCTCAAGGACAGGCAATAGTAGAGAGTAAGAACAGAGACACCAAGATGCTCTTGGTAACCCTAGGTTTCATAATCTACCATAAGGGCAGTATACAGTGCAAGCTGCTCCAATACCTTTAGATAATGATTAGGTGATGTGGAGACATGTAGATGGCTGAAACTATTGAATCAATGCACTGATGTCAGGACTGCCGAGCACTTGAGGCTAACTACTGATTGGACAATACTCTATGGGCATATGCTTGGAAAATGGTCCTTTCCACTATCTGTATTGCCTCAATGATTGGTATACAGAAGATTATAGGAGGGACTAGGGAGTGGAGTAAGACGAGCCAGAGTCACTCTTGGTGGTAGACGAGGGAGAAGGTGGTCGCAGAGAATCTGCTTCCATCCTGTTCAATCCCACGTCTGGGGACCAAGAATAAAGATTAAGGACTTTTGCTTATCCTGACTCTGGCTGATTCTGGAATGTCCTGGGTGCTAGCACAGTCATCACAGAGAGATCCAGAGAGTGGTGAATAGAAGGGACCAGATAACCACTTGGGGGCAGAGGATTTGCTTGTGTCTGTGGGGCAGATGGAGAAGGAATCTGACCTGTGCCAATGAGCCATATCTGCCTTGTCCAACATAAGAAGACAGAAAAAGAGAAAACCTTCAAAACAAAGGAGAAGACCTAAGAAATATAGAGTGGTACCATCTCTGACTATGTCCACCACTGAAAGAGCATGGCTGTTAGCCCTATGTGTATGGCAATTGACTCATGAACATTATCATGACCATAAAAATAGTTGTTAATGAGACTGATGAAGAACTTCAAAACCTGCAGGAATCATTGGATTCCCTGAAACATGAAGTGAACAACAATAGATTGGCTTTGGACTCTCTTTTGGCTGTTGAAGAAAGTGATAGTGAATTGATTGTTTCTACACCTTCCTTCTGGAACTCATGGAAGTCTTATATAGTATCTTGTTTATTTATATTGTTTGTTATATTACTACTTGTTTGTGTGACACCTCCCATGTTGGTGGATTTAACCATTGATGTACACCTACTTCAATTAAAACAAAAAAAAAAAGGAAAGATGTAGAGGATCATAGATAGTAGAGGAGCTCTGGTGAGTTATAAGACCTTTCAACCTAGAGGGAATCTGCTAACAATGTCTGGTTCTGCTTCTCATCTCCCCTAAGGGCTCTCAGCTTTCCTGAGAAGTCAGTGGATGGTGACAACCTGTGCTGTAATGAAAGCAGTGGTGATACCAGATAGCAAAGAGTCACCAACATACAATATTGTTTATGTGGTCCCGTATGTGCAGTGTTGCTAATTATATAAGGCTACTATATAAGGTATATATATGTGTGTGTATATATATGTATATATATTTAGGGTATATAAGGCTGAGAGAATTTGGAATAAAGAGACTCCATGTTTGACCATCCTCTTGAATCCTTGCCTCATTACTCCTCCACTAAGACCAAGGACTCGGGCTGGTCCTGAGTTCCTCCAGAGAGCTAGTCCAGATGGTATATTTTGGCACCCCAATGTGGGGGCTCTACAAAGCACACGACAAATAGGATGATCTTCTACCTGGTAGATGGTCATGCATTCAAGAATGGCTTTAGAAAGGCTAAGGAATGGATGGTATAGTAGTTGCTGCTTAACAACTTCAGGATAACTTCCAGAAGTAGAAAACTATAAACAATACTCATTAACCTTTTGATATTGTCAGTCATCTTATGGAAAATTATGTCAAAATTTGGTTGCCTAGAGAAGTTCATCAGTATGGTATGTCAGTTTCGTGATACTTGCTTGCCTGAGTTCTGGATAATGGACAATGTTCTTTCATTTTTCCAGTCACCTAGGAAATAAAACACAGTTGTGTACTTGCTTTCATACTTTTGACCATGATGTTTTCATCAATGTTGTCAGATACCTCACATGGTCAGTGTTACCAGATCGATGGTAAATTATTTAAATTGCAAAGTCCATCAGCCAAGACTAAAATGGAGATAGAATTGGCACATGTTTTTTGTTTGCACATAATTGTGCACTCAATGCAACCTCTTAAGCTGAAATGCAACAAAATATGGATTGATTTTCTGTTGCTTATGCTAATTTTGGCCAAAGAATTAACACCCCAAAACAGAGATTCTCCATTAGCCAGCAACACATAATTTATATATGGAGCTATTGTTTAAAACAAATGGGGCAATTTTGAATACTGTGGAAAAGTTCCCTAACCTTGGCAGTATGCTTTCCAGGGATGCATACGTAAATCTTGACATTGACATGTGCAGTGTCAGACTGTTTAGAAAGCTCTAAAGGTAAATGTGGGAGAGAAGAGGTATTAGAGTTCTATCAAGTTGAAGGTCTACAGAATTTTGTGCATCCCATTGTTGTATGCCTGTGAAACCTAAACAATATATCAGCATTATGCTAGGAAACTGAATCACTTACAAATGAATTGTCTTAGGAAGATTCTGAAGATCATCTGGCAAAAAAAAGATAATGGACACTGAAGTCCTTTCTTAAGCTAAACTGCTAAACATTCAGACTCTACTACAAAGAGTGCAACTTTGATGGACTGATCACATTTTTTCAATGCTGAACCTATGCTTGCCTAAAAAACTATTTTTCACAGAAATCACAGAAAACAGGCACTGACATGGAGGTCAGAAGAAGCAATACAAGGACACTATTAAAAGTCTCTCTAAAGAACTTTGGAATAAATTTTGGCATATGGGAAATGCTGGCAAAGGACAACCCATCCATCATTGTTGTACCTACAACAAAGAAAGTGTTGTGTTTTATAAGTGAAACAGAATTTCAGTAGCTCAAAAAGAAATGTGAGCAGTGCAAATTTAGAGATAGCATGTGTTCATATGTAATACTTATGTCCTACCTGTAGTAGAATGTTTTATGCTCATATTGTTCAAAATAATGATGTCATTTTGGTACTCTTCAAGAGTGAAAGACAGCAATCCAGTTGAATCTGTAAATCTATATTCAGTTTTTCTTTGACTTCTAATGCAGATAATGGTATCAAGTAATAAACTTTTCTAAATATGATACAGCTAATATAATAATAATAATAATAATAAATAATAATAAAGTTAAAAAGGTCTTCCTCTGGTGAAAGATAAGAAGTGAAGAGGTTGACCAAGGTCAAAGCAAAAATTCTTCCTTTGTCAATTATCTTCCCATAAACACCAAACCCTATGGTTCATACACAGGGATTTGCTGAAATGCCACACTTGCTACAAACTCCTCAGTAATTGTTGTTTTACTCTAGTTTGATAATTTAAAGATGATGAGCTGAGTGTGTCCAAATTTTATTTATCTAGTTGAATATATTTCTTATAAAAGATCCCTCTACTCACATTGACTTTTCACGCTAGCCCATATTTAAAAAAGAAAAGAAAAAGAAAATCAGGGCACACCTCTCAGATGGAATTTTTTATTTCTTGGAGCAGTGATGACAAAATTAAAGATAATTGGATCCTTGGAGGCAACATACTGAATTATAAAATACTATCTATGCTCTATTATATTTTTTATTTATTTTGTTTAACATTTTACAATTACATTTTGATCTGATTCAAGATGCACTAGGGAATTTTGCTGAGCCCTGTGAAAACCAGGCTTTGAGTTTAACATTTTTACCTTGGAGTATTCCCTTAACAGTGGCCTTTTCCCCAAAGAAGTTAGCAGCTGCCAAAAGTTTGACTTGGTGTTTGTGGCTATGAGCTCAAGAGGTCAGAATTGCTACCTTTTCCTCTTTCTTCTACTTTGAAATCAATTTAGTACCAAATTTCATAGCAAAAATGCTACTATATCCAGGATTGGGTATATGGTCCTCTCCCTTTTCCACTGTTATGGAAGAATCCCTTACCCACTCAAGCTGGGTTTAATCACTAACTTTACAAAAGAAAAATAAAACCAGAATTTCTAGCACAAAAAGGAAAAGTTAGTCTATAAAATGCTTATTGAAACATATAGATATCACCTTTCAGGGATTTAGAACCTGGAGTCAACTAGAAGTCACCTTCTTACCTTCAAGTGGAAAAAGGAAACTATCCTAAATAAAAATCGCTTTCATTATTTGTTCAGTGCATAAATTCAACCAGTTGGTTTATAGACAGAATTTTCTAAGTGTTCCCAGAGGTAGTCAACCTGGCCTTTTCCCCATCGTTCACACATGTCACTCCACCTTGTCTCCATGCCTTTTTCTTGACCACCTCCCATGTGTAGAAAATATATTCTATATCCCTTTGCTTAAGAGAATTCATTTCACCTACAACCTTACTCAAAAGCCACATTCTGCAAGAATTGGGTCTTTCCTGATTCGTTTAACGTTTGGTTGTTTTTAAAGTTACTTGCATTTAAATATTTCATGCTTATTTATGATATATTGGTATAGATGTATATGGATATAAAATTTATACATATATTTATATGAGCTTACTTGCTTTCTTACCTGAAGATATGTATTACGTTATTGATTGTATTGATCCCCAATGCCTGATACAGTTTTTGGCACATAATAAACATAATACATTCTTGCTGAATAAGAGAGGCTTTAAGGGTATATTTTGTTCTACAAAAATCAAAAACATTTGTAAAAAAAATCTCAACATATACTAGACACAATGGAATCTTCTACCATCTGCACCTCTTAGTTGTATGACCACAAGAGCATTAAATCCAGTAAAAAAAAAAATAATTAAAACAAAACATCAATACATGGAAGCATGTTTATTCCCTTCTCAAATTTTTTTATGAAAATAAGAAGAAACAGAATTAGGGGACTGTTGCAATAATTCAGGTGAAATATAATAAGGGTTTGAAATAAGGAAAATTTGAAATGTTCCAGGATTTATCATTATACCTGGAGTATAATAGGAGCTTAATATGCACAATAGGTGGAGGGTTTTTGTGAGGAGGGATTTATTGTTTAAATCATATATGTGATGCATGCATAAAATATTTTTGAATCAGATTTTATAGAGAGGAGAAAATAAGCATAAAGTTAAGTTTTTGGAGACAATGTCTTTATTAGCTAATTTAATAAAACAAAATTACCCTTATGGACTTTTGGGGCTTGGGAATAGTTGCATCTTATGGATAGTTTTACTCTTTCTTTTAGTCTTTTGAGGCATAGGTCTTGGACAGGGTTTGCTGGGTAAAAGTGTATACATTATTTAGTGACTTGGGGATATAGTTCTTGAATTGATTTCAAAATGGCTTCATCAGCCCCACTGACAGTTTGCTGTGTATCGGTTGCACTCTTTTAAAAATTTGCTCACTTTTTTTAAATTTTTTGCCAGTCTTGTTAATCTGAAATTTGTGAGATGGAACTTCAGAACTTCTTTGATTTTCATTCCTCTAACTATTGGTGATTTAAAGAATTTTTATTATCATTATTTGCTATTTGAATTATTTTTTAAATGCTCATATATGTTGACCATTACTCAATTAGGGAGTGTCATTTATTCTTTTACATTTGAATCAATTATACACACACACACACACACACACACAAACACACACACAAACATATATATAATACGAAAACATTGTCAGATAAGCTTGCTGTATTTTTTTCCTCAAATACCCATTTATCTTTTAATTTTAACTGCACTGGTTCTGTTATCATTTTAATTCTGAAGAATCAAAACTGTCCATTTTATATTGTGTGGTTCTGCCCCATGTTTGGTCATAATCCCCCTCTTTTCCTATCCAAAAATCTAAAAAGTAATTGCTTCCTTGCTCTTTAATTGGCTTATAGTGTCATCTCCAGATTTTGATAAGTCATTAGAATAGGACTTTTGCTCAGATAATTGAAGGTTTAGAATTTGACCACAATTTATAATTCTCAGGACAAAATTGAGAAGAACATTGATTTCTAACTTGCTTTATGAATTGATATCATTTTCTGTCCTCTGATACAGGGTTCTTTTTTTGTTTGTTTGTTTGTTTGTTTGTTTTTTTCATTTGTTCTTATTTCATGAAATCACAAATGATTAGATTTGAAGTTGAATTTTTAAAACTGGGCAAAGAAAGTTGTGGCTTTTATTCTGAGGCCAAAAGTCTATAACATAAAAGTAACAAAGAGGCTATAAAATAATAATCTCCTTCTCAGTTCAGATAACCTTTACATAGTTTCTTGGGGCCCATTTACATGGGAGGAAAACTTACTTTTCTAGGGACATAGATGAATGTATCAAAGGAACTTCAAATTTTTTGTTGCCCGTTTCTTAAATTGTAGTACCTCCTAAAAATCCAGGACTGCCTAAAACAGTGCCGCTGAAATCCTGTGTAATGTATAAATAAATCCTGTGTAATATTAAATTCTGTAAAACTTTTGAAATAAAACTAAGTTAATATTTAAACAACCATATGACCCCATGTCATATTTCCTATTTAAACTTGCATTGATTATTCAAGATTTCATTAAGTTTAATTACTATTTCTATTTAAAGCATTAATTTAAAGATAACTGAAGGAGAAATGTTGTGTTTTTTTTTTCTTTAATTTTATCTCTGCCTTGATGCTTTCATACATATATGGAAACTATTAGTAAAGATTAATGTTCTTTGAGAACTTTATCTTTAATATTTACTGGCTATTCAATAAATACTTCTTATTAGTTGGTTAATTGATAAAAACTTCATATTTAGATACATTTCTAAAACTCATGCAGAATTATCAAAATAATTTCCAAAAAAATTGGGAGAAAAAATACTCAGTATTCTTATTTCCAAATTGATCTAGGCAGTATTTGCAAGCTTGTATTTTGACATTTAACATAATTCAGGAAAAGGAAACGAATATGATAATAGAGCATAATAACTTTAGGCTGAATTTTAAACTACCTCCTCCTCTTTAGTCTTAGTAGATATTCTGAATGATTATTTTATTCATAATGGCAAATCATCAACTGAAACATCTTTCTTCATTCTACTTTTGACAATGCACTTTCCATATTTTCAAATTTTAAAGAAAATAATTGTCACAGAAATTCAGAGCAAGATGATAGTGATACTAAGAATGCAAAATTCAAACTTTGTGGCAATGTGTATATAGCTTGAATTACTGTGACATATATGTATGTGTGTATATATATATATGCAATAGTATAATTAAAGATTTCCAGATACTATAATGATATAAATGGATTTTATATAAAATATGAATGTGTCAACTAAATATAGTGAGTGAAAAGAGGATTTCTGATAGATGGGATCATAATTATTTGGATTTCATATTGTTTCTTTCAAACTGAAACATTCATTAAGTTCTCAAAACTAAGTTTATGATATATAATCTTCAGAAGCTTATTTAAAATAGTCCACTTGGAAAAATGGTCTTATTAAAAATGAAGTTGTTGATGACCTCATCTTATCTTCTGTATCTATCATTCATCACTTGTTTTTATTAAGTAAAGTTTCCTTTCCTATTGCAGCTTACCTTTCTATGAGAATTGATTTTCTTTTTTGTTTTATTATTTGAGTCTTTCAAGCATTTGTGATTTCATCAGTGTGGGAACTCTTATCACTGATGAAAATCATTACCTTAATGCCTCATCATGATATGGGGATGTCACTAGGTTCTTAAAAGCCATGACATTAGAACACAACCTTTGTTAGATCCTTCCAAACCAGAAAGATAATCCAACAAATGAACTTAATTTTCCACAAAGGCCCAGATTTGTTCAATTCTGAGAAGCTCATCACTAGAAATGATTCTGTGTAGCCATATCAACTCATTGAGACTCCAAGAAGGAACAGGGTATCAATGATCTATATCAGGGAAAAAAATAACCCCCAATGTGGAAATCACTGATACCTGAAGTACAGAGGTAAATCAAGTTATCAGAGAAATAGGAATAAAAGTTGTAAACTAAAACTGATTTATAATTTGTCAGAGATGTGGTTTGCTTGGTGCAGAGAAACTCAGAAGGGAACTATTTCTTCCATTGCAAATTGGCACTTGCGCCACCACTCATAGTCTTAGAGAGTTGCATGAGTACACTGAGATACTAAAGGATTTGCCTAGAGTCATAAACCAGTCTATGTCAGAGGAGAAACTTGAATCCATATTATCCTGAATCCATGACCTGACCAAAAAAACTATGTTGCTTTCATTTGTATATGAGTCAGTATATTTTTTTTGTTTTTCCATCCATCACTTTCACTTTTCTATCTCTATAATTTATCCATTGTTTATTAATTATCTGCCTATCACTATAATCTAGTTATCTATTCAATATTTCTATTATCTAGCTATGCATTATATATCTATACACATATGTATACATTTCTATTTGAAAGCTTAGTGTTTTTGCTTTTTTTTTTTTTTTCTTCAGCTGATTTCAGTGAATTCATCCACTACTACCATCTGGTAGCAATAGAATTTAAAATGTTGAATCTTCTTTGTGTACTATGGAACGGCTATTTGTGATTTCAGAAATGGTTTTTAGCTTCCAGTACAGAATAAGCAGAAAGAGAGAGAAAGCACACTAGAATTATAAGCAGATTTTTCTTGTTTGTAGAGCAGTAGAAAATAACACTGAAAGACATGAATCACAGCATGACAGAACTGGATCATCTAGTTTAACTCTTACCATGAATAGACAACCAAAATACAGAGAAATTGATAGATATGTGTAAAATTCACATAAAAATTAGTGATAAAAATGGATGACTCCAGATCTTCTGCCTCATTCTCTTGTATCTGCTCTATAAGAAACACACAAAGTGTATCTAAAGTCCTAATATTTATGTTCTATATTTACTCCCAAATTCCTGGGATTGTTGAAATTTCACTCTTCATTTATTGTCAATAGTGTTTGATTCTTCATGATCCCATCCTGCAAAGATTCTGGACTGGTTTGCTATTTCCTTCTCCACTTCATTTTACAGAGGAGGAAATTGAAATAAAAGTGTTGAATGACTTTTCCAGGGTCAAAACAGCTAGTAAGCATCTGAGGCCAGATTAGAATTCATTAAGGTAAGTCTTACTGATGTTAGGCCCCACACTCTAGTCACTGTGGCATATAGGCCATCATACTCTCTGGATAACTAGAAATATTATTCTTTAACTATATTAATATATTAAATATATTAAGAAAATTTTATCTTCCTTCAGTTTTCTTTTCCTAGTTCTTTTTGTTGGTTTCATATAGATATAGATATATTTGCTAATCTAGCATTAATTCCATTAAAAATTTAGTGATATTGAAACTTAGACACAATTACAACTTCTATCCATAGTATTTTATTGTTTAAATGATTATATATGCATTATCTTGTGAGCCAAATGTGCTTTTATATCCATTTTTAAACATGATCCTGCTAAGAAAGCAAATATATCTGGAGCTAAATTCGAGCTCTCCAACTTTCTAATTGTGTCACTTTGGGTAAGTCATTTAATTTATCCAAAACTACTAAAAGAAGAGAATAAATATTAAATCATCTCTGAGTTGATTTTCTTGAGTTTCCTCTGTTGAACTCCCATCTTTGGATCCAAAACATTCCTATCACTAATTCATATGTCTAAATTATGGGAAACAATTTCAACTATTCAACACATCTAATTTTCAATTAAATTTTAGATTGTGCAAAAGGTTTGTGTTCCTTTAAAAATCAATTAATAGGATCAAATACTTAGACCTGGAAGGGACTCATAGCTCATTAAGTATAATTCTTTTATTTTAGACACAAAAAAATTAAGAAACAAAAAGTCTAAGTTTTTGACTGAAGCTGAAGCTCAACCTCAATCTTCCTGTATAGCTATGGAGCAGTCACACATCCCAAATGATAGTTACACTTTCAGAAAGAGAAAGATAGAGAGATGGAACATATCTTCTGATGATTTGAGCCAATGGCAGAGAAAAGAAATTTCCCTATTCTCATAGGAGGTAAAATATAAAAGGCCTAATACTCATAGAGTTGTACATTAACTAAACAAAGTTATTAAAAACAAACAAAATATTTGAAAGTATTCTAGGAAAGTAACTACGTTGGTTAAGTACTTTTATATGATGATATAGAAGAATCAATGAAAAGATTCATATATATAAATAGGAGAAAATCCAAGTCTTTAAAGTGTTATTCTATCGGGGACAAATTTAGATTCATAAAAAAAGAGAGATTTAGAGAGCATAGGCCAAGTGGATTGGGGCTTATATGTCCCAGAAGAATCAAAATAGGAGAATCTTGACATTCTGGACTATAGGTGATAGTCTATGTATTCATTGTTTTAAAAGATTCTTGGCAACTTTTTTTGGTGCTTTTAAATTGGTTCTTTCTGAATAAATACAAACTCTTTCTAATGTATACTTCTCTTTTCTATCCTGATCTTATTTTTAAATATATTTTTCCTCTTCTTTTTTGCTCTCATATCTTGCCCCCCTTATATCCTCTCTTCCATGTCACGGTTTGAAGAGGAATGTGGAATAGAAGTGAAGAGGAAGAAAAAAAGGTGGAGAGTAAGCAGAAGGTATCTGTTTCAATTTTCTTTCTTCTTTAAGCATTGTCTGCCATTATTCTTCTCTAGCTCTTCCTGAAAAGGACACTTTGATTGAGATTTGTATATAACTAATAAAGACTTTAAGTTGTCTTCTAATCCAGCTAATCCTTTTGACTTTAGTCTTCTGTTAAACATAATTATCTTTTTTCCCCCTGCTTCCCTAGAACTTAAGGGAAGTTAAGTAGCAAAGAATAGTTTCCCCTGGCTTCAGTATGTCAAAAACACTTGATTATTCTATTAAGAAAATTAAGGAGAGATCAAGGGGGAGAGAAAACTTCTTGTAGAGCAATCTAGATTTTTTAAAAATATATATTTAATTTTCAATATTTTGGGGGTATCCTATAGAAATGCAGTATTAACTCTTTCACATTTTACTTGCAATATTATCCTCTTCAACAGATTTTAAATAAAAATCAAGGCAAATATTTTTTCTCTAACTCCAATTGTCTATTTTAAAGAAATGCATTCTAACTAAAACTATTGCTGCCAACTTAGAATTTTCTAAGATATTCTTTTTAATTTTCATATCCTCCTCTTTCTGCTTTTCCAAAGAATAGACAGTGTAGAAATGAAATGGAGATTGGGCACTCTTTTCAGGCTCTTTAGATCTCAAATTTTGTTGAAGAAATGGTATAGTTCATTTAGAGAATTTTTTATTTAAAGAAATTTAGTACAGGGAAAGCTGTTGAAATTGTAATGACCTGGATTTGATTTCTGGTTCTGAAATTTACTAGACTTGCATATATCACTTATATTGTATGGTTTTCTCATATGTAAGATAAGGTAGTGACATCTGTAGTGCTTAATTTGCAGATGTTTTGCAAGGAAAACACTCTAATTATCTTAAGAAACTAGATATGAGTTATTAGACTCTTTTTAAAGATAGGATGGAGCTTATTGATTATTTATTCCAATCTCCTTGACTTACAGATGAGAAAATTGTCACCCAAGAATATTAAATAATTTGCTTTTCACAGCTAATCAATGATGAAATTGGTATCATTTCTTTCTAAAGTAAAAACAAAAAAACAAAAACAAAAACAAAAACATACAATGGTTACAATATGCATTATATACAAGGCATTTACCCACACTGGTGAAAGAATAGATCCTTGAATAATTACTGTATAATAATAATTGATATTTTCTTAGCTCTTGTTTTATAAAGTACATTGTATTAAGAAATCTTGGATGGAATCAAAGTATTTTGAACCTAGAAAGAATTTTGGATATTCTTTAGTTCAACCCCTATATTCCACATGAAGTAAAGAAGTAGGATAAAGTTAATTATCTGAGGTCACACTTAGTGACATAGTTGGGATGAGAAGCTGTTTTTTTAAAGTGGAAATCCAGGACTCTTTCCACTAGATTATTCTAAGAACTTATTCTAAGAACTACAAGTACTAGGAAATTTAATTCAGAACTGTAGTCCTACCACTGCACATACCTTTGATAATTAATGATAGTGTTAAATGTATCATAGATGCATAAATCAAGCAATAATTGTTTAGTAGCTTCTCTGGACAAGAATCTTATGTTCAATATAGTGTTAGATCTAATAAGAAATAAAGGAGCCTTATCCTCTGGAGACTTATAATTTCATCAGGAAAATAAGACATATACATCTAAAAGGATAACTAACAAATCAGGCAACACACCATTAATTGTTTTTTTTTTTTAATAATAAATTTTATTTTATTTAATAATAACTTCGCATTGACAGAATCCATGCCAGGATAATTTCTACACGACATTATCCCTTGCAATCACTTATGTTTCGTTTTTTCCCCTCCCTCCCTCCTCCCCCCCCCCCCAGGATGGCAAGCAGTCCTATATATGCTAAACATGTTGCAGTATATCCTAGATACAATACATATTTGCAGAACCAAACAGTTCTCTTGTTGCACAGGGAGAATTGGATTCAGAAGGTAAAAATAACTCGGGAAGAAAATCAAAAATGCAAATAGTTCACATTCATTTCCCAGTATTCCTTCTTTGGGTGTAGCTGTTTCTGTCCATCATTTCTCCAATGAAACTCAGTTAAGTCTCTTTGTCAGAGAAATCCACTTCCATCAGAATACATCCTCATACAATATCGTTGTCGAAGTGTATAATGATCTCCTGGTTCTGCTCATCTCACTTAGCATCAGTCCATGTAGGTCTCTCCAAGCCTCTCTGTATTCATCCTGCTGGTCATTCCTTACAGAGCAATAATATTCCATAACATTCATATACCACAATTTACCCAGCCATTCTCCAATTGATGGGCATCCATTCATTTTCCAGTTTCTAGCCACTACAAACAGGGCTGCTACAAACATTTTGGCACATACAGGTCCCCTTCCCTTTTTTAGTATCTCTTTGGGGTATAAGCCCAATAGAAACACTATTGGATCAAAGGGTATGCACAGTTTGATAACTTTTTGGGCATAATTCCAGATTGCTCTCCAGAATGGCTGGATTCGTTCACAACTCCACCAACAATGCATCAATGTCCCCGTTTTCCCGCATCCCCTCCAACATTCATCATTGTTTTTTCCTGTCATCTTAGCCAATCTGACAGGAGTGTAGTGATATCTCAGAGTTGTCTTAATTTGCATTTCTCTGATCAATAGTGATTTGGAACACTCTTTCATGTGAGTGGTAATAGTTTCAATTTCTTCATCTGAAAATTGTCTGTTCATATCCTTTGACCATTTATCAATTGGAGAATGGCTTGATTTTTTATAAATTTGAGTCAGTTCTCTATATATTTTGGAAATGAGGCCTTTATCAGAACCTTTAATTGTAAAGATGTTTTCCCAGTTAGTTACTTCCCTACTAATCTTGTTTGCATTCGTTCTGTTTGTACAAAGGCTTTTTAATTTGATATAATCAAAATTTTCTATTTTGTGATTGGTAATGGTCTCTAGTTCATCTTTGGTCACAAATTTCTTTCTCCTCCACAAGTCTGAGAGATAAACTATCCTATGTTCCTCTAATTTATTTATAATCTCGTTCTTTATGCCTAGGTCATGGACCCATTTTGATCTTATCTTGGTATGTGGTGTTAAGTGTGGGTCCTTGCCTAATTTCTGCCATACTAATTTCCAGTTATCCCAGCAGTTTTTATCAAATAATGAAATCTTATCCCAAAATTTAGAATCTTTGGGTTTGTCAAACACTAGATTGCTATAGTTGACTATTCTGTCTTGTGAACCTAACCTTTTCCACTGATCAACTAATCTATTTCTAAGCCAATACCAGATGGTTTTGGTGACTGCTGCTTTATAATATAATTTTAGATCAGGTACAGCTAGACCACCTTCATTTGATTTTTTTTTCATTAATTCCCTTGAGATTCTCGACTTTTTATTGTTCCATATGAATTTTGTTGTTATTTTTTCTAAATCATTAAAATATTTTCTTGGAAGTCTGATTGGTATAGCACTAAATAAATAGATTAGTTTAGGGAGTATTGTCATCTTTATTATATTTGCTCGGCCTATCCAAGAGCACTTAATATTTTTCCAATTATTTAAGTCTGACTTTATTTGTGTGAAAACTTTTTTGTAATTTTGCTCATATAATTCCTGACTTTCCTTTGGTAGGTAGATTCCCAAATATTTTATGCTATCAACAGTTATTTTGAATGGAATTTCTCTTTGTATCTCTTGCTCTTGGATTTTGTTGGTGGTGTATAAGAATGCTGAGGATTTATGGGGATTTATTTTGTATCCTGCTACTTTGCTAAAATTATGAATTATTTCTAATAGCTTTTTAGTAGAATCTCTGGGGTTTTCTAGGTATACCATCATATCATCTGCAAAGAGTGATAGTTTGGTTTCCTCATTGCCTACTCTAATTCCTTTAATCTCTTTCTCGACTCTTATTGCAGAGGCCAGTGTTTCTAATACAATATTGAATAATAATGGTGATAGTGGGCAACCTTGCTTCACTCCAGATCTTACCGGGAAAGGTTCCAGTTTTTCCCCATTGCATATGATGCTTACTGAAGGTTTAAAATATATGCTCCTAACTATTTTAAGGAAAAGTCCTTTTATTCCTATGCTCTCAAGTGTTTTTATTAGGAATGGCTGTTGGATTTTATCAAATGCTTTTTCTGCATCTATTGAAATGATCATATGGTTTTTGTTTGGTTGGTTGTTGATATAGTCAATTATGTTAATAGTTTTCCTAATATTGAACCAGCCCTGCATTCCTGGTATAAATCCTACTTGGTCATAGTGTATTATCCTGGGGATGATTTTCTGTAATCTTTTTGCTAATATTTTATTTAAGATTTTAGCATCAATATTCATTAGGGAGATTGGTCTATAATTTTCTTTCTCTGTTTTCAGCCTACCTGGTTTAGGTATCAGTACCATATCTGTGTCATAAAAGGAGTTTGGTAGGACTCCTTCAATCCCTACTTCTTCAAATAGTTTATTTAGCATTGGAGTTAATTGATCTTTAAATGTTTGATAGATTTCAGATGTAAATCCATCTGGTCCTGGGGTTTTTTTCTTAGGGAGTTGATTGATAGTTTGTTCTATTTCTTTTTCTGAGATAGGAGTGTTTAGGATATTTACTTCTTCCTCTGTTAGTTTAGGTAAGCTATATTTTTGGAGGTATTCTTCTATTTCATTTAAGTTGTCGAATTTATTGGCGTAAAGTTGGGCAAAGTAACTCCTAATTATTGCTCTAATTTCCTCTTCGTTAGTGGTGAGTTCTCCCTTTTCATTTTTAAGACTAACAATTTGATTTTCCTCTTTCCTTTTTTTAATCAGATTTACTAAGGGTTTGTCTATTTTGTTGGTTTTTTCATAGAACCAACTCTTAGTTTTATTAATCAATTCAATAGTTTTTTTACTTTCAATTTTATTGATCTCTCCTTTTATTTTTTGAATTTCAAGTTTAGTGTTTGATTGGGGGTTTTTAATTTGTTCCTTTTCTAGCATTTTTAGTTGCAAGCCCAATTCATTGACCTTCTCTTTCTCTATTTTATACAAATAGGCCTCTAGAGATATGAGATTTCCCCTTATTACCGCTTTGGCTGCATCCCATACATTTTGGTATGATGTCTCATTATTATCATTTTCTTGGATGAAGTTATTAATTATGTCTATAATTTGCTGTTTCACCCAATCATTCTTTAGTATGAGATTATTTAGTTTCCAATTATTTTTTGGTCTACTTTCCTGTGGCTTTTTATTGAATGTAATTTTCAATGCATCATGGTCTGAAAAGGATGCATTCACTATTTCTGCCTTGCTGCATTTGAGTTTGAGGTTTTTATGTCCTAATATATGATCAATTTTTGTATAAGTTCCATGAACTGCTGAAAAGAAGGTGTACTCCTTTCTGTCCCCATTACATTTTCTCCAGAGATCTATCATATCTAATTTTTCTAGTATTCTATTTATCTCTTTGACTTCTTTCTTATTTATTTTGTGGTTTGATTTATCTAATTCTGAGAGTGCAAGGTTGAGATCTCCCACTATTATAGTTTTACTGTCTATTTCTTCTTGCAGCTCTCTTAATTTCTCTTTTAGGAATTTAGATGCTACACTACTTGGTGCATATATATTTAATATAGATACTTCTTCATTATTCATTCTACCCTTTAGCAAGATATAGTGCCCTTCCTTATCTCTTTTGATTAGATCAATTTTTGCTTTAGCTTGATCTGAGATCAGGATGGCTACCCCTGCTTTTTTGGCTTCACCTGAAGCATAGTAGATTTTGCTCCAACCTTTTACCTTTAACCTGCATGTATCACCCCGCTTCAGGTGTGTTTCCTGTATACAACATATTGTAGGATTCTGGCTTTTAATCCATTCTGCTAACCGCTTCCTCTTTATAGAGGAGTTTACCCCGTTCACATTTATGGTTAAAATGACCAATTCTGTATTACTTGCCATCTTGTTAACCCCGGTTTATGCTTTTCTCCCTTCTTACTCCCTTACCCCCTCCCTTACCCCCCTTCCCAGTATTAAGCTTGTGAGCTCCCCTTGCTTCTCACAGCCCTCCCTTTTTCAGTATCCCTCCCCCCCCTTAGAGTTCCCCCCCCAACTTACCCCTTTCCCTCCCAGTTACCGTATTCCCTTCCACTTAGCTTATTCCTTCCTTTTTCACTTTTCCCTTCTCACTTTTCAATGAGGTGGGAGAAGTTTCACCATAGATTGAATATGTCTAAAATTCTTCTCTTAATGCCAATTCTGAAAGCAGTAAAATACTCACTATTTTCATTCCTCTCCATTCTTTCTCTCAGATATACTAGGTTTTCTTTGCCTCTTCATGAAATGTAGTACCCCCACTTTCCCTTTTTTCTAGTACAATGTCCTTTCCACAACTAGTTTCTAGAACAAGGTATACATGTATTCTTTATACATCTTTACAGCCGAAATATAGTTCCCAAGATTAATCTTTACCTTTTTAGATTTCTCTTGAGTTCTGTGCTTGTAGATCAAATTTTTTGTTAAGTTCTGGCTTTTTCATCAGAAATAGATGAAATTCGCTTATTTCGTTGAATGTCCATCTTCTTCCCTGGAAAAAGATGCTCAATCTCGCTGGGTAAGTTATTTTTGGTTGCATACCAAGTTCCTTAGCCTTTCGGAATATCATATTCCAGGCCCTTCGATCCTTTAATGTGGATGCTGCCAGATCCTGGGTGATCCTTATTGTGGCTCCTTGATACTTGAATTGGGTTTTTCTAGCCGCTTGCAGTATTTTTTCCTTTGCCTGAGGGTTCTGGCATTTGGCCACTATATTCCTTGGTGTTTTGATTTTAGGATCCCTTTCAGTAGGGGATCGATGAATTCTTTCAATGTCTATTTTACCTTCTGTTTCTATGACTTCTGGGCAGTTCTCTTTGATAATTTCCTGGAAGATAGTGTTCAGGCTTTTTTTTTCATCATACTTTTCTGGAAGTCCGATGATTCTCAGGTTGTCTCTCCTGGATCTGTTTTCCAGGTCTGTTGTCTTCCCCAGAAGGTATTTCACATCCTTTTCCATTGTTTGATTTTTTTGGATTTGCTTGACTGATTCTTCTTGTCTCCTCGAGTCATTCAATTCCAATTGTTCGACCCTGATTTTCAGTGAGGTATTTTCTTCACTCACTTTTTTAAGATCTTTTTCTAATTGTCCAATTAAGTTCTTTTGTTCTGTGGAATTTTTTTCCATTTCGCCAATTTTGTTTTTTAGAGAGCTGTTTTCTGTTTCCAGTTCACTAATCCTATTTTTCAAGGATTTGGTTTCTTTATCCACTCTCTCTTTAACTGACTTCTCCAGGCTCTTTTGCCAAGCCTCCCTCTCCTTTTGCAGAGCCTCCCTCTCCTTTTCCCATTTTTCTTCTAGCTCCCTTGTGAGAGCCTTTTTAATTTCCTCCATGAGATTCATCTGTGCTGAGGGACATAAGGTCTCCTCCTTCGGGGATTCACCTGGGGACTGTTTGTTTTTAGTCTCCTCAGGGTTTGGAGTCTGCTCTTTATCTGTATAAAAGCTGTCCAGGGTTAAATTCTTTTTCAGTTTCTTGCTCATTCTGTCTATTTATCAAAGACAAACTATCAAAGAAACAGAAGGAAAAAAAACCCCTTGAATGGAGGCTGCTTTCTTTGGGGGAGGGGCAGGGTATTCGTGAGGCACGGGTCCTACTGTGCTATGGCGCCTGCGCGCTGAGATCCGAGCGCTCTGAGATCCGAGCGGGCTAAGACACTGTGGGGGAGGGGTGGCCAGGTCCCGAGAGACTCCAGCTGTTTGGGGTTGTATTCTTCACCCCCGGTGTTTTTAGCTTCTCTGCTGGGCTGCTGACTTGCTCCTATAGCAAAGCTCTCACCGCAGAGACGGCTGCGATCGCGTCCTACCCCCTCTCCGCTCCACCCGGTTCTGAGCTGCTATCTGTGCTCTGGTTGCAGCTGCTGCCCGCAGACTGCTTCCAAATACCGTCCCCGCCCTCGCGCAAAAACAGACCTTTCTTGACGAGTCTCAAGGATGGTTTCTCTTGGTAAGTAATTGTATGGTTTTTTTTCAGTCGAGCATTAATTCAGAGGCATGAAATGAAATGAATAGTGAGAGAAAAACACGGAGATTACACAGAAGTGTATTTCCTCTCCGCCATCTTGGCCGGAAGTCCACGACACACCATTAATTGTTGAAGGGAAATATAATGCATTGAGAGTGAAAGCAATTTGGGAAGTTTTCTGGTCGGAAGCAGGAGTTGAGGAATTATTTTAACATATCGCTGAAATGTAACTCCCTTCTCCCTTCTAATGGAATTTGTCACATTCAGACCCTATTTTGTAAGGCCTGAAATAAGCAGGCAATAAAAGTGTCCTTTCTTTTCCTCCATAGCACCCCTTCTTTGGCCAGCTCTCCTACCAGGACCCAGATTCTTTCTAATAGGTGCAGTTCCAATGTTTAATTTTTTTTGTGTGTGTTGCTGTTGGGTTGGGTTTTTTTGTTTGTTTGTTTGTTTGTTTGTTTGTTTGTTTTGTTTTGTTTTTTTTAGGTAGTTGGTATTAAGGGACTTGCCTAAGGTCACGCAGCTAGTAATTGTAAAGTATCTGAGGTCAAATTTGAACTCAGGTCCTCCTGACTTCAGGGCTGGTGTTCTATCCACTGAGCCATCTATCTGCAGCACCCCCCTTTTTTCTCAATTAACTGAGATTTTAATCATTGGAAGCAAATTTAAATGAAAAGCTTACAATAGGAGTTACACATCAGTGTCCTTTGTAAACTGAGCTGGGGCAGAAAGAGGCTGAGAGAAACCTCTCAATCTAATTTCCACCAAAGACATCTATGTTTGCCCTAGTAGCCTGACTTGAGGAAAGGATGGAGAAAACCTGCTGGTCCTGTGAGCTGTTACCTCAGCTGAGGCTTGTGTTGTCAGCTCACTCCTACTCTCCATCAGGGTTACCCCCGATTGATTCTGAAAATTGCCCTTCTTGGGAAAGGGACCTGTATGTGCCAAAATGTTTGTAGCAGCCCTATTTGTAGTGGCTAGAAACTGGAAAATGAATGGATGCCCATTAATTGGAGAATGGCTGGGTAAATTGTGGTATATGAATGTTATGGAATATTATTGTTCTGTAAGAAATGACCAGCAGGATGAATACAGAGAGGACTGGCGAGACTTACATGAACTGATGCTAAGTGAAATGAGCAGAACCAGGAGATCATTATACACTTCGACAACGATATTGTATGAGGACATATTTTGATGGAAGTGGATTTCTTTGACAAAGAGACCTAACTGAGTTTCAATTGATAAATGACGGACAAAAGCAGCTACACCCAAAGAAAGAACACTGGGAAACGAATGTGAACTATTTGCATTTTTGTTTTTTTTCCCGGGTTATTTATACCTTCTGAATCCAATTCTCCCTGTGCAACAAGAGAACTGTTTGGTTCTGCAAACATATATTGTATCTAGGATATACTGCAACATATCCAACATATAAAGGACTGCTTGCCATCTAGGGGGTGGAGGGAGGGAGGGGAAAAAAATCGGAACAGAAACAAGTGCAAGGGATAATGTTGTAAAAAAATATTACCCTGGCATGGATTCTGTCAATATAAAGTAATTATTAAATAAAAATTAAAAAAAAAATAAAACTAAAAAAAAAAAGAAAAAAAAAAAGAAAATTGCCCTTCTTTTTGTGGCCAGAGAAGATATCATCAATTCAAAGTAGCAGGTTGGCTATCTCTACAGCAGAGTTGTAGATCTGCAGCTTCACAGCAAGTGGTTAAATTTTGTACCAAACTTCCCATTAATTTCTCCTCTATTGAGGGGATGCTGATGTCTTCCTTTAGGCTCACCCTAAAGTTCTCACTTCAGTCCTACACTCAAGTCACTTTTTCCTTTCTAATGGTGTAAGCTGTGATGATATGACTACTCAATCTAATCTGATGAGTAGAAAGTATACCAATTAGAATATTTTCAGTAAGATGGAGGAGCACCAGGTCTTCATTTATTTCACAAGATTACCATTAGAATTACATGGCATAATATTTGTAAAGTACTTAGCATAGTATTTTGACACATAGTAGGCACTATATTTAATTCCTGTCTTTCTTATCTATTGTAGCTGTCAGTGTACCCTAAAGACCTTTATTAACTTTCCTGTAGGCACATCAGAAAGAATACTTGACTCTTCTATCCAATTTACAACTGAGACACTTTATTTTCCCTAGTTGGGATGAAAGTTACTTGACAGCAAGGATTGTTTTATTTTGATATTCACATTCTCAGTGCTAAGCATGGTATTTAGCACACAGCAATAAATAAAATAAGTTAAGAAATGAATAAATATGCACATGTATTATATAATGTGTGTATATGTAAGCATAGACATAGAAAAAGAGGCAGATTTTTTATTTGATCATTTAATGTAATGTTGGAGTTGATTTAAACCAGTTAGGTCAAACTTGATAGTGAGAGAAAATGAAGTACTCAAAGTTCTACTAATAATATATATTTACTTAGCCATATATAGAAAGAATATTCAGCAAGGATAATCAGTCATTTAGCTCAGATTTATACTTCCTTCTCTTCACCTCTGTGGCTCTCAATATGCTAACAAATTTAGAAAACTCAGCAGTGGCCAATAGATTAGAAAAGATCCTAATCATAAAGAAAGGGGAAAATTTAAAATTAATGTACAATTGCACTCATTTCACATGTCAGAATTTAAATTCTGCAATCTAGTTTTAATTAATTATGAACTGAGAATTATCAAAAGAGCAGTCTGGTTTTCAAGGAGGCAGAGACACTAGAAACCAAATTGGTGACATTCCTTGGATTATAGGAAAAGAAAGATAGTACCAGGAAACAAACAAACAAACAAACAAACAAACATCTATGTCTGCTTCATTGACTATATTTAAAACATTTGACTGTAAAGATTACAACAAAATGTTTCAAGTCCTCAGAAAGATGGGAGTAACAATCATCTTACTTGTCTCCTGAAGACTCTATATACGAGCTAAGAAATAGCAGTTAGAACTGAACATGGAATACCTGATTGGGTTAAGATTGGAAAACAAGTATAACAAGGTTATATATTGTCACCTTATTTATTTAATTCATATGCAGAGCAAATCATACAAAATGCCAGTCTGGATGAATCAAAAATATCACCATTTCCTCTGTACCTTATTTGTATAATATAATTTTTATTTATACCTTTTCCTAGAAAGTTTTGATTTTTTTAGAGTCAAATCACACTCAATTATGCCCCAATCTTTCTTTTGATCTATCTAATTACTGATGTCAATTTTAACCATATGATATATATTTCCATGTGAAAGACATAAACAATTTGTCCATGTTAAGTTCCTGGAAATTAATCTTTGATATTGGCTTTTATATGTTACATTTTCTATTAAATTTGGGTTTGGTTGAAAGAAACTCTCAAAAATCTACAAGTTAATTATATGTCTTTTTTTTCCAATTCGATATTATGAATAATTTTGCGGGATGTAATATTTTTGGTCACAAGCCCAGTTCTTTTGATGTAGGTACATATGATTCCAGGACCTGTTGTATTTTTATCCTAATTGATGTTAAATCCTATGCAGTTCCATTTTTTTCCCAAGCATATTTGAATTGTTTTGTTTTTCTTGTTTCTTGAAAAAAATTATCTGATCAGCAGGTTTTAGAAATAGGCAATATCATTCCTATACATTTTTCATAAAGGATACTTTTGAGGTGGTGATGAGTAGAATTTTTCTAATTCTACTTTCCTGTTCTGTTCTTCTATTAAGATCTGCTGTTGACACGAGAGCAGACCCCAACCTTTAAAAAATTAGCAAAACAAAAACAGCTTTTATGGAGAAAAAGAACAGATCTCAAATCCTGAGGATCCTAAAGGCAAATAAATACCAGATAAAGTCCCAAAAAGTGATATAAATTGGTGCCCATTTCATACAACCCTCTTAGAAAAATTCAAAAAAGTTTCTTAAAAGAAAGTTAAAAGAAAAATAGGAAAAGGAAAGGAAATCAGAAATTATCTGACAAAAACTCTTTAAAAATAGAACTGATGAAATGGAAAAAGCATATAACACCTTACAAAATAGATATGAAAAGAAAACCAATTCAGTGAAAAACAAAATTTGTAAAATGGAGAAGAAATGAAATGAACAAAATATTTCATATAAATGTCAAATTACCCAAGTGCAAAAGAAGATTAAAAAAGCTAACTGAAAAAAACATTCACTAAAAATTAGAATTGAAGAAATGGATGATTCAATGAAACTTCAAGAATCTGTAAAACAAAACCAAAAGCATGAAAATGAAAATGAATAAAATATGAAATATCTCGTTGGAAAAACAATTGACCTGGAAAAAAAAAAAGATCTAGAAGAAACAAACTAAGAATTACTAGACTTCCTGAAAACTATGATGAAAAAAAGATCCTTGGCATTATCTTTCATGAAATTAGCAAGGAAAACTGTACAGATGTCTTAGAACCAGAGGGTTAAATAGCTTTTGAAAGAATTCACCTATCAACTTCCAGTTAAGATGGCGGAGAGGAGGCTCACAGTTGCATAAGCTCCGTGCTTTCTCTCACTATCCACTTCATTACAAGCCTCTGAATCAATGCTTGACTGAAAAAAAACCCACAAATAGTTACCAAGAGAAGCCATCCTTGAGATCCGCCAAGAAAGGTCTGTCTTTACTGGAGGGCTGGGGCGGTTTTAGATCGGGCGCAGGCGGCAGGCAGCAGCAGTGAGAGCACAGGAGCAGACTGGAGAGGGGGTGGAGAGTGATCGTAGCCGTTTCTGCGGGGAGAGCTTCGCTACAGGTTTGGATACTTTCCTCCGGCAGCAAGTCAACAGCCCAGCAGAGAAGCTAAAAACACCGGGGCTGAAGAATACAACCCCAAACAGCTGGAGTCTCTCAGGACCTGGCCGCCACCCCCTTCCCCCCCCTCAGTGACTCAGCACGCTTTGGGATCTCAGAGCGCAGGCGCAGCACAGTCCTGCTAGTGCCTCACTGCTGCCCCCTGCAGTCTGTAGAGGAAGCTCGATAACACACCGAGCCCCCCCCCCCCCCCCAAAGAAAGACTCCAGTTTTTTCTGTTTTTCTTTGGTAGTTTGTCTCTGATTAATAGACAGAATGAGCAAGAAGCTGAAGAGGACTTTAACCCTTGACAGCTTCTACACAGATAGAGAGCAGACTCTAAATCCTGAGGAGACTAAAAACAGGCAGTCCCCAGGTGAATCCCCAAAGGAGGAGATTGTCTGTTCCTCAGCACAGATGAACCTCATAGAAGTGATTAAAAAGGCTCTCACAAGGGAGCTAGAAGAAAAATGGGGAAAGCAGAGTGAGGCTTGGGAAAAGGAGAGGGAGGCTTGGCAAAAGAGCCTGGAGAAAGTTAAAGAGAGAGTGGATAAAGAAGTAAAATCCTTGAAAAATAGGATTAGTGAACTGGAAACAGAAAACAGCTCTCTAAAAAACAAAATTGGCGAAATGGAAAAAAATTCCACAGAACAAAAGAACTCAATTGGACAATTAGAGAAAGATTTTAAAAAAGTGAGTGAAGAGAATACTTCACTGAAAATCAGAATTGAACAAGTGGAATTGAATGACTCGAGGAGACAAGAAGAATCAGTCAAGCAAATCCAAAAAAATCAAACAATGGAGAAAAATGTGAAATACCTTCTGGGGAAGACAACAGACCTGGAAAACAGATCCAGGAGAGACAATCTGAGAATCATTGGACTCCCAGAAAGACATGATGAAAAAAAGAGCCTGGACACTGTCTTCCAGGAAATTATCAAAGAGAACTGCCCAGAAGTCATAGGAACAGAGGAAAAAATAAACATTGAAAGGATTCATCGATCACCCACTGAAAGGGATCCTAAAATCAAAACACCAAGGAATATAGTGGCCAAATGCCAGAACCCTCAGATGAAAGAAAAAATATTGCAAGCGGCTAGAAAAACCCAATTCAAGTATCAAGGAGCCACAATAAGGATCACCCAGGATCTGGCAGCATCCACATTAAAAGATCGAAGGGCCTGGAATATGATATTCCGAAAGGCTAAGGAACTTGGTATGCAACCAAAAATAACTTACCCAGCAAGAATGAGCATCTTTTTCCAGGGAAGAAGATGGACATTCAACGAAGTAAGCGAATTTCATCTATTTCTGATGAAAAAACCAGAACTTAACAAAAAGTTTGATCTACAAATATAGAACTCAAGAGAAATCTAAAAAGGTAAAGATTAATCTTGGGAACTATATTTTGACTATATAGATGTATAAAGAATACATGTATACCTTGTTCTAGAAATTGATGTGGAAAGGACATTGTACCAGAAAAAGGGTAAAGTGGGGGTAGTACATCTCATGAAGAGGCATAGGAAACCTATTATATCTGAGAGAAAGAATGGAGGGGGATGAATATAGTGGGTATCTTACTGCCTTCAGAATTGGCTTTAAGTGAAAAATCTTAAGACATATTCAATCTATGGTGAAACTTCTCCCATCTCATTGAAAAGTGAGAAGGGAAAAGTGGAAAGGGAAGGAATAAGCTAAGCGGAAGGGAATACGGGAACTGGGAGGGAAAGGGGTAAGATAGGGGGAGGAACTCTAAGGCGGGGGGAGGGACACTAAAAAGGGAGGGCTGTGAGAAGCAAGGGGTGCTCACAAACTTAATACTTGGAAGGGGGGGAAAGGGGAAAGAAGGGAGGAAAGCATAAACCGGGGTTAACAAGATGGCAAGTAATACAGAATTGGTCATTCTAACCATAAACGTGAACGGGGTAAACTCCCCCATAAAGAGGAAGCGGTTAGCAGAATGGATTAAAAGCCAGAATCCTACAATATGTTGTTTACAGGAAACACACCTGAAGCGGGGAGATACATGCAGGTTAAAGGTAAAAGGTTGGAGCAAAATCTACTATGCTTCAGGTGAAGTCAAAAAAGCAGGGGTAGCCATCCTGATCTCAGATCAAGCTAAAGCAAAAATTGACCTAATTAAAAGAGATAAGGAAGGACACTATATCTTGCTAAAGGGTAGCATGGATAATGAAGCACTATCTATATTAAACATATATGCACCAAGTGGGGTAGCATCTAAATTCTTAAAAGAGAAACTAAGAGAGCTGCAAGAAGAAATAGACAGTAAAACTATAATAGTGGGAGATCTTAACCTTGCACTCTCAGAATTAGATAAATCAAACCAGAAAATAAATAAGAAAGAAGTCAAAGAGGTAAACAGAATACTAGAAAAGCTAGATATGATAGATCTCTGGAGAAAATGTAATGGAGACAGAAAGGAATACACTTTCTTTTCAGCAGTTCATGGAACCTATACAAAAATTGACCATATATTAGGACATAAAAACCTCAAACTCAAATGTAGTAAGGCAGAAATAGTAAATGCGTCCTTTTCAGACCACGATGCAATGAAAATTACATTCAACAAAAAAGCAGGGGGAAGTAGACCAAAAAATAATTGGAAACTAAATAATCTCATACTAAAGAATGATTGGGTAAAACAGCAAATCATAGACATAATTAATAACTTCACCCAAGAAAACGATAATAATGAGACATCATACCAAAATGTATGGGATGCAGCCAAAGCGGTAATAAGGGGAAATTTCATATCTCTAGAGGCCTATTTGTATAAAATAGAGAAAGAGAAGGTCAATGAATTGGGTTTGCAATTAAAAATGCTAGAAAAGGAACAAATTAAAAACCCCCAGTCAAACACTAAACTTGAAATTCTAAAAGTAAAAGGTGAGATCAATAAAATTGAAAGTAAAAAAACTATTGAATTGATTAATAAAACTAAGAGTTGGTTCTATGAAAAAACCAACAAAATAGACAAACCCTTAGTAAATCTGATTAAAAAAAGGAAAGAGGAAAATCAAATTGTTAGTCTTAAAAATGAAAAGGGAGAACTCACCACTAACGAAGAGGAAATTAGAGCAATAATTAGGAGTTACTTTGCCCAACTTTATGCCAATAAATTCGACAACTTAAATGAAATAGAAAAATACCTCCAAAAATACAGCTTGCCCAAACTAACAGAGGAAGAAGTAAATATCCTAAACAGTCCCATCTCAGAAAAAGAAATAGAACAAACTATCAATCAACTCCCTAAGAAAAAATCCCCAGGACCACATGGATTTACATGTGAATTCTACCAAACATTTAAAGAACAATTAACTCCAATGTTATATAAACTATTTGAAAAAATAGGGATTGAAGGAGTCCTACCAAACTCCTTTTATGACACAGATATGGTACTGATACCTAAACCAGGTAGGCTGAAAACAGAGAAAGAAAATTATAGACCAATCTCCCTAATGAATATTGATGCTAAAATCTTAAATAAAATATTAGCAAAAAGATTACAGAAAATTGTCACCAGGATAATACACTATGACCAAGTAGGATTTATACCAGGAATGCAGGGCTGGTTCAATATTAGGAAAACTATTAGCATAATTGACTATATCAATAACCAAACAAACAAAAACCACATGATCATCTCAATAGATGCAGAAAAAGCATTCGATAAAATCCAACATCCATTCCTAATAAAAACACTTGAGAGCATAGGAATAAATGGACTTTTCCTTAAAATAGTCAGGAGCATATATTTAAAACCATCAGTAAGCATCATATGCAATGGGGAAAAACTGGAACCTTTCCCAGTAAGATCTGGAGTGAAGCAAGGTTGCCCACTATCACCATTATTATTTAATATCGTATTAGAAACACTAGCCTCGGCAATAAGAGTCGAGAAAGATATAAAAGGAATTAGAGTAGGCAATGAGGAAACCAAACTATCACTCTTTGCAGATGATATGATGGTATACCTAGAGAACCCCAGAGATTCTACCAAAAAGCTATTGGAAATAATTCATAATTTTAGCAAAGTAGTTGGCTACAAAATAAATCCCCATAAATCCTCAGCATTTTTATACATCACAACAAAACCCAACAGCAAGAGATACAAAGAGAAATTCCATTCAGAATAACTGTTGATACCATAAAATATTTGGGAATCTATCTACCAAGGAAAGTCAGGAATTATATGAGCAAAATTATAAAAAAGTCTCCACACAAATAAAGTCAGACTTAAATAATTGGAAAAATATTAAGTGCTCTTGGATCGGCCGAGCGAACATAATAAAGATGACAATACTCCCTAAACTAATCTATTTATTTAGTGCTATACCAATCAGACTTCCAAGAAAATATTTTATTGATCTAGAAAAAATAACAACAAAATTCATATGGAACAATAAAAAGTCGAGAATCTCAAGGGAATTAATGAAAAAAAAATCAAATGAAGGTGGCCTAGCTGTACCTGATCTAAAATTATATTATAAAGCAGCAGTCACCAAAACCATTTGGTATTGGCTAAGAAATAGATTAGTGGATCAGTGGAAAAGGCTAGGCTCACAAGACAGAATAGTCAATTATAGCAATCTAGTGTTTGACAAACCCAAAGCCCCTAACTTCTGGGAAAAGAATTCATTATTTGATAAAAACTGCTGGGATAATTGGAAATTAGTATTGCAGAAATTAGGCATGGACCCACACTTAACACCATATACCAAGATAAGATCAAAATGGGTCTATGACCTAGGCATAAAGAACGAGACTATAAATAAATTAGAGGAACATAGAATAGTTTATCTCTCAGACTTGTGGAGGAGAAAGAAATTTGTGACCAAAGATGAACTAGAGACCATTACTGATCACAGAATACAAAATTTCGATTACATCAAATTAAAAAGCTTTTGTACAAATAAAACTAATGCAAACAAGATTAGAAGGGAAGCAACAAACTGGGAAAACATTTTCACAGTTAAAGGTTCTGATAAAGGCCTCATTTCCAAAATATATAGAGAACTGACTCAAATTTATAAGAAATCAAGCCATTCTCCAATTGATAAATGGTCAAAGGATATGAACAGACAATTTTCAGAGGATGAGATTGAAACTATTACCACTCATAT
The DNA here is from genome assembly GCF_016432865.1 of Antechinus flavipes. NCBI lineage: Eukaryota > Metazoa > Chordata > Mammalia > Dasyuromorphia > Dasyuridae > Antechinus > Antechinus flavipes. Next base: position 115,785,128 of record NC_067403.1, on the reverse strand, counting down.
GAAAGAGTGTTCCAAATCATTATTGATCAGAGAAATGCAAATTAAGACAACTCTGAGATACCACTACACACCTGTCAGATTGGCTAAGATGACAGGAAAAAATAATGATGAATGTTGGAGGGGATGCGGGAAAACTGGGACACTAATGCATTGTTGGTGGAGTTGTGAACGAATCCAACCATTCTGGAGAGCAATCTGGAATTATGCCCAAAAAATTATCAAAATGTGCATATCCTTTGATCCAGCAGTGTTTCTATTGGGTTTATATCCCAAAGAAATACTAAAGAAGGGAAAGGGACCTGTATGTGCCAAAATGTTTGTAGCAGCCCTGTTTGTAGTGGCTAGAAACTGGAAAATGAATGGATGCCCATCAATTGGAGAATGGCTGGGTAAATTGTGGTATATGAATGTTATGGAATATTATTGTTCTGTAAGAAATGACCAGCAGGATGAATACAGAGAGGCTTGGAGAGACCTACATGAACTGATGCTAAGTGAAATGAGCAGAACCAGGAGATCATTATACACTTCGACAACGATATTGTATGAGGACATATTTTGATGGAAGTGGATTTCTTTGACAAAGAGACCTGAGTTTCAATTGATAAATGACGGACAAAAGCAGCTACACCCAAAGAAAGAACACTGGGAAACGAATGTGAACTATCTGCATTTTTGTTTTTCTTCCGGATTATTTATACCTTCTGAATCCAATTCTCCCTACGCAACAAGAGAACTGTTCGGTTCTGCAAACATATATTGTATCTAGGATATACTGCAACATATCCAACATATAAAGGACTGCTTGCCATCTAGGGGAGGGGGTGGAGGGAGGGAGGGGGAAAAAAATCGGAACAGAAACGAGTGTCAATATAATGTAATTATTAAATAAAAAATTAAAAAAAAAAAAGAAAGAATTCACCTATCACTTCCTGAAAGAGACTTTAAAATGAAAAGTCCAAGGAACACTAGCAAAATTACAGAATTATCAAATCAAGGAGAAAATATTGCAAACAGTCAGAAGGTAACAATTCAAACATCAAGGAACCACAATCAGGATTACCCAGGAACTAGAGGTTCCTACTTTAAAAAGACTGAAAGGCATGGGATCTGATATTCTGAAAGGCAAAGGAATTTGAATTGCAGCCAAGAATCAATTAACCAACAAAATTGAGCATCATCTTTCAGGGGAAAAGATGGACATTGAGTAGAACAGGTGAATTTCATCTATTTCTCATGAAAAGATCAGAAATGAATAAAAATTTTGATCTTTAAATATAGAAATCAAGAGTAGCATAAAAAGGAAAAAAAAAGGAAAGAAAAATAACTATCATTTAAAAGTTAAAAAGGTTATATTGCTATATGGGAAGATCATTTGTTTAACTCTTCAGATCTGTATCTCTGATTTTACTGTGATGATTTAAAAAAAGAAATTAGAGGAGGAATAGGAATTCTACTGAAAGAAGAAGAAAATGGAGTTAAATGGAATAAATTATATCTCATGAGGAGGCAAAAAGACCTACTGCAATTGAGGGAAAAGAGGGAAGGAGAATGAGTATTGTATGCATCTCTCATCAGATTTGGCTCAAAGAGAGAATATCAAATATATTTAGCTTCACAGAGAAGTTGTTTCAAACTACAGGGAAGTGGAAATGGAAGGGGGAAAGGTAAAAGAAGGGAGAAAAGAAGTAGTTATTAGGAGAAATTTTAAAACTCCAGATGCTACTTGCATAAAATAGAGAAAGAGAAGATCAATTAATTGGGAATACAACTGAAACAGCTAGAAAAAGAAAAAAAGTAAAACCCCTCAATTAAATACCAAATTTGAAATTCTGAAAAGAAAAGGTCAAATTAATAAAACTGAAAGTAATTAGTAATAAAACAGTTGGTTTTATGGGAAAAAATAACAAAATAGATAAACCTTTAATTAATTTGATTAGGAAAAGGATGAAAGAAAATCAAATTGTTACTCTCAAAAATTAAAAGGAAGAAAATTCCCACCAATATGGAAGAAATTAGAGCAATAATTAAGAGTTATTTTGCCCAACTATATGTCAATAAATATGATAATCTAAATGAAACTACAAAAATATAGATTGATTAGATTATAATTGATTAGATAAAATAAATTACTTAAGTAGTCCCAAAAACATGTAATTCAAAAATTATACAAACTATTTGAAAAAAAATAGGTAAACAACAACTTTTACCAAAATCTTTTCATGACACAGATATGGTGCTGACACCTAAGCCAGGTAAGATGAAAATAGAGAGAGAAAACTATAGTCCAATTTCCCTAATGAATATTGATGCAAAAATCTTAAAAAAAATATTAGCAAAGAGATTACAGAACATCATCTCCAGTATAATACACTATAACCAAGAAAGATTTATACCAGAAATGCAAGGCTAGTTCAATATTAGGAAAACTATTATCATAATTGACTATATCCATAACTAAAGTAACAAAAATCATATGATTATCTCAATGCATGCAGAAAAAGCATTTGATAAAATCCAACACCCACTCCTTTTAAAATCACTAGAGAATATAGGAATGAATGGAATTTTCTTTTTTTTTTTTTATATCTCTACATACATTTAATGAGAAAAATTTATACACAGATTGAAGTTATCCTTGATAAAAACATGACTTTCTCATGCACTTTTCTCTTGAACCTTCATAATTATACAACCTTTGTATTATGGGGAATACAAAAGCCTACTGTGATTTTTTTTTTTCTTTGCTGAAGCAATTGGGGTTAAATGACTTACTTAACTTACTTTCCGTTTTACTGTATATATCTTATATATCATCATCATAAAAATAACGTTTCCATCAAGGAAATATGACCTCCTTGAGGAATAGAGCTATGATTTGTCTTTTTGTAAATGCACTGCCTAACACATAATAAGAGCTAGATTTGAACTCAGGTCCTCCTGACTTTAGGGCTGCTGTTTTATGTACTACACTAGCTAGCTGTCCCTTGTGATTGATTTTTTTTTTAATTTAAATTTTATTTTATTTAATAATAACTTTGTATTGACAGAATCCATGCCAGGGTAATTTTTTACAACATTATCCCTTGCATTCGATTTTTTTTCCCTTCCCTCCCTCCACCCCCCCCCCAAGATGGCAAGCAGTCCTATAAATGTTAAATATGTTGCAGTATATCCTAGATACAATACATTTTTGCAGAACCGAACAGTTCTCTTGTTTCACAGGTAGAATTGGATTCAGAAGGTAAAAATAACTCGGGAAGAAAATCAAAAATGCAAATAGTTCACATTCGTTTCCCAGTATTCCTTCTTTGGGTGTAGCTGTTTCTGTTCATCATTTATCCATTGAAACTCAGTTAGATCTCTTTGTCAAAGAAATCAACTTCCATCAGAATACATCTTCATACAGTATTGTTGTCGAAGTGTATAATGATCTCCTGGTTCTGCTCATGTCACTTAGCATCAGTCCATGTAGGTCTCTCCAAGCCTCTCTGTATTCATCCTGCTGGTCATTCTTTAAAGAACAATAATATTCCATAACATTCATATACCACAGTTTACCCAGCCATTCTCCAATTGATGGGCATCTATTCAATTTCCAGTTTCTAGCCACTACAAACAGGGCTGCCACAAACATTTTGGCACATACAGGTCCCTTATGAATGGAGTTTTCATTAAAATCAATAGCATTGGGCAGTTAAGTGGCATATTGGATAGAGCACCTAGCTCTGAAGTCAGGAGGACCTAAGTTCAAATCTGGCCTCAGACACAACACTTCCTAGCTGTGTGACTCTGGGCAAGCCATTTAACCCCAATTCCCTCAGCAAAATAATAATAATAATAATAATAATGATATGTGAAAGGAGCAGAACCAGGAGATTGTTATGCATGGCAACAGCACGATTGTACAATGATCAATTCTGATGGACATGGCTCTCTTCAACAATGAGATGATTCGGACTTCCAGCCAAGATGGCGGAGAGGATGCACATAGCTGTGTAAGCTCAGCATTTTCTCTCACTATCCATTTCATTACAAGCCTCTGAATTAATGCTTGACTGAAAAAAAAAATCCACAAATAGTTACCAAGAGAAGCCATCCTTGAGATTCACCAGGAAAGGTCTGTTTTTGCTCGAGGGTTTGGAGAGTTTTAGATTGGGCGCAGACTGAGGAAAGCGGCAGTGAGAGCACAGGAGCAGACTGGAGAGGGGGTGGGGTATGATCGTAGCAGTTTCTGCGGGGAGAGCTTTGCTACAGGATTAGATACTTCGCTCTGGCAGCAAGCCAGCAGCCCAGCAGAGAAGCTGAAAACACCGGGGGTGAAGAATACAACCCCAAACAGCTGGAGTCTCTCGGGACCTGGCCACCCCTCCCCCACAGTGACTCAGCACACTCTCGGAGTCTCAGAGCACAGGCGCAGCACAGTCCTGCTAGTGCCTCGCTGCTGCCCCCACAGTCTGTAGAGGAAGCTCGGTAACACCACCCAGCCACTCCCCCAAAGAAAGCAGACTCCAATTAAGGTTTTTTTTTCCTTTTTTTATTTTGCTACTTTGTCTTTGATTCTTTGACAAAATGAGCAAAAAATTGAAGAGGACTTTAACCCTTGACAGCTTCTATATACAGATAGAGAGCAGACTCTAAACCTGAGAGACTAAAAACAGACAGTCTCCAGGTGAATCCCCAGAGGAGGAGATCATCTGTTCCTCAGCACATGAACCTCATAGAAGAACTTAAAAAGGCTCTCACAAGGGAGCTAGAAGAAAAATGAGAAAAGGAGAGGGAGGCTTGGCAAGAGAGTCTGGAGAAGTCATCCCACTCACTTAAAGATGAGTGGATAAAGAAATAAAATCCTTGAAAAATAAGATTAGTGAACTGGAAACAGAAAACAGCTCTCTAAAAAACAAAATTGGCGAAATGGAAAAAAAAATTCATCGAACAAAAGAACTCAATTGGACAATTAGAAAAAGATTTTTAAAAAGTGAGTGAAGAAAATACCTCATTGAACATCAGAATTGAACAATTGGAATTGAATGACTCGAGGAGACAAGAAGAATCAGTCAAGCAAATCCAAAAAAATCAAACAATGGAAAAGAATGTGAAATACCTTCTGGGGAAAACAACAGCGGAAGGGAATATGGAAAGGCATAAAGCAGGGGGAGGAACTCTAAGGCAGGGGGAGGGATACTAAAAAGGGAGGGCTGTGAGAAGCAAGTGGTGCTCACAAGATTAATACTGGGAAGAGGGTAAGGGGTAAAGAAGGGAGAAAAGCATAAACCAGGGCTAACAAGATGGCAAGAAATACAGAATTGGTCACTTTAACCATAAATGTGAACGGGGTAAATTCCCCCATAAAGAGGAAGCGGTTAGCAGAATGGATTAAAAGCCAGAATCCTACAATATGTTGTTTACAGGAAACACACCTGAAGCGGGGAGATACATGCAGGTTAAAGGTAAAAGGTTGGAACAAAATCTGCTATGCTTCAGGTGAAGTCAAAAAAGCAGGGGTAGCCATCCTGATCTCAGATAAAGCTAAAGCAAAAATTGGTCTAATTAAAAGAGATAAGGAAGGGCACTATATCTTTCTAAAGGGTAGTATGGATAATGAAGCACTATCTATATTAAACATATATGCACCAAGTGGGGTAGCATCTAAATTCTTAAAAGAGAAATTAAGAGAGCTGCAAGAAGAAATAGACAGCAAAACTGTAATAGTGGGAGATCTCAACCTTGCACTCTCAGAATTAGATAAATCAAACCACAAAATAAATAAGAAAGAAGTCAAAGAGGTAAATAGAATACTAGAAAAGTTAGATATGCTAGCTCTCTGGAGAAAATGTAATGGGCAGAGAAAGGAGTACACTTTCTTTTCTGCAGTTCATGGAACCTATACAAAAATTGACTATATATTAGGACATAAAAATCTCAAACTCAAATGCAGTAAGGCAGAAATATTAAATGCATCCTTTTCAGACCATGATGCAATGAAAATTACATTCAACAAAAAGCCAGGGGAAAAGTAGACCAAAAAATAATTGGAAACTAAATAATCTCATACTAAAGAATGATTGGGTGAAACAGCAAATCATAGACATAATTAATAACTTCACCCAAGAAAATGATAATAATGAGACATCATACCAAAATGTATGGGATGCAGCCAAAGTGGTAATTAGGGGAAATTTTATATCTCTAGAGGCCTATTTGTATAAAATAGAGAAAGAGAAAGTCAATGATTTGGGCTTGCAACTAAAAATTCTAGAAAAGGAACTAATTAAAAACCCCCAGTCAAGCATTAAACTTGAAATTCTAAAAATAAAAGGAGAGATCAATAAAATTGAAAGTAAAAAAAAAAAAAAAAACTATTGAAGTAATTAATAAAACTAAGAGTTGGTTCTATGAAAAAACCAACAAAATAGACAAACCCTTAGTATATCTGATTTAAAAAAGGAAAGAGGAAAATCAAATTGTTAGTCTTAAAAATGAAAAGGGAGAACTCACCACTAACGAAGAGGAAATTAGAGCAATAATTAGGAGTTACTTTGCCCAGCTTTATGCCAATAAATTCGACAACTTAAATGAAATAGAAGAATATCTCCAAAAATATAGCTTGCCCAAACTAACAGAGGAAGAAGTAAATATTCTAAACAGTCCCATCTCAGAAAAAGAAATAGAACAAACTATCAATCAACTCCCTAAGAAAAAATCCCCAAAACCAGATGGATTTACATGTGAATTCTATCAAACATTTAAAGAACAATTAACTCCAATGCTAAATAAACTATTTGAAAAAATACTGATTGAAGGAGTCCTACCAAACTCCTTTTACAACACAGACATGGTACTGATATCTAAACCAGGTAGGCTGAAAACAAAGAAAGAAAATTATAGACCAATCTCCCTAATGAATATTGATGCTAAAATCTTAAATAAAATATTAGCAAAAAGATTACAGAAAATCGTCCCCAGGATAATACACTATGACCAAGTAGGATTTATACCAGGAATGCAGGGCTGGTTCAATATTAGGAAAACCATTAGCATAATTGACTATATCAATAACCAAACAAACAAAAACCATATGATCATCTCAATAGATGCAGAAAAAGCATTTGATAAAATCCAACATCCATTCCTAATAAAAACACTTGAGAGCATAAGAATAAATGGACTTTTCCTTAAAATAGTCAGGAGCATATATTTAAAACCATCAGTAAGCATCATTTGCAATGGGGAAAAACTGGAACCTTTCCCATTAAGATCTGGAGTGAAGCAAGGTTGCCCACTATCACCATTATTATTTAATATCATATTAGAAACACTAGCCTCTGCAATAAGAGTCGAGAAAGATATTAAAGGAATTAGAGTAGGCAATGAAGAAACCAAACTATCACTCTTTGCAGATGATATGATGGTAAAAAAAGCTTTTAGAAATAATTCATAATTTTAGCAAAGTAGCTAGATATAAAATAAATTCCCATAAATCCTCAGCATTTTTATACATCACCAACAAAACCCAACAGCAAGAGATACAAAGAGAAATTCCATTCAGAATAACTGTTGATACCATAAAATATTTGGGAATCTATCTACCAAAGAAAGTCAGGAATTATATGAGCAAAATTACAAAAAAAGTCTCCACACAAATAAAGTCAGACTTAAATAATTGGAAAAATATTAAGTGCTCTTGGATAGGCCGAGTGAATATAATAAAGATGACAATATTCCCTAAACTAATCTATTTATTTAGTGCTATACCAATCAGACTTCCAAGAAAATATTTTAATGATCTAGAAAAAATAACAACAAAATTCATATGGAACAATAAAAAGTCAAGAATCCCAAGGGAATTAATGAAAAAAAAAATCAAATGAAGGTGGCCTAGCTGTACCTGATCTAAAATTATATTATAAAGCAGCAGTCACCAAAACCATTTGGTATTGGCTAAGAAATAGATTAGTGGATCAGTGGAAAAGGTTAGGTTCACAAGACAGCATAGTCAACTATAGCAATCTAGTGTTTGACAAACCCAAAGATCCTAACTTTTGGGATTAAAAATTCATTATTTGATAAAAACTGCTGGGATAACTGGAAATTAGTATGGCAGAAATTAGGCATGGATCCATACTTAACACTATATACCAAGATAAGATCGAAATGAGTCCATGGCCTAGGCATAAAAGAACGAGATTATAAATAAATTAGAGGAACATAGGATAGTTTATCTCTCAGACTTGTGGAGGAGAAAGAAATTTGTGATCAAAGATGAACTAGAGACCATTACTGATCACAAAATAGAAAATTTTGATTACATCAAATTAAAAAGCCGTTGTACAAACAAGACTAATGCAAACAAGATTAGAAGGGAAGCAACAAACTGGGAAAACATCTTCACAGTTAAAGGTTCTGATAAAGGTCTCATTTCCCAAATATATAGAGAACTGACTCAAATTTATAAGAAATCAAGCCATTCTCCAATTGATAAATGGTCAAAGGATATGAACAGACAATTTTCAGAGGATGAAATTGAAACTATTACCACTCATATGAAAGAGTGTTCCAAATCATTATTGATCAGAGAAATGCAAATTAAGACAACTCTGAGATACCACTACACACCTGTCAGATTGGCTAAGATGACAGGAAAAAATAATGATGAATGTTGGAGGGGATGCGGAAAAACTGGGACACTGATGCATTGTTGGTGGAGTTGTGAATGAATCCAACCATTCTGGAGAGCAATCTGGAATTATGCCCAAAAAGTTATCAAATTGTGCATACCCTTTGATTCAGCAGTGTTTCTATTGGGCTTATACCCCAAAGAGATATTAAAGAAGGGAAAGGGACCTGTATGTCCTAAAATGTTTGTGGCAGCTCTGTTTGTAGTGGCTAGAAACTGGAAATTGAATGGATGCTCATCAATTGGAGAATGTCTGGGTAAATTGTGGTATATGAATGTTATGGAATATTATTGTTCTGTAAGAAATGACCAGCAGGATGATTACAGAGAGTCTTGGAGAGATTTAAATGAACTGATGCTAAGTGAAATGAGCAGAACCAGGAGATCATTATACACTTCGGCAACGATATTGTATGAGGATGTATTCTGATGGAAGTGGATTTCTTTGACAAAGAGACCTAACTGAACTTCAATTGATAAATGATGGACAGAAGCAGCTACACCCAAAGAAAGAACACTGGGAAACGAATGTGAACTATTTGCATTTTTGTTTTTCTTCACAGGTTATTTTTACCTTCTGAATCCAATTCTCCCTGTGCAACAAGAGAACTGTTCTGTTCTGCAAACATATATTGTATCTAGGATATACTGCGACATATCTAACATATATAGGACTGCTTGCCATCTAGGGGAGGGGGTGGAGGGAGGGAGGGGAAAAATTGGAACAGAAATGAGTGCAAAGGATAATGTTATAAAAAAATTCCCCTGGCATGGATTCTGTCAATGTAAAGTTATTATTAAATAAAATAAAATAAAATATTAATTAAAAAAACAAACCAACAACAACAACAACAACAACAACAACAACAACAAAAAACAACAATGAGATGATTCAAACCAGTTCCAATTGTTCAGTTTTTTTTTGTTGTTGTTGTTTGCTTGTATTTTATTTTGCTTCTCTCTCTCTCTCTCTTTTTTTTTTGTTGTGCAGCACGATAATTGTGTGTGTATGTATGTGTGTGTGTGTGTGTGTGTGTATATATATATATATATATATATATATATATATATATATATATATATGTATATATGATTTAACATATTTTTCTACCATGTTTAACATATATTGGACTACTTGCCATCTAGGGGAGGAATTGGGGGAAAGGGAGAGAAAATTGGAATACAGGATTTTACAAGGGCTAATGTTGAAGAATTGTCCATGCATATATTTTGAAAAATAAGCAGCTTTAATTAAAAAAAAAATCAGTAACATCTATTTAAAACCATCAGCAAGCATCAAATGTAATGGAGACAAACTAGAACCATTCTCAGTAAGATTAGTGGTGAAACATGATTGCCTACTATCACCATTACTATTCAGTATGGTAGTAGAAATGTCAACTTTGGCAATAAGAGAAAAAAAGTGATTAAAGGAAATTGAGTAGATGATGAAGAAACCGAATCAGCACTCTTTGCAGATTATATGATGGTATATTTAGAGAATCCTGGAGAATCTGCTAAAAAACTACTAGAAGTAATTCACAAATTTAGCAAAGTAAATAAATAAATCCACAAAAATCACTAGCATTTTTATATATTACCAACAAAGTCCAGCAAGAGATACAAAAAGAAATTCCATTTATAATACCTGTAGATAATATAAAATATTTTGGCATCTACCTCCCAAGGCAAAGTCAGTAACTATATATATGAACACAACTACAAAACACTTCCCACACAAATAAAGTCAGATCTAGTCAGGTGAAATATAATAAAAATTACAGTATTATCTAAATCAATCTACTTATTCAGTGCCATACTAATCAAACGCCTAAGAAATTATTTTACACATCTAGAAAAAAATAATAACCAAGTTTACCTGGAAAAACAAAAGGTCAAGTATTTCAAGGAAATTAATGAAAAAAATGCAAATGACACAGCCTAGCTGTATTAGATCTAAAACTACATTATTTGATACTGGCTAAGAAACATAGTAGTAGAAGAAATAGGTTATATTCACAGAACAAAATAGACAATGACTACAGTAATCTAGTCTCGGACAAACCCCCAGACCCCAGCTTTTGGGATAAGAATTCACTATTTGATAAAAACTGCTAGGGAAATTGGAAAGTAGAATGGCAGAAACTAGGCATTGATCCACACCCACACCACATAAAAAGATAAGGTCAAAATGAGTTCATGATTTAAACATAAAGAGTGATATTATAAGCAATTAGAAGATCAAAGGATAGTTTACCTCTTAGATCTGTGAAAAAAGAAGGAATTTGTAGCCAAAGAAGAACTGGAGTTCATTTTGAACACAAAATCCGTAATTTTGTTTATATTAAGATAAAATTTTTTGTACAAACAAAACTAATGCATACAATACTGAAAGAGAAGAATAAACTGGAAAAACATTTTTACATTCAAAGGTTCTGAAAAAAGCCTAATTTCTTTATTATTATTATTATTATAGCTTTTTATTTACAAGATATATGCATGAGTAATTTTTCAGCATTGACAATTACAAAACATTTTGTTCCAGTTTTCCCTTCCTTCGCTCCACCCCCTCCCCAAGATGGCAGGTTGACCAATACATATTAAACATGTTAAAACATAAGTTAAATACAATATATGTATACATGTCCATTATTTTGCTGTACAAAAAGAATCAGACTTTGAAATAGTGTACAATTAGCCTGTGAAGGAAATGAAAAATGCAGGTGGACAAAAATAGAGCGATTGGGAATTCTATGTAGTAATTCGTAGTTATTTCCCAGAGGTCTTTCACTGGATGTAGCTGGATCAATTCATTGCTGCTCTATTGGAACTGATTGGTTCATCTCATTGCTGAAGATGGCCAGGTCCATCAGAATTGATCATCATATGGTATTGTTGTTGAAGTATAAAATGATCTCGTGGTCCTGCTCATTTCACTCAGCATCAGTTCATGTAAGTCACTCCAGGCCTTTCTGAAATCATCCAGCTGATCATTTCTTATAGAACAATAATATTCCATAATATTCATATACCACAATTTATTCAGCCATTCTCCAATTGATGGGCATCCACTCAGTTTCCAGTTTCTGGCCACTACAAAGAGAGCTGCTACAAACATTTTTGCACATACAGGTTTGAAAGGCCTAATTTCTAAAATACAAAGAGAATTGACTCAAATTTATAAGAATTCAAGACATTCCCTAACTGATAAATGACCAAAGGATATGAACAGACAATTTTCAGATGAAGAAAATAAAACCATTTGTAGGCATAAGGAAAGGTACTCTAAATCACTACTGATCAGAGAAATGCAAATTCAGACAACTGTGACATGCCACTACACATTTCTCAGTTTGGCTAAGATGAGAGGAAGAGACAATTATGAATATTCAATGGAATGTGGGAAAACTGGGACACTAATTCATTTTTGGTGGAGTTGAGAAGTGATTCAATCATTATGGAGAGCAATTTGGACAAGTTATCAAACTGTGCCTATCCTTTGATCCAGCAGTGTTTCTACTAGGCTTATATCCCAAAGTGATCTTAAAGGAAGGAAAGGTACCCACATGTACAAAAATGTTTTTGGCAGCCTTTTTGTAGTGACAAGAAGCTTGAAATTGAGTGGGTGCCTATAAGATGGAGAATGGCTGAATAAGATATAGTATATGAATATTATAGGATAATATAATAAGAAATGGTCAGTAGGATGATTTCAGAGAGTCCTGGAGAGACTTAAATGAACTGATACTGAGTGAAATGAGCAGAATCGGGAGATCATTGTTCAGAGCAACAAGAAGATTACACAATGATCAATTCTGATGGATGTGTCTCTTTTCAGCAATGAGATGATTCAGACCATTTCCATTGATCTTGTGATGAACAGGCAGAAAGAGGACTGTGGAAATTGTGTGGATTATAACACAGCATTTTGACTCTTTTTGTTGTTTTTTGCTTGCATTTTATTTTTTCTCATTTTTTCCCTTTTTCATTTGATTTTTTCTTTTCTTTCTTTTTATTATTTTAGTTTTTTATTTACAAAACATATGCATGGGTAATTTTTCAACATTGACCCTTGAAAAACCTTCTATTCCAAATTTTCGCCTCCTTCCTCCACCCTCTCCCCTAGATGGCAGGTATTACAATACATGTTAAAATAGATGTTAAATCTAATATATGAATACATATCCCTACACTTATCTTCTGCACACACACACACACAAATCGGATCTAGAAAGAAAAAAAAAAGCCTGACAAAAAACCCCAAAATGAAAGCAAACAATCACAGAAAGAATGAAAATACTATTTTGTGGTCCATATTTAGTTCCCTCAATCATCTCCCTGGGTGTAAATGGCTCTCTTCATTACTGAGCAATTGCAACTTGTCTGAATCAATTCACTGTTTTTTTTTTTTTATTTTTTATTATACCTTTTTATTTACAAGTTATATGCATGGGTAATTTTACAGCATTGACAATTGCAAATTTTTCCCCTCCTTACCCCCACCTCCTCCCCTAGATGGCAGGTTGACCAATACATGTTAAAAATGTTAAAGTACAAATTAAATACAATATAAGTATACATGTCCAAACAGTTATTTTGCTGTACAAAAAGAATCAATCTTTGAAATAGTGTACAATTAGCCTGTGAAGAAAATCAAAAATGCAGGTGGACAAAAATAGAGGAATTCGGAATTCTATGTAGTGGTTCGTAGTCATCTCCCAGAGGTCTTTCGCTGGATGTAGCTGGTTCAATTCATTACTGCTCTATTGGAACTGATTTGGTTCATCTCATTGCTGAAGATGGCCAGGTCCATCAGAATTTATCATCATATAGTATTGTTGTTGAAGTATATAATGATGTCCTGGTCCTGCTCATTTCACTCAGCATCAGTTCATGTAAGTCTCTCCAGGCCTTTCTGAAATCATCCTGTTGGTCATTTCTTACCGAACAATAATATTCCATAATATTCATATACCACAATTTATTTAGCCATTCTCCAATTGATGAGCATCCACTCAGTTTCCAGTTTCTAGCCACCACAAACAGAACTGCCACAAACACTCTTGCACATACAGGTCTTTTTCCCTTCTTTAAAATCTCTTTGGGATATAAGCCGAGTAGTAACACTGCTGGATCAAAGAGTATGCACAGTATCAATTCACTGTTGAAGGGAGCCATGTCCATCAGAATTGATCATTGTATTATAATCTTGTTGTTGCCATGTATGTCCTGTCTCTCTACATGTCTCTACTCATGTCTCTCAGCATCAGTCCATGTAAATCTCTCCAGGACTCTCTGAAATCATCCTATTGGTCATTTCTTACCAGAACAATAATATGCCACAACATTCATATACTATAATTTATTCAGCCATTTTCCAATTGATGGAATTCGAATCAGTTTTAAGTTTCTAGCCACTATGTAAAGGGCTGCCACAAACATTTTTGCACATGTTTCTTTTCCTCCTTTCAGATCTCTTTGGGATGTAAACCCACTAGTAACGCTGCTAGGCCAAAGAGTATGCGCAGGTTGATAACTTTTTGAGCATTGTTCCCAGTTGATCTGCAGAGTGGTTAGATCTGTTCACAGTTCCTCCAACAATGTATAAATTATCCAGTTTTCCCACATTCCCTCCAAAATTCATCATTATCTTTTCCTGTCATCTTAGCAAGCTGAGAAGTGGGTAGTGATATTTCAGAGTTGCTGTAATTTGTATTTCTCTGATCAATAGTGATTTGGGGCACCTTTTCATATGACTAGAAATAGTTTCAATTTCTTCATCTGAAAATTGTCTGTTCATATCCTGTTGGAATCCTTACTAACTGCTAACTAATTAGAGTTGATCTAATCTTACAAGAAGATGTTTTGGCCAGAACCTGAAACTAGGTACTAAGTAGAACTAATCAATACAAGGCTTGTGTTCACACCTTTACTCATTGGAGTTCAATGAGTTCATACCTCCCTTGAAGCTCTTTGGGCCAGAGAGCACTATGGGAGAAAACCCATAATCCCTCTCTCTGGAAGGGGCATAAATAGGCCAATGGGCCAGTCGAAGAAAGTTCTTCAGAGGAAGACGCTACAAGTCGAGATTTCACCGGAATGACATGAAGACTGGAGCTGGCTGGAGGCTGAAGAAAGCAGAGGCAGAGGCTGAAGGACCAGACCTTTGGATTTAAAGACATTTGGAGAGAGCTCTTGGAACCAAGCAGAGAGATAGGCCTCTAAGCTAACCGGGCTATATCGGGATAATAAAAGATCTGAACTTTTATCACCTGGCTGCTTTTTGAGAAGAAAAAGATCACCACATTTTGGCGCCCAACGTGGGGCTAACAGACCCCCTCAGTGGATTTCAGTGGAAAAGTTCCGATTCTGATTCAAGTGGAAAAGCCTCTGATCCTGATCCAGTGGAAAAGACACTTCAACCAAGAAATTAGGGTGAGTGCAACAAAGAAATTTTGTTAGAAGAGTTAAAGTAGAATTTCAGCTAAGATGGGACAGATATTTAGAAAACAGTCTGTTTCTGTTCAAGGAAAATGTTTAGAGAGCATTGTCAAAATTATGGAAAGCCAAGGTTTAATTATAAGTTTACAGCAAATCACTGAACTTTTACAAACTGTAAAGGACATATGTCCTTGTTTCTCTCTTGATAAGGAATTAGATCTAAATGAATGGAAATTGGTTGGAGAGGATCTTTGTCAATTCTATGACAAAAATGGGCCTAACTCAATAATTAATACATATAATGTAATACAATTGGCTATAAGAAGTTATTTAAGTGATAGAATGATGAAAAGGAAAGTACAGGAGGAAGAATTGCCAACTTTACTAGGTGAAAAGGAGGATGAATCAGATGAGAATGGAGTTAATTACAATTCTGAGTATGATACTTCACAGCAGGAGGAATTAGGTGATTCCACATCTCATGACCCTTCCCCCGCAATTAACCCTTCATGGGTGGAACAAGGGGGAGGGAGAGAGACAGAAACACAGTCAACTTCTCCTGTAAAGCAGAATTTGACAAGATTAGAAAAGGCATTAATTAAAGCAAAAAATGAAGGAGAAGATATATCTGATTTTATAAATGCATATCCTGTGATTGAAGAGCTCAACTCCTCAGGTCAAAAAGAGAGAAGATACACTCCTTTTAATTTGGAAAAAATTAAAGATTTGAAAAAGGGTTGCACTCTTTATGGGGCTACATCATCTTATGTGAAGATGTTACTAGATAATTTGTCTTATGAAATCCTAACCCCGAATGACTGGAAATCCATAGCGAAAACTTGTCTAGAACCGGGACAAAATTTATTGTGGCTTTCAGAGTTTCATGAATTATGTAGGATTCAAGCCCAACGCAATAGGCAAACAGGAGCTGGTGAAGGTCAGTATGCAGAAAGTTCAGAACAGATTTATTATCCCATAATAGTGTATGAGCAAATTTCTAAGGCTGCAATAAAAGCTTGGAATTCTCTCCCTGGACAGAAAGATGGAAATAATGCTTTCACAAAAATAGAGCAAGGTCCCAATGAACCTTTTGCAGATTTTGTAGGACGTTTACAAACAGCTGTAATAAGAACCATTGGAGACAATGCAGCAACAGAAATAATGACTAAACATTTGGCTAAGGAAAATGCCAATGAGGTTTGCAAAAGAATTACATGGGGGCTAGACAAAGATGCTCCTTTAGAAGAAATCATAAGACGCTGTGCCACAGTGGGCACAAATGCTTATTATGCCCAGACTATGATGAACATGGAAAGACAAGGTCCTTCTTGGCAGAGGAATTCTAGAGAAACTCGTCGATGTTTTCAGTGTGGAAAAGTTGGACATTTGAGAGCTCATTGTAGATACAGAGATACAATGAGAAGACAGGGTGAGAGAAAACCCAAAACCCCATGTCCAAAATGTAACCGAGGCTTTCACTGGGCCTCTAAATGTATATTGACCCAGAGGAAGGAGAGGCAAGGCCCAGCTCTAAAGTATCAATCAAAGGACAGGTGGGGCATGATAGCAGCTGAGGTTACACCCAGAGAGACTTTAGAAATTCAGAACTCTGATGTCATCAACCAACAGAAAAGCAATCAGGATTACAGTTGGGAAGAATACAGGCCTTTTAAGACAACAAGACACTATCAATGCAAACAGCTCCAATGTAATTACCAGATGATGAGGAGAAATCCCAAAAGTGGTAAATAGAAGAGAATTAGATAGGTTAACTGCTTGGGGAAGAGGATCTGCTTATATTTCCACAGGTGGAAAAGGAATCAGATGGCTAACAATGAGACTGTCAAAAGAATTTTAAAATCTTCAGCTTTCAGTTCCTGAAAAACCAGCAAGAATCACTGGATTCCCTGAGATGAAAAATTGTTGATGAGACTTTTTGCAGTACTTCAGAGCTTACAGGAATTATTAGATTCCTGGCGCATGAACTAATGGACAATGGATTCCTTATGGACTATTTCTAGGACTTATGGACATTTGTAAATTTTCAGGTCGATTTATGTTGTTACATTACTACTAGCCTGTGTTATATTACTATGTGCTTATATATTTTAAGCAATTGCAAGAATCATTGGATTTCTTGAGATGAAAGATTGTTGATGAGACTTTTGCAGTAGTTAAATTTTCATGTTGATTCATGTTATTTGTTACATTACCACTAGCCTGTGTTATATTGCTGTGTGCTTTTGTAAATTATGTATAATGCCTCCCATATTGATGGATTTATGTATACCATGTATATCTGTTACAAAGTTCTGGCCCATATTGATGGATTTATGTGTACCCCCTCAGGAACCCCCTATGTTTTAAAACAAAAGAAAGGGGGAGATGTTGGAATCCTTACTAACTGCTAAGTAGTTAGAGTTGATCTAATCTTACAAAAAGATGTTTTGGGCAGAACCTGAAACAAGGTACTAAGTAGAACTACCCATAATCCCTCTCTCTGGAAGGAGCATAAATAGGCCAATGGGCCAGTCGGAGAGTGCTAGAGAGAGGAAGACGCTACAAGTCGAGATTTCACCGGAATGACATGAAGACTGGAGCTGGCTGGAGGCTGAAGAAAGCAGAGGCAGAGGCTGAAGGACCAGACCTTTGGATTTAAAGACATTTGGAGAGAGCTCTTGGAACCAAGCAGAGAGATAGGCCTCTAAGCTAACCGGGCTATATTGGAAATAATAAAAGATCTGAACTTTTATCACCTGGCTGCTTTTTGAGAAGAAAAAGCTCACCAACAATATCCTTTGATCATTTATAAATCAGAGAATAGCTTGATTTCTTATAAATTTGAATCAATTCTCTATATATTTTGGAAATGAGGCCTTTATCAGAACCTTTGAATGTTTTACCAGTTTATTAATTTCCTTGTAATCTTTTCTGCATTAATTTTGTTTGTACAAACTCTTTTTACCTTACTATAAACAAAATTATCTATTTTATGATCAGTAATGATCTCTAGTTCTTCTTTGGTCACAAATTCCTTTCTCCTCCATAAGACTGAGAGGCAAATTATCCTATGTTCTTGTAATTTATTTATAGTAGCACTTTTTATACCTAGATGATGAACCCATTTTGACCTTAGCTTGATATATGCTGTTAAGTGTGGGTCAATGCCTAGTTTCTGCTATACTAGTTTCTAATTTTCCCAGCAGTTTTTATCAAATAGTGAATTCTTATCCCAAAAACTGGGTCTTCCAGTTTGTCAAACACTAGATTGCTATAATTATTAACTATTTTGTCTTGTGAACCTAATCTATTCCATTGATCAACTAGTCTATTTCTTGGCAGAAAGATTCCCAAATACTTTATACTATCGACACTTATTTTAAATAGAATTTCTCTTTGTATCTCTTGCTGTTGGATTTTGTTAGTGATATATAAAAATGCTGATGATTTATGTGGATTTATTTTGTATCATGCAACTTTGCTAAAGTTGTGTATTATTTCTAATAGATTTGTAGTTGATTCTCTGGAGTTCTCTAAGTATACCATCATATTATCTGCAAAGAATGATAATTTGGTGTCCTCATTACCTATTTTAATTACTTTACTCTCTTTTTCATCTCTTATCGCCAAAGCTAGCATTTCTAATACAATATTGAATAGTAATGATGATAATGGTCAACCTTGTTTCCATTTTATCCCTATTACATATGATGTTTACTGATGGTTTTAAATAGATGCTACTTAGTATTTTAAGGAAAAGTCCATTCATTCCTCTACTTTCTAGTGTTTGTTTTTTTGTTTTTTATATAGAAATGGGTGCTGAACTTTGTCAAATGCTTTTTCTGCATCTATTGATATAATTATATGGTTTTTGTTAATTTGGTTATTGATATAGTCAATTATGCTAATAATTTTCCTAATATTGAATCAGCCCTGCATTCCTCATAAATTCTATTTGGTTATGGTATATTTTCCTGGGGGTGATTTTCTTTAATGTCTTTGCTAATATTTTACTTAAGATTTGTGCATCAAACCAAATAGGACTTTGGTTTATAGTTTTCTTTCTCTGTTTTCATCCTACTTGTTTTAGGCATCAGTATAAGAATTTTGGTAGGAATATTTCATTCCCTATTTTTTCAAATAGTTTATATATTATTGGAGTTAATTGTTTTTTAAATGTTTGGTAGAATTAACATGTAATTTTTTTAAAGGGTTGATCTATTTCTTTCTCTGAAATAGGACAATTTAAGCAATTTATTTCCTCTTTTAATGTGGGCAATGTATATTTTTGTAGGTAGTCCTCCATTTCACTGTTATCAAATTTTTTGGCATAAAGTTGGGCAAAACAACTCCTAATTATTGCTCTATTTTCCTCTTCACTGGTGGAAAGTTCTCCTTTTTCATTTTTAAGACTAGCAATTTGATTTTTCTCTTTCCTTTTTCTAATCAAATTTATTAAAGGTCTATCTACTTTTTTTTTTTTTCATAAAACCTACTCTTAGTTTTATTTATTAAATCAATAGTTTTTTTAGTTTCAATTTTATTAATCTCTCCTTTTATTTTTTAAATTTCAAGTTTGGTATTTGATTGGGGGGGTGCTAGCTTTTTTAGTTGCAAACCCAATTCAATGATTTCTTTCTCTATTTTATGCAAGTAGACATCTAGAGATATAAAATTTCCCCTTATTATCACTTTGGCTACAGCCCATAAATTTTGGTATGTTGTCTCATTATTGTCATTCTTTTGGGTGAAATTATTAATTGTGTCTATGATTTGCTGTTTCATGAATTCATTCCTTAGGATGACATTCTTTAATTTCCAATTACTTTTTGGTCTATTTTCCCCTGGCTTTTTATTGAATGTAATTTTTATTGCATCATTATAGAGGCTAAAACTCTGAAAAGGTGTGCTTGAAACAGACAGCAGAGTACTTAAGGCTAATTATCTCTTCGATGTGAGATAATGGCTCTATAAGCATATACTTAGATGATATAGTAATGTGATGGCTCTCCTCATGATTGGCGCTAGTTGAATGTGTGGTGGTGAGGTAATTGTAGGCAAGGATTGGAGGTCTGAGGGAGAGAGGTCAGGGTCACTTACCTGCAGGATGAGGAGGAGAGAGCCTGGAGACTCTGGACTCCAGAATCCTGGATATATCTTTGGCAAGTCATGTGACAGCTTGCCTGCCTTCTTCACTTCTCCCTCTAAAGGTCAAGGACTTTGATTGATCCTGACTGTGACTGATCCTGAGGCCCTCCAGCGAGCTAGCCTAGACGTTATACATTGTGATCTGAAAAAAAAATGCATTTACTATTTCTGCCTTACTGTATTTGAGTTTGAGGTCTTTATGTCCTAATACATGGTCAATTTTTGTATAGGTTCCATGAACTGCTGAGAAGAAAGTGTACTCCTTTCTGTCTCCATTCAATTTTCTCCAAAGATATGTCATACCTAACTTTTCTAGTATTCTATTTATCTCTTCAACTTCTTTCTTATTTATTTTGTGGTTTGATTTATTTACTATTTCTGCCTTACTGTATTTGAGTTTGAGGTCTTTATGTCCTAATACATGGTCAATTTTTGTATAGGTTCCATGAACTGCTGAGAAGAAAGTGTACTCCTTTCTGTCTCCATTCAATTTTCTCCAAAGATATGTCATACCTAATTATTCTAGTATTCTATTTATCTCTTCAACTTCTTTCTTATTTATTTTGTGGTTTGATTTATTTACTATTTCTGCCTTACTGTATTTGAGTTTGAGGTCTTTATGTTCTAATACATGGTCAATTTTTGTATAGGTTCCATGAACTACTGAGAAGAAAGTGTACTCCTTTTTGTCTCCATTCAATTTTCTCCAAAGATATGTCATACCTAACTTTTTCTAGTATTCTATTTATCTCTTCAACTTCTTTCTTATTTATTTTGTGGTTTGATTTATTTACTATTTCTGCCTTACTGTATTTGAGTTTGAGGTCTTTATGTCCTAATACATGGTCAATTTTTGTATAGGTTCCATGAACTGCTGAGAAGAAAGTGTACTCCTTTCTGTCTCCATTCAATTTTCTCCAAAGATATGTCATACCTAATTATTCTAGTATTCTATTTATCTCTTCAACTTCTTTCTTATTTATTTTGTGGTTTGATTTATTTACTATTTCTGCCTTACTGTATTTGAGTTTGAGGTCTTTATGTTCTAATACATGGTCAATTTTTGTATAGGTTCCATGAACTACTGAGAAGAAAGTGTACTCCTTTTTGTCTCCATTCAATTTTCTCCAAAGATATGTCATACCTAACTTTTTCTAGTATTCTATTTATCTCTTCAACTTCTTTCTTATTTATTTTGTGGTTTGATTTATCTACTTCTGAGAGAGAAAGGTTTAGATCTCCCACTGTTATAGTTTTGCTGTCTATTTCTTCTTACAGCTCTCTTAACTTCTCCTTTAGGAATTCCATGCTACACCAATTGGTGCATATGTATTTAGCATTGATATTGCTTCATTATCTATGATATCCTTTAGTAAGATATTTCTTTTAATTAGATCAATGTTTGCTTTTGTTTGATATGAGTTCAGGATGACTACCTTTTTTTTTTTTTTTTTTTTTTTTTACTTCACCTGAAACATAATAGATTCTGCTCCAGCCTTTTACCTTTACTCTGTATGTATCACTGTGTTTTAAATGTCTTTCTTGTAAACAAAATATTGTGTGATTCTGGCATTTTAATCCAGTCTGCTATCTGCTTTTGCTTTATGGGAGAGTTCACACCATTCATATTTATGGTTAAAACTAATTCTGTATTTCCTGCCATCTTATCATCCCCAGATTATGCTTTTCCCTTTCTTTTCCTTTTCCCTCATCCCCAATATTTGACTTATGAGCACCACTTGTCTCAAACAGCTTTCCCTTTAGAATCCCTCCCCCTTTCTTATACTTTTCCTTTACTATTTCTGTTTTCCCTTCTATTTAGCCTACCCCTCCCCTTTTTGCCTTTCCACTCCCTCTTTTCAATAAGATAAGAGAAGTTTCTCTGTAAAGCAAATATGTCTAATATTTTTGTTTTGAGCCAAATCCTCTTCAGATTTCAGATACTTATTCTCTTCAAGTAAGATTTACACAATATTCATATCCTTCCTTTCTCTCCCTCAAAGGCAATGAATTTCTTTTGCCTCTTTGTGAGATGTAATTTCCCTCATTTTACATTCACTTTTCCCTTTTTCTGTTACTATCCCCTTTCCACCTCTAGTTCCTTTTTATATTATACCAGTAAAATCAAATTATACACTCACTCTGTAAGTATATTGATAGCATAATTACAGTTCTCAAGAGTTCTTTTTACTTTTTTATGCTTCTCTTGAGTCCTATATTTGGCAGTCAAATTTTTTGCTTAAGTCTGGTCTTTTCATTAAAAATACATGGAATTCACCAGTTTCATTGAATATCCATTTTGTTCCCCAGAAGAAAATGCTCAGTTTAGCAGAGTAGTTTATTCTTGGTTGCATTCTAAGTTCAGAATCCTTTCAGAATATCAGATTCCAGGCCCTTTGGTTCTTTGAGGTGGAAGTTGCTAGATCCTGAGTGATCCTTGTTGTAGCTCCTCAGTATTTGATTTTTTTTTTCCTGGCTGCTTGTAATATTTTTTCCTGGCATGATAGTTCTGAAATTTAGCCATGATATTCATTGAAGTTTTAATTTTTTTTTCCCACGAACTGTTTGGTAAATTCTTTCAATGGCTATTTTACCTTCTGATTCTATGACATCTGGGCAGTTCTCTTTGATGATTTCCTTAAAAATAGTGTCTAGGTTCTTTTTTTCAGCATAGTTTTCAGGGAGTCCAATAATCCTTATATTGTCTATCCTAGATCTACTTTCCAGATCAGTTGTTTTCCCAGGTAGGTGTCTTACTTTTTTTTCCTATTTTTTCCATTTTTTTTTTTTTTTGGTTTTGTTTGACTGATTCTTGATGTCTCATCGAGTCATTCATTTCCATTTGTTCAATTCTGATTTTTTTCTTTATTTACTTTTTTAACTTCTTTTTGTATTTGTCCAATTGAATTTTTAAATGAGTTGTTTTGTTCTATGGAATTTTATTTTCCATTTCACAAATTCTGTTTTTCAGGGAGTTGTTTTCTTTTTCCACTTTGTCAAATCTATCTTTTAATGAGTTATATGCCTTTTCCAAACCTTCTTGCAGATTCTTCCTTTCCTTTCCCCATTTTTCTTCTAGTTCTCTTTTGAGATCTTTTTTAATTTCTTCTAAGAGTTCCATGTGGAGACAATCTGCTTTTAGTTTCCTCAGGGTTTGAAATCTGCTTTTCTCTTTCACCATAGAAGCTATTTATAATTAGAGTTCACTTTGTCTTTTATTTTTTATTTTTTTTTTTTTAATAAGTTGGGATCTGCTTTTAGGATAAGGAAGGATTTCCAAGCCTCCTCTACAGGTACCAGTGAATGGGAGCAGAGTGGCAGCGGGTATGCTAGGATCGTGCTTACTCACTCTTGGAGCTGGGTAGTTGTAGCCAGATTCAGTGAGACTCTGGTGCTTTGGGGTTCACTCTTTACCTTTTCTGTTTGTGTTCAATGTTTTATAACTTCTCTGGTGATCTACTGACTTGCAATCACGGCATAGTAGCCAACACTGTGATAGCGTCCTCCTTGTAGATTCTCTATCCCAGGGATTCTGCATTGTCCTGTAGAGACCACACTCCACCCTAGGTCTGCACAGCATGTGCTGGTATCCTATACCTGGCCTTCCTCCATGCCCAACCAAAATAGACCTTTTCTGGAGATCTTTGAAATTATCTCCTGCTTTTAATTTGTTGCACTCTCAATGTTCACAAATTCTGCCTGTTTAGAACTAATTCAGAGGCTGATTTTGGTAATTAGTTAAGAGTCCAGAGAGAAGTTGAGAAAGAAGCATGTGTCTTCTATGTCATCTTGGCTCTGCCCCCTGATTTGATTTTTCTTATGCAGCAAGATGATTATATAAATATGTATGCATATATTGGATTTAGCATATATTTTTACCATGTTTAACGTATTTTGGATTACTTGCTATCTAGGGGAGAAGGTGGGAAGAAGGGAGAAAATTGAAACACAAGTTTATGAAAGGGATAATGTTGAAAAATTATTTGTGTATATCTTTTGAAAATTAAAAAAGCTTGAATAAATAAAAGACTGTAGGTACTTTTCTAGTTGATAAATTTTTTTTTTATAATCTTTTTTATTTTTCTTGGATTGTTTTTATTTATTTGTTCTTTAGTTTTACCTCAATGTCTCTTATTTGATTTTTAAATTAGTTTTTGAATTGTTCTACAAATTCTCTCTAGCCAGGGAATCATTTAACATTACTTTTGAGTTAAAATATTTGTTGGGAAGCATGGCATAATTCAAGGGTTGTTAATCTTGTGGCCATAAATTATTTTTAAATAGAGCATAGAAGAAGCTTTTTTTACTTCAGTGTCCTTTTCTGAAGATGAACCCCAATCTTCCTTATTCCCAAAGTAGATTTCTATATTTATTTCTTATTTACTAATTTCTTTTTAATGAGAATTATTAGTTTGGGTGGGTGGAGGTGCTTCTAAGTTCACTTCAGCTCTCTCCTCCAACCTGAAGACCAAGAGCTCCACCCATTTACTGACTTATTCTGCCACCTTCCCCAAATCCTCCTATGACCAGTACTTTCTACATAACTTTCAGTCTTAGAGAAGTGCCAGATTTAAAGGTTTTGTATGGAGTCACAGAGCCAATTCATATAAGAGGTGCGACTTGACCTAAAATAGTTGTGGCTTCAAAATCATATCTTTATCCATTTTATTAGTTTTTGACCTTTTGTAGTTTCATGATTTTAACCCTTGACAATTTGGTGAAGTATATGTACTTCTCAGGTTAATATTTTTAATTCATAAAATTAAATGCAGATGATTCCTATGGAAAGAAATTATATTCAAATATACTTATCAAATTATTTTTTAAAATAATTTATGGCTACAAGATTAACAATCCTTGTATTATGCCATGCTTCCTCATAAATCTTTTAACTCAAAAGTATCTTGAATTTCTGAAAATCCATAGCACTTATCAGAAATGTATTTTACAGTTTTGTGTGAATTTATAACATAGACAAAAAAGAGCTATGATTTGGAAACAGTTAAAAGCGGATCATAAGTGCCATCGGTTTGGAGAGAAGGACTAACATAGTCACTTCAGGTCTATTTCATTTCTATATTATCCTATCTGGGTGATATTCAAAGGATAAAATGATTTTGTATCTCCAATATGAAGGTGAAAAGAAAGAAAAAAGTGGGGTGTTAGATCAAGAGGCTATCTCAATAAGTGTTGAACAGTCTTTTTCTTCTCCAGTTGATCATAAGCTATCATTATCAAACTATATCATGCTACTTTGTTACTGGTTACAAATGAGTTGACTGCATCAAAATGCATTTATTTTTTGAAGGCTTCTAAGGAATAATGTTAAGGGATTGGTCATTAGACACTCTCATGGCTGGAGATAAGTAAAAAGGTAAGAAAAACAAAGAAGACAAGCTTTTAGCCAATGTCAACTAAGAGTTATTCCAGTTCAGATTTATTAAAGAAGTTCTTCTAAGAAACATTTCTTTCACTTTTTATTTTAACTTAATCACTATAGTCTTCCATTTCCTCAGTTATAAAGAAGTTATGAGTTTACAGGGTGAGGGCTGATGCTGGAGATTTGGTGTTGGAGTAGAAGACCTCTTAATTTTTTTACATAACTCGATACTTCTTTGAACCTTAAAAGTGGAAATATGCATGAAAAATAGCAATGGTTGGAAATGAAAATGTTTTGATAGTGAAATACAGCCAGCCAGTTATTTGATACCTACTACTTTGTTCTTTCCAACTGGTTTAGAAACACCAAACTATTAATAAGCATTTATTAATCACCTAATATATGTCTAACATCATGCTACATGCTGGAAAAGCTGTCTCTTTTCTCATGGAATTTACAGTCTAACAGAGAAGATAATATCCAAATAAATTTATATAAAGCAAATAATATGCAGGAAATATTTAGCAGAGGGAAAGCACTAAAATTAGAAGGGTTAAGGAAAATCTTCCCATAAAAGAAGAAATTTTAAACGTTTAAAGATTGAAACTTAAAGTAGTCAGGAATGTCGGTAGCTGGGGCAGAGAAGAGAGAGAATTCCAGGAAAGGCAGACAAAAATGGCTGGAACTGAGAGATATAATATCTTTTTTTTGGAAGGTCAAGGAGATCAGTGCCACTGTATGAAGGTATATCCCACATATTGGGCAGTAAGGTATAAAAAGATAGGAAAGGCAGGAAGAGATAACACCAGTTGGGTTCTTTATAGTCACAAGATTCACTGTGAGATTTGAACTATTAAGGGAGCTTTTTTGTAACTTATATTTCTCAAGGACTTAAGAAAACAAGAAAAATTTTCATTTGCCCAAGAGAGTTGTGTGATATCACCCAGTGGTGATGGGGGAGTAATGGACAAAATGACCTCTTCAAATGGCTTTAAATACAACAATTCTGCTAGATTTTTTGATAAGTACTCCTATGCAAAACACCACCTGCTAACTCCAACCTCTCCCCAAGTGAGAAAATAGACAATAGACACTACTTCAGAATAAAGAGTGTCCTTTGCATTGATTGTCCTATCATTCCAATGTTTTCTTATTTGACAGTCCTTGGCACAAAGCAAAGACTGTTTGAATATGAGAATGTGTTGTGTGTATGTTTATATTTTGATCAAAGCCATTTCCTTTAGAAACCAATGAAATCAACAGTATGTATGGCCTTCAAGTAGTGGAAGTTTTAATTATAGCAAGGCTATTTGAATTGGAAAAGAAGGTAAATGAAATTCAATGCTGTTAATTGGTCAACACCATTCTTCTGGCTTGTATACACACACACACACA
Source organism: Antechinus flavipes (assembly GCF_016432865.1). Lineage (NCBI taxonomy): Eukaryota > Metazoa > Chordata > Mammalia > Dasyuromorphia > Dasyuridae > Antechinus > Antechinus flavipes. The sequence continues at coordinate 115,758,087 of NC_067403.1, read as the reverse complement.
CACACACACACACAAAACACGCACACACAAACATGCACACACAGAGAAAGACATGCACAAACACACTGAAAGAAAGAAATAGAGACACAGAAAGACAGAGGCAGAGAAGCACGCAGAGAGACAGAGAAACAGAAAGAGACAGAGAAAAGAGAGAGAGATAAAGAGTAGGAGAGGGGAGGGAGACAGAAAGAGAGGGAGGGAGGAAGAGAGAGTTTGCCCAGAAAAATAATAATAAAAACTAGTTTTCCTGAGTAAGTAAGCAATTGAACTGTATAACATCTGAGGTCACCTCTAATTATATGACTTTATGATTATTGTTACTTAATAGTAGTATACAAATCTTCTTAAAAGCCTGATATCTGGATTATAACAGTTTAATTTAGTTTTCATGTCAAGTTACATTTATACCTAGAAGAAATTCTGATTGTTTCCTCACTGAGCTAACTCAAACTTTTGTAGTGAATTGAAAAGCTTTGTTGTGTGTTAACTATATTAGGCAATGTAATAAGTATTCAGAATTTAAGGGCAAAAACAATACCTGTTTTCCCACTAAGATGAGGGAGGCAAGAGGTAAATAAAGGTAAGAGGTAAATAATACGTGTGTGGGATGGGTGCTAGACCCCCTTACCCAAATTGACTACTCAGAGGTATCTTCAGTTACAAAGAGGCATTTATTTGGTCCTTGCAAGAAGAGGCCCAAGCACATCTGAACAGACATAGAGCCTCTCAGCTTCCATCTACCAGCATGGGCCTGGCCTAGGGAGCCAGAAATAGTGAATTTGGTTAAATAGTAAAAGACCCAAGTTTTTTCATTGGATGGACTGAAAAACCATTGACCAATGGTTAACAATATTGTCTACTTTCTGTGGGTCATGTCACTTCATGCCTTACAGCCCTCTGGGAATAGGGAACATGTGATTTCCTGCAACTTGGGTGTAGGACCTAACCTTCCATTTCATAGACTTGTTGAGAAATCTTTACCTGGTACCATTCATAAGTATATACAAGATACCTACAAAGTAGATGGAAGATTAACATAGAGGAGAAGACTATAGGAATTGAGGGACCGCAAAAAAAAAAAAAAAAAAAAAAAAAAAAACTATTACAGAAGAAAGTCTTTGAGATCAATTCTAGAAGAAAGTCTAATCCTTAGAAAAGTAGAGGTTAGGAGGAATCATATTCCAGGAAAAATGAACATTCAGTGCAAAGGCATGCGGTCTGGAGATGGAAAATTATGTGCAAGGAACAATTAATCCAGTGTAACTTCATCAAGAGTGACAAGCAAAAAAAAAACAAAAGTGGAAGAGAAAGGGAAATAAGGAAAATAAAAAAATCTTGAATGGAATTTGCTTTATTAGTTTTTTTTTTCTTTACTTTTCCATCATGGAACACTTATTTTATTTATTAAATTGTTTTTATTTCTCTTCAACAGGAAAAAAAAAACATTTTTAATATATTCATATTAATCATTTTTAACTATAGCTATTTTAAAGAGATTTTTAAAGAAAGAACTTTTCCATAAAAGTATATAGAGGAGAAGACATTTTGGAACATTATATGGATCCCATTCAATCGAATATAATAATAATTATGATAAAAATAAGTAGCAATAATATAGAGTATTAGACCAGGGAAAGTGCTTTTATATGAGTCTTTAATTTGAGTCTTTCCACTGGATTCAGCATTCCATTATAACTATCATTATCTCCATTTATAGAAACTGAGAATTTATAAATAAATAATCGATAGATAGATAGATAGATAGATAGAGGAGGCAATTAGGATTAAGTGATTTGCCCAGGATCATACAGCTAGGAAGTGTTAAGTGTCTGAGGATAGATTTGAACTCAAGTGCTCCTGACTTCAGGACTGGTGCTCTACCTACCTTCCCAGAGAATCAAAAGCTTTAAGTTTGATGTCCTGTTAATACTGAGTTTTAGGAGTAAGATTTGATCTCTCTCTCAATCTTTCTCTCTCTCTCTCTCACTCTCTCTCTTAATTTCTCTTCTCTCTCTCTCTCTTTCTCTCTCTCTCTCTCTCTCTCTCTCTCTCTCTCTCTTTCTCTTTCTCTCTCTCTTTCTCTCTTTCATTTTATTTTTCAAGTTTGCTTGATTTTTTCCTGATTCCAAGTTCAGAATTCTTATCAGTAAATTAATTTGTTTATGGAACACTCATTGTGTATAAAGAAAGTATCAATTGTTTCCCCATGAATCATATGTAACTCTTTTGACCCCATTTGAAATTTTCTAGGCAAAAATACTGGAATGACTTGTTTTACTTTCTCTAGCTCATTTTACAGATGAGTAAACTGAGGCAAACAAGATTAAGTGATTTGCCCAAGGTCATATAGTAAGCATCTGAGATCAAATTTTAACTCAGGAAGATGTCTTCCTGACTCCAGATCAGTATTCTATCTACTGTACCACTTAGCTGCCCTTTCAACTCTTGCTGTAGCATAGCAGATAAAGAAGGGTTTTAGCATTTTCAGTATGAACTATTTGTATAGTACACATTAAGAAAATAACTTCTAAATTTTACATTACCTATATAGATGAAGACTAGGTAATCTGACTCTGCTCTAGCTATTTTTTTGACTTCTCCTACCCTCCTCTCAGGAGTCCAAGACTGGTAAATTATTTCATCCATACATATCCTTTAAATTATATAGATAACCACTCCCAAAGCACACCATACATCACATATATACTCATATGCATATATATTCATGTATATATAATTAACCTATAAGTACATACATTTTAATACATATACATTATATTTATGTATTACACATTAACTATATACACATTAACCAAATGTGTATACATATATGTATATTTCTATAGATATGCATACATGTGTTTTTATACATTTTATATGATGTGTGCATATGCATACATCTATCTACATCTACTGCATAAATATCCCTTTATCCATCACTATGTAAGTTATAATCATTCAACCTGCCATCCAGCAACTAAAAATTAGTTAGAGACAACTTTAACTAGATCTCTATTAGCAAAACTCCGGTTCATTTGAGTCCCAGATCATTCCGTCATTGTTAACTTGATAATAAGGGGAATTAAATCAATTAAAAACCAAATTGAATAAATTTAGCCATTTGTCAATTATACTAAAATATTTTATTAAAATAGAAGCATGCCTGTTAAGTGGCTCAATATATAGAATACCATATTTGGAATCAGGAAGATCTAAATTCAATCTAACTTAACACACTTACTACCTGTGTAATCCTAGGCAAATTACTTAACCCTATTTGCCTTAGTTTCTTCATCTATTAAATGATCTGGAGAAGAAGGTGCCAAATCACTTCAGTGTCTTTGCCAAAAAACAATAACAAACCATAATAACAAACCTAAATTGTGTCATGAAGAGCCAACTTTGGACACAACTTAAATGACTGACCAGCAATATACAACATACACAAAGTAAAAAGCTTCTCAATCTGGCACTTTTTATAACTATCTATTTTTATGTGTGTGTGTGTTGTATAATACAATACCAGAGAGAGAGAGAGAGAGAGAGAGAGAGAGAGAGAGAGAGAGAGAGAGAGAGAGGGTTAGGATTCTTACAAAATGATAAATTGGTTGTCTAATTTAGCATGGTACTTAGCAAGTTCTCTAGCTCACTAATGTATTTAGCACTCATTGGAGTTCTACAAAATTCATAAGTCCAGGAGATTCACAAGTTCAGTGGAGGAGATTCATAAGTCACAGCTCCCCCAATCCCACTCTCGGAGGAGGAGTCAACCTTTGAGTCCACACCTCTAAAAGAGCATATAAAAGGACAAGCACTAGACACTTTTAGGAGATTGAGAAGCCAGGATTCAGTTGGGCAGAATGAAAGATTCGGAGTTGAGCTAGAGGCAGAAGCTGGAAGAGCTAAAGGACTAGCAACAGGAGCTCTTAGAACCAAGGAGAGAGATAGGCCTCTAAGGAAACAAACTAGGCTATTTTGAAGGAGACAATAAAGGACTGGACTCTAACTCCTGGCTGCACTTGAGATGATTATTACACTAAACTGAAAGGAAGGCTGCCTCCAGAAGCTCCCCAAAAAACCTACTCACAGAGAACTTTATAATTTAGAGAAGAGAAGAACATTAAGGGGAGGGGGGGGGAGAAAGGAGAAAAAGAGAGGGAGAAAGAAAGAGAGAACACAAATATTCATTTGGCATGTCTGGAATTTATATTTTTCCCTTTCATCTCCAGAGAAGTTTCTGATATTTGGCAATAACTTTAGAACATGTAGGAACTGATTACATCCCAAATTAATCTGAAAAATAATAAACCAATACTTAATATATATACCAGTACTTTATATATATACATTGTGTTAAATGATCAATACTAGCTTTCCAATCCATTTTGTTAAAAAGTAGCAGTATATGAATCTTAAAATATCTTTATAAAGAAAATGAGTGTTGTTGGAGTTTTGATGGGGTAAAAAAATTCACTAATGTAAAAAGAAACCAGTTCCTTTTCCCATGCTTCCATATAAAAATGTCTCCCCCCCCAACAATTTCTTCCCTTGAGCATAAAAGTAATTCAGTCTTTGAAATCAGAAATGATTCCTTTCTTTAGCTTTTCTCCAGCTGTTTGACCCTCTACACTCCAGTGCTCTATAGTTAATACTGAGCAGCTGAAGCACAATTGCACATATAGGTCCCTGAGTGGATATGAAAATTGCCGGATTTCTAGTGAATAATATTTATCTCACTGGATGTGGTAATTTAAAAAAAATCATAAAGCATACAAGCCTCACCTATCTTTTGAAATGAGTCTTCTGAGACCTGTCAATAGAGTACGGTTATCTTGTTGTTATTGAACAGGAATTCTCTTCTGTGTTTTTTAAAGGAAAGTTTTACTCTGTCAACCATTAGCTGGTGAACTGGTGTGACATCTTATAGAACATAAGGTGACTTTTGGTTCTTCTTTATGCTATCTTTTCCCCCTAGCTTGAAACAAATATTATTGAGAAAAACATATGACATTTAAGTGGGAAAAAAAGCTATTTTCCACATTTTTTGTGTTATTGTACTAAATATTTTAGTTAGAACTATGGATATTAGAATGTTCCATACACATTTCATAGACATTGCAGGCATCTAAGGGGTCATTTAGTCAATTGTACTGATTTTACAAGTAAGTAAATTATGGTTTATGAAGGTTAAGTGTCCTGCCCGAGATTGTATAGATAGCAAGTATTGGGGCCTTTTGAAGATTATTGTAGATTAATGGAATTTCTTAACATTTTGAAAATATAACATGAGTATCTAAAAGTAATGATACACATGCACATAAATAGATTTGTGTACTACCATACATATATGTATTAATACTTATGTATTTACAGATACACATTGGAAGATAGATTAGACAGAGATAGATAGATGGATAGAAAGGTAAATAGGTAAAAATAGATAGGCAATGGTACAGCCTATAGGAATGGATTTCTATGTTCAGAACTGTTTAAAAGGATGATCTACCTGAAGGGAAATGTTTTACATATCTATAATCTGTATCAAATTGTTTACATCTCAGAGATGGGGAAAAAGAAGAGGGAGAAAAGGGATAAAATTTGGAACTCAAAACTTAAAAATGAATATTAAAAATAATTGTTGCATGTAATTGGGAAATATGTTTAAAAAAATGGTCCAACCATTGTATCCTACATTTATACCTTTATTGTAAAAAAAATCATTCTCTTCACATATTTTTTGCCTCCCTACTATCATAATCTAAAAAAAAAAAAAGAAAGCACATACCGTGTTTCCCCAATAATAAGACCTATCCCGAAAATAAGCCCTCCCCTTACTGTGTAAGATTCCTCTAAAATAAGCCCTCCCCCGAAAATAAGCCCTATTGAGAGTGCTACTGTAGTAAAGGTGATCCCTTGCGCTACACGCTACATTACGGTACCCTCTATATTCACCGTTCCCCCCTCCACCCCCTCCCCCAGTGAAGTGCACGCCATGCTCCGAGCTGCATCCAATCAGAGCTGCAGCAGTGAGCGCGTCATCCTGTTCTTCCCCAGTGATTTGCTTGCTGGCGCCATTGAGTGCAGTGCCGCGGAGGAGAGCTGAGGCAGGACAATATAAAAATTTGGTATATAAGCGGGAGTGAGGGGGCATGATGGAAGGTAAAAGGGGCATGATGGAGGATAAAAGAAGAACTCAGGGGGCATGGTGGAGGATAAAAAAGAACTCAGCCAGCACTCACCGTGCTAAAGAAATGAAGAACTTCCTTGTAGAGAGAAGAATAGATCAAGTAATGATTCCTGCAGGAATGACTGCCTATCTCCAGACCCTTGATATTGCAATAAACAAGCCATTCAAGGACCATTTGCCCATGGAAGTCAATGACTACATTGAAAATAGAATGGAAAGAAATCAGCTTGAAAACTTTGTGAAGCCCTGTCTGCAAGAAGTCGTGACTTGGGTGAAGAAGTCATGGGATAAAATTACTGACAGCTGTGTCACCAAGGCTCTATGAGCAAGTTACCTGTATAAGATATGTTCATTTAAAGAGAGCTATATTGCTGGACATGACAGACTGGGTCCACTTCTTCTGAAGGAAATAGAGGCGCAAGACATCCAGGACGGAATTTAGGGTATGGACACTTATGACGATGTTGTTGAAGAAGATGACATGATCATTATTGAATAAAGGTACTTTTTTTTGTTCACATTTACCTGTTTATTAAAATTGCTGTCAATGTTTATTAAAATAAGCCCTCCCCTGAAAATAAGCCTTCTGGTGTTTTTCTGTCCAAAAAAATAATAAGACAGTGTCTTATTATCGGGGAAACACAGTAGTTAAGTGATGCAGTGAACCGAGCCCTGAGACTGCCTCCAGGAAAATCTGAGTTCCAACCTAAATCCAGAAATTTGTGATCTTTGGCAAGTCATTTAATTTCTGGATGACTTAGTTTTTTTCCTCTATTAAATGGGAAAATGATAGCATTGACTTCTCAAGATTATCATGAGAATCAAATAAGATAACACATATAAAGCACTCTGAAAAACTTAAAGTACTATATAAATGCTATTATTATATAAATTACTGATTATAAAGAAAATTGAAAAAATGTTTGGTAAGGGGTTATTTTTTGTAAATGCAATTACAAATATCAAGGTTCAATATCAACTTAAACACTTAATAGCTCTAGGCTACCAGGCAAATCATTTAACCTCATAATGTCTCAATTTTACCACTTGTAAAATGAAATTAGAGGTGATGATGGCCTTTAAGGTTACTTCTACCTCTCAATTTATAATTATATGCTTCTTGCTTATTAGTTCTTCAGAAGCAAATCTCAAAGATATTATTTTATAATATTTAAAAACAAGCTATATTTAAACAAATGCTTCTTACATTTTTCATTATAATTTTGATTTATGTCACCTTCATTGGTTGTGAAACCGCACTTTTTATTTTTGATACTGATGATTCGATTTTCTTCTTTCTTTTAAAAATCAAATTAGTAAATGATTTATGTTTTTTATACTTCTTAGTTTTATTTATTAATTTAAAAGTTTTTTTTTAACTTCCAATTTTATTAATCTCTCCTGTGATTTTCAGGATTTCTATTGTAGAATGTGATTAAGGGTTTTAGTTTTTTTTTTCTTTTTCTGATTTTTTTTAGTTTTATGCCCAATTCATTATTCTGCTTTTTTATTTTTAGGTATATAAGAATTTAAGAGCATAAATTTTCCTACTAAATACTACTTTGGTAGTACCTCTCAAGTGTTGTTGTTTTATCACATTGTTGTAATTATCACAAATGAAATCATTAAATTGTTTCTATGATTTATTCTTTGACCTACTCATTAACTTAGATTAGTTTAATTAGTCTCTAGTTAATTGAGTTATTTTTTTTAAATTTCTTGCACTATTTTCTCTTAGAATTGTGAGTTATAGATTTTTGTTTATAAAATACTTGGGAATGTCATTTTTTTCAGGAGGTGACTGGTAGATTCTTTTAATTTCTACCTTGCCCTCTAATTCTAAAATTCAGGGGCAGTTTTTCGTTACAGTGTCTTGAAATATTCTTTGTAGGTACTTTTTTTGTTGTTTAATGATTTTCAGTTAGGAGAATGATCCTATACCCAATCTATTTATTTCAGGCAGGTTTTTTTTTTTTTCTATTAGATATTTCACATTTTCTTATTTCTTTCTTCAGTCTTGATTTTATTTAATTGTTTCTTAATGTCTCATGGAATCATTAGCTTCAATTTGGCCAATACTTTTATCATTTATTTAATTATAATTATTTCAGTCATATTCCCATCAATATCTTTTTATATCTCTTTTACAAACAATTCTATTTAAATATCTGAACATTAATTTTATTTATTATTCAGCATTTCGCTTTCTCTTTCTCACTTTGTGCATTCCCCACCCACTAAGAAAAATGCGATATGATACCAACATATTTTCTTTACTAGCCATATTGCAACAAGAAGAATAAAATTGTAGTGTGCTTTCTAGAGCCCCCAAGTTGGGGTGACAAAATATACTATGATTTCTAGCATCCCCATGCTAGGATTCCAACATATACTATCTAGATTAGCTCTCTGGAGGACCTCAGGACCAGCCCAAGTCCTGGGTCTTAGTGGAGGAGTGATGAAGTCAGGAGACTCATAAGGATGGTGAAAGATGAAGTCTGTTTATTTCAAATCCTCTCAGCCCTTAAACATCTTAGTAGGATTACATCATTACAGCACACTGAGCATGTGCCAACTGTTCATCACCATATCACCACAGCACACTGTGCAAGAGCTAACTATGGTAGCATTACACTGCCACAACACACTGTGCATGTGTAACTAACACAAAATACATATACACAAATAGCAGCCTGCTATTGATATGTAAATTCCTTTTACTGTAAGTATCCCTTGCTTCAAGTAGAACACAGGTGGTCACATCCTCCCTGACTTCTCAGGAAGGCCAAGAGCCCTTAGAGGAGATGGGGAGCCAAACCAAACATTGTTAGCAAGTTCCTTCTGGGCTGAAGGGTCTTATACCTTACCCAAAGTACTCCAATATCTGTGGCCCTTTACAGAAAATGAAAGTGAAAGTATTATGTTTCAATCTGTACCCAGAATTCATTGCATCTCTATCTGGAGATGGATTGTGTTTTTCAGCATGAGTCTTTTCAAATTGTTTTGGATCATGGTCTTGATCAGACTTGCTAACTCAATTATCAATATTGTTATTGTATACAATATTTTACTAGTTCTCACTTCACTTTGTGTGAGTTCATAAAAGTTTCCCCAGGTTTTTCTGAAATAATTTTATAGGTGATATTTTTATTTTGTTACTATAAAAATTCGGTCCTTTCCCCTCCTTTATGCTTTCCTTGAGATACAGATGCAGTAACGTTCACTGCTGGGTCAAAGGGTAGGGAAGAAAGCATTTAGGAGGAAGTTTGTATTCTATGGAAAAGGTATTCAAGAATAGAAATGGTGAGTGATTTAGGGTGGATGGGTTTAGAGGGATAAAAATACAAGAAATCATTTGGAGTAGCAATGGAATGGAATCTGAATGATTACAACCTACAGGGATTTTTGTGATATATAGGGCAGTGGTATCAAATTCAAATAGAAATCAGGTAGAGGGGACACTAACTATACATAAGGATTCCTCCATATCCTTCTTGACTGAGAGAACCACATATTGATATTACCTTTTTATTATATTTTATCTATTTTGTAAACATTTCAAATTATATTTGATGTCTGTTGACTCACACTTGAGAATGTTGCAGCCTGAATTCAACTAGTGGGCCATATTTTTTACTTTGCTCTGGTCTATAGTATGTCCAAGTATGAGTGTGTTCACCATTAAGTGGAAGGAAACATTCCTCTTTCCCAGAGGGTACTGGATATCACACAGGAGACAAATACAGCATAAGATGAAAACAATACAATCAGATCGGAGACCCCTTTTCACTTCAGCTTCAACTTCTGAAGGCTGAAGATTAGTCATAGGATAGAATTCAAACATGGACAGTAGGAGTTGTTCAGGCATGAACTTTATTTTTGTTTGAACAAATACTAGTATTTTAACATTCTTATTTGGAAAGACCACCTAGACTTAATATTTATGCCATTATCAATTATTCAATACTCCAGGAAATAATGGTTTTGTGGTGAAAAAAAATTATTTCCACCAAGAAAGACAACATTCCATTTGAACTAGTATATGGTGTTCAAGGTTTCTTTTGAGCAAAATATTCATCATGCAATAGCCATCTTGGAGATGAACCTTTCTGAAGTGAACAAGGCTTGTTCCTTTTTAATATATGACATAAAACTAATAGTTGATTACTTGGATTTATTTAAAACATATGTGTATGTACATATGGAATGTATTCATATATAGGCAAAAAAGCTCTCTTTATAGAATAATTAGTTGTTTTATATGCATATATACATGTATATGTATATATAAATAGTATATTTGTCTTCCTGAGGCAAAATCATTTTAGTTAAAAATATTAATCACCAGGTTGGCCAGAGAGTGTTGATTTATTGAATTATGCTGCCATATGTGTATGCATAAAAACATATATGTATACATGCATATGTATGTTTATATATGTATGCATATATACATATATGTGTGTGTTTATATGTATGAACATAAATATAAATATGTTTATATTTATTTGAGATATTTTATATATATATGTTATATATATATATATATAGATGATATATGTTTCCATTATATAACATATACAATATATAGATGATCACTTACTTTATATATTTATATATATATTTCCTATATGCATGCATATATTTGACTTCATCATATAATTTATATTATATATAAATATAAATAGGCAAGTTGTATATATTTATGTATCGTGTATTTGCATGACATAGAGCTTAAAAAAAAACAATTTTTAGTAGAAATTCTTTTTTTTTTTTTCTAACAAACACTGTTAGCTGTATGACTCTGGGAATTTAAGCTGTCAGTGCTTCCAGGGAAATATAAAACAATAATTACAAATGAATTGAAAATCTGCATTTGCAAGAGAATTTATATGTGGTGAGTTTCTTTGTATAATTATAAGCACAGAAAGAGTGACCTCCCAAAGAATATATTTTATAACATATCTGTATTTACATTGTATTTTCATGACAAATATAAATTTCATTACATTGAAACATCATATTACTAATCCCCAAAGCATCTGAAATTTCTCTAGTATGAAGTACAGCCCAGTACAGGACTTTATATAGTTTACAACTTCCTTAAGATTTCATAAATCTGGGACAGCTAGATAGCACAGTGGATAGAGCACCACTGAAGTTATATATATATATATATATATAAATTAATAAGTGCTAGGAAATTACATAATGTACATAAATTTTAACTCTTTTCTCCACTATTACTGAGGGAGGATTTTTAATCAGGCCATAGAGTACAGCTTTAGGGTTCAAGGGGAAATTAGAAGACATTTTTGATATCAGTTACCTAGTAGTCCAATGTTATAATTTTAAAGATGATGAAATTGTCTCCAAGTAAATGTAAGAGACTTGTCCAGAACCAAGAAGCAATAAATGTCTGAAAGAAGACCTGAAACTTTTTTCTCTGACTTCAGAGTCAGTGTTCCTTCCAATGTATCGTTCTGGTCTTCCTGAATCCAAGTCTAGTATTCTAGTCATTTTCTAATATTGCCTCTAAGAAAGAGAGATGCTGCAAAGGCTTACTTTTCCTCATAAATTCAGGAGAAAATCTGCTTCTAACCATTATCTTTTCCCAGTCCCCTGTGGGAAAAGATATAGACTGTTTTAGAACTAGTGAAGGAAATTCCAAAAGTGAATTAAAGCATTTCTCGATGGGAATACTGCAGTTGTAGTTCGGTGGTGAAAAAGCTGCCTGTAGGTTATGTTTTCTGCATGTGTAAGAGTGCTCAATAAATAAAGCATGTCTACTTTCTCTTCTGGTTTAAGAATGAAATGGATATTTGTTCATTGGCAAATGCTAAACATGTTTCCCTTTGCTTTACCAGCATAGTGATAAACTCTTAAGTTCATTTCTACATTTATTAAGCATCTATAACTTGCAAGACACTATATTAAGCACTGGGGATATAAAAGACAGAGATGAAATAATATCTTCTCTGAAGCTTGCTTTCTACTTTTTTTTTGAATTTGTTCTAAGAGTCCTTGTGATTTCTTATTCTGCCTCAATCTCAATTTTGGGGGAGAATGGCACCTCCCTTTTATTCACCTAGCTTACAGCCTTGATGTTATCTTTGGCCTTTGTCGGTCTCATAGCCCACATAACTAATCAGTTGAAAAAGTCTTGTTTGTTTTGCTTTCCTCTCACAATTAACTCCTCTAAACTTATGAAACCAACACCAAAATTCAGGTCCTTTTTATTTTTTACATGGTTTGTTATATTCCCTTTGTAACTAATGTGAATGTTCAATCAGGTCACCACTATGTTTATTAAAATCTAGTAACTTGGGACAGCCAGGTGGTGCACTGGATAGAGAATCATCCCTGAAGTCAGAAGGGCCTGAGTTCAAATGTGGTCTCAGACATTCAATACTTCCTAACAATGTTGTTGGAATCCTTACTAACTGCTAAGTAATTAGAGTTGATCTAATCTTACAAGAAGATGTTTTGGGCAGAACCTGAAACAAGGTACTAAGTAGAACTACCCATAATCCCTCTCTCTGGAAGGAGCATAAATAGGCCAATGGGCCAGTCGGAGACTTCTTGAGAGAGTGAAGACGCTACAAGTCGAGATTTCAGCGGAATGACATGAAGAGTTGGAGCTGGCTGGAGGCTGAAGAAAGCAGAGGCAGAGGCTGAAGGACCAGACCTTTGGATTTGGTGACATTCGGAGAGAGCTCTTGGAACCAAGCAGAAAGATAGGCCTCTAAGCTAACCGGGCTATATTGGGATAATAAAAGATCTGAACTTTTATCACCTGGCTGCGTTTGGGAAAAAGTTCACAACATTTTGGCGCCCAACGACTGATAGACCCCTCAGTGGATTTCAGTGGAAAAGCTCCGATCCTGATTCAAGTGGAAAAGCCTCTGATCCTGATCCAGTGGAAAAGACTCTTCAACCCAGAAATTAGGGTGAGTGCAACAAAGAAATTTTGCTAAAAGAGTTAAAAGATTTGAAAAAGGGTTGCACTCTTTATGGGGCTACATCATCTTATGTGAAGATGTTACTAAATAATTTGTCTTATGAAATCCTAACCCCGAATGACTGGAAATCCATAACGAAAACTTGTCTAGAAGCTATTGTACAAGTTGCTTTTGACCAACTAGCTGGTGAAGGTCAGTATGCAGAGAATTCAGAACAAATTTATTATCCCATAACAGTGTATGAGCAAATTTCTAAGGCTGCAATAAAAGCTTGGAATTCTCTCCCTGGACAGAAAGATGGAAATAATGCTTTCACAAAAATAGAGCAAGGTCCCAATGAAACTTTTGCAGATTTTGTGGGACGTTTACAAACAGCTGTAATAAGAACCATTGGAGACAATGCAGCAACAGAAATATGAACATGGAAAGACAAGGTCCTTCTTGGCAGAGGAATTCTAGAGAAACTCGTCGATGTTTTCAGTGTGGAAAAATTGGACATTTGAGAGCTCAACTAATAGAATCATTGGATTTCCTAACACAAGATGAAACTGTTTTAGTTCTTGAAAAACCAGCAAGAATCATTGGGTTCCCTGAGATGAAAAATTGTTGATGAGACTTTTTGCAGTACTTCAGAGCTTACAGGAATTATTAGATTCCTGGCATGTGTAAATTTTTAGGTTGATTCATGTTGTTACATTATTACTAGCCTGTGTTATATTGCTATGTACTTATGTAAATTATGTATAATGCCTCCCATATTGATGGATTTATGTATACCATGTATATCTGTTACAAAGTTCTGGCCCATATTGATGGATTTATGTGTACCCCCTCAGAAACCCCCTATGTTTTAAAACAAAAGAAAGGGGGAGATGTTGGAATCCTTACTAACTGCTAAGTAATTAGAGTTGATCTAATCTTACAAGAAGATGTTTTGGGCAGAACCTGAAACAAGGTACTAAGTAGAACTACCCATAATCCCTCTCTCTGGAAGGAGCATAAATAGGCCAATGGGCCAGTCGGAGACTTCTTGAGAGAGTGAAGACGCTACAAGTCGAGATTTCAGCGGAATGACATGAAGAGTTGGAGCTGGCTGGAGGCTGAAGAAAGCAGAGGCAGAGGCTGAAGGACCAGACCTTTGGATTTGGTGACATTCGGAGAGAGCTCTTGGAACCAAGCAGAGAGATAGGCCTCTAAGCTAACCGGGCTATATTGGGATAATAAAAGATCTGAACTTTTATCACCTGGCTGCATTTGGGAAAAAGTTCACAACACAATGTGACCTTAGACAAGTGACTCCCTTTCATCACTAGGATAAAATTAAATACACATACACACACACGTGTATGTGTATAATATATACATATATGCATATATATGTAATTTATATAATATATTTTTGTCTATTCATATCTATATCTATCTACTTTGCATTCATCATCCCTTAAAACCTAACTCCATCTTCTCTTTCTTGTTTTCTTATATTTCATGTCATTCAACATAATCTTGATCCAATTATACTGGCCTCCTTGGTCTTCCACAAACAAGACTCTCCATCTACTAGTACTTTCTCTGGGTGTTCCTTATAGCTGAAATACTATTCTTCCTCATTTGTCCTTCTTGGTTTCCCTGGCTTTTTTCAAATCCCTTTCTTCACAAGAAACCTTTTTTACTCCCTCTTAATTCAGATGCCTTTGCTATTTTGTTTATTCTAAATATAGCTTGTCTGTAAATATCTTCAACTTGTCTCTCTCATTAGATTGTAAACTTTAAGAACAGGGATCATCATTCTTCCATTTTTATCCCTGGTACCTAGCTCAGTGCCTGACACATAGTAGGCCCATAAGAAATAATATTTGTCTGACTGAAAATTCTTCAGACATTTTTCATAAATTATAGATGAGATGCTGATCTTTATTGAAGAGGTAATTTCCATGTGAGAAATCTTCACATACCGAAGATCAAACATCTGCATTACAACAAATATAGTTTACAATTCTGATGATAAATTATAATTCTATCTTCCAGTTAGTACCTGGATGAATAGAGCCAGGATAATGTTGTACACAGTAACAGCAATTTTATTCAATGAAGAACAATGAATGACCTAGCGCAATGCAATGATCTAAGGCAATCCCAAAGCACTAATGATGAAGCACTATGTACTTCCAGAGAAAGAACTGGTATTATTTGAATAAACACTGAAACTTGCTCTATTTCATTTTATTTCATTTTTTTCTTTTACTTGACTCTTCTCGTACAAAATGGCTAGTATGGAAATGTTTTAAATAACTTTTATCTGATTATTTGCCTATCAAAAAAGGAAAGTATAGTGAAGAAATGGAAGGATAGACTCTGGAACTCAAAACAAAAAAAAATGTTAAAATTGTTTTAACATGAAACAGAGATATATTTTAAATTTCAAAATGTCAAGTCTTAATTGTTGGGGGAAGAAATTATATGAGAGGTAGTGATAATACAGAAATAGAGGGAAGATTCTGAGATGTTTGAGTTGGTTAGAAAAGACTGGAGTTCATCTTCAGAGAATAATAATGAAGCAAAAAATCTTTCCTATCTCAAAGAGAAGTATTAAATGATCACCTGCCCTAAATGAATTCATGCAAAAGCTTAAAACAAAACAACCTAAACCTTTAAAAATCAAATGAGAGAGATTAAGAAAAAACTAAAGAAAAAAATAACAATATGAGAAAAACAAGAAGATCATGAAAAAAAGTCAATCAACTATCAAAAGAGATCCAGAATCTTGAGAAAGCAAATGACTTCATGAAAATTAGAATTGGGCAAGAGGAAGATAGTGAATTTATAAGATACCAAGAAATAATAAAACAAAATATAAAGAATGCAGACAAAGAAAATAAAATGAGATCTCTTATAAGAAAAAATGAGTGATCTGGAGAACAGATCAAAAAGAACAGAGCAATTGGACTGCCTAAAAGTTAAGATTAAAAAAATAAGGTACAACAATGCAAGAAATAATTAAAGAAAACTACCTTGATGTGTTCAGTATGAGGGGAAAATAGAAATAGAAATCATTCCACTGATCACTACCTAGTATCTAGGAGGAAGATGTACAATAATATCAGAATCAAATTCTAAAACTCCCAGGTCAAAGAAAAAATATTATGAGCAACAAGAAAAAAAATTCAAATATGGTGAAGTCACAATTAGAATCACACAAGACCCAGTAAAGACCACATTAAAAGACTTGGAACACTATATATTGAATGTCTAGGAACACTATGTATTGAAGAGCAAAACAAGAGTAGTTGCAATCAAAAATAGTATACCCAAGAAAGTTAAGCATAATCCTGAATGGAGGGAAAAAGGATATTCAACAAATTGTCAGACTTTAAAGATTTTGTTGTTGTTGTTATTGTTGTTGTTTTTTTTTTTTTACAAGACTCAACTTGTAATTTGTTGTTACCAACTTTCTAATTTCTCTCTTGCTAGCTTTCTCTTCTTTCTCAAATTACTTTTAATTTACTTTTTATGTGTACTTTTCCCACCATAATGAAATGTAGACTTTCCAATGTCAGGAACTGTTTTGTTGTTTTAATGAAATTTGTAGCTGCAGAATTTATCTAGAGTACCATAGAGTCTTAGAGGTTAAGTCACTTGAGTGGCCAGGGTCACATAATCAGGATGATCATTATGGTCAAAGATGGGAATTTGAATTCTGGTCTTAATGGGCTTCAAAACCAGCTTTATCCCTTACCTTTCAATAAATATGGTTTAATATCAAATAAGAAAAAAAAAAGAAAAGAAAAACAATCATACTCACATTTCCCCTGCCCCCAATTAAAATTCCTATTAGTTACTATCATAAAACCTAACAACTATTAAAATATTAATTTATATTTTATGAGGTTAGCATCTATTAATGGGTTAATGGAACAGGATGCAAGAAAACCCTTTAAATACATTAACTCAGAAATTTCCACTCATTGAACAGCTTAGTGAACTTCTTCCTAGGAAATAAACAACATGCGTTTTTATATCTGTCAGTATCATTTAATATGCTACACCTTACTCTGGTTTATAAAGCCACCATTTCAATCCAAAATAAAACAAAAACACCACTGGGATGTTGTGAAACTTTTCTCTGCCAAATATTATTTTGCCCTGGTCATATTTAGGGCATTATCATTAGTGTTTTGCTGTAGTTGTATTTTACATTTTTTTTTTTACCTTTGTTATGACCTTGGGCCTGAATAAGCTCATTAAAAATTAAATTGGTTATTATACTCTGGCATCACTTTCCACTTTGATCAGAAAGCACAATAAGTTCCTTAAGTGGATTTACCTATAAAATATTCTAGTAATGAGAACAGAAAAGGCAAGTTTAATAACCCTAATACTGAAACAAGAGCTCCAAAAACACCACCAAGGGGGCAGTTGCAAACATCTTATAAAAAAAAAAAATCAAGTAGTTCCATGTGATATTAAAATTTCCTTTTCCAGCTTTTAAATGAACATCACTTAGAACCTGAAAACTCAATTGTTTCCTTTTTCTTATTTAGATTACTATATTCTGCCACCCTAATCCCCCTCTACCCCAACTTGATGGTGCTGTAAGCAAAATTGAAAAATTCCACTCAAAGACATGATTTTCTTAATGGTTAGTATAAAAATAGTTTCTAAATTATGTGCCTCAGGTAAGCTGAAAGCTTTATTCTTCTTTCTTATGTTCCTAGGCTGTTATTTCACAGTTTTGATAGTGCTATAAACAACTTAGGTTGGTAGGACTCACTTCCTAGAGTATTAGTGTAATTTATTGTTTCCTATCTTTTCAGCATATGGGCATAGTAATAAAGGAAAAAGAGAATGGATTATTGAAAGTTTTACAACAATTGGGACTGTGTGAGTGTGGTTGTAGTTGTGTTTGGCTGTAGTTGTATGTGTGTATGTGTGTATGTGTGCATACTCTTTGGAAATTAAAAAAAAATTAGTTCTCTCCTATTTACAATACATATAGTCATTTGCATTTGAATCTTAAAGCCTTTGCACTTGTATTTCTTTGTAACAATGAATAAAGAAACAATTGGCAACAAAACAAATTATGCTTAAATGTCTACTTGCTGTCTTTCAAGACAGTTATACCAACATTTTGGAAAAAAGCTTTTAAAATTATGTCTTTCCTTTCCCTTCCCCATGTTTGAACAAAATGCATACCAAGAAGAATGGATAATACTAAATTGTTCTCATTAAATATGTGTAATACTTTTCAACTCATTTAAATTGTGATAATACACTTGTAAAAATCACAAATATACGATCATTGTTATTATGATACAACCTATATTAACCTCTTGATAAGGCCAATCATATTAATCAAGAATATGTGTATTTCTCCCATGCAAGTGTGCTCAGTTCCATGCCTAGTACTGTGCTATCAAATATTAGTTAATATGATGAGAGTGAACTCTGTATGATCTGAGTGAGGCCTGTAAAATTATGTAAAATCATAAAAACCATGTCCCCTTTGATCTACAAACCTAAATGGTCTCACATCCTCTCAGGGCAAGATAAGTTTTCTTGGGGGAAGTCACAACCTCAGGCAAGATTTCACATTCACTTGAGACATCTTACACTCATACATAAAAGGATCTTCAAAAAATGACTCTTGGTAGATCATTTCTCCCTTGAGAATGATATACCCTCCAAGAGAATCCCTCTTTACAACGGTTTAGGCATGTATATTTATTTTGTATTTAATTTATACTTTAACATATTTAACATGTATTGATCATCCTGCTATCTAGGGGAGGGAGTGGGGGGAAGAAGGGGAAAAATTGGAACAAAAGGTTTGGCAATTGTCAATGTTGTAAAATTACCCATCCATATAACTTGTAAATAAAAAGCTATTAAAAAAATAAAGTATATGATGAGAGAGAGAGACAGAAAGAGAATCCCTCTTGGTGTTTCTTTAAGAATAAAACCTTTTTTCTTTTCTTTTCTTTTCTTTTCTTTTTTTTTTTTAAAACCATAGACTCTGCATTTAAGGAATTCTTTCACTCAAAACTCCTGTCTTGGAGAAAGGGAACCTCTCCCATTCCTATCTAACCTCTTCATCAGTACCCTCATCAAATAAGCTTGTTACAGAGACTTTGCTAACACACACACACACACACACACACACACACACACACACTTCATAAACTCATGCACACTATATAATATATGTATATATAGCACCCATATATATATATGTAAAATTATATTTACTCACATATATATATATATGAAAGAGATATTTCTTCATTTCTTATAAGATAATTTCTTTGAAGTAGAATAAAGAAATAAATGAAGCAATAGAGATTTATTAAGAATATTCTGTACTGCACATATTTAACCTATGTCAGGTTACTTGCTTTCTTGAGGAGGGGCAAGGTAAGAGAAGAAGAAATATTTGGAATACAAAAGTGTTGCAAAAATGAATATTGAAAACTATATATGTATTTGGAAAAATAAAACTATTAAAATTTGAAAAAAAAAAATCAATCACCAAAATCGATCGCAAAACAAAAACCTTCTAAGTGCCAGAAAGGGTGCTAGACACTGGAGATTCAAATACAAAGTGAAACAGTCTTTGACTTTAGGAGCTGTTAGGAGGTCAAAATCCACAAAAAGAACTGCTACAAATATCTTTGTATATGTAGGTCCTTTTTCTTCTTTTAGATCTCTTTAGGATATAGATCCAGTAGTAAGACAGCTGGATTAAAAGGTATATACAGTTTTATAGCAACTTAGTCATAATTCCAAATTACTCCCCAAAACAGTTGGATTAGTTTACAACTGCCAATATATGCATAATTCTTAATCATCAAAGAATAGAGAAATCACAAAAGATAAACTAAATTTATTTTTACAAACAAAATGAACATAGAATAAGGAAGTGCACATTCACATTTCAAAACATTTGTATGAAATAGCACTGATAAAAATCTAAAACCCTAGAGACCATTTTAAGTAACAATTTGGAGTTCTTCAAGAACAGTATTTAAAGCAATTATACTCTTTGATCCAGAAACCCTGTAATAAGGCACATTAATCCTTGGAAACTAAAGATACCAAAAGAAATCCAATATATGCCCAAATATCCAGAGACTTTTTTTTCATTTGTGCCAGGAAAAAATGAAACAGGCCTTTATTAAATGCTTACTATGTATCAGGCACTGGGCTAAGTACCTTACAAACATAATCTCATTTCATTTCAGGACAATTCTGGGACATCATCATCTTCATTTTGCAGTTAAGGAAACTGAGGAAGATAAAGTTTAAGTAACTTAAGTTCAGATTCATTACCTAAATAAGGTGAGATTTAAATCCAGATCTTCTTGAATCCAGGCCCAGGGTTCTATCTACTGTGCCATCTAGTCTCTTGGTAGCATAATTCCATAATCAAAAACAAAAGACATGTCCATCAATTACTGAAAATTCAAAGTTTGTTATGTGAATTTAAAGAAATCTTAGTGTGCCCTAAGAAATGTTGAAAATAAAGAATTAAAAGAATTATAGGAAGATTTATATGAAATAATATAAAACAAAATAAGCAGAAATAAAAAAAAAAAACAATGTTCACAAAGAATACAGTAATTAAATAAAAATATCACTAAAAAAGAGGATAAATGCCGAATAAGAGAAAGGCCAGAGATAGATAATGATGAAACACAGCTTTCTTCTCAATGAAGTGTGTGTATTTGTGTGTGTGTGTGTGTGTGTGTGTGTGTGTGTGTGAGAGAGAGAGAGAGAGAGAGAGAGAGAGAGAGACAGAAAGACAGAGAGACAGAAACAGAGAGACAGCGGGAGACAGGAAGAGAGACAGAGACAGAGAGACAAGGAGAGACAGGAAAAGAGAGAGACACAGAGACAAATAGAGAGACACAGAGAGAGAAGGGGAGGAGGGAGGGAGACAGAGAAGGAGGAAGGGAGGAAAGGAAGGAAGGAGGAAAGGAAGGAAAGAAGGAGGGAAGGAGAGAAGGAAGGAAAGAAGAGAGAAAGGAAGGAAAGAAGGGAGAAAGGAAAGAAGGAGGGAAGGAGAGAAGGAGAGAAGGAGGGAGGGAGGGAAAGAAGGAAGGAGGGAAGGAGGGAAGGAAGGAGAAAGGAAGGAAGAAGGGAAGGAAGGAGGGAAGGAGGGAAGGAAGGAGAAAGGGAGGAAGGAGGGAAGGAAGGAGGGAGGGTAGCAAGCAGGAAGGGAAGAGAGTAATCTGTGCATACATATATGTATGTCTGGGTGCCATTAAGAGGGCAAAAAGCTCCATATATAATTGGATGAGCATTAGGATTAATTTTTAAAAGTACATGGAAGCATTTTAAAAGTTATAAAGTAGACTTCTGGCCAAGATGGTGGAGAGGATGCACAAATCTACTTAAGCTCCACATTTTCTCTCAGAATTTAATTCATGACAAGCCTCGGAATTAATGCTTGACTGAAAAAACCTCCACAAATAATTACCAAGAGAAGACATTTTTGAAATTCGCCAGAAAAGGTTTGTTTTTGTTCAAGGGTGAGGATGGTTTTAGATGGAGCGCAGGCTGAGGGTAGGCACGACAGGCAGCTCACAGCCCAGTAGACCTGAGCCAAGTGGGGTGTGATCTCAGCCGTCTCTTCAGGGAGAACTTTGCTACAGGATTGCTTATTTTGCCCTGGAAACAAGCCAGCAGACAAGCAGAGAAGCTAAAAACACCGGAGGAGATGACTATAACTCTGAAAAGCTAGCGTCTCTCAGGACCTGGCCACCCTCCTCCCTCCTCCCTAACCCCACCCCACAGTGTCTCAGCAAGCTCTCAGAGTCTCAGAGCACAGGCACAGCACAGCCAGTGCTGTCTTGCTAGTGCCTTGCTCCTGCCCCCAACAGTCTGTAGAGGAAACTCAGTAACACCATCCAGCCTCCCCCCCCCCCCCAAAAAAATAGCAGATTCCATTTGTGTTTTTTTGTTTGTTTGTTTGTTTGTTTTTTGCAAATTTCCTCTTTACAAATAAGAATGTGATTAAGAAGCAAAAGTTTGTCTTACACTTGTGATCTACTCAACTTTCCCTATTTTCATTCCTTTTTTCTTCTCCTTACCTCACATGTGAGCAGAGATTTCTGACTGTTTCTTCTTTTCTTCCTATTCCTCTTCTGGCTACTCTCTGTTGTTTGAGTTCTTACTTATGGTGATTCCCTCATGTATCCAGATCTCCCAGTAACTCCTGCCTTCCTCTCCTTCTGTTCCCACCTTTTTGCCTTTCTGCACATGTGCCTGTGTCTGTGTATTCAACTTTCCTTTGTCTAGTTCAGTTGAAAGTGAGGTCCATAACTTGCCCCTTCTCTTGATACTTTGCTCCATGTCTGAATGTTTTTCATCTCATGAATCTTTAGTAGGTGAAATAGTGAGTTTTCTTCCCTTTTGCCTTCTTTTTTCAATAGTATAATCCTCTCTATCCTTCACATAACACTTTTCCTAAGTCCTTTAAAATAAATGAGGCTGGGGCTGAACAACTCAGGGCCTTTCCTATCTAATTTAACTTTCTCTTTGACCCTAAAAAATATTAAAGTTATGAGAGACATTTGTTTCTAGTTCCCCATTAATGTGTACCATTTCATCCCCACATAATCCCTTCCAATTGATCACATGCATATTCTATGTTTCTTTTCATTTCTGTGTTTCCCTTCCAAATTGTTTACTTGATTCTCTTTTTCACCAGACAAGGACACTTCAAAACCCTCTCTTTTGTTAAAAGTCTATTTTACCCTGTAAAATTATACTTGGTTTTGCTGATAGGCAATCTTAAAATATAAACCTTTATCTTTTTTCTTTCATAATATTGAATTTCAAACTCACCACTTCTTTATAATGGCAGCTGTGAAGACTTGGGTAAAACTGTGAAGGCTGGTGCTCCAAACTTCAACTCTACTTTCAGATGTTTGCTGTATTTTTTTTTTTTTTTGGTTATTGTCTCTGAATGTTATCTCTCTTTTACCTTTTTTCTAGGTTAGTTCTTTTTTTGGTATTTTATTCCCTACATTTTCTCCTTTTTTCCTACTCTTTTATTTTTTAAATTTATTTTTATTTTTATTTTATTATTGTCTCATAAATACCCACCCACTCCAGGATTCAACTTGTTCTTGTTGAGAATAATTATTTTTATTCTGTTTAATTTTATTTGTATCATTCAGGCCAAAACATTTCTTTTTTCATTATGTTTGTTGTTTCCTTCTATTTACTCTTGTCTCCAACCTCCTTTTCTCAGTTGGGGGTTTATATTTAAATGAAACTTCATTTTCACACTTCTGGATGGTGTGAGTCAGTCCCTGTTTATCCTCTGTACCAAAGGATAGATAGCAATACTTGCTGTGGTTCTTTAATTTTGTCTCCTTTTCCAGTTCAGCCCTTAGAGTGTGGATATTGATTTTAGAGGGACTACTGGATGTTATAATTAGAATAGACATCTAGACATGGATCTCTTATAGATTTATTTTATAGACTACTTAGATGCTGCTCCAAGATTGTATACTATAGCAGCCTGGGTCCCAGAACTACTGGGATTAGGATTTTTTTTTCCTCTTGGGCCTGCCTTGTGTTGGGAACTATTCAAAGCTTATTTCCTATTAAGATTCTAAGGCAAAATATCAGGATAATAACACGCTATATCACACTGTGTCTTTTGCATGATATAACCAAGTTTAGGGATCTGTGAAAGTGCTAGCAATTGTTTGGGTAATCCAAAATTGGATATATTCTCTTTGCTTTACCCTCTTTTTTTTTTCTTTCTCATCTTTTTTTTTTCTTTTTTCCTTTCCTGTTAGGTAATTAAAGACTTTCACACTCTGTCCCCTTCCTGTTTTTCTATTTTCTTACTTTGTTTACTTTCTTCTCTGCTACCTTCTCAGTTTTGAATATCCTTGTATAATGCCTACTGTATTCTGCTGATGTATTCAAGTGGCCTAAACTTAGGGATAGGCCCAAATTTAGCCTCCACTCCTCTCCTGGATCTGTTCCTGGCTTTTATATTTTAAAAACCATGGCTCTACTCCAAGTAACTTCCTTCCTACTGACCTATTTTATTAACTCCTTTTTGGGTATTATTCTCATATGTTTGATACCTCCTTTTTTCTTTTTCTTTTTATTCATATATCCTGAATTTAGCATAATTCCTGGCACATATATATAAATATATATATATATGTGTGTGTGTGTGTGTGTATTCTAATATATATCTTCATTTTCCTTTTTGCTTGTTAATTCCTTTCTTCCTTGTCTGCAACTATTTTTTTTTACTTTTCTTCTTTTATGATTCAGTGAATATTATTTTTCTCATATTCTTTCTATTTACTCTTCTTCTTATTATGGTTCTTCCTATGGGACATTGTACCTCCAGTTTCTATGACTTTTCACCCTCTAGCATCCAACATTCACTAACATCCAGGCTTGAAATTCTCTCCTTCCTCACTTCCTAAATTCAATAGTTTATTTTTAAGTACAATTTCAAATTTTCAGAGTACCCCTCCATTTTCTTCTTTCTGTATGTGTTGTGTTTATAATTATTTGCATATTGTTTCCCCTATTGAAATAATGAGTATATACATTCTTTTAGAGCTTTCATGGCTTGGATATATGTTAAAATATCAATCCTTGACTATTTCTAAAAATGTCTTCTTCTGAAAATAGATTTCATTTGTTTGCATTTCCTCTGATCCAAGTATTTGTTCTCAATATTTTTGAATATTGATTCCACTTCATCATAAAATGCATGTAATTTTGTATTTTTTAAAACCTCAATGTGACACGGACATTAAGAAAAGCTAGTGGTGCAGAATTTGACACATATTCTAATTCACATTTATTTGTTATTCTAACTCTAGTTTCATTGAGATATTTTCAGTAAAATCTGACTTAGCTAGATCTCATGTCTATATTTCGGTAAGCTCAGTTTGTCCTTAATTATTTTTCATTTATTTATGAGACAATGTATTTATAATAATTTCCATTATTATCCTTGGCTGCCATATATCTTCCTATTTGAAAATGACTTTAAATTTAGCAAAGAAGTACTGGAATATTACTTGGGGTTAACAGAAGAAAAAAAATAACAATAGAAAGAAGTGCTAGTTAGATTTTGAATTCCTTCAGTCTCCTCCTTTTTATGATTATTTTATGCCAGTTAAGATTTTATTAGTAATTGTGCTAAGCACCATAAGTATCAGTGTACTTATCCTTTTTTTTTCCATTAAAAAAATCATTGTGATTATGTAGGCTACATTGAAAATATTTTAATTGAAATGTATTTTTTAGCTTATCCTTCTAATTTATTGTTAATTAATGATTTTTTAAGCTTATCCTTCTAATTTGTTGTTAGTTAATGATTTGACAGCACACAGAGAGTCAATTCATTTTTGGAGGCATTCTGTGAATGCAGGAGATTTATAATTGTTCTTTTTTCCAACATTTCGGGGAAATTTCATTTTTTTCAATTTTTTGAAATAGTGGGGTAGGGCTCTTTTCCCTCTTATCTTCAAAAAGCTTAATAATTCCTGCAATTTCATTCTTCTTTTTATTTTTAAGATCTGTCATTTTTTCCTGTTTATGTACTTAATCTTTTTGAAGTTTTGTAAATTTCTTCACTCATGTTCATGTTTCCTCTATTTTTTTCTGTCATTCTGACTACTAGGGCTAAAAAAAACAAAACAAAACAAAACAAAACAAAACAAAAACAAAAAACTGTTTTTATTGACTTTTTTGTTTATTTTTAAATGTATTTCTTCTTAGAATAGGCTGGTAGAGCAACCTATAATTTTATTGTCTTGGTAATTCCTGAATCAACAATAACAACAACAAAAAATTTCTATTAATATAAGTCAGCATCTTCTCTGCAATGTTTAAGTCTTAAAGGATTGTGTAGAACAGACATAACTAGCAATGGACCATAACAGTATGCTTTGTGGCCTGGATTAGATTTAAATGTAGTTTCCTTTTGATATATTGGTATATCAGTGAGGAAATATATCAACATATGTGGCTTTTCTTAGCCAATACAATGCTTTATTTACTGTTTAGTAACCTTCATTTCATTTGAGCTTGATGTCACTAGTCTATAGCATAAAGAATTTAAATGACAATAGGAGATTCATACTATCAACTTATATTAGACATAGGATATAACCACAGTTCTTTTTGATTTCATACTATCAATCATGTCATGCTGCTTTTTATTGAATTTATTTCTATAATTTGCTTCTATTGGTAGTTAAAAAATAAATATTTTTACTGTGGCATTTTTAATCTTCATTTAATCCATCATTTAATTTTTTTCTGAATTTTTGTGGTGTGATTTCTTTCCATTGAAAAAACTTTTTTTTTTTTTTTTGAGAATTACTGTTAGTTCTTAATTTTCTTGTGTGTTTTTTCTTTCTGTTTTTTAGAGGACACTGAAAAACTAGGCTCTCTTGAAACCCTTCACTCCTTTTTTTTTCTGAGTTCCTTTTCTTTTTAACTAAAAGAAAATATTTAAGAAAGTATTCAGGATATAGAAGAATGAATCTTCTTAATAATCTGAAAGTCTTTAGCTTCCTTAAATTTAAGTGATCCATTATTCTTTACTTATTTTTAATTGTTATCACCATTTAGGCTTTCATATTGAATTCATTAAGTATGAGAGGATTATGCAAGTTTTTAAGAGAATTTGTTTCCTTGTTCATCCCCTGTAAAAGACATAGCTACAACAGCTACAAATATATTCATGATGGTACTTTTTGCTGTGCTTATTACAGTGTTACCTCTAGACCTTTTCATTTTGCACCTATGCTTTGTTTTGTATGTTTTCTCTTCCAATTATATTGTAGATTCCTAATAATAATAACTATAGTTCTTTAAGAATAAAAAAAAAAAACTTGATGAGTTTAATCATATTTTAATCTCAAAAACTGAGAGGGGTATTCTACTATTTTCCCCTTATTCGAGATGAAGAATGTAAGGTATCAGAAATTAAGTTACTTTCTCAGGGTCTGAAAGTTAGTAAGTGAAAGAGATTTAAGTTGGAATTCATTTTTCTCTGAATCCAAGTTTAAAATACTATTCATTCATATTACACCTAACATTCTTCTTGCTTCCTGCCCAGAAAAATGGATTTTTTTTTTCTCTTAAAAACTCCTCATTAGATTGTAAAATTTCTGAGGACAGGGACTGTCTTTTGCTTTTTTGGTATTCTCAGAACTTGGCCATAACCACTGTTGCTGACCTGTAATGTTCAGGTTAGCTTTCTGGAGGATCTCTGGATGGTCCTTGGTCTTTAGGTGGAAAAATGATGAAGCCAGGACAGCCACTATGAGGCTAGTCAAAGTTGGAGTCTGGAATCTGAAGTCTGAAGCCTGAAGTTTTCTCTGTTTCTGTGGCTGAGAGACTATTTTGTGTCTGAGACTCCCTTAAATACCTCAGTGGGATTACATCACCAGAGCATGATGAGCATGCTATGCCAACTGTTAGTAGAGCCAGTACATCACCATATCACATTAAGTACATGTTTAAAGAACAATTATTTCACACTGAGTAGGTGCTTAATTATAATTACCCTGCTGTCCTTGATTTGAGTACACCTTTTCAGAGTTTTGGCCCTCTGTACACTTTCTTTTGTTTTAGAACACAGGTGATCACCTCCCTGACTTCTCAGGAAGGGAAATGAAAATGCCAAATGAAAATGGGGAGACAAACCAGATATTGTTAGTAGTTTTCCTCTGGGCTGAGATTGAAACAGGTATACAAAAACCCATCAGCATGGGGAAGCACATAATAATATAACACAGGCTTGTAGTGATGTAACAAACAACATGAATCAACATAGTGATATAGCAAACAATATGAATATATATGTCCATGAGCCCTAGAAAGAGGGCATATAAATAACAAACACACCATCACTTCCTTCAGCAGCCAAGATATAGTCCAAAACCAATCTATTGCCATTACTTCATGTGTCATGGAATCCAATGATTTCTGCAAGTTTTGAAGTCCTGCAATAGTCTCATCTTGTCTCAGGGAATCCAATGATTCCTGCAGATTTTGAAGTCTTGAAACAATCTTATCATATCTCAGGGAATCCAATGATTTTTGCTGCTTTTGAAGTCCTATAGCAATCTCATCAACAATTTTTGATATTCATGAGTCAATTGCCATAAATGCCATGCTCTTTCAGTGGTGGGCACAGTCAGTGATGGAACCACCCAATGTTTCTTGGATCTTCTCCTTTGTTTCAAGGGTCTTGTCCATCTCTCTCTCCAATGGACAAGGCAAATAAGGGTCATTGGCATCCACCTGATTCCTTTCTATCTGTAGAAATACAAGCAAACCCTCTCCCCCATGAAGTTAATCTATCTGGTCCCTTCCATTAACCACTTTCTGGATCTCTCCACATCACCTGGCAATTATCTAAAGATAATGGAGCTGTTTGGACCGGACACTGCAATTCTGGCAGGTTATAAAACTGGAGTCAGTGCATTTTTATCAGTAACCAAAAATTTAATAGTATAATGAGCTAAATTTAAAAGTTCTCTAGGGTTACCTGTGGCTCCCCCTTTCTTTTGTTTTTGGAGGAGTGTCTTGATGTCTTTGTTTCTTTTCTCTACTATTGCCTGTCCTTGAGGATTAAAAGGTATGCCAGTGGTGTGTAAAATCTTATACTGTGCACAAAAGTGTGCAAAATGTTTAGAAGTATGTGCAGATCCATTATCTGTTTCTTTTGCTTGTGGAACACTCATGATTGCAAAAACTTGTATAAGGAATTCAGTGACCACTTGTCTCTTTTGCTGCTGGTATTGCAAAAGTAAATCCTGAAAAGGTATCTACTACAACATGGACAAAACACAAATAACCAAAAGATTTATAATGGAAAACATCCATTTGCCAAATTTCACTTGGAGTCTGGAACCACAAAGAGTTTTCCGTGGAAGGAGTGAAGGAGCATGGAAAGAAAGGCAAACTGTACAGGTTTTTACTATACTCCTATCTTTCTCTTTTATTATCTCAAATTGCAGACATAAAGCTCTAGCAGCCTGATAATATTTAGAATGATATTCTTGGGCTGCCTGAAATAAAGGAGTAGTGGCTAACATGGTTAGAAGGCTATTTGCCTTTAAATTTCCATGAAAAATAGGACCTGGAAGTCCACTATGAGAGTAGACATGCAAGATATAAATCTTACCTGGAAGCTTTCTCACTTGCTCTTGAAGTTCCTTAAAGAGCTGATATATATTAGAAGCTGCAAATGTTATTTGAGCTGTGGCAATTCTTTGTACCATACCTACTGAATAGGCCAAATCAGATTTTATATTTACATCTCCTGCATAATAAGTAAGAGCTAACATGATTGGATATAATCCATTCTGCTAAGTGGATTGAAAAAGAGTTACAACTACTCTCTTTACAATTAAGTCATGAAAGTATACAGGACAAATGTTATGCTTGGATGCATCTATAAAGATAAATGATCTTTTAAGAGGAATCTTAGAAACCTTTTTTTTCAAAAATTCATTGCTAATTATATAATAGCTGGGTTATCTTTAATGAAGACCTGTGTATACAATCTGAAGCTGTGGCCAATAAAATTTGCCACTCTGGGATGTTTTCACAGCATACATTAATTTGTGCATTGGTATATTTTGTCAGGTCTTATCCCAGATAATTGTACTGCTTGCTTAATGGCTGTTAATAAAATTCTATCCATAAGCACTAGGTAAAGAGTAAGGCTTTGGTCCAGTTGTGCTTGGAGGTTCACCCACTCTATCACAGTGTCCTTGATGAAGGATTGCTGAGGGTGCCTCTTTTGTATCAAAAACGAATATTTCCACGGCTTTTTGAGTAACTCTTTCAATCACATTGAATAGGCCAGTTCAACCTCTCAAAGCCTCTTGAGCTTCTTTTGTAAGCTGACATGGTGAGTTTAAAGCAGTGTCTCTGCTTAAAATGTCTTATAATAGTTGCAATTGATAGGTAGTTCATCCTAAGACTGGAAGCATCCATTGGATATCTCCTATCAATTTCTAAAAGTCATTTAAAGTGTTCAACTTCTCTGTTCTTAAGGAAAGCTTTTGTATTGTAAGCACCTTAGGACATACTTCATATCGTAAATATTGAAAAAGAGTGTGC
Organism: Antechinus flavipes; assembly: GCF_016432865.1. NCBI lineage: Eukaryota > Metazoa > Chordata > Mammalia > Dasyuromorphia > Dasyuridae > Antechinus > Antechinus flavipes. The sequence continues at coordinate 115,727,799 of NC_067403.1, read as the reverse complement.
CTTTGAATTTTTTTCTAGAGCTATATGCAATTTGTAGTTCCTTAATGTTTCTATGGTCTCTTGGAGAAATGCTTCTAACATTTGCATCCTCAGGCAAAGATGTCAGGATCTTTGACATCCCAAGATATCATCCATGTAATGTAACAATGAAACTTTTGGAAATGCTTTTTTTACTAGAGTAAGAGCAGCAGCCACATACATTTGACCCATAGTAGGGCTTTTTAATTCCCTGTGGCAATATTGGCCATTCATATCTTTTATAAGGCTCAGTTAAATTAACACTGGACACTGAAAAGGCAAATCTTTTCATATCTTTCTTATCTAGAGGGATAGAATAGCAAAAATCCTTAATGTCTATAACTCAAAGAGGCCATTCTCTAGGCAATTGACTAGGAGATGGAAGTCCAGGCTAAAGAGTTCCCATAGTTTCCATCTGTTCATTTACTTTTCTCAAATCAGTCAACATCCTCCATTTTTCAGATTTCTTTTTTTATAACAAATATAGGGGAATTTCAAGGACTTAGAGAAGTTTGTAAGTGTCCTTGTTCAAGTTGTGCCTGTACTATATCTAATAAGGCCTGAATTTTGTCATTTATTAAGGACCACAATGGTGGGTATCAGTTTTCCATTGAATGGGGATAGGGTATAGGAAGGGATAGCCCTTCCTAAAAAGCCAAAGTACTCAATTGTAATCCTAACTGTTGTAAGATGTCTCTTCCCCATCGATTGATGGGAATTTTTTCTACTATAAAAGGAGTAGGAACTCCTGTTTCACCTTCAAATATCCATCTCAAAGGGTACTGATTTCAGCTGGTATTGATCAGCCTATGCCAGACATATAGATGTCTGCCTTAATCTTTGGCCAATGGCTGGAGCAATTGGCACCTCTAAAGACTGTATGCTCTGCACCGTGTCTACCAACCCTTTCAAAGGTATGCCATTTATGTAGATAGTGAGCATAGGTTGGTCAGCTGTAACAGCTGCAGCCTAGAATATTCCTGGATTCTGTTGTTGGGAGTCAAAATCTGGGTAAATATCACCAGATTGCCTATCAGGAGTGTGTCTCAGTAAATCTGATGCTACTACTTCTCCTGGGTGATAAGTATTAGTGACTGGAATGTTAGCTACACATTCCCCATTTTCCCTAATCAAGTGTTTTGCAAGCACTCTTAGGGGGTGAAATGGTCAAGTCTATTGTGTGTGGAGGCAAAGGATCTATAGGCAGGACAGGAACAGATTTGACCTCTACAGGGGATATTTTAGTAGTCCTAGCTGCATACAAATCTATTCTCCCCAATTGTAATCTCTTTCCCCAATCAGGTTGCTTCTTGGCTGATTGATCACATTGGAGTACTGAATTCTAAAGACTCTCTGGGTGTAACATCCTTGTCATCATGCACCATTTTTTTTTTTTTTTTTTTTTTGGTCTGGGGCCTTGGAGCTGAGCCCTGCTTCCTATTTCCCTGAGTCAATCTACACTTTGATGCCCAATGGAAGCCTTTGCTGCATTTTGGATATGGGGTTTGGGGTCTTGTTCTCACACCCTGTTTTTTCACTCTGTCTTTATACCAACATTGAGCTTTCAAATGCTGTAGTGTACCACATTGAAAGTATTGATGAGTCTCTTTGGAAGTCCCTTATCTAAAGGGACCCTTTTTTCCTGATGTTCAGATCTTGAAAAGTCTACATCATAGCCTGGGCATAAAAGGTATTTGTGCCCACTGTGGCATAGTGTCTTATGATCTCATCTAAAGGAGCATCCTTGTGTAGTCCTAGTATCATTCGTCTACAAACCTCATTAGCTTATTATAATTTCTGTTGCTGCATTTTCACCAATAGTTCATATGACAACTCTCTGCAGACACCCCACTAAATCAGCAGAGTTCATTTGTACATTGTACTATTTTTGTGAAGGCTTCCCCTCCATCTTGTCTTCCTGGGAAGGTGCCCCATGCTTTGATGGCAGCAGAAGCAAATTTATCATATTTTGTCAAAGGGTAATTAATCTGCACCAAAATGTCTGCATAAGGACCTACACCTGTTAGTTGGTCAAAGGTGACTGGTCTATTAACTCCAGATTGCCTATTTCATTGGGCAATTCTACAGAATTCTCTATACTCAGAAAGCTACAAGTTTTGTCCAGGTTCTAAACATTTCCTTGCTAGAGATTTCCAATCATTAGGGGTTAAAATTTCAAAAGCCAAAGTCTGTAATAACATCTTAACATAAGATGATGTAGATTCATAAAGAGGGCAAGCCTTTTTCAGATCTTTGATAATTTCCAGATTAAAAGGAGTGTATCTTCTTTTTTCTTGACCTGAAAGGTCAAACTCTTCAATCACAGGGTATGCTTCTATTCTCAAATCATATGTATCCTGTCCTTCTTCTTTAGCTTTAATTAGTGCCTTTTGTAAGCATGTTATAGGGAGTGGACAAAGCTGCTATATTGGTGGTGTTAATGGTGTCACTGCTTCTCCCACTCCTCCTCCTCCCTCCATCCATGAAGTTGAAAATTGAAGGAGTACAGTCAAGAGATGGGGAATGCCCTAATGGTGCCTGCTCTGGTGTAACTGAGCTGTGAATATGAGAAGCACCACACCCCTTAAGTTCATCAGTGCTGTATTTAACTCCTTTTTTGTCCAATTCACCATGCTTTTCAGCTGATTTGTCAGTACCATTCCCCTCCTCCTGCTCTTTCTCCTCACACTTCTTTGTCTAGCTGTCCAATTTAAAACTTCCTTTTTTTTTTTTTTTTTTTTAAGAACTTATGGGATTCTTTAAATCCAATTGTATTATATTGTACATAAGGAATGCAGGACCTATAGCTTTGTAATATTCAATTAGTTTCTCTCCCACTAGTTCCTACATATATGGCACTAATTTTTCTTTCTTGGAGATCCAAGGAGACATGCACTCTAATATATTTAAGAGTCCAGTGATCTGCTTCCAAGTTATCAACAAACTTTGCTTCTTTATTGACCTAACTATGCATTCTAAACATTTCCCTTGGGTTGGGGGAGGCTCTTTTCTTAGTATTTGCCCTATTTCAGCTGAAAAATGATGAGTTTAGCCCTTACCAAAGTTTCCTGCTTATCTATTTTTATACTCACCCTATTTCCAGATCACAAGGACTTCTCTACTGAGCTTACAATTGTGACAGTTGAACTGATTTGTGCCCTGCTTTGCAAGGTCCTGTGTTTCTGGGGCCCCACATTTATGTGCCAAAATGTAATGTCTGGGCTGGCTTTCTGGAGGATTTTTGGATGGTCCTTGTTCTTTAGGTGGAGAAGTGATGAAGACAGGACAGCTACCATGAGGCTGGTCAAAAATGGAGTATGAAATCTGGAGTCTGGAGACTGAAGTGTTCTTTGTGTCTGGCTGAGTCTTCTGTGTCTGAGACTCTCTTAAATACTTCAATAGGATTACATCACTACAACACATGCTGTAGTGGTTAGTAGAGCCATTACATTACCATATCATATTAAGTATATGTTTAGAGAACCATTATCTCACACTGAGTAGGTACTTAACTATAATCATCCTACTGTTCTTGATTCAAGTACACCTTTTCAGAATTTTGGCCCTCTATCTTGACCTATGTTTTGCCAATGAACTCCAGTGACTCTGGAGGAAATAGTGAACTGGTGATCTTGCTCACTGCCTCACATATCTAAATTGACTTGGAAATCCACATATCACCCTCCTAATGTCATTATAAGAAGAATGAAGAATAAAAAGCAACAACAACAAATCGCTACAACTTACACACAGTGTGGCTCAGTAATAGGCAATGTTTATTGATTGATTATACTTTTAGTGCTCCTCATACTGATTGACACAAAGTAAATATTTAAAACCTTTTTTTCTTTCCTTCTTTCCTTCCTTCCTTCCTTCTTTCTCTTTTTCATATTCCAGAAGTATAAGGACATGGAGTAATGTATATTTGGTCTTCAGCTATTAAAAGTATAAATTTAATATAAACACACTGATTACTTAAATTTTGTGGGCTCAACAACATATCTGTTGGGTAGTTAATATGAAAATTGAATACCTGCCTTCACACTTATCCATTCTCTATTTTGGTCATATTGTTTCACTATGCCTATTTCACTCTGTTTCTATTATTTATTATCATTTTTCTTTATGCTTTAGTCTCTTCCCATTATTATTAGTACACTAGATAGTTATAAAATCAAATAATATTACTTAATTGGTAAACTAGAAGACATATAGCCTGCTGTAAATAGCTATTTTTTATCATACTTATAAAGCTATAAGACAGGCAGTATTCCATAATGGCTAGTGAGCTAGTCATGAATCGAGGGCAAATTGGGTTTATCAGGTTTTAACATATACTAACTATAGGATCCTGGGCAAATCCTTTAATCTTTCAGGCTTCTAAGAAACACTCTAAGACAATAAATAGCAGAGAAAATCCTCCCTCTGCCCCCCTCTTCCCCCGCCTTCTCTCTCCCCACCTCTCCAGACACATACCTGCTCATGTTGACTCATATAAGTAATTCTGGTAACTGGGAGACTGAGACTGAGACAGACAGATCCTTAAAGATGCATGGAAGTAAGAGAGATAACAAAGTAGATTTCTTTTTTTTTTCTTTTTTTTTTTTTAATTATAGCTTTTTATTTACAAGATATATGCATGGGTATTTTTTTTTAAGCATTGACCCTTGCAAAACCTGTTCCAACTTTTCCTCTCCTTCTCCCCAACCCCTTCCCCAGATAGCAGGTAGACTAATACATGTTAAATATGTTAAAGTATATATTTAATACAATATATGTATACATATTCATAGTTATTTTGCTGGACAAGAAGAATTGGACTATGAAATAAGGTAAAATTAGCCTGAGAAGGAAATCAAAAATGCAAGTGGACAAAAATAGAGGGATTAGAAATGCTATGTAGTTGTTCACATTCATATCCCAGAGTTCTTTAGCTGGGTGTAGCTGGTTCTATTCATTACTGAACAAATGGAACTGATTTGATTCTTCTTATTGTTGAAGAGAGCCACCTCCATCAGAATTGATCATCATATAGTGTTGTTGCGGAAGTATATAATGTTCCCGGCCCTGCTCACTTCACTCAGCATCAGTTCAAATAAGTCTCTCCAGGCCTTTCTTAAATCCTCCTGCTGGTCATTTTTTTACAGAACAATAATATTACATAACATTCATATACCACAATTTATTCAGCCATTATCCAATTGATGGACATCCATTCAATTTCCAGTTTCTAGGCACTACAAAAAAGGCTGTGAAAAACATTTTTGCACATATAGATCCCTTTCCCTTCTTTAAGATCTTTTGGGGATACAAGCCTAGTAATTACACTACTGGATCAAAGGGTATGCACAGTTTGATAACTTTTTGAGTATAGTTTCAAATCGTTCTCCAGAATGGCTGGATATATTCACTATTCCACCAACAATGTATCAGTGTCACAGTTTTCCCACATTCCTTCCAACATTCAAGATTATCTTTTCTTGTCAACCTAGCCAATTTGAGAGGTATGTGCTGATATCTCAGAGTTGTCTTAATTTGCATTTCTCTGATTTATAATGACTTGGAGCATTGTTTCATGTGGCTAGAAATAATTTCCATTTCTTCATCTGAAAATTGTCTGTTCATATCCTTTGCCCATTTATCAATTGGAGAATGGATTGATTTCTTATAAATTAGAATCAATTCTCTCTATATTTTGGGAATAAGTCCTTTATCAGAATCTTTGACTGTAAAAATGTTTTCCCAGTTTATTGTTTCCCTTCTAATCTTGTCTGCATTGGTTTTGTTTGTACCAAAGCTTTTTAATTTGATATAATCAAAATTTTCCATTTTGTGATCAATAATGATATCTAGTTCTTCTTTGGTCACAAATTCCTTCCTCCTCCACAGGTCTGAGAGGTAAACTATCCTATGTTCTTCTAATTAATTTATAATCTCATTCTTTATACCTAGACCACGAACCTACTTTGACTTTATCTTGGTGTACAGTGTTAAGTGTGGGTCAATGCCTAGTTTCTGCCATACTAATTTATAATTTTCCCAGCACTTTTTGCCAAACAGTGAATTCTTATACCAAAAGCTGGGATCTTTGGATGAACACTACATTATTAAAGTTATTGAATATTTTGTCCTTTGAACCTAACCTATTCCATTGATCAACTAGTCTATTTCGTATCCAATACCAGATGGTTTTGGCAACCACTGCTTTATAATATAATTTTAGATCTGGTACTGCTAGGCCACCTTCATTTGATTTTTTTTTTCATTAATTCCCTTGAAATTCTTGACCTTTTGTTTTTCCATATGAACATTGTTGGTTTTTTTTTTTTTCTAGGTCATTAAAATAGTTTTTTGGGAGTCTGATTGGTATAACGCTAAATAAATAGATTAGTTTAGGTAGAATTGTCATCTTTATTATATTTGCTTGACCTATCCAAGAGCATTTGATATTTTTCCAGTTGGTTAGATCTGCCTTTATTTGTGTGGAAAGTGTTTTGTAGTTTTGCTCATATAGTACCTGACTTTCCCTTTGCAGAGAGATTCCCAGATATTTTATACTATTGGCAGTTCCTTTAAATGGAATTTCTCTTTGTATCTCTAACTGTTGGATTTTGTTAGTGATATATAAGAATGCTGATACTGTATGTGGATTTATATTGTATCCTGCAACTTTGCTAAAGTTGTGGATTATTTCTAATAGCTTTTTAGTAGAATCTCTAGGGTTCTCTAAGTATACCATCATATTATCTCCAAAGAGTGAAAATTTGGTTTCCTATTCACAATATTGTGGAATTGTGAATACATCCAGCCATTCTGGAGAGCAATTTGGAACTAAGCTAAAATAATTATAAAACTGTGCATACGCTTTTATCCATCAGTGTTATTACTAGGCTCATATCCCAAATAGATCTTAAAGAAAGGAAAGGGACATGTATGTGCAAATAGTTTACGTACTATAATTCCTTTAATCTCTTTCTCAACTCTTATTGATGAAGCTAGCATTTCTAACACAATATTCAATAGAAATGGTCATAATGGGCAACCTAGTTTCACTCCTGATCTTATTGGGAAGGGTTCCAGTTTATCCCCATTACATATGATGCTTACTGATGGTTTTAAATAGACGCTACTATTTTAAGAAAAAAGTCCACTTATTCCTATACTCTCAAGTGTTTCTAATAGGAATGGATGTTGGATTTTATCAAATGCTTTTTTTTGCATCTATTGAGATGATCATATGTTTTTGTTAATTTGGTTATTGATATAGTCAATTATGCTAATAGTTTTCCTAATATTGAACCAGCTCTGCATTCCTGGTATAAATCCTAGTTGGTCATGGCATATTATCCAGCGAATAATTTTCTGTAATCTTTTTGCTAATATTTTATTTGAGATTTTAGCATCAATATCCATTAAGGAGATTGGTTTATAATTCCTTTCTCTGTTTTCAACCTACGTGGTTTAGGTTTCAATACCTGGTTTAGGTATTATGTCTATATCATAAAAGGAATTTTTTTGGACTTCTTCATTTCCTATTTTTTCAAATAGTTTATATAACAATGGAGTTAATTATTCTTTAAATTTTTGCTAGAATTCACATGTAAATCCATCTGGTCCTGGCGACTTTTTCTTATGGAGTTGATTAATAGCTTGTTCTATATCTTTTTCTAATATGGGACTATTTAACCAATTTACTTCCTCCTCTGTTAATTTGTGAAGCCTATATTTTTGAAGGTAGCCATTTATTTCATTTAGGTTATCAAATTTATTGGCATAAAGTTGGGCAAAATAATTCCTAATTATTGCTCTAATTTCCTCTTTTTCCTTGGTGGAAAGTTTCCCCTTTGCATTTTTAAGACTAAATTTGATTTTCCTTTTTCCTTTTTCTAATCAGATTTACCAAAGATTTATCTATTTTGTTGTTTTTTTCATAAAACCAACTCATAGTTTTATTTATTAATTCAATAGGTTTTTTTTTTTTACTTTTAATTTTATCAATTTCTCCTTTTAAATTCAGAATTTCAAGTTTAGTATTTGATAGGGGTTTTTAATTTGGTCTTTTTCTAGCTTTTTAAGTTGCAATTTAACTTTCTTTCTCTATTTTATTCAAGTAAGCCTCTAAAGATATAAAACGTCCCCTTGTTACTGCTTTGGTTGCATCCCACAGATTTTGGTATGTTTTCTCATTGTTGTCATTCTCTAGGGTGAAATGATTAATTGTGTCTATGATTTGTTGTTTCACCCATTCATTCTTTAGGATGAGATTATTTAGTTTTCAATTAGTTTTTAATCTATTTACCTCTAGCTTTTTGTTCAGTGTAGTTTTTATTGCGTCACGATCTAAAAAGAATTAATTTACCATTTCTGCTTTTCTGCATTTAATTTTGAGATTTTTATGTCCTAATATAAGGTCAATTTTAGTATAGGTTCCATGAACTGCTGAGAAAAAATTGTACTCATTTCTATCTCCCTTCAGTTTTCTCCAAAGATCTGTCATACCTACCTTTTCTAATATTTTATTTACCTCTTTGGAACCTCTTTCTTATTTGTTATGTGATTTGATTCATCTAATTCTGAGAATGCAAGATTGAGATCTTTCACCATTATAGTTTTGCTGTCTATTTCTTCTTGCAACTCTATTAACTTCTCCTTTAGGAATCTAGATGCTATACCACATGTTGCATATGTGTTTAGTATTGATATTGCTTCATTGTTTATGCCATCCTTTCTTTACCAAGATATAGTTTCCTTCCTTATCTGTTTTAATTAGATCAATTTTTTGCTTTTGCTTGATCTGCAATAAGGATGGCTACCCCTGGTTTTTTTTACTTCACCTGAAGCATAATAGATTCTGCTCTGGCCTTTTACCTTTACTCTGTATATATCACCCTTCTTTAAATGTGTTTCTTGTAAACAACATATTGTAAGATTTTAGCTTCTGGTCTAGTCTGTTATCCCCCTCTGCTTTATGGGACTGTTCATCCCATTCACATTTACTTTTAAAATGACTAATTCTGTGTTTCCTGCCATCTTATTATCCCCAGATTATGCTTTTCTTTTTCTTTTCCCCCTTATCCCCTCCCCAGTATTAAACTTATCAGCACCAGTTGCCTCACACAGATCTCCCTCTTTAGAATCTCTCCCAACCACTTTTCCATTGTTAGAACTTTCCCTTGTTACTCTTTTCCATTTCTCATTTCCTCTCCCACTTTTTAATGAGGTGAGAGAAGTTTCTATGTAAACCAAATATGTCTAGTATTTTCTCTTTGAGCCAAATATGATGAGTGAGATTTTCACAACATTCCTCCCCCCATCTAAATTCCCTCAGATATGATAGCTTTCCTTTGCCTCTTCATGAGATGTAGTTTTCCTCTTTTTACCCTTTTTCTGAAACTAATCCCTTTCCACTTCTACTTCCTTTTTTGTGTTATAACAGTAAAATCAAATTATACACACACTCTTTATGTATGCCCATAACAGAAATACAGTTCTAAAGAGTTCTTTTTATCTTTTATGTTTCTCTTGAGTCATATATTTGGAGGTCAAAATTTTTGTTTAGCTCTAGTTTTTTCATCAGAAATAAATGAAATTCACTGGTTTCATCGAATATCCATCTTCTTCCCTGGAAGAAAATTTTCGGCTTAGCTGGGTAGTTTATTCTTAGCTGCATTCCAAGTTCTTTGGCCTTTTAGAATATCTGATTCCAGGCTCTTTGATCCTTTAATGCGGAAGCAGCTAGATCCTTAGTGAGCCTTATTGTGGCTCCTTGGTATTTGAATTGTTTGTTTGTTTTTTTCTGGTATCATGTAATATTTTTTCTTTAGTCTTATAGTTCTGAAATATAGGCACAATATTCCTTGGAATTTTTATTTTGGTGTCTCAGAAGGAATTTGATGAATTCTTTAAATGCTATTTTTACCTTCTGATTCTATTACATCTGGGCAGTTCTCTTTGATGATTTGCTGCAAAATAGGATCTAGACTCTTTTTTAAATCATACTTTTCAGGAAATCCAATAATGCTCAGATTATTCTCCTAGATCTATTTTCCAGGTCTTTTGTTTTTCTAAATAGATATTTAATGTTTTTTTCTATTTTTTCATTCTTTTGTTTTGCTTGACTGATTCTTGCTGTTTCAATGAATCATTTATTTCTGTTTGTTCAGTTTTGATATTTAATGAGTTGTTTTCTACTTCTTTTTGTATGTATCCAATTGAGTTTTAAATGAGTTGTTTTGCTCTATAGAATTTTTTTCCATTTCACTATATATATATATATATATATTTTTTTTTTTTTTTTTTTTTTTACTGAGTTATTTTCTTTTTCCAATTCACAAATCCTACTTTCCTGGGACTTCTTTATGTTTTCCAATTCACATTTCAGGACATTGTTTTTTTTTTTCCTAATTTTCCAAATTTGTCAATTTTTTTCTTTAATGAGTCATATGTCTTTTCCATACTCTCTTGCAGAGATTCTCTTTCCTTTCCTTATTTTTCTTTTAGCTCTCTTTTAAGATCTTTTATAATTTCTTCTAGGCGAGACTTGTGTGATGGGGACTAGGTTACATCCCCCTTTGGGATTTTTTCTGGAGACTGTCTGGTATTAGTCTCTTCGGGATTGGAAACCTGCTCTATTTCTGTATAGAAGCTATCAATAGTTAGAGTTCACTTGGCTTAGGGTCTGCCTTCAGGGTAAGGAACTTACCAACTTCCTCTACAGAATAGGGATTTATAGATGAACAGTAGCTGTCCTGCAAATGGGCTGCAAAGAGGGGCCAAGCTGTGGGTGTGCCTCTGCCCTGGGCAGAGCACTCTGCCCCATTTCCTCCCCACCCCCAAAAAAGTGTGGTTACCATGGGCAGAGCCCTACTGCTATTCATAAATGTGGCTGCCTTGGGTGAAAGCCCCGAGTTGTGGAATGCGGCTGCACAGCTGTGCTGCTGTGCTCTGGTTGTGCTGAATCACTCCTGGTGCTGGATGGGTGGGTCCTGTTAAACTCTGGCATTTTGGGAAACACTCTATCTTTGGTGTTTGTATCACTTCTCTGCTGATCTACTGCTTTGCAACCAAAGCAGAGCAGCCAACCTGTAGTAGAGTCCTCCCTGCAAAGTCTGCACCTGCGCAGACCACACCTGCCCTCAGTGTGCTTCCGTGTGCTAGCCTCCATGTTCTACCTCCCTGACTGTGCTGGCCTCCTCCCACCCTGTCAGGATAAATCTTTTCTAGTGATCTTCCAGATTATTTTAGGCTGATAATTTGTTGTATTCCCAATATTTGTAGATTTTACCAGTCAAGCACTATTTCTTAGGCTAAATTTGGTAATTAGTAGGGAGGGTAGAAGGGGATCTTAGAATGAAGTATGTGTCTTCTCTGCCATCTTGATACTGTGCCTCCCTCCTTCTCTCCCCCCTCAGCCCCCCCCCCCCCCGCCCCAACAAGGTAGATAGATTTCATATGTTTGTAACATTGTTGTTTGGTTGTTTCAGTTATGTACAACTCTGTGACACATTTTAGGAATTTTTTTTGGCAGAGATACTGGAGAACTTGTCATTTCCTTCTCCAGATCATTTTACTGATAAGGAGTTACACACAAGATTAAGTGACTTGCCTAGGATCACACAGTTAGTGTCTGAGACAGACATTCTTTTCACTGAGCCACTCAAACAACTTATGCCATTAGTGTCATTATTGAACAATATTTTTGTTTGTTTCTCATACAATATTTAAATTGATGCATTGGAGTTTTGTTATGACACTTAGAATGGTTTTATGATTTACTTAGAATAGTTATTTGATGTTCATTAATTTTTAACTTAGTTAAACTACTTCACTAAGATTGTTGCAGTCTTAGGAGAGTCAAAGAAAAAAGTGAAACTGTTAATAATCTGAAATAAATTATATTGTATACCAAGACTATAATATGTACAAAGGCAAATACACAAAAATCATTGGAGAAAGGAGAGCAGAAAAAGGCTTCCTCTGTGAGGCATAGTATCAGATGGATCAGATCAAAGGAATAAGAAGATATTCAGAGATGAAGATGAGGAAGAAGTGCAATACTGGCCTGGGACTTAGAGTAGACAAATGTATGAAGGTGGGAGATGCAACAATGTGCATTAATTCATTTTGTCTCTATTGACAAAATCACTATATGGAATAATATAAAACAAATCCCTAAAGACAAATTAAGGAAGGTCTTAAATGCTAGGTTGAGGAGTTTTCATTATTTCCCTTCTGTAGATAAGAAAGAGACTTTGAAAATTTTTGAATAGGACATTTACTGTGATGTGAATGCTTGAATTACTACTTAGTATTCCTTTTCCTCAGTTCTAATTCCCCAAAACATCTGTTTTAAATCTTACAATTTTCTGTAATCCCCCAATTGTTCCCCTATGGCTTTATTTGTTCAAGTTAACCTTGTCTCTTTAACTGAAAAGAATGAGATTATTCAATGTGTGGTTTCAAGTCTTCTATCTTAGAATTTGTCTGCATCTTTATTTTTCTTTACTTCTTTCTAATCTCAGAAGTGTTCCTGACTAAATGTTCCCTCTTATACTCTTATCCTCCCTTAGATCTCATTCCACTACTTCTTTTATTTTCAAACTCCCCATTATTAAAGATAATTACAATTAATTTGCTTAATTAGACAAGACAATAAATGTGAAAAACAGTAAAATATCAAAGAAAATTTTAGGTCAAAAAGTTGAAAAAATAATTTTTGTGATTATTTTATTTTTTAATTGAAAAGTTTTTTTTTTTTTTTTTGTTTGCCTCAATATTTCAATTTAAAATATAAAATTAAAAACCCTCACAATAAATAGGCATAGTTGGGAAAAATAAACTCCCATACACACTAGTCATATCCAAAAAATTATATCTATTAGTTATATCAGTTAGATGGTGGGTGTTAACAATCCTTTAGAATGCTGGTTAGTCTTTCAAAGTTGTTTGTACAATGTTTTTATCGCATAAAGTGTTGTATTTTCTTTACATCTCTCTGCATTAATTTATAATAGTCTCTCCAACTTTCTCTGAACCCATCATTCCTTTTGTCATTTCTCATGGTGCATTTCAAACCCCACTGAACTCATTATCTCCTATATTCCAAACTTACTTTTTCAACTGATGTGCAATGCAATAAAGACCCAAGAGGGATTCCACTCTTTCTTGACCTCAGGCTAGAACTGGAGGAATGGATGAAAGTTGCAAAAATAAAAAAGATTTAATTTTAAATGCAGTAAAAAAAAAATTGTTAAGTAGTAGAGCTTTCTAAAAGTAGGATAGGCTGCCTTGGGAAGTAATTGCTCTCCTTCACTTTAGTTTTTCATGCTAAGGATGGTTAATTCCTTGTTATACTGTAGAATACAATACAATACAAGTTTAATTTCAGGTTGGATGATAATGATCCCTTGGGTCCTTTCCATTCTAATATGTTATTTTTAATTAAAGACCTAGGAACTCCAAACATATCCATCCTTGAACCCCTCAAATGAAATGAAATCTTTTAGAACAAATGCTTAAAGTTGTCATTTTTCATGTCATCTTTTAAGTCTCTCAAATAAAATGTGTTTTGACTTCTTTTTTTCTTGTTGGAAAAAAAATCAGTAATATTATGAAAGTATTTATTTTTTCTTCTTCCTGTTAAGTGGATAATTTTTTAAAAAATGTTTACTTTTCAAATTTATTAAATTTCTCTAGAATAACTAATTTAGTATCTTTAGAAAGTCACAGGATCATAGGCTTAAGAGAACATATGATTCATATTCAGAAGTTACCTTTGAGAAGCTGAAAGAACTTCAGGAGTCAAGATGATGAAGTAAGTGATAAATAACTGAAGTTATCCCATATTCACCTCCAAACAACAATAGAAAAAGCAAAAAAGATAGACTGAAACAATCTTTTCAACCAAGAAACTTGGAAGATTAGCAAGAAAGATCTATTTCAATGAGGTAAAAAAGGAAACACAGTTTAGGACAAGAAGTGTTGCAGCAAGCCAACAACAAATTTCATCTCAGCAAATCATTGGGAGATCCTAAACTCTGTGAGCAAACACCAACACCAGGACCCACTATGTTCACTAGCATAGTCAGGGGAACTGGTAGACTTTGGCTCCCCAAATCACCACATGGTTAAGGGTAGCTCCAAGAGAACAGGCATCCTCCAGCTGCCAGATCTCCCTGTGTTTCAGCATGGCCCCAGGCAACAGGCAGCCTGTGGAGGCCAGATAATTTAAGTGCTTGAGTGAAGCCCCAGGGAAATACCTCACCATGCCAAACACCACTACTAGGATCTTAAGTCAGCACCATTGTCCAAGTCCTCTCACCCCACCCTCACAGCACAGCAACAGACACTAGAATTCCCTGTAGACCTCTGGGCAACATCAGTGCAATACCAGATAAATAGCTCCAGGATCTATAGGTCCTAGAAAATGAAAAGTATAAGGCAGTGCCCCTACCACCCTGGGAGCAGAGATCAAATTTAAACAACCATGTTGTTGTTCTTATGGGCAAAACCCTAAAGAAAAACAATAAGTAGTTTCAAACCCAGAAAGAACACATGGGAGGGTTTAAAAATCATAAAAGAGAGGGAGAAGAAAATTGGGAAATGAAGTGAGTGACACAAGAGAATTATGAAAAAACAGCTTAAAAAAGAAAAGAACATTTTTAAAATCACAATTAGCCAAGTGGAAAAGGAGATACATAAACCCACTGAACAAAACAACTCCCTTAAAAAGTACATTTGGCCAAATGAAAAAGAAGTACAAAAATATGTGGGGAAAAGTACTCCTTAAAAAATAGAATTGAACACAAGGAAGCTAATTACTCAATGAGACTTCAAGAATCAATCAAACAAATTTAAAAGAAAGAAGAAATGTAAAAATGTTATTGGAAAGACAACTGATCTAGAAAATAGATCTAGGAGAGACTGTGTCAGAATAATTGGGCCATCTGAAAGTCATAATCAAAGGAAGAACTCAGACAGCATCTTCCAAGAAATTATCAAGAAAAATTCCCCTGATATCTTGAAACCAAAGGGCAAACAATTCAAACATCAGAGAGCCACAATCAGGGTTTACAGGACTTAGTAGCTACAATATTAAAGGATCAGAAGTCATGGAACATGTTATTCTTGAAAGCAAAAGTATTAGGATTACAACCAAGAGTCTTCTAAACAACAAAATTTAGCGTAATGCTCCAAAGGGGCTGGGAGGAGCAAAAGTCATTCAATGAAATAAAAGGAATTTAAGCATTCATAAGGAGAAGACTAGAACTAAACAAAAATTTGATCTTCAACATCAGGATTCAAGAAAACCTAAAAAAAGAAAATAAAAACATAAGAGACTCATTCAAGTCGAACTGTTTACATATTTATATGGGAAGCTGATATTTATAATTCTTTTTTTAAAAGAGTTTTAAAATTTAAAAGAGTAAAAAAATTAATTAGAGATTGTAGGAATTAGGTGAATTTGATTGAATTACTTAAAATAGTTAAAGAATGATAAAAAAGGATACATTGGATACAGAAGGAAGGAAGAGATAGAATAGGTAAATTATTTCACATGAAGAGACACTAAAGACCTAATACAGTGGAGAAGATTGGAGGCTTGACAATAGACATCACTTGAAATTTACTCTTATCAGTGCTGGCTTTAAAAATGTATAAAATAGAAAATCAGTTGAATATAGAAATCTATCTTACTAGACAGGAAAGTATGGAGGGAAAAAAGTAAAGGTGAAAGTAAAGGTTAATTGAAGATGATATGGGGAGAATTGAGAGAAGAGAGTTCAGACTAGGAGAGATGGTAAACAGAAGCAAAACACTGGTGAGGAGGGAAAGAGTATAAGGAAAAAGATGATAAATAGGAAAAAAATAGGATAGACATAAATAAACTAGTCATTATTTAGTGATCATAACTGTGAATGTAAATGGCATGTAATCTGCCATAAAACAGAAACAGATAGCAGAGTGATTCAAAAACCAGAATCCTACAACATGGTATTTACAATGAAATACCATGAAAGACACACAGAGTAAAAGTAAGGGACAGGCACAGAATATATTATGCTTCAGGTGAAAAAAACAAAAAACAAAAAACAAAAAAACAGAGGTATCAAATCTGATCTCAGATGAAGAAATAGCAAATATAAACCTAATTAAAAGAGATACGGAAAGAAACTCAATCTTGCTTAGAATGTTCAATCATTGTGATAGACAATGAAGTAATATGAACATGTATACACCAAGTAGTAGCTTCCAAATTCTTAAAGGGGAATCTGAGTTGCAGGTTCATGACCAAAAAAAGATAAAGAGCATTATGAAATGTAAAATAGATAATTTTGATTATATTTGAATAAAAAAACTTGCAAACAATACCAATGTAACCAAGATTAGAAAGAAAGTAGAAAGCTGGAAACAATCTTTAGCAAGTGTCTCTGATAAAGGCCTTTTTTTCTCAAAAAATATAGAGTCAAATTTATAAAAATTCAAGCTATTCTCAAATTTGTAAATGTTCAAAAGATATAAATAAGCAGTTTCAGAGGAAGAAGTCTAAGCTCTCTAAGTCACTATTTACTAGAGAAATGCAAATTAAAACAACTCTGAGGAGCCACACTATATCTATCAGAATGGCTTATATGACAAAAAAAGGAAAATGCTAAATGTTGGAGAGGATGTGGGAAAATTTGTTGGTGGAGTTGTGTACTGATCATTCTGGAGAATAATCTGGAACTATATTCAAAGGGCAAACTGGGCATACCTTTTTATCCAGCAAAAGCACTACAAGTTCTATATTCCAGAGAGATTCTCTAAGAAGGAAAGGGACCTACCGGTACAAAAATCTTTACAGCAGCCCTTTTTGTGGTAGCAAGATACTGGAAATTGAGGATGAGCTCATAAATTGGGGAATGGTTGAACAAGCTGTGGTATGTAAATGTAATGTGATATTCTTTTGAGATAAGAAATGATGAAGTAGTGTTCAGGAAAAACAAAAAATCACCTAGAAAGACATGTATGAACAGATGCAAAAAAAAAAAAAAAAAAGTGAGCAGAACCGGAAAAACATTGCACATAATATTAGCAACCTTGTGTGATAAATAACTCAGGTCTTCTCAGCAGCACAATTACCCACGACAGATACAAAGGGCTCATAAAGAAAAATTCTATCACATTGATAAAGAATTGCAGACTTACAGTGGATATTGAGGCATATTTATTTCACTTACTTTATTCTTTTTTGTATTTTTTCCCATTTAAACTGTTTTTTCTTTCATAACTATGACTAATTTGGAAATATGTTTTATATGATAGTACATATATAACCTATATCAAACTGCCATTTTTGGAAGTGGGGAGGAGTGCAGAGAGAAAAATGTAAAATTAAAAATCTTGTAGAAATTAATTAAAATTGTCTTGACATGTTATTTTAAAATATCAAAATATTTTTTTAAAAGATGGTAATCTAGGGAACATGCAGGGTTATATGATAAAGGTTTTCTTTGGAATTTAAAACTCGCAAGGCTGTGGGCCAGCTCAATAAGACAAGGCCAAGTATACAACACTTTACTGTGATGACTTAGATGTCTCTAAGACACACAGGACCTATATCATTGCACTCAGAGATTTTGAGTTAAAATATCAGAATATTAGAATAATTGCAGATAAAAAAATGAGAAGGAAAAAGATTGAGCCGGAGTCAGGAATTCAGGTTAGGGGAATTCAGGTTATTCTTGGTAGAAGTGAAGAAGGATCGAAGGTGAAGGGGAATCAGAAGTGAAGGGGGATTGGAGGTGAAGGGGAGTCGCCATAGCAATGTGAACAGCTGTGTGAGGAAGCCAGCCAGCAGTCTCTTTTTCCTCTTCCTTCTCCGCCTCCCTGCCTCTACCCATCAAAATCGTCATTTCCTATACAACACATCAGGACTTGCACAGAGAATAGGCAGGGACCATTCTTTCTCCAAGCATATATATCAATAGAGTATGGTCCAATTACTATTTAGCCTTACATGCTTGGGACCTCAGTGCATCAATTCTAGAGCCTCAGCCTATTATACTTTACTATGGGAGATACACAATCTACAAAGCCAGCAAGTCACCAGGTGACAGAAGCATCCCCAGTAACTGTATATTTTAGATTTTGACAACTGTATTTTAATACAATGCTTTTCTGTTTATTTTATATTCAGATAAGAATCTATTTATTTATTCTGAGATCACTGAATAGATATCAGAAATGTCATTATTTTGGCATATAGGGAATTATTCTGAGAACAGATCCATTGTAAGAAGAGGAATCCATAACAGAAAAAAAAAAGATATATTAGGAACTATTGATATAAAGTGATTGAAAAGAATGATAAACAATCAAAATTCTATCATCAAAATCAGAAACTATAATTTTCTTATAAGACCTGAGTTCATATACGACTATAAGTGGCAGTTTGTTGTCATATATAGTTTATTATTATCAGTATGATCAAAAACTCATCAGTATGTGATTCATCTGTAGCTATATGAAATCTGATAATAAAATACGCCATCTCACCTCCTGAACTGAACTGGATTCTCTTTCATGGACTCCCTATCATATCATAGAAAGCAGAGGTGAATGTTTAAGTGATTCAGTCACAGTACTCTAGTGTAGAATACAGACGAGAATAAAAGGTATTCTTTTTCCATATTGCCTCTGAGCCAGATTGTCTTCTAGGAAGAGAAACAAGGAAAGGTAAAAAAACAGCTAGTTTAATTATAACAGAAAATTGAACACATAGCATTAGCTCATCTTTCAAAAATATATTTTTCAATGTATTTTCAAGGAAAATATTAAAAAGAAAAATATGTAAACCTTAACTTGATAGGAAGATTAGAACTTTGAGTCTCTTAACAGCTGTCATAAAGATAGATAACTTATTCTTTATCCAGTACACATTTCTTAGTGTTCAAACTAAGAAAGGATTGAGAATGAAATTCTTCAGCATGTTCCAAAACAATAAGGACTCTTGCTTCCAGTCTCTAGATTAACCAAACCATTTTTCATGCAGATGCAAAATTAATTTTCCTAAAACAGAAGTCTGACCATTTTACTCACAAATCTTCAGTGTTTCTCTATTTCCTCCAAGGTAAAAGAGAATCTTTCAGCTTGACACTAAAAACCCTTCCCAATCTGACTTTAGTGTAACTTTACAGGTTTAATTTACATTGTGCCTCTTCCCATTAGTGAGAGGTAGCTAGTGTCAGAAAGATAAGTGCTGCTTATGACAAATATAGTCTGAATGATGCTGAGTAAATTGTTGAACTTTTTGATATCTCCAGGCCACTCTTTAAAAAAACAAAAAAACAAAAAATAAAAATAAAAACCCTCAAAATATACAAAAAAAACCTATGAGTTACTTTGCTTTAATAGTGGAAGTTCTTTCCTTGTTGAAGTTTTTCATACCAAAAAAAGTTATAGTATCATGCTAAACCTCAGCTTTCCCCATCCTCCTCCTCCCCTCAAACAAGCTCTCTCACCTATGAAACAAACAAAAGTATCCAACCTTTCATGCATTCTACATTTCATCCAAATTTATCTATTTGTTGTTCCCCAAACTATTATTACATCCTTTACACCTTTTGGATGCCTTTAAGTGACCTATCCAATAGGTCTGTAATGCACTCCATGTCTTAGAATCCTTCATTTTCTCCAAAGCTCAGGTTAAGTGTAAACTTTTAAGGGAAACCTTTTTAAAATTAAATGTTCTTAGTAGTTGGTATTCTCTTCTCCTTCTTCATATTTTCTTGGATTTACTATTCTGTGTACATGTCCTATCCGTCCCCATCCCCTGAAAGAAAACTTAAACTCCTTAAGGGAAAAGGTTGATTCTTTATCAATATAGTCTATCACAATGCTCTACACAGTGTCCACTAAAGAAATGCTTCTTGAATTTTATTAACTTGAATTCTCTAAGACACACAGGACCTATATCATTGCACTCAGAGATTTTGAGTTAAAATATCAGAATATTAGAATAATTGCAGATAAAAAATTGAGAAGGAAAAAGATTGAGCCTAAAACAATTTGATTTTGAAAAATGGAAGGACTTGCCCTGTGTTATGAACCAACACATCACACTTTACAAAATAAGGAACATCTTTCAATATTCTGATCACATATTCTCTTAACTGAATAACTTTGAAAAGCAGCTATTTATGGGAGAAATAATTTTAATCATTTATTTTAGCAATTAAAATAAAGAAACATATGTTTTTTTTTAACAAGTTCCTTATCAGAGAAGGGGGGAATACTACAACTCCATTTGCTAAGATATGGTGTTTATGATGTGTTTCCTTATTGGAGTATCCAATAATTACCGAAGATGCCCCTAAAATATGATTTAGAATTGTATTTGTATTTCCTTTACTTCTCAGTGTTTTTAATGACTTTTTTCATTAATATAATAAATTTGTGCTATGATATCAGACATACACATGTATCAATACCTTTCAGTTTTTTGAATTTTTTGACTGTGAACAATATGGATTCTTTTCATTGAACCACATGATAAATTTTCTAGAATTTTGAAAAAATGCTACTTAAATGATGTGGTGTTTTTATCTGAATGCAGGACAATATGACTCCTAAGTAAACAATATTTCTTTTGAGTATTGTTAGTAATTTTTAAAAGCATTTTTCTGTATTTGAAAATACCTTGTTAAAAAATTCAATTACTTTTCTTTTTCCACTATTCATTAAAAAAAAAAAAATCTTCATTTCAGTGGCTTCATGAAACACTTAAATTACATGAGTCAATGTCTGTGATTTCTAATCCTTTATGTTTAATTTTCAATTTTCATATAATGTTGCTTTTTAAAATCTTTTTATAGTATGAGCTTAGTCTTTTGCCAATCACTTATTTTGCAGACTTTTTTCTCAGCCAAAATGGTTCAATTCCCCCTTAAGTCCTATGAAACATTCATAAACAGGGAAAGAGATACAATGATCCGTGCACTTCTGGCCTATGGCTTTATACTAAGCAGCTTGTGAATTCCTATCCTGGTTAGTGGTTGTGCCAGTGTTTATATCAGTGGCCTTAGACTTAACCTCTTTTCTTCCCAATTTGTCATTTGTAAAGTGGAGATAAGGATACTTACCTGCTTCACAAAGGTAGTGTGTAAATGAGCTATGCTACTGTTCATAAAAAGTTCAGTAGAAATAGTCTGTATTAACATCATTAAGTCAAGGAAACTCTACATAACACAGAGCTCCCACCCCATATGTATATATGGAATCTCAGCTTCTTCTGTGATGTCCCTAATCCATACAAGGTTTTTGAAAGAAGGAATATGTATCTTACTTTACATAAAATGTGGGGACTGTGCATATGTCACCTGTCAGCCATATGTCAAAGCAAGATGAACTATTATATTTCGGGAGAGGAATTAACCTGCAGGCATCCTTCAAGTTTTCAATTGAATAATATGTATGAGCTGAATACCATGCACTACTTTAGCCTTTTAATCAAGGAGTCACATGAAGCCAAGAAAAGTGTATTATTTGTAAAACTCCTAAGATTTCTGAGCCTTCTCTGACAGATTAAATTCACAATATATTCTTAATGGTCTATACATACACACAGAGTTTGAATTTGAAAATAAATCTAATGGTGAGTTTACTTCTGCAAATTTTACTAAAAATTAATAACAAAATACTTTAATTTTATTCTTAACTAATAATTTCACAATATTATATTGCACTTTAGACAGGATTGATAATTTCATCTATTTAGTAATTTAGCTATAGTCATGACAACTGGCTTTGTGGCACTGAAATGTGAAGTGAGTTCCCTATGGCCACACAAATGGTATGAGGATAGACTTAAACCCAGGTTTCTGTGACATGAAACATATATTACATTTTAAAAATATAATCTATACTTAAACTCACATATAAACTAAAAGTAAAAAACAATGAGTATTTCATTTTCTTTTTGTTCTATAAATGCCAGAAGACAGTTCTGGTTGATGGATACCAAAAGCTAATTGTAATAATAATAATTGTAATAACTTTTTATAATCACTGCCTCTCTGAGTATTTCATGTCAAACACCTCTTTAGTGTCTTTATCTGTTTAACCTTCTGCTATTCTCTTTCTAAATTATAGGGAAGGCTATCATCTAGTTCTATACAATCTGATCTTTTGATGAAACTAACATCTTAGTGCCCTCACCACAGATATCTACATTTCTTCTGAGATCCTTCAAGGACAATGATTAAACCTGACACAAATCCCTGGTGGGTTTCTCACAACTCTACTCTGTATAATGGCAATAAAAATCAAGATTAAAAAGATATAGCACATATTTACAGCTGTACTTAAAACATTCTGTCAAGAGCATCTTGACATTGAGCATTAGCAGCAAATTATCCAGGGGTTGAACAAAGTACATTGTGTGCAATAGATCCCTAACACTGCTACCCTAAAGTACTTTGTATCTTCTCCATCCATGCAATTTCTGGTCAAAAGGGCATCTTTTTTTAATTCATATACTCATGAAAGCTGACTTTAGTATGCAGTTTTTAAATGAGATTCTGCTTCATTTCTTGCCTGGTTTTATACTTGGCCATATGAAGTCCAACTTCTGCAACACAGCAAAAGAAGAGATCAGCTGGGATTTGAACCAAGAAATCCAGCATGCCCTAATATTCAACCTTTGCTTTTAACCATACAGATCACACTAGCCTCTTAATTTAAATTCTTCGCCCTAGTTTAAGGATAGGTGAAAAGAAAAGTTTAGCTCAAGGGGACTGGCTCATTTTAGTTGAGTTTCACTTACAGTTCATGCCCACTTAGAGAAATGGATGCAGCAATAATCATTTTGTTATCACAAATATTATATGCAGCTCAACAAAATACTTCAAAGACAAGTATTCTCAAGGTAATATCTATTGAAATGCTGCAATGATAGTCTTTCTCTTGGTATTTTTTTTAGGCAGAAGAATAGGGAGGTTTGACTAAAAATATACCCGGTAAGGCATTTTTTTTCCAGTTTGAAAAATGTACTTAATTATCTTTAAGATATTTCTTTTCATATGTGCTCCCTGAGGTTCATCTGCTCACGCTGTACTTGTCACAGAAAGGCCATGTCTCTCCCGTGTTTGTAGATAGAGAATGGGAGGAAAATGGCAATTTTACTTCTTTAAAAAATTAAAGTAACTCCTGTCATCTCTTCTCCACAACCCAAAATAAATTAACCACAAAATAGAGAAACAATTCTGAACTTTCTTCATTTTCTATATTGTAAAAAGATAAACTTATAGCCACTCAGATGAACAGAAAATATTTTCCAAACCCAGGCAAATAAAATCAGGAATAATTAATAATGCTTAAGAGAACATAAAAATATCAAACTGTTTTTTGAGAAACAGATGTCAGTTGCTTTCATTTTGAAAAAAAAAAAAAAACACTAGAATTCAAGTACAAAAAAATACAAATACATCATCCCATAAAAATCTATTTTGTGTCCATGTTAGAGTTTCAAAGCATGGGCCACCTCAGAAGTGATAGAAAACTAATCTGGACTAATCCTTATATGTTGTGGCAAAGTGTTTTGTGGAATATTACAACATAAACATGGTATTGTGTGGTTTGGATTCTAGATTCCCTTTTCCACATTAACTCATCAGAGACATCTTCAGGTACAAAGAGAAAGCATTGATTTATTCCCTACAGGGAGAGGCCCAGACACTCACCTGGGAGCATCCTAACTCCCACCACATACTGGAAGAACCTGACAAGCTTCTGGCTTGTCAGGCTTTAAAAAGCAAAAGATCCAAGGCTTTTTAATTGAATAAACTAATAGGAAGTAACCGTCCTTAATCAATGATCACTAATATTGTCTGCTGCCTGTAGGTCATATCACTTAATGTAACTTCATTAACTTCATATGACTTCCTGCATTCCCGGGTTCAAGGCCTGATCTTCTGGCTCTGGAAATAGGGATCATGTGACTTAGACCTAGTCTCCTAAACTAAGAAAACTTCATTGAATCAGTTCCATTCAGTATGAAATTAAATTATTCATTGTGTAATTCTGAATTTGTTAGAACAAATTTCCTTTAAAGAATATAGTTGATATGAGGTAAACTAATTTTTTTGTACAGATAAATGTAGACTAGTAACAGTGCATTTAGCATAGCTCTCTCCTTTCATGTCAATGTTGATAGTAATGAATTAAAAAAAAAAAAAAAGCTATGTAATTAAAGAAGTGCAGCTAAGTAGCATAATGGATAGAATGTTGTACTTGGATTCAGGGAAACCTGAGTTTGAATTTGTCCTCAGAGGCTTTGAGTCTGTGTGAACTTGGACAAATAACTTAACACAATGCCTCAATTTCTTCATTTGGTAAATGAGCTGGAGAAGGAAATGACAAATCACTTCAATACCTTGCCAAGAAAACCCCAAATGAAGTCACAAAGAATTAGAAATAACTGAACAACAGAGTTAAAAAAAATTATAGAAAGAAATAATTCCTTAACTTTAGCTTCATTTACTAAGTAGGCCTTGTGAAAAGACTTCCTAACACTAATTGAACTTCTAAATTTGGTTAAAGAGAAAAAAAAGGTACATGAATATATGTGAAAGTGTCCTTCATCTCTCCTCAGCTTTTAGGTTTTGCCTCTCTGTTGCTTCTGTGGAAGAAATTTCAATTAAAGATGACTTAACTAGAAAAGCCAAATAAAATTTCATAATCTTTAGTTCATGGGAGATCCTGATTTGCTCCATTCACTCTTTTCATTTTCCTATACTTTTGGTGCTAAAGTGTCTTAACTCTTTATGACAAGTTAGGTGACTGATAGTTTGTTAAAAATGATTTCCAGTCCACTTAAGAATTCTTTCATATCATGAAACCAAGTGAAACATTCCACTGAATTTTGACTGACTCATTACTGCAATAGCATTAAATTTGTGCTAACCTCTTCTCTCCTTTTCCAACCCAAGTAGCCATTTTGAACTATCAATAAAAGTACATTATTTTCTTTACTTTTCTGATGCTTTACAAAACTATCTAAAAGTCAATGTAGAATCCCTGCTTTTCACAGTCATGAAAATGAGTTTTACAGCTCTCAGCTTCTTGTAGTGATTTTAGTTCATCTGTAATTGCCACCTCTATCACAAAATATCTTGAGTGAAATGTTAAATGTTCCAAGGGCTGGTTTCATCATTCAATGGAATCAAAATACCCTTTGAAAATAATGCCCCATACAATACTTGTATGTGATTTTGAAATGGATAGATTAGAATTTCTACAAGAGCAATACCTTTTAACAATGTAGAGATAGGGGCTGAGAAGAGCATCTATAGCTGAATTGCTAGAGAGCTCATTTCAAATAAAAATCTACTGACCTACCTACCCTCTCAAGGACAAAATTTGTCTAATGACCTCTAGGAGGAAAAACCATTTACAATGACTGTCATAGTTTAAGGGAGGGAAAAAAAAAAGAAAAAAAAAAACTTTCTTCTTCACAACTCAAATCTCATTAGGATATAAAAATAAAATACATTATCCTTTCATTTCTTAAGATAAATACTTGTTCATAGAAAACAAATAATTATATAATAGGTCTAGAAATATATCTTATTTACATAATGACTTCTCTTGTAATCATTGATCTGAGTCAAATTGTATATTTTCCCATACTCAGTAAGAACCAAGATATTTATATCTTTATCTATTTATTCCAGACAGAGATCATATACATATAGATATCAACCTAACATGTCTACATGCCCATATATGTCTTTATGTATCTCAGGAAACATATATATGTATAAGCATGTATATATGAAACAGCATCATATGTATGTATATATAGAGTATGTGTATTTATACAGGCACATTCATACTTACATGTAGAGGTGTGTGTATGTATATGGAGATGCACTGCTCCATGGTACAGAAAATTTGCATTAAGATTGAATCAGTTGCTTCATACTAATTGAAAAAGAAATAGTAGTCATACCTGCTATCTTGAGCCCATTGTTGTCTAAATGTGCATCACAAATCTCCTTATTTTGGGGTACAGCATTATCATATTCCAGTACATTTTAAGATCAGTTGGTCAATTGCATTCAATTATAAATGAAGTTGTTATTGCAGTAGCTGCCTCCTGAATATAAGTGAAACTTTACAAAAGGAAGAGAATTATGGGAGATATAAGAGGACTATATTCTAATCAGTTGGAATACTGATTAATACTAGGTAAGTTACTTATCTTTAGTAAATAGGGTAAGCATCCAAAAAAATAACATCACAAGTTATCAGATATTAAGACTTGCTTAAAATTATTTATCACTCTATTTTACATGAATACTCATTTATTCATTCATTCAGCTAAAGAAAGACTGTATCCTGAAAATCTAGATAAGATAATATAAAGAAAAAGGGGTAATCTACAATATCAAAGGCTAAAGGATAATAAAGAAGAATTAGGATTAAGAAAAGGCCTTTGGATATGAACAGACAATTCTCAGACAAAGAAATTGAAACTATGAAAAGATGCTCCAAGTCATTATTAATCAGAGAAATGCAAATTAAGACAACTCTGAGGTACCACTACACACCTGTCAGATTGACTAAAATGACAGGGAAAAATAATGTGGAATTTTGGAGGGGATGTGGGAAAACCGGAGCACTGATACATTGTTGGTGGAATTGTGAATACATCCAGCCATTCTGGAGAGTGATTTGGAACTATGCTCAAAAAGTTTTCAAACACCTGACTGAAATTTACTATTTAAAAAAAAAAAAAAAAAAAAAAAAAAAACTTACACCAATCAAGATGACTTTGCAATAGGAATTTTGAAAAGTGTAGTGAAAAGACGCATCTTTTATCAAGTAGGCATAAATTAGGTTCAGTGTTAGCTCATTTTGAAATTAACATTTGCCAGTGCCAGAATAGTTTGGGAAAATAAATTTTGATGTTTTTGAAAGGTATGTAACTTGTACAATGAATAGCTGCCATATAATAAATCACTGGCATTTTTCCTTAAATACAAGAGTTTATCAAGTATTTGATTTTGCATTAAGGTTACCAACTAAAGAGGGTATGATTTCCATTACAACTATATATTCTATTTTGTAATAGCTGCTCAATAAAATATTTCTAAAATAAGAATTAGAAGGAAATTATGCAAATTATTGTACCCTTTTTTCTATTACAAAGTAAACATTTAGAAAGAAGAATTAGAATTTCTGCAAAATAAAATGAAAATATTGCTTGATTTCTAAGCTACATTATTAGTCATGAAATCTAAAGTGAAATTTATTTGGTGAATGGGGTCAAGATCTCATAATATTTGTCCACACTGAAGTGGAAAGAGATATTGCATCAACATAAAATTTTAGTTTGTAGTCAACAACAGTATCCTAACTGAAATATGCCAACCCTGCAATCTGAGCAATATTGGTACAGCATAAGCTAAAGAGGTTCTGAATAAAAAGTTTTTTTTTTAATTTGACATACAGTACTCAGTGTTTTAAATTAGGTAATTCCAACTCATACGTGTTACGTGATGCCTCATTTTCATGACATAGGGCCTATATCCCAAAGAAATTTTAAAGAAGGGGAAGGTACCTGTATGTGCAAGAATGTTTGTGGCAGCCCTCTTTGTAGTGGCCAGAAACTGGAAACTGAGTGGATGCCCATCAATTGGAGAATGACTGAATAAATTGTATATGTGAATATTATGGAATATTATTGCTCTGTAAGAAATGACCAGCAGGATGATTTCAGAAAGGCCTGGAATGACTTACATGAACTGATGCTGAATGAAATGAGCAGAACCAGGAAATCATTATATACTTCAACAACAATACTATATGACGATCAACTCTGATGGACGTGGCCCTCTTCAACAATGAGATGAAACAAATCAGTTCCAATAGAGCAGTAATAAATTGAACCAGATTTACCCAGCAAAAGCACTCTGGGAGATGACTCTGAACCACTACATGGAATTCCCAATTCCTCTATTTTCGTCTCTGCATTTTTTATTTCCTTCACAGGTTAATTGTACACTATTTCAAAGCCTGATTCTTTTTGTACAGCAAAATAACTGTATGGACATGTATACATATATTGTATTTAACTTATACTTTAACATATTTAATATGTATTGGTCAAGCTGCCATCTGGGGGAAGGGGTGGGGGGAAGAAGGGGAAAAGTTGGAACAAAAGGTTTGCAATACAGAAAAATTACCCATGCATATATCTTACAAATAAAAAAGGTATAATTAAAAAAATCAAAAAAAAATTATCCTTTGTATAGCTTACCTTTTTTGTTATTGAGTTATCTTGACCAAGTGTTGTAAATCTCCAACATATCTAAACTTTTAAATGTCTGCTGATTTTGTTCTGATTTCTTTTTAATAGATCTTGTTGCTTTGATTTAATATTCACTTAAAACTTCTCAGCTATTAAGACATCTGCTACAGCTTTTACTCTGACAGAACAGTATTTCTTGGCTTACCTTCATGTTGACTTTGATCTTTGTTTTTGCTATTTTAGTACTGTATATTTTTAAAATTTCCATTTAAAGTTTTGCATTCCAAATTTTTTTCCTTACTACTTCCCTCCTTCTCTCCCTCTTCTACCCCAGTCCTGAGATCATAAGCAATCAGATATAGGATATACATGTGCAGTTATTTATAACATTTCATATTAGTCATTTTGTGAAAGAAGACTCAAATAAAAAAAAATGACAGATTGAAAAATAGCATGCTTTCATCTGTTTTCAAACAATAATCAGTTTTTTCAGTGAAGGCAGATAGTATGTTTCTTCATTGTTCCTTTGGGATTTTCTTATTATCATTGTTTTTCTGAGAATAGCTAAGTCATTCACAGCTCTTCGTTATACAATATAGCTGTTACTGTGTACAATTTTCTCTTGGTTCTGTTCAGTATACTATGCATCAATTCATGTAAAATTTCAGCTTTTTCTGAAATGATCCTACTTCTCCTTTCTTATATCCATATCCAGTTATAATCACATATTACAGCTTGTATGTATGAATCCCCAATTGATGACTTATCATTGATTTCTAATATTTAGCCACCAAAAAAAAAGCTGCTATAAATATTTTTTTGTACAGATAGGAAATAGGTCCCTTTCTTTCTTTTTTTAAAATGTCTTTGATATAAAGACCTAGCAGTAATATTTCTGGATAGTTTTGGAAAAGTTTTATAGTCCTTTGGGCAGAGGTCCAAATTGCTCTCCAGCATAGTTCGTTGGATCAGATCACAACTACACCAATACTTCCCCAATTTTCCAAACATCCCCTATAAAATCCAGCATTTTTGTTTTGTCATATTAACTAAGCTGATAAGTGTGAGTTGTTTTTAATTTGCTTTTTTCTGATCAATGGTGATTTAAGGTATTTTTATATTATTATAGCTTTTATTTATTTTTCTGAAAACTTCATGTATGTTGATAATTTATCAGTTGGGGAATAACTTGTATTTTTATAATTTGAGAAATAAGATCTTTAGCAAAGATATTTGCTGCAGGAAAATTTTTCTCCTAGTTTTCTGTTTCCTTATAATTTTGGTTGCATTCATTTTGTGCAAAAACTTTATAATTTC
Source organism: Antechinus flavipes (assembly GCF_016432865.1). NCBI lineage: Eukaryota > Metazoa > Chordata > Mammalia > Dasyuromorphia > Dasyuridae > Antechinus > Antechinus flavipes. The sequence continues at coordinate 115,698,170 of NC_067403.1, read as the reverse complement.
ATATAATCAAAATGATATAGTTTATAATTTTTAACATTCTTTCATTCTTCTTTGGTTCTAAATTCTTTCATTATCCATAATTCTGTGTGGGTTAGAAACCATTTAATAAAAAAGACTAGAAAGATCTCTAGAAGCAAAGCAAAGTTTATTATACATTCTCATGAGAATCCATGTGTCCCACCCATTGAGCGGACAATCGAAGGGAGGAAGCACCATAGGGGGCAAGGTCAATGCTTTTAATCCCTAAAGCAAATTCCCCTTCCCACCACTGACCCTCATCCTTATTGGCTGAGGTTCTTACATTCTAAACGCGGCAACTACCCAAGAAATTGAACTTGACCAATAAATACATGGTTGTCCATATTTGGTTGAAATAGGGAGGATAACAAGAAAGGGACTTAAGTATGCCCTTAGGAGAATAGCAGGGTGGAGACACTTTAAGTATGCCCTTGACTTAATGCTTAAAGTCCTTCAGGCCTACTCAAACTTTGAAATAGATGAAGGCTTACTGGATTTTCACAACTGTCTTGAAAGATCTCACCTTACCTCCTTCAAATTTGACAAATAAACTATTTCATTGTCCCTGAATTTGCTTATGACACCTCTTTTCATATAGAAATCACATACATCTTTTAAACTTGAATTGCTATATAGTATGAGATGCTGGGCTATACTTAATTTTTTCCATGATATTTTTAAATTTTGCCAGCAGTTTCTGTCAAATAATACAAAGGAACAAAGGAGCAATCCTTTGGATTTTAGATTTTTTGGTATGCTAGATTACTATTCTCATTTGCTATAATGTAATTTGTGCCTAATCTATTCCACAATCCAACACTTTTCTTAGCCACTGGCAGATTATATTAATAATTACAGTGCTATTCATTTATTTATTCCTATGCTCTCTAGTATTTGTGTGTGTGTGTGTGTGTGTGTGTGTGTGTGGGCAATTGGGGTTAAGTGACTTGCCCAGAGTCACACAGCTAGGGAGTGTTAAGTGTTTGAGAACAAATTTAAACTCAGGTCCTTCTGACTTCAGGCCTGGTGCTCTAGCCACTGTGCCATCTAGCTGCCCCTTTAATATTTTTTTAATAAGAATGTGTGTTGTGTTTTAACAAAAACTTTTTTGATTTTTTTATTGATTTGGTAAATTATACTGATAGCTTTCCTAATATTGAACCACTCTCATTCCATCTAGCCATAGCATTTGATCCTTGTGACAAATTGCCATAATCATTTAGCTAGTTTTTCTTTAATTTTTTGCATCAATATTCATTAGGAAAATTGGGGAATTTAGAGAAATTTCTTTTTTGTTGTTATTTTGGCTGTTCCTGGCTTAGGTATCATCACCATATTTATGGAATTGAGTAGGACTTCTTCTTTACTTATTTTCTTTTCAAATAATTTATTCAGAATTGAGATTAATTGTTCTTTTGACGTTTCATAGAAACTGGCAATTATTCTTTTGTAATCCATCTGGTACTGGGGATTTTTCTTTTGTATGCCCACTGATGTTTTTTCCAACTTTTTTTTTTCAAAGATTGGATTATTTATGTATTTTATTTCTTCTTTAGTTTATCTGGGTAATTTATATTTTTAAACATATTCATCCATCTCATTTATGTTGTAAAATATACTGGCATACAATCGGGCAAAATAGTTTCTAAAAATTGTCCATTGATGATGAATTCATGCAGTTTGGTTTTCATTCTAGTAGAATAGTTTTCTTCTTTCTTTTTCTTTCTAAATTAAATTAATGTTTATCTAGGTCATTCCCTCCTCTCTCCCCCCATACAATCAGTTTATGGCTTTATTTCACTTTTATTAATTTCTCCTTTAATTTTCAGTATTTCTGGTGTTTGATTAGGAATTTTTAATTTCTTCTTTTTGTATTTTTTTATTTGCATGCCCACTTCATTGATATGCTTTTTCTTTATTTAATTGATGTAAGCAATTAGAATTATAAATTTTCCCCTAAATACCACTTTAGCTGCATCTCATATATTTTAGAATGTAGTTTCATTGATGTAAAATTTATTTCCTTACTCCAAGGGGGTAAATACTTTGTTATGCTGCTAAGAGCAGGCTAAATCCATAAGAGTTTTGTTGTTGTTGTTGTTTTTAGCAAGTTAAGGGGTTTTAGCAATTAACAAGGGAGAAAACAAATGCCCCAGCAGTAACCAGAAGGAAGATACCATTAAGAGAAAAATGCTACGAAGTAGAATTATGCCTTTAACTGATGGGCTAAACCTAAAAAAGAAATTAGCACCTTAAAAAGAGTTAGCTATAATAAGAAGAAAGGTGCTATGAGACAGAAGTATGCCACTGACTGGCAGGCTACCCCTAAAAAAAGGGAAATATGACTTCAGAGGTTTTAATGTAGGACAGACAACAGTTACTCTGAAGCCCTTTTGACCTAAGAGTGATCTTGTCTGTCAGTGATTGTAAAAGTCGTCTGGCCTAGAAAAGTTTGAGGGCTCTAGTCTGTCAATAATTGTAAAAAGTAATACTATTTCTTCCCTTAGATTTTAGGGATAATACAGTAGTTATGCTAAAACCCTCTGACCTTGTTCTAACAATCTGTCTGTCAATGATTGTAAAGTCTTTAGAATAGTCCTACAAACATTAGTCAAATCTGTAATCTGTTGGTCAGTAAATGACCAAGTTCCTGGAAGAGACTATCCCTAAAATCTACCTGTAAACCTTAAATTAACAAATATAATCTATTGGTCAGTGATAACCAAATTCCTGAGACCACTCCCCAAACCTATTTATAAGCCACAAAATTAGCAAATAAGTAACAAGAAGCTTCTGCTCTCTCTTTTTCCTGTTAATTTATCCTCTTGCTCCAGGCTTTTTGCTAGTCTCTTCTGGAGCTGCAATTGGCATTACAATTATGATTACAATAAAACTTTGTCCTTTGACAATGAAATGCATTTAAGCCTGAAAATTCTTTTGAGTCATGACACTGGCCTATGACCCCAAACTCTTGGGGCCTCTCTTCCCAACTTCAACAATTGAAATCATAACTTGGCTTTCGGATTGGATACAGTAAAGGTGGAATTAAAAATAGTTTTGTCAATACAGAGGATTCAGCTAGGAATCCTACTAGAGACCTCCATCTAGATTAGGGTTATAATAAAGTCCATTTAAACAAAAGGACTTACCAAAATTTTTAAAGATCCCTTCATAATCCTATCAATGCTCCTCCCTCCTTTCCTCAGGATTACATAATCTAAACTATTTTAAGGCTGATCACCATGCTCACAAGATGTTCTAAAGAACCAGGCAAGTTTATAAATTAAAATCCCCCCAGAGAAGGGGATGGGTCTGCCACTTTTGTCTTTGAGGCTGCTTTGACACCTCCTCATCATGTGAGGGAAGAAGAAAATAGAATACTGGATGCATATCCTTTTACCCCTTGGGGAACTGCTCTAAAAAAGCAGTAAGCACCAATGTTACATTTTAATCAAATTGAATTAGATCTTAAGAGCTAGCTTAGAAGTGCTTGAACTTCCTCCTCATGTTCCAGGAGGATAAAACTGGACAAAAGGGGAGAAAGAGAAAGAAACTCTCTTTCCTCTGTGCACTGTCCTCCTTATAGCCCTGGAGTTCAGGTTTGGGGAACCCATTAATTACCATTCAGGTCACTTTAACTTAGTTGAATGCAGTTCTAAATTAATTTACACAGAAAAACATTTATCTCAACATTACCATTGATCATAAAATCATTTGAAGTTGCCTTATGCTAAGAACTTTTATAGTCATGTGATTCTCCAGAACAATCAGTGCCTATTCCCAAATCACATTAACCGATTACAAAAAGCTTGATAGACATTTTTTCAACCGAAATATAGAAAGTGAAATTGCCAAAGACAAACTAGCTGGCTCCCCTATGTTACACTGTTATTATGCTAGTTGGTGCCAGGGACACCCGGACTTTTACAAGAAATATCAGTGCCTAACCAATTGAGGGGTGCTGTGGCTGGTGGCTAAATCTGCCTTAAGCCACACTGATCTTCATACATGGAGTCCCATGGGGATCAGAAGAGACACAAAATTCTCAAAGGGGATGTCTCATATAGAGTCTTGTTGACTGGGGCTCAAGGACCCAAAGCCAGTGGGCAATAGGACCCAAGCCAAGGGGTGTCCAGGGACTCTTAATAAGTGGAAATTAAGGGTCCTTTAATTTTTATTCATTGTATCTAGCAGGCTGCTAGAAGTGCTGGCATTAAGAGTTTAAGTTTACCTTGAGTTGGAGATAATACCAGAAATGTTGAGATATGCCAAAGATGTTGGGATACCTGGACATGGGTTGTAGTGTTACCTCCGAAAGATTTTAGGAAATAAACTTAAGCATAGAGCTCATTGAGCATAGAAATTCCATAATGCTCCAACAAACCTTCCTGAGGTCTTGGGATCCCAGCTATAGGAGAACAACAAAGAAAAGGGGCTTACCTTGAAATGAAGAAAGTAAAGCTTAAACTCTTCTCAGATAGGGCCACCAAAATGTTTATGTTAGCCACCAAATGATGGAATATGGGGCGATAACCTAAAAGCATTTTGTTGTGTTGTGTTGTGTCATACACTTTTAATGTCCTGATCTAGTTTCCCTAATTATCCTACCTCAGTTATTCTGCTTCAGGGTATAACCATTCCCTCTTAATCATTAGAATATTTGATAGGATAAAGGTCTTATATCTTAGACATCATTTGAATATCAGGTGCCTCTCCCTCTCTGGTGCCTCCCCCCATTATGTCATTGTTCTTGTTACCTTATAAAAGAATCTTTGTATCTGACATTTGCTACAGGATTCTTGGACATGATAGTCTCATTCAGCCCTGGGACCAAACCATGGATCTATTTAGTCCCAGTAAACCTCTCCCTTTCAAATAAACTATTTAAAACACACTAATTTTTATCTTGCCTCAGTTTCTCTGGCATTACATTTTGGAGTTCCCAACGAGATATTAAAAACAAAAAATGGGAGTAGAGATTAGAGACATTTGGGTATCTGCCTTGAGCTTTGGGGTGGTTAAGGGTCTGGATTCTTGGACTGAAGAGGCTGGCCCTCTGGAATTTTTTTCCAGAATCTCCAAGAAAGAGAACAGTTTTCAGTTGTAGGCCGATGGTGTACATTCCACTTCAGCCATGGGAGAGTAAGTCTCGATGTCTTAGTACATAATCTAATCTGTTTACTTATTCTGTCTGTCAGTGCTAGCATCTGGAATCTCAGAATAATAGAATGCCGATGGGCATTAAAATCTAAAATGGGCATGATTCCAGGACACTGGATGATCCCCTCTGGTTTGGGTGTCTTCTTTCTTTCTTTCTTTATTTTATTTAGAAGATATATGCGTGGGTAATTTTTCAGCATTGACAGTTGCAAAATCTTTTGTTCCAACTTTTCCCCTCTTCCCCCCCTCCCCATGTTAAATATGTTAAGTATAAGTTAAATACAATATATGCATACATGTCCATATAGTTATTTTACTGTACAAAAGGAATCAGACTTTGAAATAGTGCACTATTAGCCTGTGAAGGAAAACAAAAATGCAGGTGGACAAAAATAGAGGAATTGGGAATTCAATGTAGTGGTTCATAGTCATCTCCCAGCGTTCTTTTGCTGAGTAAAGCTGGTTCAATTTATTACTGCTCTATTGGAACTGATTTGTTTCATCTCTTTGTTGAAGAAGGCCACGTCCATCAGAGTTGATCGTCATATAATATTGTTGTTGAAATATATAATGATTTCCTGGTTCTGCTCATTTCACTCAGCATCAGTTCATGTAAGTCATGCCAGGCCTTTCTGAAATCCTCCTGCTAGTCATTTCTTACAGAGCAATAATATTCCATAATATTCATATACTACAATTAATTCAGCTCCCAACTGATGGGTATCCAGTCAGTTTCCAGTTTCTGGCCACAACAAAGAAGGCTGCCACAAACATTCTTGCACATACAGGTCCCTTCCCCTTCTTTAAAATCTCTTTGGGATATAAGCCCAGTAGTTACACTGCTGGATCAAAGGGTATGCACAGTTTGAAAACTTTTTGAGCATAGTTCCAAATCACTCTTCAGAATGGTTGGATGTATTCACAATTCCACCAACAATGTATCAGTGCCCCGGTTTTCCCACATCCCCTCCAAAATTCTACATTATCTTTCCCTGTCATTCTAGTCAATCTGACAGTTGTGTATGTCTGAGAGGTAAACTATCCTATGTTCTTCTAATTTATTTATAATCTCATTCTTTGTGCCTAGGTCATGAACCCATTTTGACCTTATCTTGGTGTACGGTGTTAAGCCTAGTGTCTGCTATACTAATTTCCAATTTTCCCAGCAATTTTTGTCAAACAGTGAGTTCTTATCCCAAAAGCTGGGGTCTTTGGATTGTCAAACACTAGATTATTAAAGTTATTGACTGTTTTGTCCTTTGACCCTAACCTATTCCATTAATCAACTAATCTATTTCTTAGCTCATGCCAAATGGTTTTGGTAACCACTGCTTTATACTATAATTTTAGATCTGGCACAGCTAGGCCACCTTCATTTGATTTTTTTTTTCATTAATTCCCTTGAAATTTGTGACCTTTTGTTTTTCCATATGAACTTTGTTGTTATTTTTTCCAGGTCATTAAAATAGTTTTTTGGGAGTCTGATTGGCATAGCACTAAATAGATTAGTTTAGGTAGTATTGTCATCTTTATTATATTTGCTCACCCTATCCATGAGCACTTGACATTTTTCCAATTGATTAGATCTGACTTTATTTGTGTGGAAAGTGTTTTGTAGTTTTGCTTTTCTTGATTTTCCCTTGGCAGATAGATTCCTAAATACTTTATACTATCTGTAGTTACTTTAAATGGAATTTCTCTTTGTAATTCTAAGTGGTGGATTTTGTTAGTGATATATAAAAATGCTGATGACTTATGTGGGTTTATTTTATATCCTGCAGCTTTGGTAAAGGTGTGAATTATTTCTAATAGCTTTTTAGTAGAATCTCTGGGATTTTCTAAATATTCCATCATATCATCAGCAAAGAATGATAATTTGGTTTCTTCATTACCTACTCTAATTCCTTTAATCTCTTTCTCAACTTTTATTGCCCAAGCTAGCATTTCTAATACAATATTGAATGGTAATGGTGATAGTGGGCAACCTTGTTTCACTCCTGATCTTAATGGGAATGGTTCTAGTTTATCCCCATTACATATGAGGCTTATTGATGGTTTTAAATAGATGCTACTGATTATTTTAAGAAAAGTCCATTTATTCCTATACTCTCAGGTGTTTTTAATAGGAATGGAAATTGGATTTCATCAAATGCTTTTTCTGAATCTATTGAAATGATCTGGTTTTTGTTAATTTGGTTATTAATATGGTCAATTATATTAATAATTTTCCTAATATTGAACCAGCCCTGTATTCCTTGTATAAATCCTATTCGATCATGGTGTATTATCATGGAGATGATTTTCTGTGGTCTTTTTGCTAATATCTTATTTAAGATTTTAGCATCAATATTCATTAGGGAGATTGGTCTATAATTTTCTTCCTCTGTTTTCAACCTACCTGGTTTAGGTGTCAGTACCATGTCTGTGTCATAAAAGGAATTTGGTAAGACTCCTTCATTCCCTATTTTTTGAAATTGTTTATATAGAATTGGGGCTAATTATTCTTTAAATGTTGGGCAGAATTCACATGTAAATCCATCTGGTCCTGGGGATTTTTTTCTTAGGGAGTTGATTGATAGTTTGTTCTAGTTCTTTTTCTGAAATGGTCCTATTTAAACAATTTACTTCCTCCTCTGTTAATCTGGGAAGTCTATATTTTTGGAAGTAGTCATCCATTTCACTTAGGTTATCAAATTTATTAGTATAAAATTGGGCAAAGTAACTCCCTATTATTACTCTAATTTCCTCTTCATTGTTGGAAAGTTCTCCCTTTTCATTTTTAAGACTAAATTTGATTTTTCTCTTTACTTTTTCTAATCAGATTTACCAAAGGTTTATCTATTTTATTGTTTTTTCATAAAACCAACTCTTAGTTTTATTTATTAATTCAATAGTTTTTTTTTTTTTTTTTACTGTCAATATTATTAATTTGTCCTTTTAATTTTAGAATTTCAAGTTTAGTATTTGATTGGGGGTTTTTAATTTGGTCTTTTTCTAGCTTTTTAAGTTGCAAGCCCAATTCATTGATATTCTCTTTCTCTGTTTTATTCAAGTAAGCCTCTAAAGATATGAAATTTCTCCTTATTATAACTTTGGCTCCATCCTACAAATTTTGGCATAATGTCTCATCATTGTCATTATCTTGAGTGAAGTTATTAATTGTGTTAATAATTTTCTTTTTCACCCAATTATTCTTTAAGATGAGATTATTTAGTTTCCAATTACTTTTTGGTCTATTTATCCCTAACTTTTTGTTGAATTCAGTTTTTATTGCATCGTGATCTGAAAAGAACGCATTTACTATTCTGCCTTCCTGCATTTAATTTCGCAGTCTTTATGTCCTAGTGCATGGTCAATTTTTGTATAGGTTCTTTGAACTGCTGAGAAGAAAATATACTCCTTTCTGTTACCATTCAGTTTTCTCCAAAGATCTATCATATCTAATTTTTCTAATATTCTATTTACCTCCTTAATTTCTTTCTTTCTTGTTTTGTGGTTTGATTTATCTAATTCTGAGAGTGCCGAGCATTTTTAAAAACTAAGACTATAGATAACTGACTTTTGGATTTACAATTGTTTCTTCCTATATTTTGACCATCTGCCAATTAAGAAATGACTTGTAGTTTTAGGAAATTGACATTATTATATATTTAAGAGAAAAGTGATTTCTATAGAGAAATTAGATGTAAAAATTTCCCTTAGTTTTCTGCTTTGTTTCCAATTTTCACTGCATTGGTTTTGTCTGTGAAAATCCTTTTTAATTTAATGTAATCGCAATTTTATATCCTATAAGTTCTCTATGCTTGTTTGATCATCAATTCATTTTTTTAATCTAAAGATCAGATAAAGTGCTCCTTTATTTGCTCCCATAATTTGCTTATGCTGTATCTCTTTATGTCTTAAATCACATATCCATTATGACCTTATCTTGGTATGTGGTATGAGTTGTTACACTATACCTAGTTTCTACCAAATCGTTTTCCAGTTTTTCCAATATTTTTTGATAAATAATGAGTTCTTGTCCCAAAAGTTGTATCTTTGCATTTATCAAATGCTAGATTGTTATGGTCATTTACTATAGTCTAGTGTGTACATATTCCATTCCACTGATTCTCCACTCTATTTTTTAGCCAGTGCCAGGTTGTCATGATTATTACTTGGTAATACATTTTAAGAACTAGTATGGCTAAGCTACTTTACTTCACTTCTCCCCACTTAGTTCCCTTCATATTTTTAATCTTTTTCTTGTTTCAGATGATTTTTCTCATTTTTCTGGTCTTATAAACTAATCATTAGCTATTTTTTTTTTTGGTATAATGTTGAACATTTAAATTGTTTTAGATAAAATTTTCCTTTTTTATTTTATTGGTTCAGGCTATTCATGAACAATTAATATTACTTCTAAGTGCTTGGATTGAATTAATATGTTTTAAAAGAAATGTTTTATAATTGTATTTTTATTGTTCCTGGTTTGCCATTTGCAAGCCAAACTCTTAGGTATTTTATATTGTCTACAGTTGCTTTAATTGGAATTTCTTTTTCTATTGGATTTGTAATATATAGAAATATTGATGATATATCTGGGTTTATTTTATGTCCCCAAACTTTGGTAACATTATTTTATTATTTCAATTAGTTTTTTAGTTGGATTCAGTCTCAAGCAGTTGACACTCACTAGCTATTGTGACCCTAACCAAGGCACTCAACCTCTATTGCCCTGCCAAAAAAAAAAAAAAAAAAAAAAAAAAAAGGCCATATTTTGATAGAATTCCATTGTCCAAAATTTGGAATAGTATGCTTCTCTTTTATGGTGTTAAGAGAATGATTTAGCATTTGATGGGGATGTAACATATTCTACTCTTCTACTAATTTACTAATTTCTTTGTTCCCTGAATACGGGGGCTATTTTTTCCCTTTGCCTTTATCTCTTTACCATCTAATAAAGGACTTTGCATTTTATTGGAAATAAATGTGTCTTGAATTTAATAAAGTTGAATGTTACCAAAAGTGATTCTGGACAGGTTCTGGTTAAATAGCCACAGATCCACTTCTAAGTTTGAGATTAGAACTTTACGTTTTCTCTATTTCTCAACTTTTTTCCCATTTTCTTTTTCTTCTTCCATCCTTCTTTTGAAGGATGGAAGGGAGGTAAAGCAAGTGAACATCTACCATCTCTTTGTACTGCAGAAGTTCTTATAGTCAATTCTGTTGGAGTGGAAGGAAGCTGGTATAATAATAAATAAATGGCAATAAATTATTCAAAGCAATACATTGTCTTAAGATTTCCATAAGATATCTTTTAAAAAGTTGGCTTATAGTCGAGTTATATATTGAAACATACTTAACTCTTTGCTTATAGTTGAAATTACTTCATTGGAATGTTTAAGTGGTCTTGAGGAAAATCACACACTTGTTATTCATGTAATTTTGGTCTGTGATGTCACAAACAAGCACTAATAATGATTATGTTGAAATGTCAGTTGCAACTACACAAGTAAACTATTAATTTCATCTCTAAGCACTTAGCGGTTTTTCATCCCTAATCAACTCCTTTAAATTTAGTTATTTGACATAATAGAACCTAAGATACCTCATGGCATATCTAAATCAAATCAAATTTCTAAAAGCCAAACTTCAATTTGTCCTAAAATTCTACTATGAAATCTCCAATTAACTCCTTTATTTGACCTCTACCTCTAGAGATGCAAGTAGAAAAGCCTTCCAGGCAATAGTTAATTGGATATGCACTTTCCAAGTTAGAAAGATTGCAAAGAGGAAGTTTACATCAAGTTCTTTAGAGTTAGATTTCTATATTTAACTAAGGATTCTGGGTTAATTTCTGAGTTATTTCAAACAAATGACCCTCTTTATGACTTTGTCTTTTTCAGAAGACTGATTTTTGAAATCATAGAGTTTCAATTAAAATTATTCTTATTAATTTATATAAAAGGCATATGCTCAAAACCCATGGAAACCTCAAAAATGACAACTTGTTGTCAAATGGCTATATATATATATATCTATTTTGTTGTTGTTGTTGTTGTTGTTGTTGTTGTTGTTCTGAAAAAGTATACTCATTACTTGTATGTGGAATGATCTGTTCCAGTGATTTTAGCCTTCAAAATACTGGGTTTAAATCAACTGGATGGCATTTTGGTATTAAAGGAGTGCCATTCTTCTTAAGTAACTATATACTTTAAAATTTTACATGATTGTCTCAGGAGGCAAAATTAAGTTTCATAGGAAATGAATTTATGCTTATATAAATTCAGTGCCACATTAACATGTAAAGCTTTCCTTTGCAATATGCATAAACATATCAGACACACAATTTCTTTATAGCTTCCACTATGAAATTAATAGGTATTTTGTCATGGGGTAGAAAACATTTCCTACTTGACTTTTAGGGGTAAAAAAAGTAGTTTTCATTAATATTATGACTGTGAAGTCAATAAATTTCATTTGGAATTGTATTCTTTGGTTAGAACATTTCCATTCTATGTTCTTAATTTTTTTGTCTTTATGAAAAGTATTTTTTGAACTTAAAGGAAAATTAATGTTCATTTAGCAAACTGAAACAAGAAGTTTTACATATAGGAATATAAAGTTCTCAAAAACCTGCCATAATTTAAATGGATTTAAAATATGTAATCTGGGTTAGTGGTTACCAATTCTTTGTCTTATAAATAAGACATTTTTCTCCATTATAAATTTCAATGTCTCCAATCTTTACCTGGAGGGAAAAGACCAAAAAGCAGCAGCAGTATTAATAATTAATTATTATTTATACACAAATTAAAAATAAAAGACTTATGAAGAAAGATGTTGTCGATATTCAGAGAAAGAAATGGTAAATAGAACCATATATAGAATAAACATATTTTATATATATGTACATATATATATGCATATACACACAAAGACACACACACTATATATATATATATATATATATATATATTTATTTATTTATATAGCTATTTGTATCTAATGGTAGCCATCTCTAGGATGGGGGTGAGGAAGAAAAAAGGGGGAAAAGTAATTTACAAGATAACTTTATTGTATATTAGGAGGGAATAGCAAGTTGTATATGGTAGATTTGCAGTTTTATATGCAATCATCTTTTTTATTCTCCTATAATATAGAGATACTTATTTTTTCTGTGAATTGAAAACAAAATAAGTTTTAAAGAAGAATATGTACTCTTTAAAATAAGGAGCTCATTGCTTTCATTTTGCACAGTAGTAATAACAGCTGTTATTTATATGATATGGGCAGCCAAAACTGGAGTGAGGAAGACATATTTCTGAGCTTAAATATATCCTCAGACACTAATAAGTTGTGTGAATCTAGATAAGTCACTTAGCCCTGTTTTTTTTTTTTCCAGATTCCCTCCTCCATTAAAATGAATGGATGAAGAAAACATCAAATTATATTAATAACTCTGCCAAGAAAACACCAAACGGTATTGTGAAGAGACAGTTATGACTAAAACAAATAATCAACAATAACACATATACATTTACATACATGTAAAGTTTATTAATATCTATGTATTCACTATATCTATATCTTGTTCCTCTTTGATCAAATTCAGAAGCAAGCAAGGTTCAAGAGTTTCTCATCATCCACCCATTTCCCTCTTCATTATAAAAGTTCTTCCTTGTGCATTTCTTTTATATGAGATAATTTTCCCACATTCTATCTATCCTTTCCCTTCTCTCAATGCATCTCCTTTTTTTTCACCATTTTATTTTTATGTCATAATCCCAACTTATCCATGGTCTCTCTATGTAAACTGTAAAATTATGTAAACTAATTTCCCTAAAAATGACAAAGTTCTTAGTAATTTTGTATATGCACACACATACATGTACATATGTACATTTGTGTCTTCTCATGTTGGAATCTCAACTCTATAATCTCTTATGAATTCTTTTTTATATTTACCTAAAAAAGCCTTTTGAATCTTGTGTTCAAATCTAATTTTTTTTTTTTTAAGCCTGGTCTTTTCATCAAGAATATCTGAAATTCCTCTATTTCATTAAATAATTACCTTCTTCCACTAAAGGATTTTTACTGGGCAAAGGATTTCCCCTGAAGGATTTTTCTGAGTAATTTGTTCTTAGTTGTAATCTCAAATCCTTTGCCACTCAGAATATCATATTCCAAAACATCTGATTCATTAGTAAGGAAGCTACTAAACTTTATGTGATCCTAACTGTAGCTACATAATATTTGAATTGTTTCTGGCATTTGAATTATTTCTGGCTGGTAGATTTATTTTTTACTTGTTATGTGAGCTCTGGAACTTGGCTATAATATTCCTTGGAGTATTTATTTTGGGATCTCTTTCTGGAGGATATCAGTGAAATCTTTCAATTTCTATGTGATCGTCTGGATCTAAAATATTGGTGGCTTTTTAAACTAATTTCTAAAAAATATGATTTCTAGACACTCTTTAGCCATGGTTTTCAGTTACTTTAATATTTTAAAAATTATTTCTATTCAATTTATTTTTAGATCAGTTATCTACTATAAATGATATAATTTCATCTTCTTTTTATCTTTGTCTCTATATCTCATAGAGTCATTAGCTTCTAGTTATTCAATTTTAATTTTTGACAAATTAACTGCTTCCCTGTCCTTTTGGACCACTTTTTTTTTTTTATTTGAATAGTTCTTTTAAAAGAATTTTTTTCTATAGTGAATTTTTGTACCTCCTTTTCCATTTGGTCTGTTCTGTTTTTTGAATGTTTTCCCCCATAAATTTTCACTTGCTTTTTTTAACCATTTGATTATTTTTATTTTTAAGATATTTTCTTCACTTTTTGTTTCTTTGTTTCTTTTTTTTAAATCAAGATGTTAATTCTCTTTTCATAAATTTCTTATAACATGCTCTTTTGCTTTCCCAATTTTTCCTCTATCATTCTTTTATCTTTAATATTACCAGGAATTCTTGGTAGGCTTGTATTCACTTAGTATTTTTAATTCAAGCTTTGGTTAAATAAATATGTTTTCACACTGTTGTCTTTTTCCGAGCTTATTTTGTAGTACCCTGCTCTACCATGGCTATTTATAATTGTGTGTTTTTTGTTTGTTTCTTTTTTCTCCTTCATTTTCTCAGCTTAATTCTTGATTTGAAGTTTATGTCAAAATTCTCCTGGGCATGAAAAGCATGTACCAAGCTTCAGAGTTTCTAATGTTTCTATTTTCATTGCTATTTTTGGAGCTCTACAAATTTTCAAGGCTTTTAAGATTGTGTGATATGGGGAGGGGCATGGTCATTGCTCTCTTTGTTGCAACTCTGGACTTCACTCAGTAAAACTACAAGTCCTCTATAGCTGCAAATGCTAATGATCTTTTTGGCCATTGAAATGTGACCAGGCACCTTCATCTGCAATGACAGTTACTAGTGAAAATCTCTGTTTTAAAACTGTGACCAAAGATCCTGCTTCCTTCAACTGACCACAAATGCACAAATCTTTATTCTGGAATTGTGACCCAGAATTGTGAATGAATACAAACAGAAACACTGCAGTCTGTTCCAGCAAAGTAATTTTTTTCTAACCAGTAATCCCTCCATTTTACCATTTCTGAGCTGAGAACTGCTGAAGCTGCTACTACTGCTGTCATAAACATATAGGGTTTACAATTGATGCTATCACTCCAGCATTGCTCTGTTTCAGGCACCAAAACACTGTCACAGATCTCTCCTGTTGACTACTTAAATAGTTTTAGGCTGGGGAAACTTATGTTATCTTGACTTTTATTGCCTTTGCTACTGCAGAATTCAATTTAAGGCATTATTTTATAGTGGTTTAGAGGGGAATGCTAAAAGGTTTGCCTAGGTTGTTTCCTCTGATTCACCATCTTGGTACCAACCTTCTTGGCATGATATTGTTCATGAGCACAGGGTAGCAACTAATGATCATTACATTCTTTTCTATTCATTGTAGTTCTGAATATTCAAAAAACTGTATATTCAATATTATTTTTTTAGAATTATGTGGAGAAAAAGGTTAAGCTCATCAATTAGCCATCTGCAGAATTAAATGCTACTTTCTACCTTCACCATAACTTGGAAACTAATGTTCTTTAAATTTTGTTTCAGGAAAATTAGCCTGGTAGTAGTATGTAGTACACCAAAAATGGAGGTATTGAGAGAATAGAAGCAGGATGTAAGCTACAAGTCTACTGAAGTAGTTTAAACACATAATAAATGGGCTTTGATAACAGAGGTAGGAATGGGAAAGTAATAGGGAATGAGTCACAACAATAATTAACAATAATATAATTGGGAAAATACAAACTTCTTTGCAAATGATAAGCTTCTTGAGGAAAGAGATAACATGGTGGATAAACTTTGTATCTACTCTCAAATAACAGATTGGTATACATGCATTTCAAAATACAAATATTGTTGAACTAATTATACATGAAATATGAAAGATAGGGTAAAGCCAATAATGTAATTTATACTGAATTATTTTTAATCAAATATCAAAATCTCATTCACAAACAAGGGAAATAGATATTTTACTTAGCTATTTAAGCTAAATATTCAAATAATTAAGAGCTCCATCAATATGCCTTCAACATTTGTGTCTAGCAACTAATATTACAAAATACCATTAAAAATCACAAAGTACAGAAATTTGACTTAAATGAAAACTACTTTACAGTTTTAAACTGTTCAAAGGACAATAACAAACTATCATTTTTAGAAATTAAGCATGGTTTTCTAAACCTCTAAATTCTTAATTATGTAGAGAGATCACATTTCATGTCATGAAAATTGAAGAGCAAAAGAAAAGATGCAATTTTTTCTTAACCACAGGAAAAAAGAATAGGTGAAATAAAATACATGTTTTGTAAACATTTCCAATATGATGATTAAGGTTATGTGGGATTTAAAAGTAATATCAACTGGATCTATTTGAATGAATGTCTATGAAAACTGTAAATGAAATGACAGCTGATATAATATCAGAAATATATTAAGTAATTCTGATAAAGAATCTTATCATTACTTTGTATATAATTGGGAAAGGGTAGAAGATACAGTTTTCTATGTGATTTGCCTTTTATCTGGATTCTTTTATTCTGTGGTATGTTACAAACACATTATTCCTTATTTCATAAATTTTATTTCTATGTCTTTTATAGTCTCGTACAAGACTCTTCCCAAAGTGTAATAGATACAAAGAGATATATATTATAAGGAAGCAGCAGAGTAGTTTGATAAGAACTCTTATCAAAGCTCTGGAAGTTGATCTTTGTTCTTTCTTTAAATACTAACTTGACTTAGAATAATTTCTTCACTTCCATTTTTGTTTCCAGATTTTTAAAAATAAACAGGCTGCAGTAATTTATTCCAAATTACAACAGATTATTAAATTCAACATATTTTTCTGAAATGACTGTTTTGTGATAGGAACTGCAGAAGAGGCTAAGGACACACTATTTTATATTCAGTTGTTTCATTCACATCCAACTCTTTATGACACCATTTAGAGCTTTCTTGGCAAAGAGTGGTTTTCCATTTCTTTTTCTCCTCATTTTGCAGATGAAGAGATTGAGAAAAAACAGACTTCATTGACTTGGTCAATGTCACACAGTTCCTAAGTTTCTGAGGCACATTTGAACTTGGACAGGTGAGTCTTTCTGACTTTAGAATTGTCATTCTATCCACCATGCCTCCTAGCTAAGGATACAAATACAAAGCCAATAATAGTTTTTGTTTGCAAGGCTCCACTGTGAGATAGGAAGAGCATTTAGAAGTGCAATAATTTATAAGAATTTTTCCATATAGTGTAGCTGATGTGGAAAATACTTTTATGATCATCTGGTCCACTCGTCTTATTTTACAAAAGGTGGGAATGAAATTTCAAAGATGTTAAATAACTTGCTCACAACTATATGTCTTTATCTATTGGCATATTTGAATATGCAGGTGTGCATACACATATACATCCATATGCCTACATACAAACATGTGTACATATTTGCATTAGCATTGCTCAGTACCTAAATCACTTGCCCTAGAGTTAGTTTGATCTGAGTTTAAATTCAGCCTCAGACACCATGAGTCTGAACAAGCCATTTAAATTTTTTATATCTTAGTTTCCTCATGTGTAAAAAGGGAATAATAGGAAATGTATAATGGCAGAAAAATAAAACTGTTTATTCTGTCCCAAATGAAAAACAAATGTATATGAATGCATATTAAACCCTTGATAAATTGTCTTGGATTTGCTAGAACTAATCATAGGATTTTTCGAATTTTGATTTGTGTCATCTTGATTTTTGATTATTGATCTTTTTATACACTTCAATTCTATGGTAGAAATGATGTGGCAAAATCAGAAAGTATAAAATAAAGTAAAAAAATAAAGTATAAAGTATACTTTTATATTAAATTCAAACTCTGACTTCATTCAAAGAGTGTAAAGGTAAATTTTGATGTTTCCTTAAATTAGTTCTAATATATAAATGTATTAATTACTCTCTGTATAGAGAGAATACACAGCAGATGAAAGTTTTTCCAAATTTTGAAGCTGAACTGACTTAAAACCTCAGAATAATATTCTAGCTTCAAAGTTGTGACCCCAAGATTATATTAAAGGTATTCTAGAAACATTCTCACCAAAGTCTGATAATAATTTAGTAGTTGAAAAGAATAGATGCATTTCTGTCACCATAGATGTTGTAGAACAGTCAGCAATCAGGCAGGACTATTGGAATTGAAGCTGGATGATTTCATGCTGACAGAGTCAATAGCAAGCCATGAACTTTGGGCTTCTTTGAAAATAAGCTGCTGGTCTTGCCACTGTGTTTACCAAAAAAAGGAATTGGAAGTCTTTTCTCATGTAAAGAAAGCTGATGCACTTATAGGATCCTTTGATATTTTGGATTCTTTTGCTTCTGGAAGGAAAATAATTTGTTAAACCTAGCATATCATTAATGTCAGTCTTACTATTATAGAAAGATAACTGTGGTACAAGGTACAGAGAACTGACCTTAAAGTCAGGAGGACCAGAATTCAAATCCTGTCTGCAATAAATATTGGTCTGCACAAGACTATCTCCTAGTATACTAGAGGACATTCAAATACTAAGTTTATAGAAACAGTATCTACCTGCTTTAGTAGAGAATACTTCTTCACCTGAGAGTTCTCTATTTCATGGATCTAGTTCAATCTCTACTATGATTAATGTAAGTTCTCCATGCCATACTGCTCATCTCTTCACCTGAAAAAATGTTCAAAGACCTGGTCTCTACTTTTAATCATAGAAGGACTACTCATATGTATCTGGGGATATAGAAATGATTATTATAAGTATTCAACCAAATAAACATTAAGGTTTTAGCAACCGATACATAAATGGTTAAAAAGTAAATTATGACCTAATTGTCTATGGTTTCATACTAACTAGTATTATATTAAAGTATGCTTGCTTTAAAGGACTAAGTCTCTTAAAAGTCCAGAGACATAGTGCGTCATACTATAATTATAAAGAGTTAAAAAAAGGATGAGTAAAGTATCAAATTTTGCTTTAGCATTTGTTATAAGACTTTTATTAAGTGTCTTTGTTTTGCTTTGCTTTGCTTTTATTTGGATCTATATCATTGATATAGGAAACAACAAAAGTGAGAGTTCAAATGCCTTGCTTAGAGCCAAACAATTAGTATGTGTCAAAGATGGGGTTTGACCAGTTTTTCCTGAATAAGAGATCAATTCTTATTTGACAATGTTCTAAGTGCATGGTATTTTGGCAACATATTTGGCAATGTTCTATTTATTCTAATTTAAAAGAGAACTTCCATGTTAATCTTATTTATAAAGAAAATAAATTCTTTGTGCTTTTTTTTTTCTTTTTTTGCTGAGGCAATTGGGGTTATGTGATTTGCCCAGGGTCACACAGCTAAGAAGTGTTAATGTGTCTGAGGTCACATTTGAACTCATCTCCTCTTGACTTCAGGACTGATGCTCTACCCACTGCGCCACCTACCTGGCCAAATTTATTTTTTCGATATAGCAACACATCCTAAGTGCAAAAAAATCTGAAAAATGTCATTTTTTTTTCCTGAACAGTCTAAATTTGTGTCATAATTAAAATATTTTCATTTTTGTTCTTTACTCAGAAGCTTTGCTCAGGGTTAAGACATTATAACTTTACTACATATTTAAAAGAAAAAAATGGCTTTCATTTCAATGGTATTTTGAATTTTATCATCATTCACTTCATGATAACCTTGTGATATAATTAGTGCATTACTGTCCTTATTAACAGATGAAAAGGCTGAGATTGAACAATTCGTTTGCAAGAATAAAAGTATCATGCAAGATAAGACTGGAACTCGGAATATGTGACTCTTTTGTTCCTTGTCATTGCTCACAATTACAATGAATGAGGTTATAGAAACAAAATTCATTTTATTTTACATATTATCATCAGGGGAATTTTATAACATAGCCAGAGTCTTTATTTGGAAGAGATGATTCAGAGCTAAAATTTTTTTGTCTTATATTTCTCATTTCAATATCTACAAGTAAATGCTTCAAAATTACTTATAATTTTCCTCTTTTCAATGTCAGAATTTCAAGAACATTTTATAATGTTTAATTTTGTTTTTATTATTATTGTTGTTCAGTTGTTTTCAGACATGTCCAACTCTTTATAATCTCCTTTGGTGTTTACTTTGTAGAGATACTGGAGTGGGTTGAATTTTTTTTCTCCAACTCAATTTAGAGGGGGAAACTGAAAGAAACAAAGTTTGGTTTCTTACCCAGGGTCATACAGTTAGTGTGGCAAAATTTAAACTCAGGAAGATTAGTCTTCCCAACTCTAAGCTTAGTAGTTTCTCTTCTTTACCATCTAGTTGTTCTATTTAATTTAGTTCTTTTTATTAAAACAAAATAAAACATAGTCTCTATATTTCAATTGTGTTATCTATGTTGATTTGTATAGAAATTACACATTATCTAAGGTCACCAATTAAGAAAAAAAGCAAATATAGTGATTTTAGCATTTGCTCTATTGTCTGAACAAAGGAAATGTTTGCCATGATTTTTTTTTTTTTTTTTTTTGGTTAGTAACACTACAAATTACAGACAGTTATGAATTGCTTTACAAAAAATCCTCAGTAATGTGGTTTCCATATTGATCACATATTTGCTCTTGATATGCATGATCCAAACTCATTTGCACTATATTATTATTCTGATAGTTACGAATAGGGTTCACTATCATAGAACAGTTAATGAAGACAGCAAGTATTGCTAGAAAATGCTCAGGAGTAGCCAAGGAGGAGTGTAGGGGAGGGGAGGGGAGAGCTCAGGTAAATGACACAAAGGATATAGTATCTTCTCTGGTCAGGAGAGTTCAAATCCAACCTTAAATACTTAATAGTTGTGCTAACCTGGACAAGATGAAAGAAAGAAAGAAAGAAAGAAAGAAAGAAAGAAAGAAAGAAAGAAAGAAAGAAAGAAAGAAAGAAAAAAGGAAAAAAGGAAGGAAGAAAGAAAGAAAATGGAAGGAAGGAAGGAAGGAAGGAAGGAAGGAAGGAAGGAAGGAAAGAAGGAAAAATAGAAGGAAGAAAGAAAGGAAGAAATGAAAGAAGAAGGGGAGGAATGCAGGAAGAAAGGAAGAAGGAAGGAAGTAAAAAGGAAGGATGGAAAAAAGAGAAAAAGAAAAAAAAACAAAGAAACAAAGTAGGGAGGAAAGAAAGAAGGGAGAGAGGGAGGAAGAAAGGAAGGAAGAGGGAGAGGGAGGGAGGGAGTAAAGGAAAGGAGAAACAGAAAAAACAAATTTAGGAACTGGAATCAGAAGGTTTGATTTTCATTCTACACCCAAATACAATTAGCTATGAGACTGTGGGCCAAGACAGAGGCATTGAGTCCTAGAATTTTAGAGTTAGAGCTTGAGTTAAAAATCAACTAGAATAATTTATATATTTTATCAGTGAGGAAGCCAAGGACCAGGAAATAAAGTGACTTACCCAATGTAATAAAGCTCAGGGAATACAACTCATCAAATTTCTATTCTCCTATGGACTTTTATTTAGCCATGATACTTGTCATGTATTCGACTATTAGTTCCTTAAGGATGAGTTCATGTTTATTATTGCTGCCATTACAAAATAACCTCAACCTTTTCATAATTCTTTGGTGGTGTTCAAATCTCTACCTTGTTACTATTCTTTTACATGTCGTGTTCTGCAAATGATTTATTATACAGATAGCTTAGATAAGTTTATTTTTTATAATTGCATAAAATTATTGGGGCATATATTCATGTTCCATAGACATGATGAAGGCAAATCTGAACAACTTTAAGAGCAAATGAGATGATGGGGATGATGTCTAATTTGTCTTATTCTCACATGATTTTGATTTCTTAGCACATAGGTTGGAGATTATTATGAGATTTTGGGAGAGTGTTGCTAAAAAAATTACTATTATTATCTTATTATCTTAATTAAATTGATTGTATAAGTATATGTACAAGTATATAAGTGTATAAGTCTCAATTCCTTAGCCTTGCTAGGTTACTCAAGTATGATCAGGAAATTTGAGTTACAATTCTGCTCTTGAGATTTTTTCCCTCCACCCACATTCTGGGGGGAAAAAAAAAAAAAAAAAAAAAAACCTTGCTTAATCTGAAGATCAAGCTTTTTGATTTAGGCTGTTCTAGCAACTATAAGATTCTCAAAATCATGTCTGTTATATAGTTAAGGGTTTTTCTGAAGGAGTGGTTCAGAATTGTAATATCAAGCTGATGTTAAGAGTATTTTTTTATTTATTTTTACATTTTAGCCAATAAGAAGACTCAAGATTTGGGGCTTTTTCTGCCCTCTTGATGTTTCTCTTTTTGTTACACTTCATTCTGTGTCTTTTGCCTATTGAGAAACCAATAACCCTTTTTTATTAAGAAACTGTGCACTTGATAATGAAAGGAATATTCTGGCAACTTTATTGCTTTATATCACAACAATCATCATCAAAGTATTTTCTTCATCAGAAACCTATAAAGTAATACAAAAATCATGAATCAGTTTACAGAGATATGGAAACTAAGGATTATGGAGAATAGGGGGTGTTTTTGTTTTTAGAAAGTGTAAGAGTCAGGACTTGAACCCTAATTTCTAGGAACTCCAGATCTAGTATTAGGCTGTTCTTTTCTTTACATCTTTGTATATTAAGAGATATCTCTTATCTCTTATCTAAAATCTTACACTTGGATTAAAAAAAAAAAAAAACAATTACAGAGCTTGTTGGAAAATATTCTATGGGTTTTAATGGACTTATTTTTCAATATAGGTTAATATGATGGACAAAAATAAAGTTATATAATTTTAAAATAATGTGATGTTAACCTACGTTAACAGAGATATAGCTTCCCACAGTGATCATTCTGCTATAATCTATTTTAGTTAGATCACATTTATCTCTTAATATTTAGGACAATACCCTTCAAGGTTCACAACATATAGTATTGAAATACTACCTGAAACTTCTATTCCTACCACCTGAATTATATTTTCTCTTCCTTAGGGCTCAAGATGAAATTACTCCTATGCATGCATAGTGACATCAGACTAAGACTTGCCTTAGCTTTTAGTGCTACATTATCTTCTTTGTATTCTAGGGAGTTATCAACTGAAATATGAATTTTTATGCTATTAGCACCATGTCTGTCACATAAAGGCTAATGATTATTATTATCATTATAAGTATAAGTTTCTCCATGATTAAATTTTCATATCTGTATAATGGGATCAAAATTATCTTTTCTATATGCCTCACTCTCATAATCAAAATGAGATAATACTTGTAGAAATGTTTTAATCATATCAAATAACACAAATGTCAAAATATTATTCATTATTTTGAAATTGCAGTGACCTGAAGGGTGATCAAAAAAAAAAAAAAAAGTTGGGTCTAAATAGGATGCTATCTATCATCAATAACGACTTTTTAAACTTTTTTCAAATCTTGTACTTTATATCACTTTAATGTTCAAATATGTTTCCAAGATTCTCTAATGAGAAATCCTTTCTTTCTTACAACCTATATATGAAGATCACTCACTGGTTCTTCCCAAGCCTTATCTTCTCTAGGATAAGTCATCTAAGTTCTTTCAATCTATTATTGTACCATGTGGACTCAAGACCTTAATTATCATAACTGCCTTTTTCTATATCCTTCTCACCTTATAAATGTTCTTATTAAACAGGACACCGAGAATTGAATGCAATTATATAAATGTGGTCTAATCAAACTAGATTGAAGCAAAATGATCACTGTGGGAAGCTGTATCTCTGTTAATATAGGTTAACATCACATTATTTTAAAATTGTATAACTTTATTTTTGTCCATCATATTAACCTATATTGAAAAGCAAACCCATTAAAACCCATAGATTATTTTCAAACAAGCTCTATAATTGCTTTTTTTAAAATCCAAGTGTAAGATTTTAGATATAATATTGCAAAGTGAAATGTAGGCCTTAGAGAAATTAGGAAGACCGAGATTCAAATCCCATGTCTGAAACTTAACAACTCAGAGACCTTGAGTAAATCATTTAATCTAAATATCTGTTTATTCATCAATAAAAGAAGAAATTGTATTGGATGTTCTTCAACATCCCATCTCACGCTTAATCTATGATCCTAATATTTGATATTTAACCTGATGGAATTTCAGCTTTACCTTGAGCAAATGTTCTGATCTGTGAAAATAATTGTGGATCCTGACTGTTATCCAGTATTTTGGCTATTGATCCCAGCTTTGTGTTTTCTACAAATTTAACCAGCATGCCATTTCTGCTTTTATCTGAGTCATTGAAAAAATGTTAAATACAGTATGACCAAGAACAGATTCCTAGGGCACTCCATTGGATACTTCTAGCAAAGATGACATTTAGTCAGTAGCAGTCTGGCTGTTTGAACAGCTCTGAATATATCCAGTTGCCCTATTGTCTGCCTCTCTTATCTCTACTTATCTCATAAAAATAATTCGAGAGACATCTTATCAATGCTTTGCTAACATGTAAGTGAAGTATATATCCTATATTCTCCCAATCTAGCATTTAGCAACCCTACTTAAAAAAAAATCAATCTTTCATTTTGTTTGTTATGTAGTTCCTGATGATCATAACTCTCATTTTTAGATTATTACTAATCATGATTTTTTTTTTTAAATCAATCTTAAAGTTTCCCTGGGAATCAAAGTCAAATTCATTGACTTAAACTTTGCAAACTTTCTTCTCTTCCTTTCTTTGAACACCAGACAATATTTCTTTATCTACAGTTATGTGATAGCCTTCCTATTTTCTATGGTTTTTGAAATATCATGGGCAGTGCCTCAGCAATCAAATACATAATTCTATCAGTATTCAATGACATAGTCAATTAGGTCAAGCAATGAATTGAGCCCTAAATGCTATCTTATTTTAGGTATCAACGCTGTTATTCTTTTTTTGTACTGTCCTTTCCAAGTCAAAGGTCATTTTGAAAAAACAAAACAAAGCAAAACAAAAAAACAGAAGCAAAATAATACTTGAGTAGATCTGCCTTCTCTTTGGATCCAGGTAACAAATCACCTGATCTTCCCTGAGAAGCAGTATATCCCTTCCTTGATACATCTTTTCCACCAATATTGTTTAAAAAACAAAAGAAGCACACTCTCTGTTTTTCTTAACTTTCCTCATCAGCCTCACCTCATTCTAAACTTTGGCACGCTGAGCATATTCCTACACAATATACATACTTTTATATTCATCCAATCCTTTCTTTCTTTCTTTTCCTCTTGTATTCATATTAAAAAAAAATGCAAGATCGTATCTATACCAATATCTTCAGGTAACTTTTATTTTTCTCCCAGATGGTATTGTTTTCCTTTGTGTCTGTAATTCCACATGTGAGAAAGCTCTTTTCTTGAGTTTGATCTTGATCTTAAAGGAGCTTAGTCTCATTTAAATGAAGTGGAGTGTTCAGGAAGCTTAGAACAATGACTCTATGGAAGTTACTTTATTTACTCAGATACATGATTTTTTTTTTTTTTGACCCATCACAGAGATAGTATTAATGTCTTAGCTGGAAGAGGTACTTTTTTTTTCCCAAATGGGTATAAAATGTCCCAAATCTCTTTGTTGTTGTCTATTTTGTTTGCTGAGAGGTACAACTTGCATTCAGATTGTGACAGGTATTATAAAAGTTCATATCATTGTACTTTCCTAGTAATTAAAAGTGGTGTTTTTAAAATTTTATTTCCTGTAAAGGGTTTTGAACAAGTTTTTTTTTTTTTTTTTTTTTGATCTTCAAGATTATCTGTAAAATAATCCAAAAAGTTCTTCTATATGAATTTTCTGGTGACATTTAGTCACTTGAGGTGTCAAATGGACAATTATTTGTGACAATACTGATATTAAGCAGGCAAAAGCAAAAAGAAAGTGTTAGAAGACTCAGGGAAGATTTACTTATATTTTCTTACTGATGGTCCTACCTACTTACAACAATGAAAAATTTCTAAGTGTTGACTAAATATATTCTTGTGTATATATATATATATATATATATATATATGTATGTGTATATATATGTATATGTACATATTGTTTTTGCATCATCATTTCAAAAGAAAAACTAACATGTATTGTTTTTGAAATACATACATGGAATGTAAGATTTAAAGAAAATGCATACATTCTGGTATTTATCTATTTGGCACAGTAGATTGAATTCTGGGTATGGAGTCAGAAAAAACTCCTGTTACTGAATTCAAATCTAGCATCAGATACTTATAAGCTGTGTAACTCAGCAATTTCCTTTTCACTTCTATTTTCTTTTTGTCTCAGTTTCCTCATCTGTAAAATGAGTTGGAAAAGGAAGTGGCAAACCACTCCCACGATTTAAAAAAAAATACAAATAGGGTCACAGAGAATCAGACATGAATGAAACAACTGAATAACAACATTCAAAAATTTACGTTTGAAATATCCCATATATCCACCAAGCCAAAAAAACTGCATTTCATCTCTGTGTTCAGGATTTATCATTTTTATTATTTTCAGTGTTATTTTTCATTTACATTATTTAATTCATTTTGTATATTGTTTTATTGGTTTTACTTTATTCTGTATCCACTGATATAAGTTATTATAGGACTCTTTCAGCTTTTGATACTTTTCCTTTCTTATAGCACAACAATGTCCCATTGTATTCTTATATCACAATTTGTTTAGATATATCCCAACTGATCACCGACCACTTTCTTTTCCCTTTTTGTTACCATATAATGTTCTGCTATAAGTATGTTGGTATATATACAATTTTTCTTTTCCTCTTTGACCTGGATTTTTTGTACATTATTTGTATCATGAGGTTAAAGGGTATGCAATATTTAGTGACTTTTTTGGGGGGGGCATAATTCCAAGTTAATTTCCAGAATGGTAAGATCAATTTATTATTTCTAGATGTGCCTATCTTCCTATAGCTACGACTACTCTTTTATTATTTTTACTAATCTTACAGGTATGAGGTAAAACCTTGGAGTATTTCTTAATTTGAATTTCTTATTAATAATGATTGGAAGAAATTTTTTCATGTTTTACAGTTAATTTGAATTTATTTTAAAAAGTAAATAATTTAACCTCATAAGATTGGGGAATGGCTCTTTGTCCTCTGTATTTGTGTGTGTCCTCTTTGTATTTTGGAAATTTGCTTTCATCCCCAATTCAGATATGTATGCATGTATACATATATACATATATATATATATATATTATATATATATATATATATGTATGTGTATATATATATATTGTATATGTACATATTGTTTTTGCATCATCATTTCAAAAGAAAAACTAACATGTATTGTTTTTGAAATACATACATGGAATGTAAGATTTAAAGAAAATGCATACATTCTAGTATTTATCTATTTGGCACAGTAGATTGAATTCTGAAGTATGGAGTCAGAAAAAACTCCTGTTACTGAATTCAAATCTAGCATCAGATATTTATAAGCTGTGTAACTCAGCAATTTCCTTTTCACTTCTATTTTCTTTTTGTCTCAGTTTCCTCATCTGTAAAATGAGTTGGAAAAGGAAGTGGCAAACCACTCCCACGATTTAAAAAAAAAATACAAATAGGGTCACAGAGAATCAGACATGAATGAAACAACTGAATAACAACATTCAAAAATTTACGTTTGAAATATCCCATATATCCACCAAGCCAAAAAAACTGCATTTCATCTCTGTGTTCAGGATTTATCATTTTTATTATTTTCAGTGTTATTTTTCATTTACATTATTTAATTCATTTTGTATATTGTTTTATTGGTTTTACTTTATTCTGTATCCACTGATATAAGTTATTATAGGACTCTTTCAGCTTTTGATACTTTTTCCTTTCTTATAGCACAACAATGTCCCATTGTATTCTTATATCACAATTTGTTTAGATATATCCCAACTGATCACCGACCACTTTCTTTTCCCTTTTTGTTACCATATAATGTTCTGCTATAAGTATGTTGGTATATATACAATTTTTCTTTTCCTCTTTGACCTGGATTTTTTGTACATTATTTGTATCATGAGGTTAAAGGGTATGCAATATTTAGTGACTTTTTTGGGGGGGGCATAATTCCAAGTTAATTTCCAGAATGGTAAGATCAATTTATTATTTCTAGATGTGCCTATCTTCCTATAGCTACGACTACTCTTTTATTATTTTTACTAATCTTACAGGTATGAGGTAAAACCTTGGAGTATTTCTTAATTTGAATTTCTTATTAATAATGATTGGAAGAAATTTTTTCATGTTTTACAGTTAATTTGAATTTATTTTAAAAAGTAAATAATTTAACCTCATAAGATTGGGGAATGGCTCTTTGTCCTCTGTATTTGTGTGTGTCCTCTTTGTATTTTGGAAATTTGCTTTCATCCCCAATTCAGATATGTATGCATGTATACATATATACATATATATATATATATATATATATATATATAATGTGTGTATTTATAAATATATATGCATAAATACCTTTTGTAAATTAGCCTTCATCCTCTATTCTCTCTATATATAATGTGTGTGGGTGTGCTTATATGTGTGTAGGCAGAAACCAAGACACAAAGAAAGAGATAGACAGAAGAGAGAAATGTTTGGTCACATATTAATACCAAATTCATTCTTAGCATTTGTAAAATTCATGTTTTAAAAGTGTTTCTTTTTTTATTTTGTAGAATAACGTGTGAAATAAATATAAAATTATGTGCTTTGTTTAGAAGTTTTTCTTACCATTTAGAAAAAGAAAAACTTGGAAACAGTTTGGCTTATTATGGACAGTCTTATATCTCTATAGAGCTCACCTCACTGCTAAGGTTACATAGGTGAAACAAAGAACTAATAGGAATTCAATTTCAATTTACATTGCTGCACAAGCATATTTTAAAATCTAAAATATAATTTAATATTATGGGTTTAAACATATTAAAATTATCTCCTTTCAATGAAATATTCCTTGTTTCAGCTCTTTGAGAAACTCAAGGGCAAGAGGCCAGAAGAAATCAGGATACCACTATCTTTCAGCTCCCAAACTGTTGGATTTGGTCTTTTTTCCTCTCTTTTTAGGACACAGAAAGAAAAGTTCCTTATCTATAATGTCCACATTAATAATCAAATGCCCTTAACTAGTGTCCATTTCATCACCTTGAAGCTTTTTGGAAAATTAAAGAACATTTCCAAAACTAGATGAGAAGTCAACAAAAGCAAACCTACAAGCATAGCAAACATTACAGATATTACACTTAGTTTTGTATTCCAAAGGCGTCATACTTTTTCCTTTAAAAATTGCATTGAATCACTTGTTCTCAGTTTACAGAAATTTCCAAAAGTGTGACACAATGTGTAATCACATATTGCATCAGTGTGTGAAGGCAAGGACATAAATAACTTATCTTAAAATTTTTATCAGCCTAATAATCATTTTTCTCCAGAAAATTTGACTTTTTTAATACATTGTTTTTAGTTTTTTTACTCAGTCTTCCCTAGTCCATTATGAATAAAGAAAACTAATTATTATTATTTAGTGATCAGAAAAAAAAAAATGTTTCTTTACTGGCTTAGATGGATAGAATCCAGACTTTTTTTTCCTAGCTTCTCTATGCCTATCAAAAATACTACAATGGTTTGGGGAAGAGCTAAGATGCTGAATAAAGTCAAGGATTCCTTTAAGCTCTTCCAAATTCACCTCCAAACAATGTTAAGGTAATATCTCAAAATAAATTCTAGAGTCATAGAACCAAAGAAAGAAAGAAAAAGATGGGGTGAAACAATTTTCCAGACAAAAACTACTTAGAAAGTTAACAGAAAAGATCTCTCTCACTGGGGTGAGAATAGAGTTTAGGACAGGAAAACAATGACCACACCTCTCTTTAAATATCACCTTGGAAGAACTGAAAACTTATAGATTTTCATTGCTAACTCTGATAATGGTTGTGAACAAAACTAACAACAAAAACAACAAAAATTAAAGCTTAGAACAGCTTCTGCCCTGGGAGCAGAGTCTTAATATAAGCAGACAAGTAGAGAACAGAATGATCAGGTTTCACTCTACTGTGGTTTGAAAAGATACAGACATAAATGAAAGAGCAATCCCATTTGTGAATTTGAGCATAAATATTGCTATTATTTCCTTCTATGCTTTAGACA
Organism: Antechinus flavipes; assembly: GCF_016432865.1. NCBI lineage: Eukaryota > Metazoa > Chordata > Mammalia > Dasyuromorphia > Dasyuridae > Antechinus > Antechinus flavipes. Next base: position 115,668,259 of record NC_067403.1, on the reverse strand, counting down.
TTTCCTCCTCCCAATTCATTGGCAAAAAAACTGTCTGATTATCATCTTAAAATGTTATGTTGTTCCTAAAAATATTTAATTTTTTCACAGTATAGTAGAATATTTGATTATAGTAGAATATTGTGATGATTTTGATGGCATTTCACATATAATAAATGGTACAGAAAAAGATGAGAAAATGTCCAGTTATATATTATTAATGATAAACATTAGAGTTTGTCTTGAATGTAAGAAAATGAGTGTAGTTCTAGAAAGGAAACATGGTATTAGATCATGATAATCCTAGAGGATAAAGTGAAGGAGTCTTGACTTGTATGATGACCATGAGAATGATACCAAATATAATTTAATTCATATGAACAAAAAATAAAAACAAAACAAAATAAAACAAAGAAAAAACACAAAACACTCTCTACCAATGCAGATTGACATTTGTTTTATAATTTGTATGCATAGTACAAGATAGCCTAGGGACCTGAAATTTTAAATGATTTCTTCAGTATGTGTTTGAGGGAGGACCTGTACACTTTCCTGTTCTATTCTACTGACTGGTGACTGCATTCTTGGAAGACTTTTTCAGGATGTGCTTAATTCGATCATTTCCTTTATTGTTCCCCCACCCTCCTTGTCTTTCTTTATTCCCTTTTCCTTGTCTCTCACCAGAGGTGTCAACTACTGTGACATGTTATCTTCCCCATCACTAAATTTCTTAAGCATAAAGCCAAGTTGTTTGGTTGTGTTTATATACTTTAACCCTAGTCTTCAGTTCCATTTCTGACGCACAAATTAAAAGTTTTTCTTCTTTTTTCTTTCCCCTGTCCTTTCTTCCCTCTCCCTTCCCCTTATTCCTCTCCTCCTTCTATCTCTGTCTTTCTGTCTCTCTGTATCTGTCTCCCTCTTTGTCTCTCTCTCTCCCTGACTCCCTATCTGCTGTCTTTTCCATTCCCCTATCCTTTCTTTGCATTCTTGCTATCTATATCACTAGTTTAGAACTGCTCTTATATATGTGATTTCATTTATCTAAAGATCACCAAGCAAGAAAACTTCTTATTTCAATATTTATATTTTTGCATAGTAATTAATGCAAAAATGTTAATTCAGACAAACTCATTAAACAATTAAGTACCAGAGTGATGAATAGTTTATCTTCCTGAAATACTTTTTTTAGGGGGACAAATGCTAGATCATGTCTACATATCTGAGAGAAATGATTGATTCTGAAAGCCTATGTAAAAATGAAAACTTTTGTCTATTCTTTTGTCCTGGATTTTTGACCCCTGAATATTATCTATTTCAACATTTTTCTCTCACCTTGTGGTAGGAGATTTTTTCGTATTCATAAATTATTACTAAAAATATTTCAGAGGAAATGAAAAGGTTACCTAGAGCACAATTATAATTAAAAGATAGCACTCCCTGAAAAGGTCACTTGAGCTATGCCTTTCTCCTGTTTGTATCTTTGCATCCCTGAGAAACAATAATCTTCTGTGAGTCACATGTGGTTTTGCTCGAAGGAGTAAATTCTCCATGACCATGATATATTTTACCCTAACAATCACAAAGAAAACAAGCATAATAAGATTACAAACTGAATAAAAAAGTTTAAAAATAGAAAAAAATAGATTAAAAAGTGGTTTAGTTTTTAAAGAGAATGCCTCTAATCAGACCAACTCTTACTCTAATAAATTTCTATTCAAAAATATGTATAATGTACCTCTGGAGAATACATTAACTTGAAAAACATACCAGAAAGATAAAACACAGCCATAACCAATTAGTTCTTTTGGCCATAAATCTTACATATTTTGGAGTTTTAATCAGGTTCTTCTGCCTATTTCTTTTCCCCCTCTAACTCTTACACCCATCAAAAAGCAGGAATATGGATAGATAACCATCTATATAGAAATTCTGTTAAATAATTACAGATAATTTTACTGATTTAAGAGGTTCTAGAACAGTGTTAATTTTATTATGGGAATTTTGGAAGCCCACATTTCTTTCAACACCTACTTTATCTTCCAGTTCTATTACTTCTGGGCAGTTCTCTTTGATGATTTCCTGTAAAATAATAACTAGGCTCTTTTGTTCATCAAAATTTCCAGGTAGTCCAATGATCCTCAGATCTCTCCTAGATCTATTTTCCAGTTCTGTTGTTTTTCCAAGTAAATATTTGACATTTTTTCCCAATCTTTCATTTTTTTGGTTTTGCTTGACTGATACTTGATGTCTCAATGAATCAGTCATTTCTATTTGTTTAGTTCTGATTTTTAGTGAGTTATTTTCTTCAATAGCTTTTTTTTTTAACTTCTTTTTGTATATGTTCAATTGAGTTTTTAAATGAGTTGTTTTGCTCTATGGAGTTTTTTTTTTTTTTTTTTTTTTTTTTTTTTTTTTTTTTTAAGTGAGTTATTTTCTTTTTCCAATTCACAAATTCTGTTTCCCTGCACTTCTTGGGAATTTTTTACCTTTTCCAATTCACATTTCAAGAAGTTGTTGCTCTCTTGCATAGCTTCTCTTTCCTTTCCTCATTTTTCTTCTAGTTCTCTTTTAAGGTTTTTAATAGTCTCTTCTAGGAGAGTCTTTTGTGTTGGGGAGCAACAATTGTCTGGAGAGAGTCTGCTATTAGTCTCCTTGGGATTGAAAAGCTGCTCTCTTTCAGTATAGAAACTATCGATAATCTGGATTTTTTTTTTAACTCATTTTTTAAAGCCTGTAGGGTTTGCCTTCAGGGCTAGCAGGTTACCTGCTTTCTTTGCAGAGCCGTAATAGGTATATGGACCAGTAGCTGTCCTGCCAACCAGCTACAAAGAGCAGGGAGGTACTGGAGTGCTCTGGGAAAAAAGTTCCCCAACTGAAAGTAACTCAGGCCTTCAGGGCTGAGCTGGGAAAGTGCCCTGCAAAGAACTCCAGCTGTGTGAGATAACGACTGCCCTGGGGCTAGATGCTGAGTAGTGAAAGTTTCACTACCCCAAGCCAAAGCCAGCTCTGGGGCTGTGGGTATTAGTGACTGAGCAGTGAATAGCCCTGCAGTGACCTTTGAAAGTGTCTCTGCCCTGGGAAGCATAATTGTGCTGGGGAAGTTTTATTGCCCAAGGCTGAACCCCCCAACTGTGCAGATTAGAGCTGCCCCGGGCTGTGCTCCCCTGCTTGTGTAAATTTGTAACTGCCCCTACAAAAGCCCCATATTACAGGATGTGGCTGCAGGGCTGTGTTATGAGTCCGGTTGAGTCACTTCTGATTTTGAGTGGTTACAGATCTTGTTAGGTTCTGGTGTTTTTTAGAGATTACTCTCTGTTTTAGGCTTTAATTTATCTGCCGGTTTCCTGCTTTGTAATCAAGGCAGAGCAGTTAGCCTATAGTAGAGTCCTCTCTATAACTTCTCTAGCCATAGAGATTACCCCCTCCTCTGGTCTGCTCAGGATGCTAGTCTCTCCCTGCTGGTCTGTTCCTGGCCCCTCAGGACAAAACTTTCCTGGCAATCTTCCAGGTTATCTTCCGCTGGTGAGTTGTTGTGCTTCTAATCTTCATAGGTTTTACCAGTCAAGGGCTATTTTTGAGGTTGAATTTAATAGTTGGTTGTGAGGGGATGAGAGGAGCTCAGAAAGTCCTGTGTGCCTTCTCTGCCATCTTGGCTCTGCCCCCTCCTCTCTAGTGTTTTTATTTAAAAACCATTTTGTCAAATGTTTTTTTTTTTTTCTGCATCTATTGAGATAGTCATATGATTTCTCTTGGTTTTGTTATTGATATGATCAATTATGGTGATAGTTTTTCTGATATTGAACCAGAATCAAACTTTTTTTTTTTTTTTTTTTTTGGTGATAAGTTGCAGTAATCGCTTTGCTAATATTTTATTTAAGATTTTTGCATCAATATTCATTAAGAAAATTGTTCTATGATTTTCTTTCTCTGTTTGTCAATTCAGGTATGAGCACTACATGTCATAAAAGGAATTTGGAAGTAATTATTCTTCACCTATTTTTCTAAGGTGTTTCTCTATTTTTGAAATTAATTATTCTTTAAATGTTTGATTTAATTAACTTGTAAAGCCATCTAGATATTCTTTCTTATGGAATTCTTGTTCAGTGGGTTTTTTTAGGCATTCTCTGATGGGGTTATTTAAGCATTCTATTTCCTGATCTGTTAATCTGGGTAATCTTTATTTTTCACATTTCTCTAAGATTGTAAGATTTATTGACATACAATTGAGCAAAATAGCTCCTAATTATTTCTTTAATTTCCTTTTTAATGGTAAGTTTACCCTTTTCATATTTGATATGAGTAATCTGTTTTTCTGTTTTATTAAAAAACAAAATTAACCAAAGGTTTATCTATTTCTTTTTATAAAACCAACACTTAAGTAATATTTATTAGTTTTAATAAACTTAATTACTTTCAATTTTATTCATCTCTTTTTTTTGATTTTCAGAATTTCTAATTTAGTATTTTATCTGGAGTATGTGTGTTGTTATTCTTTTTCTAGTTTTCTTATTTGTCTGTCTTAATTCATTGATTATCTTTTTCTCAACTGTGTTCATTTAACCATCTAGTGACATAAAATTTCCCCTAAGAACTTTTTTGGTTTCATTGCATAAGTTTTTGTATGTTGTCTTATAATTGTCATTCTCTTGGATAAAATTATTGAGTGTTTCTGTGAATTATTTTTTGACCCACTCATTCTTTAGCTTCTATTAGTTTTTGTTCTATTTTTCCATAACCCATTATTATATATAATTTTATTGCATTATGATCTGAAAAAGATACATTTAATATTGCTGCTTTTGTATTTGATTGTGAGGTTCAATGCCCTAATACAAGGTCAATTTTTGAGTAGGTGCCATGTATCACTGAGAAAAAAGGCAAAATCCTTTCTATCCCCATTCAGTCATAACTAGCATTTCTAAAATTCTATTTGACTCAATTTATTTTTTAAAATTTTCTGTTTAGATTTATCTAGTTCTGACAGTGGAACTTCGAAACCATGCATTTTTATAATTTGCTGTCCATTTCTTCTTTTAATTCACTTAATTTTTTCTTCTAAGAATTGAGATGCTACAACTCATTGTACATGGTATGCTTTAGAATGATGAAGTTTTTCTTATTTTGTAATACATTTATTTTTGATTTTGCTTATTTTGAGATAAAGATTATTATCACTGCTTTCCTTTCCTTTCCTTTTCTTTTTCTTTTTTTTTAATTTTAGCTAGAGCATATTGTATTCTGCTTCAATCTAATAAAATCCTATTGAAATTAAAATTAAAGTAGAGAATTGAAATGGAAGAAAATAATACTTTGAAAACTAGAAGTGGGCAAAGGAAAGTGGGCAATGTTCAAGGTCATAAAAATTTTTAAAAATGGAATAAATGAAATGAATGTGAGAAATATCAACAGAAAAATAATAATCCTTTTGAAGAACATTGTGAGGAGAAATATATTAGCCAGGCTGCCTGAAAATTAAAATAAAAGAAACAGAATCTTAAACAACATTACATGATATTTTAAAGAAAATATTGCATTACAATTCTAGAACAGAAAGGCAAAGTATAAATGGAAACAAAAAGCACTAGTCACCACTGGAAAGCAGTCTAGGGAGACAAAATTACAGGGATATCATGGCCAAATTTCAAATTGTCTAATTTAAGAAAGAATATCAGAAAGAATGATAAAAAAAAAAGTAGTTACAATAAGAATTACACAAGACTTAGCAGCTTTGAAGGAGTGTAGGTGTGATATTCTTTTCTCTAAAATATAATGTTCTCTGGGAGCAGGTTTCTTGGGGGGCTTCTGGAGGCAGCCTTAGTTTTAGTTCATTAATCACTCCAAATGCAGTCAAGAGTTAAAATCCAAATCCTTTATTGTCTCCTTCAAAGTCTTGTCTCTTTTCCTGAGGCCTGGTTAGCTTTCTTAGAAGCCTATCTCTGTCCTTGGTTCTGAGAGCTCCTGCTGCTAGTCTTTTGCCTCTGCCAGCCTCCAGCCAGTGCAAAAGTGGAAGATGGGATGAATCTGTCTCCTCCTTTGGGAGCTTCTAGTGGGCTTGTGTGTCTGGCCCTGAAAGCTTCTTGCTTATATGCTATACACTGAGTATACACCAATCATTATATCACTACGAAACCATTATTTGTTGTAGGATTAAATCAATGCTAAATTAGATTTAACCATTGTCTCCTCAATTCCACTCAGTACCTTGTTTCAAGTTCTGGCCCATAACATCTCCTTGTAGGATCAGATCAATCATACTGAACCATGCTAAATTAGATAATTATTGTGCCTATCAATTCCAATGACTTAGCACCTTGTAAGAATCCTAACATGTAGGTATTAGAATAATATATTCCAGGACAACCTATCCATCAAAATTAAATATAACCCTGAATGAAAAAAAAAAGATATTTAAGGAAGAAAAGACTTTGAGATATTTGTGATAAAAACAAGAGAACTTAAAGGAAAATATTTCATATATCACTCAGAATAAATATAAATATTAAAATAAATATGGTCCAATAATTTGCTTCTTATCTATGAAAATATTTTCAGTGGTTTATGATTGTCATTTTTATTTCAATAACTTGAAAGAAAAGCTTGGGAAGAGCTGAGTATATTGTGAGTCTATAAAAATCAAATGGTGTATGTAGTCATAAAAAGAAGAAAGTATTTCATACAAATGAGACAAAAAAGGGGGAAAATGAAACAGAAGAAGTCAGTAAACCAAAGGCAGTTAGTCCTGAACACATGCTCTCTTTTGGAAAGGGATAAATAGAGAACAAGATATATGGACCAAGTAGTGAGTAGAAATAAAATAGAGTAATGAGAATGCATATGAATAAAGGTGAGAAGGATAGTGAAGGGAAATAGAAATAATGTGAATGGGATGAATTTACTCATGAAATGGAAAGTGCATTCAAAAATTTGATGTCAATAATATGTTTCCTTCAAAAAATGTTACAAAAAATGTGATACATATTTCTATCTACATTTAATTGTACCCTTCTGGGAGAGGTTGTATGGAAAGAGAAATAGAGCAAAAATTGCACAGAAGAAACAAAAACCTACAAGGAATCAAAGAAAAGATGGACAGCTCTGAATACTATGTGCAGTATTTATTAGATAGACTTTTTGACATGGATATTTATTGCTTTTTATTTTGAATTTTCCTTTATTTTCTGCTGTGTACATTTCAGTGTGTGGTTTCCCCCTTATTTTGTATTTATTTTATTTTTCTTATGTTGTATTTAATTTAATTTTGTTTTTAATTGTATTTAATTTGTAATAATTGGAAATAATAATAAAGATTTGAAAAAGAATGAGAAGGAAAACAAGATACCTAGAAAAAATCTCAATAAATTCACTGGTAAAAGTTTCACTTCCAAAATATATAAAGAACAGATTCAAATTTATAAGACTAAAAGTCATTTCCCTATAAATAAAGGATCAAAAGAGTGAATAGAAGTTTTCTTTCTTTCTTTCTTTTTTTTTTTTTTTATTATTATGGCTTTTTATTTACAAGATATATGCATGGGTAATTTTTCAGCATTGACAGTTGTAAAACCTTTTGTTCCAATTTTCCCATCACCCCCTCCCCTAGATAGCAGGTAGACCAATACATGTTAAATATATTAAAGTATGTGTTAAATAAAATCTATGCATACATACCCATACAGTTATTTTGCTACACAAGAAAAATCAGATTTTGAAATAATGTACAATTAACCTGTGAAGAAAATAAAAAATGCAAGCAGACAAAAACAGAGGGATTGGAAATGCTATGTAGTGATTCACACTCATTTCCCAGCAGTCTTTCGCTGGGTGTAACTGGTTCTATTCATTTTTGAACAAATGGAACTGATTTGGTTCCTCTTATTGTTGAAGAAAGCCATGTCCATCAGAACTGATCATCATATAGTATTGTTGTTGAAATATATGTTGATCTCCTGGTCCTGCTCATTTCACTTAGCATCAGTTCATGTGAGTCTCTCCAGACCTTTCTGAAATCATCCTGCTTGTCATTTCTTACAGAACAATAATATTCCATAACATTCATATACCACAATTTATTCAGCCATTCTCCAATTGATGGGCATCCACTCAGTTTCCTGTTTTTGGCCACTACAAGGAGGCCTGCCACAAATATTTGTACATACAGGTCCCTTTCCCTTCCTTAAGATCTCTTTGGGATATAAACCCAGTAATAACACTACTGAATCAAAGTGTATGTATGCACAGTTTGATAATTTTTTGACCATAGTTCCAAATTGCTCTCCAGAACGGCTGTATGTATTCACAATTCCACCAACAATGTATCAGTGTCCCAGTTTTCCCACATCCCCTCCAACATTCCACATGCTCTTTCTCTGTCATTCTAGTCAATCTGACAGGTGTGTAGTGGTATCTCAGAGTTGTCTTAATTTGCATTTCTCTGATTAATAATTACTTGGAGCATCTTTTCATATCGCTGGAAATATTTCAATTTCTTCATCTGAAAATTGTCTGTTCATATCCTTTGATCATTTATCAAGTGGAGAATGGCTTGATTTCTTATAAATTACAGTCAATTCTCTATGAATTTTGGAAATGAAGCCTTTATCAGAACCTTTGACTGTAAAAATGTTTTCCCAGTTTATTGTTTCCCTTCTAATCTTGTCTGCATTAGTTTTGTTTGTACAAAAGCTTTTCAATTTGATAAAATCAAAATTTTCTATTTTGTGATCAGTAATGATCTCTAGTTCTTCTTTGGTCACAAGTTCCTTCTTCCTCAACAGGGCTGAGAGGTAAACTATTCTATGTTCCTCTAATTTATTTATAATCTCATTCTTTATGCCTAGATCATGAACCCATTTTGACTTTATCTTGGTGTATGATGTTAAGTCTGTGTCGATGCCCTAGTTTCAGACATACTAATTTCCAATTTTCCTTGCAGTTTTTGTCAAACAGTGAATTCTTATTCCAAAAGCTGGAGTCTTTGGGTTTGTCAAACACTAGATTATTAAAGTTATTGACTATTTTGTCCTTTGAACCTAACCTATTCTACTGATCAACTAGTGTATTTCTTAGCTAATACCAAATGGTTTTGGTGACCACTACTTTATAATATAGTTTTAGATCTGGTACAGCTAGGCCACCTTCATTTGATTTTTTTCATTAGTTCCCTTGAAAATTTTGACCTTTTGTTCTTTCAGATGAATTTTGTTGTTATTTTTTCTAGGTCATTGAAATAGTTTTTTTGGGAGTTTGACTGGTATAGCACTAAATAAATAGATTAGTTCAGGGAGTATTGTAATCTTTATTATATTTGCTCAACCTATTCAAGAGCACTTGATATTTTTCCAATTGGTTAGATCTGACTTTATTTGTGTGGACAGTGTTTTGTAGTTTTCCTCATATAGTTCCTGACTTACCCTTGGCAGATAGATTCCCTTTTTTTTTTTTTTTTATTTTTTTTTATAAATTTTATTTTATTTAATAATAACTTCGCATTGACAGAATCCATGCCAGGATAATTTCTACACGACATTATCCCTTGCAATCACTTATGTTTCGTTTTTTCCCCTCCCTCCCTCCCCCTCCCCCCCCCCAGGATGGCAAGCAGTCCTATATATGCTAAACATGTTGCAGTATATCCTAGATACAATACATATTTGCAGAACCGAACAGTTCTCTTGTTGCACAGGGAGAATTGGATTCAGAAGGTAAAAGTAACTCGGGAAGAAAATCAAAAATGCAAATAGTTCACATTCATTTCCCAGTATTCCTTCTTTGGGTGTAGCTGTTTCTGTCCATCATTTCTCCAATGAAACTCAGTTAAGTCTCTTTGTCAGAGAAATCCACTTCCATCAGAATACATCCTCATACAATATCGTTGTCGAAGTGTATAATGATCTCCTGGTTCTGCTCATCTCACTTAGCATCAGTCCATGTAGGTCTCTCCAAGCCTCTCTGTATTCATCCTGCTGGTCATTTCTTACAGAGCAATAATATTCCATAACATTCATATACCACAATTTACCCAGCCATTCTCCAATTGATGGGCATCCATTCATTTTCCAGTTTCTAGCCACTACAAACAGGGCTGCTACAAACATTTTGGCACATACAGGTCCCCTTCCCTTTTTTAGTATCTCTTTGGGGTATAAGCCCAATAGAAACACTGCTGGATCAAAGGGTATGCACAGTTTGATAACTTTTTGGGCATAATTCCAGATCGCTCTCCAGAATGGCTGGATTCGTTCACAGCTCCACCAACAATGCATCAATGTCCCCGTTTTCCCGCATCCCCTCCAACATTCATCATTGTTTTTTCCTGTCATCTTAGCAATCTGACAGGTGTGTAGTGATATCTCAGAGTTGTCTTAATTTGCATTTCTCTGATCAATAGTGATTTGGAACACTCTTTCATGTGAGTGGTAATAGTTTCAATTTCTTCATCTGAAAATTGTCTGTTCATATCCTTTGACCATTTATCAATTGGAGAATGGCTTGATTTTTTATAAATTTGAGTCAGTTCTCTATATATTTTGGAAATGAGGCCTTTATCAGAACCTTTAATTGTAAAGATGTTTTCCCAGTTTGTTACTTCCCTACTAATCTTGTTTGCATTCGTTCTGTTTGTACAAAGGCTTTTTAATTTGATATAATCAAAATTTTCTATTTTGTGATTGGTAATGGTCTCTAGTTCATCTTTGGTCACAAATTTCTTTCTCCTCCACAAGTCTGAGAGATAAACTATACTATGTTCCTCTAATTTATTTATAATCTCGTTCTTTATGCCTAGGTCATGGACCCATTTTGATCTTATCTTGGTATGTGGTGTTAAGTGTGGGTCCTTGCCTAATTTCTGCCATACTAATTTCCAGTTATACCAGCAGTTTTTATCAAATAATGAAATCTTATCCCAAAATTTAGAATCTTTGGGTTTGTCAAACACTAGATTGCTATAGTTGACTATTCTGTCTTGTGAACCTAACCTTTTCCACTGATCAACTAATCTATTTCTAAGCCAATACCAGATGGTTTTGGTGACTGCTGCTTTATAATATAATTTTAGATCAGGTACAGCTAGACCACCTTCATTTGATTTTTTTTCATTAATTCCCTTGAGATTCTTGACTTTTTATTGTTCCATATGAATTTTGTTGTTACTTTTTCTAAATCATTAAAATATTTTCTTGGAAGTCTGATTGGTATAGCACTAAATAAATAGATTAGTTTAGGGAGTATTGTCATCTTTATTATATTTGCTCGGCCTATCCAAGAGCACTTAATATTTTTCCAATTATTTAAGTCTGACTTTATTTGTGTGAAAACTTTTTTGTAATTTTGCTCATATAATTCCTGACTTTCCTTTGGTAGGTAGATTCCCAAATATTTTATGCTATCAACAGTTATTTTGAATGGAATTTCTCTTTGTATCTCTTGCTCTTGGATTTTGTTGGTGGTATATAAGAATGCTGAGGATTTATGGGGATTTATTTTGTATCCTGCTACTTTGCTAAAATTATGAATTATTTCTAATAGCTTTTTAGTAGAATCTCTGGGGTTTTCTAGGTATACCATCATATCATCAGCAAAGAGTGATAGTTTGGTTTCCTCATTGCCTACTCTAATTCCTTTAATCTCTTTCTCGACTCTTATTGCAGAGGCCAGTGTTTCTAATACAATATTGAATAATAATGGTGATAGTGGGCAACCTTGCTTCACTCCAGATCTTACCGGGAAAGGTTCCAGTTTTTCCCCATTGCATATGATGCTTACTGAAGGTTTAAAATATATGCTCCTAACTATTTTAAGGAAAAGTCCTTTTATTCCTATGCTCTCAAGTGTTTTTATTAGGAATGGCTGTTGGATTTTATCAAATGCTTTTTCTGCATCTATTGAAATGATCATATGGTTTTTGTTTGGTTGGTTGTTGATATAGTCAATTATGTTAATAGTTTTCCTAATATTGAACCAGCCCTGCATTCCTGGTATAAATCCTACTTGGTCATAGTGTATTATCCTGGGGATGATTTTCTGTAATCTTTTTGCTAATATTTTATTTAAGATTTTAGCATCAATATTCATTAGGGAGATTGGTCTATAATTTTCTTTCTCTGTTTTCGGCCTACCTGGTTTAGGTATCAGTACCATATCTGTGTCATAAAAGGAGTTTGGTAGGACTCCTTCAATCCCTACTTCTTCAAATAGTTTATTTAGCATTGGAGTTAATTGATCTTTAAATGTTTGATAGAATTCAGATGTAAATCCATCTGGTCCTGGGGTTTTTTTCTTAGGGAGTTGATTGATAGTTTGTTCTATTTCTTTTTCTGAGATAGGAGTGTTTAGGATATTTACTTCTTCCTCTGTTAGTTTAGGTAAGCTATATTTTTGGAGGTATTCTTCTATTTCATTTAAGTTGTCGAATTTATTGGCGTAAAGTTGGGCAAAGTAACTCCTAATTATTGCTCTAATTTCCTCTTCGTTAGTGGTGAGTTCTCCCTTTTCATTTTTAAGACTAACAATTTGATTTTCCTTTTTCCTTTTTTTAATCAGATTTACTAAGGGTTTGTCTATTTTGTTGGTTTTTTCATAGAACCAACTCTTAGTTTTATTAATCAATTCAATAGTTTTTTTACTTTCAATTTTATTGATCTCACCTTTTACTTTTTGAATTTCAAGTTTAGTGTTTGATTGGGGGTTTTTAATTTGTTCCTTTTCTAGCATTTTTAGTTGCAAGCCCAATTCATTGACCTTCTCTTTCTCTATTTTATACAAATAGGCCTCTAGAGATATGAGATTTCCCCTTATTACCGCTTTGGCTGCATCCCATACATTTTGGTATGATGTCTCATTATTATCATTTTCTTGGATGAAGTTATTAATTATGTCTATAATTTGCTGTTTCACCCAATCATTCTTTAGTATGAGATTATTTAGTTTCCAATTATTTTTTGGTCTACTTTCCTGTGGCTTTTTATTGAATGTAATTTTCAATGCATCGTGGTCTGAAAAGGATGCATTTACTATTTCTGCCTTACTACATTTGAGTTTGAGGTTTTTATGTCCTAATATATGATCAATTTTTGTATAAGTTCCATGAACTGCTGAAAAGAAGGTGTACTCCTTTCTGTCCCCATTACATTTTCTCCAGAGATCTATCATATCTAATTTTTCTAGTATTCTATTTATCTCTTTGACTTCTTTCTTATTTATTTTGTGGTTTGATTTATCTAATTCTGAGAGTGCAAGGTTGAGATCTCCCACTATTATAGTTTTACTGTCTATTTCTTCTTGCAGCTCTCTTAATTTCTCTTTTAAGAATTTAGATGCTACACTACTTGGTGCATATATATTTAATATAGATACTTCTTCATTATTCATTCTACCCTTTAGCCAGATATAGTGCCCTTCCTTATCTCTTTTGATTAGATCAATTTTTGCTTTAGCTTGATCTGAGATCAGGATGGCTACCCCTGCTTTTTTGGCTTCACCTGAAGCATAGTAGATTTTGCTCCAACCTTTTACCTTTAACCTGCATGTATCACCCCGCTTCAGGTGTGTTTCCTGTATACAACATATTGTAGGATTCTGGCTTTTAATCCATTCTGCTAACCGCTTCCTCTTTATAGAGGAGTTTACCCCGTTCACATTTATGGTTAAAATGACCAATTCTGTATTGCTTGCCATCTTGTTAACCCCGGTTTATGCTTTTCTCCCTTCTTACTCCCTTACCCCCTCCCTTACCCCCCTTCCCAGTATTAAGCTTGTGAGCTCCCCTTGCTTCTCACAGCCCTCCCTTTTTCAGTATCCCTCCCCCCCTCTTAAAGTTCCCCCCCCCCACTTGCCCCTTTCCCTCCCAGTTACCGTATTCCCTTCCACTTGGCTTATTCCTTCCTTTTTCACTTTTCCCTTCTCACTTTTCAATGAGGTGGGAGAAGTTTCACCATAGATTGAATATTTCTAAAATTCTTCTCTTAATGCCAATTCTGAAAGCAGTAAAATACTCACTATTTTCATCCCTCTCCATTCTTTCTCTCAGATATACTAGGTTTTCTTTGCCTCTTCATGAAATGTAGTACCCCCACTTTCCCTTTTTTCTAGTACAATGTCCTTTCCACAACTAGTTTCTAGAACAAGGTATACATGTATTCTTTATACATCTTTACAGCCGAAATATAGTTCCCAAGATTAATCTTTACCTTTTTAGATTTCTCTTGAGTTCTGTGCTTGTAGATCAAATTTTTTGTTAAGTTCTGGCTTTTTCATCAGAAATAGATGAAATTCGCTTATTTCGTTGAATGTCCATCTTCTTCCCTGGAAAAAGATGCTCAATCTCGCTGGGTAAGTTATTTTTGGTTGCATACCAAGTTCCTTAGCCTTTCGGAATATCATATTCCAGGCCCTTCGATCCTTTAATGTGGATGCTGCCAGATCCTGGGTGATCCTTATTGTGGCTCCTTGATACTTGAATTGGGTTTTTCTAGCCGCTTGCAGTATTTTTTCCTTTGCCTGAGGGTTCTGGCATTTGGCCACTATATTCCTTGGTGTTTTGATTTTAGGATCCCTTTCAGTAGGGGATCGATGAATTCTTTCAATGTCTATTTTACCTTCTGTTTCTATGACTTCTGGGCAGTTCTCTTTGATAATTTCCTGGAAGATAGTGTCCAGGCTTTTTTTTTCATCATACTTTTCTGGAAGTCCGATGATTCTCAGGTTGTCTCTCCTGGATCTGTTTTCCAGGTCTGTTGTCTTCCCCAGAAGGTATTTCACATCCTTTTCCATTGTTTGATTTTTTTGGATTTGCTTGACTGATTCTTCTTGTCTCCTCGAGTCATTCAATTCCAATTGTTCGACCCTGATTTTCAGTGAGGTATTTTCTTCACTCACTTTTTTAAGATCTTTTTCTAATTGTCCAATTGAGTTCTTTTGTTCTGTGGAATTTTTTTCCATTTCGCCAATTTTGTTTTCCAGTTCACCAATCCTATTTTTCAAGGATTTGGTTTCTTTATCCACTCTCTCTTTAACTGACTTCTCCAGGCTCTTTTGCCAAGCCTCCCTCTCCTTTTGCAGAGCCTCCCTCTCCTTTTGCAGAGCCTCCCTCTCCTTTTCCCATTTTTCTTCTAGCTCCCTTGTGAGAGCCTTTTTAATTTCCTCCATGAGATTCATCTGTGCTGAGGGACATAAGGTCTCCTCCTTCGGGGATTCACCTGGGGACTGTTTGTTTTTAGTCTCCTCAGGGTTTGGAGTCTGCTCTTTATCTGTATAAAAGCTGTCCAGGGTTAAATTCTTTTTCAGTTTCTTGCTCATTCTGTCTATTTATCAAAGACAAACTATCAAAGAAACAGAAGGAAAAAAACCCCTTGAATGGAGGCTGCTTTCTTTGGGGGAGGGGCAGGGTATTCGTGAGGCACGGGTCCTACTGTGCTATGGCGCCTGCGCGCTGAGATCCGAGCGCTCTGAGATCCGAGCGGGCTGAGACACTGTGGGGGAGGGTTGGCCAGGTCCCGAGAGACTCCAGCTGTTTGGGATTGTATTCTTCACCCCCGGTGTTTTTAGCTTCTCTGCTGGGCTGCTGACTTGCTCCTATAGCAAAGCTCTCCCCGCAGAGACGGCTGCGATCGCGCCCTACCCCCACTCCGCTCTACCCGGTTCTGAGCTGCTATCTGTGCTCTGGTTGCAGCTGCTGCCCGCAGACTGCTTCCAAATACCGTCCCCGCCCTCGCGCAAAAACAGACCTTTCTTGACGAGTCTCAAGGATGGTTTCTCTTGGTAAGTAATTGTATGGTTTTTTTTCAGTCGAGCATTAATTCAGAGGCATGAAATGAAATGAATAGTGAGAGAAAAACACGGAGGTTACACAGAAGTGTATTTCCTCTCCGCCATCTTGGCCGGAAGTCCGGCAGATAGATTCCCAAATATTTCATACTATCGGCAGTTACTTTAAATGGAATTTCTCTTTGTAACTCTAACTGTTGGATTTTGTTAGTGATATATAAGAATGATGATGACTTATGTATCCTGCAACTTTGCTAAAGGTGTGGATTATTTCTAATAGCTTTTTAGTAGAATCTCTGGGGTGCTCTAAGTATACCATCATATCATCTGCAAAGATGATAATTTGGTTTCCTCATTAGCTACTCTAATTCCTTTAATATCTTTCTCAATTCTTATTGCCAAGGCTAGCATTTCTAATACAATATTGAATAGTAATGGCAACCTTGTTTCACTGCTGATCTTATTGGCTATGATTTCAGTTTATCCCCATTACATATGATGATTACTGATGGTTTTTAAATAGATGCTACTGCTTATTTTAAGGAAAAGTCTATTTATTCCTATATCCTCACGTGTATTTAATAGGAATTGATTTTGGATTTTAGCAAAAACTTTTTTTTTTTTGCAACTATTGAGATGATCATTTGGTTTTTGTTAATTTGGTTATTGATATGGTCAATTATGCTAATAGTTTTCCTAATATAGAATAAGCCCTGCATTCCTGGTATAAATCCTATTTGGTCATAGTGTATTTTCCTGGGGATGACTTTTTGTAATCTTGGTGCTAATATTTTATTTAATATTTTACATCAATATTCATTAGGGGGATTGGCCTATAATTTTCTTTCTCTGTTTTCAATCTACTTGCTTTAGGTATCAGAATCATGTCTGTATCATAAAAGGAATTTGGTAGGAGTCCTTCATTCCCTTTTTTTTTTTTTTTCGAATAGTTTATATAACATTGGAGTTAATTGTTCTTTAAATGTTTGGTAAAATTCACATGTAAATCCATCTGGACCTGGGGATTTTTTTCTTAGAGAGTTGATTAATAGCTTGTTCTATTTCTTTTTCTAAAATGGGACTGTTTAAGGAATTTACTTCCTGCTCTATTAATCTGGAAAGCCTATATATATATATATATATTTTGCTCATTTTTTAAAATAACTTTTTATTCACAGAACCCATGCCAGGGTAATTTTTTACAACATTATCCCTTGCACTCACTTCTATTCTGATTCCTCCCCCCACTCCTTCTATCCCCTTCCCCAGATGGCAAGCAGAAAACCTATATTTTTAAAGGTAGTCATCCATTTCACTTAGTTTATCAAATTTATTGGCATAAAGTTGAGCAAAGTATCTCCTAATTATTGCTCTAATTTCCTCTTCATTGATGGAAAGTTCTCCCTTTTCATTTTTGAGACTAACAATTTGATTTTCCTCTTCACTTTTTCTAATCAGATTTACCAAAGATTTATCTATTTTATTGGTTTGTTCATAAAACCAACTCTTAGTTTTATTTATTAATTCAATAGTTTTTTTTTTTTACTTTCAATTTAATGAATGTCTCCTTTTAATTATAGAATTTCAAGTTTAGTACTTGCTTGGGGGGGTTAATTTGGTCTTTTTCTAGCTTTTTAAGTTGCAAGCCCAATTTATTGAGCTTCTCTTTATTTTATTGAAATAATCTTCTAAAGATATAAAATTTTCACTTATTACCACTTTGGCTGCATGCCACAAATTTTGGTATGTTCTCTCATTGTTGTCATTCTCTTTGGTGAGACAAGTAATTATGTCTATGATTTGCTGTTTCATCTCATCTTTCAGATGAGATTTTTTTTTTACTCTATTTATGCCTAGCTTTTTGTTGAATGTAGTTTTTATTGCATCATGATCTGAAAAGAATGCATTTACTATTTTTGCCTTTCTGCATTTGATTTTGAGGTTTTTATGTCCTAATATATGGTCAATTTTTGTATAGGTTCCATGAACTGCTGAGAAGAAAGTGTGCTCCTTTCGGTCTCCATTTAGTTTTCTCCAAAGTTCTATCATACCTAACTTTTCTAACATTCTATTTACCTCTTTAACGTCTTTCTTATTTGTTTTGTGGTTTTATTTATCTAATTCTGAGAGTACAAGGTTATAGTTTTGCTGTCTATTTCTTCTTGCAACTCTCTTCACTTCTCCTTTAGGAAGTTAGATGCTATACCACTTGGTGCATATATGTTTAGTATTTATATTGCTTCATTGTCTATTCTCCCCTTTAGCAAGATAAAATTTCCTTCCTTATCTCTTTTAATTAGATCAGTTTTTGGTTTTGTTTGATCTGAGATCATGATGGCTACCATGGCCAAATAGATATTTAACTTTATATATATATATATATATATATATATATATATATATATATATATATATATATATATTATATATATATATATATTCACATATATATTGGTTTTGCTTGACTGATTCTTGGTGTCTCAACAAATCATTTATTTCTATTTGTTCAGTTCTGATTTTTAATGAGTTATTTTCTTCATTAGTTTTAAAAAAAAATGTTTTTGTATATGTACAATTGAGTTTTTAAGTGTGTTATTTTGCTTTATGGAAATTTTTTCCTTTTTTTTTTACTGAGTTATTTTCTTTTTCCAATTCACAAATCCTACTTTCCTGGGAGTTCTTTATCTTTTCCAGTTCACAAAATTTGTTTTCCTGGGAGTTCTTTAATTTTTCCAATTCACATTTCAGGAAGTTGTTTTCTTTTTCCACTTTAACAATATTTTTAAGTAAATTATATGCCTTTTCCATACTCTGTTGCAGAGTTTCTCTTTTCTTTCCCCATTTTTCTTCTAGCTTTCTTTAAAGATCTTTTTAATTTCTTCTAGGAGAGCCTTGTTTGATGGGGACCAGATTATATCCCCCTTTGGGGTTTTGTCTGGAGACTGTCTGCTATTAGTCTCCCTGGGGTTGAAAACCTGCTCTCTTTCTGTATAAAAACTATCAATCATTAGTGTATGCTTCCCTTTTTTACTCATTTTTTAAAAGTCCTTGGGGTCTGCCTTCAGAGCAAGAAGATTACCAGCTTCCTCTGCAGAGCAGAGATAGATATATGGACAGAAGCTCTCCTGCAAACAGGCTGCTAAGAGAGGTCAAGCTGTGGAAGTGCTCTGAGAATAGCCTCGCACCAGAAGTGTCTCTGCCCTGGGAATAATCTCACTGTGCAGATTAGAGGCCGCCCTGGGCCAAACTTTCATGGTGTGCAGAAGTGTGACTGGCCTGGGCAAAAGCCCCATGATGCAGAATGTGGCTCCACACCTGTGCTGTGGTTTGTGCTGAGTTACTGCTGAGTGCTGTGTGGGTGTAGCCAGATTCTGTTAGATTCTGGCATTTTTTGGAGTACATTCTACCTTTGGCTTTAACTTCTCTGCTGATCTACTGTTTTGTAAGTAAAGTAGAACAGCCAACCTGTGGTAGAGTCCTCCCTGCAATTTTTTCATCCGTAAAGACCACCCCTGCCCTGGTCTGCTCAGTATGCTAGCCTCTGGTTTTACTGATCAGAACAAACCTGGCAATCTTCCAGATTATCTTCAGCTGGTAAGTGTTGTACTTCCAATACTCATGGATTTTTTACCAGTCAAGCACTAGTTCTGAGGCTGACTTTGGTAATTACTAGTGAGGGTATGAGAGGACCTTAGAATGCCGCATGCGTCTTCTATGCCATCTTGGCTCCGCCCTCGTAGAAGTTTTCAAAGGCAAAAAACAAGCTATCAATATTGTATGAACAACATTCTTTAAACCACTAATAACTTCACAAACAGAAATTAATTAATTTTGAGGCTATACATTATGTCTATCAGAATGGAAAAGATAAAAAAAGATAAAATTTACATATATTGAAGGATCTGAAGTACAATCGGTATACTAGTGAACTGTTTGTGGGTCTGTGGACTAGTATAACCACCCTGGACAGCAATTTTATAATATGATCAGAAAGTTGTCAAACTATACATCCCATTTGACCCAGCTACACCAGTATTGTACCTAATCCTTTAATAAATCATGTATAGAGTAAAAGCAAAACAAAACAAAAAACCTAAATGCTTAAATACACACATACACACACACACACACACACACACACACACACACCACATATATGCACAGCAATTGGAAACTAGGCGATATTCTCTTGGAACATCATGAAACAAATTATAGTGTATGAATATGAAAGGTTCATTGTATCATAAGAAAAGTGAAAGTAACAATGGTAGAAGAAACTGAAGATATTTGTATGAAATGATGTATGTTTAAATAAACATAGTTAGGATAATGATTACAATATATAGAAAATTGATTTTGAAATTGATTTAGTTCTTTGATCAATCAAAGGTCCCAATTTTAAAAGAATGATTATGAAATATGCCCCAAACCTCCAACAGATGGATGAGTATATAGAATACATAAATATATAGTTATTTTTTAATATTTAAAAAATTAAGTTTAATTTTATTATATATTTATTTAATTATTTTTATTTAATTAAAGTTTTTGTTTTATTTTTCAAAAGATATGCATGGATAATTTTACAACTTTGCTCTTGAAAAACTTGTGTTCCAACTCCCCTCCTCCCCCACCTCCTCCCCTAGATGGCAAGTAGTCCAATATACATTAAACATGATAGAAATATATGTTAAATCCAATATATGCATACACATTTATAAAATTATCTTGCTACACAAGAACAATCAAATGGAATTGAAAAAAAGAAAAAGAAAAAAAAAGGAAATGCAAGCAAACAACAACAAAATGAATAAATGCTATGTTGTGAACCATACTCAGTTCCCACAGTCCTTCATCACAAGATCATTGGAAATGGTCTGAAATATCTCAATGTTTAAGAGAGCCACATCCAACAGAATTGATCATATTATAATCTTGTTTTTCTGTTCATTTCACTTAGTATCAGTACATGTAAGCCTCTCCAGGCCTCTCTGAAATCATCATGATGATCATTTCTCACAGAACAATAATATTTCATAATATTCATACACCATAGCTTATTTAACCATTCTCCAACTGATGGGAATCCACTCAGTTTCCAGTTTCTTGCCACTACAAAAATGTCTGCCACTAAATTTTTTGCACATGTGGGTCCCTTTCCCTCCTTTAAGATCTCTTTGGGATATAACCTATAGAAACACTTCTGGATCAAAGAGTATGCACAGTTTGATAGCTCTTTGGGCATAGTTTCAAATTATTCTCCAGATTGTTTGGATCCATTCACAATTTCACGAAAAATGCATTAGTGTCCCAGTTTTCTCCCATCCCCTCCAACATTTGGCATAATCATTTCTTTCTTCTTTCTTTCTTTCTTTCTTTCTTTTTGAGGCAATTGGAGTTACATGACTTGCCTAGGGTCACATAGCTAGAAAGTATTAAGTGTCTGAAGCCAGATTTGAACTTAGGTCCTCCTGACTTCAGGGCCAGTGTTCTATTGACTGTGCCATCTAGCTACTCTGTCACTATCTCTGTCATTATCTTTGCCTGTCATCTTAGCCAATCTGAGAGGTATGTAGTGGTATCTCAGAGTTGTCTTAATTTGTATTTTTTGTTCAATAATGATTTAGAGCACCTTTTCATATGACTAGAAATTATTTTAATTTCTTCACTTGAAAATTGTCTATTCATATTCTTTCACCATTTATCAATTGGAGAATGGCTTGAATTCATATAAATTTGAGTCAATTCTGCATGTATTTTAGAAATGAGGCCTCTATCAGAACCCTTGAATGTAAAAATGTTTTCCCAGTTTATTGCTTCCCTTCTAATTTTATCTGCATTAATTTTGTTTGTAAAAAAAAAAAAAAACTTTTTGAGTTAATATAATCAAAATTAAAGAAATGCAATTTTGATCTCCAAAAAAATCAAACAATGTAGTCATAATTTATTGATGGATTTTTTAAAAAAAATCTGCATTTTGCTTTAAGAAGATTATTGGAAAGAGAAATAATTTTAATTGTGATTTTCACTTTTTTTAACTTAAAAAGTTAGATTGCTCTTTATTTTAATTATACTCTAAAATATCTTATGAAAACAACAATAATAAAATATATTTATTCATTTAAAATAGGTCATAAAATAAGTTTATTTTATACTTGATTAAACCATAGAAACTAATTAACCAAATCATACCTACCCCTATATGTTATGCCCCTATAGACTATTCTAGCCAGGTAGCTCCCTTTTGAGCTACTCTTAGGACCTCACGGCTAGGCCACACTTACCTGGGGTCAGACACCACCTCCTGAGGCTATGCCCCACCTCCACGTAGGACTGACCTGAGCCTCAGTACCTCTCATCCCTCAGGTCCACCCACATACCTTGAGCTTCATTCCTTGCTCCCCTAGTCTTTTTAACCCTTACAATACCAGTCCTATTTCTTGACTTTCTTACAATGTTATACTTCTCCTTTAAATAGTTAAGACTTAGTGCATCCCCCCTCCCTTAATAATTGAATAAATCCAAAAAATATCAAGTTATTCTTTGAGTTAGATAATAACATAAGAAATGAAGAAGAACATGGACAGAAGATTCTTGGAAGATGCAAAAGTCAGTCAGAAAATTCCAAGCTCTCTACATTTCTTCCACAGTTAAAAGAAAATTTTGACTTGGGGAAAATACAGATCTTTGAAAAACAAATAAAATTGGGGCAGAAGAGAGGTCCTCCTGGGAAAAATGGAGAAGCCAGGAAAAAAGACCCTAGCATTCAATTGAATTAGTCAGAATTGTAAACACCTCCAAGCTAACTCCACTTAATGGGAAGTTAAGACCCTTGGAGATAAAGGAGTTCAGAGGTAGTCTTAGTCTCAACCATAAGAACTTTTGCTTCCTGGACAGCGTGGGGAGTTCGGATGATTTAAAGAACTTCTGCTGATTAAGAATAGCAGGCACAGCTGGGCTACAGAGACAAGGGCCTGAGGGAGAAAGAGGCAACACACCTTGGGCATGCAGAACTAGTGAGGCAGGAATATTGCTAGCTAGTACTTGCAGGATGATGGAACTGTTTGGGATTCTAGGTAAGAAGCTCCAGGTAAGTAGCTGAAGTGAAGCTTAGATTAGACCAGTTTACACTAATAATTCTCATTAACAACAACAATAAAAATACCCAAAATAAAAACAAACAAATGAAGACAAAACATGAACTGGTAAAGAAGGAAAATAAATAAATAAATAAAGCACCTTGCTTTGACAATAGGGAAGATCAGGGTTCATCTTGAAAGGAGGACAGTGAAATTATATAAGCCACTTCTACCCCAAAGAGGAATGTTAAATGACCATCTATCTGCACACACAGAAAAAAAAAAATTAGAAGAAATTAAAAAAGATGTTAAATGTCCAATGAAAGATTGAGGAAATACAAAAACAAAAATAACAAAATCTCAAAAAAAAATCTAAGAAAAACAAGATCATGATAAAAAAAAAATCAACTACTAAAGGAGAGTCAGTCTTAATCCAAGAAAAACAAGAAGAATATGAAAAAAACAGCCAACTAGAAAATGATATCCATAGTCTTGAGGAAGAAAATAGTTCTTTGAAAATTAGAATTGGTCAAAACAAAACCTGTGAAGCCATGAAATATCAAGAAATAACAAAACAAAATATAAAGAATGAAAAAATAGCACAAAATGTGAAATATAAGTAAAACAACAGATCTGGAGAATAGATAAAGAAGAGAAAATATAAGAATACTTGAGATATCTGAGGAGTGTGACCAAAAATAGAAAATGTAATATATAAGAATAAACATTAAAGTCTAATTTCAAGGAATTCAATAATGACAAACTGTTTTCATTTTATATGTGGAAATACAAACCATATGTCTAAGACTGATGTCAGTAATTGTGTAATACAAAAGAGAAATTGGGGCAGAACTGAGTGTGATCTCTAAAAAACAAAACCATCTAGGAAAAGGCAAAAATAATTATTTTATATGAATGAGATATAGAGGAAGAACTGACAAAGAGCTACTAGATGGGGAGAAAGATCGGTAATTCTGGAAACCTACTCATATTGGGAATGGGTGAAATAAGGAGTAATACACACACACAAACACACACACACACACACACACACAACCACATCCACACACATATATGCATGCACATATATCTACATACACATACAGGTGTGTCTACCATGCTTTACTTCCCTCCTTATCCCTTTCCCATTAATCTTCACACCTTTATACCCCACATTGCCCTATTCCCCTCTTCCCATGTTTCTTTATAAATTCTGAAGAGTTTTATACTCTTTATAATATAGTATATACACATATACACACATATTAATGTTGTTTTAGATGTATGCCTTTTGACATGTTAAAATGTATGCATAATATATGTGTGTAAGTATTTAGTTTTAAATATACATTTTCTTTTAAAAAGAAGAGCATGGGTAAATTTCCTATCAGATCAATGAATAAAGAAGGAATTTAAAACCAAACAAGAGATGGAGAATACTGCTAAATGTAAAACAGATGATTTTGATTTCATAAGATCAAAAAGGCCAAATCCTTTTTAAACAAAATCAATGAAACTAAAATTAGAAGGAAAGCAAAAAAAAAAAAATGGGAAAAAAATTTTAAAGCAAACCTCTCTAATAAAGAACTTGTTATACACATATACATATAGATATACACACATGTGCATATATACATATATATATATACACACATACACATATATAGAGAGAGTACTAAGTACAATTTGTAAGAAAAGTCATTTCCTATTTGATAAATAATCAAAGGATATAAAGTCAATTTCAGACAAAATAATCAAAGCTATATATAATATATATATATATATATATATATATATATATATAAATGCTTAATTTAGTAAACACTAAATTAAATGCAAATTAAAACAACCTCTGAAATTCCACTTCACATCTATCAGATGGGGTAATATGACAGAAAAATAAAATAATAGATGATAAAGAGAATGTGGGAAAACTGGAACAATAATGTACTATTGGTGTGCACTGTTCCAACCATTCTGAAAAGCAATTTGAAACTATGCCTAAAGAGGTATAAAACTGTGTATATCTTTTGATTAAGCAATACCATTACTAAATCATATATATATATATGCACATATATACATATATAAGTATATATGTATATATATAATCATTTATATATTATATGTTATATAATATATATTATCATTACTACATATACTAGTAATTAGCATTACTATATCAAGGAGATAAAAAGGGCAAAGATCCTTTTTGTACAATAATATTTAAAAGCAACCCTTTTCATGTTGGCTAAAATTTAGAAATTGAGGGATAATTCTATTAAAACCTTTTATTTTTCTATCACAAAATAGACAAATATGACAGTGATTTACATAATTGCACATGAATAACATATATTAGATTGCTTATCATCTGAGGCAGAAGGGAGGGCCAGAGGGAAGGAGGGGTAGAATTTAAAATTCAGAACTTAGCAACACTTTAAAAAATTGTTTTATAGGTAATTGTACATGTGTGTTAGTAGCAATGACTACCTTAGGTAGTTTTGTACATGTTAACACATATTCATCATTAGACTATAAGCTCCATTAGCCTTTGTAAATCAATCTCTCTCTGTCTCTGTCTATCTCTGTCTCCTGAACTTAGCACAGTACCTATAAGTACTTAATGAAAACTTTCACCCATCCATCTATTCATTCATTCATTCCCCAAGGTCCAGTTCTTTTTTTAATTATTAAAGCTTTTTATTTCCAAAACATATGCAAGCATAATTTTTCAAAATTAGTCCTTGCAAAATCTTGTGTTCCAATTCCCCCCCCAGATGTCAAGTAACAATACATGTTAAATGTGTAAAAATATATGTTAAATCCAATATATGCCTACATATTTATATAATTATCTTGCTGCACAAGAAAAATCAAATTTTAAAAAATGAGAAAGAAAATAAAATGCAAGCAAACAACAACAAAAAGAATGCATTTGCTATGTTTTGATCTACACTCAGTTCCCACAGTCCTTTCTCTGGGTGTAGATGGCTCTTTTCATCACAAATCACTGGAACTAACCTCAATCTTCTCATTGTTGAAAAGGTCCATCAGAATTGATCATCTTATAATCTTTTGTTACCATATACAATGAGCTCCTGGTTCTACTCATTTTACTTAATATTAGTTCATGTAAGTCCCTCCAGTCCTCTCTGAAATCATCTTGCTGATCTATAAGAACAATAATATTCCATATCATTCATATGCCATAACTTATTCAGCTATTTGCCTACTGATGGGCTTGCACTCAGTTTTATTTCTTGACACTACAAAAAGGGCTGCCACAAACATTTTGTACATGTGATTCCCTTTCTCTCCTTTAAGATCTCTTTGGGATATAAGCCAAGAAGTAGCACTGCTGGATCAAAGGGTATGCACAGTTTGATAACTTTTTGAGCATAGTTCCAAATTGCTCTTCAGAATGGTTGGATCCATTCACAGTTCTACCAACAATGTATCAGTGTCCCAAAGAGAGTGCACTCTCTTTGCATTCCCATTTTCTTAACTCAGTCCAAAATGTTATTACCAGATTCATGACTTTATAGCAGTAATTTTTTGGTTAATTTCTCTGCCCTTTAGTCTCTCTCCATTCTAACTATTTTTGAAAACTGCTACAAAATTAGACTTCCTAGAGTGTAACTTTCTCATATCACTCTCCTTTCTGTAGCCTATCATGTTTCCCACATCCCCTCCAATATTCATCAGTATCTTTTAGCCTATATGAGAGGTATATAGTAGTGCCTCAGAGATGTCTTAATTCGCATTTCTCAGATCAATACTGATTCAGAGCACTTAGTCATATGGTAAAAAATGGTTTCAATTTCTTTAACTGAAAATTGTCTATTCATATCATTAGACCACTTATCAGTTGATCTTATCTTGGTATACAATGTTAGGTGTGGGTCAATGACTAGTTTCTGCCATACCAGTTTCCAATTTTTTCAGCAGTTTTTGTCAGTGAGTTCTTATCTCAAAAGCTGTGGTCTTTTGGTTTGTGAAGTACTAGTTTGCTATTGTCATTGACTATTTTGTCCTGTAAATTTAATCAATTCCACTGATCAACTACCTTATTTCTTAGGCAGTACTGAATGGTTTAAGTGACTGTTGCTTTATAATATAGTTTTAGGTCTGGCACAGCTGGGCCACCTCAATTTGCATTTTTTTCATTAATTCCCTTGAAATTCTTGACCTTTTGTTATTCCAGATGATCTTTGTTATAATTTTTTCTAGATCTGTAAAACAATTTCTTGGGAGTTTGATTGTTATGGCAGTGAATAATTAGATTAATTTAGGTAGTATTGTCATTTTTATTGTATTTGCTCAGCCTACCCATGAGGACTTGATATTTTTCCAATTGATTAGATCCGACTTTATTTGTATGGAAAGTATTTTGTAGTTGTGTTCATATACTTCCTGATTTTGCCTTGACAGATAGACTCCCAAATATTTTTATATTATTGATAGATATTTTAAATGAAATTTCTCTTTTTATTTCTTGCTGCTGAACTTTGCTCTTAATATATAACAATACTGATGATTTTATGTGGATTTATTTTGTATCTTGCAACTTTACTAAAGTTGTGAATTGTTTCTAGTAGTTTTTTAGTTGATTCTCTAGGGTTCTCTAAGTATACCATCATATTATCTTCAAAGACTGGTAATTACATCCCTCACTCCATGCTATAATTTCTTTTATCTCTTTTTCTTCTCTTATTGCCAAAGCTACCATTTTTTATTGGGAATGGTTCTAGTTTGTCCTTATTACATATAATGCTTGCTGATGGTTTTAAATAGATGCTACTGATTATTTTAAGGAACACTTCCTTTATTCCTATATTCTCTAGTGTTTTAAATAGGAATGAGTGTTGGATTTTATCAAATGCTTTTTCTTCATCTATTGAGATAATCATATTATTTTTGTTAGTTTGATTATTGATATAGTCAGTTATGCTAATAGTTTTCCTAATATTGAACCAGCCCTGCATTCCTGGTACAAATCCTATTTGGCCATGGTGTATTATCCTGGGGATGACTTTCTGCAATCTCTTTACTAATATTTTATTTAAGATTTTTGCATAATATTCATTAGGGAAATTGTTCTATAATTTTCTTTCTCTGTTTTCACCCTACGTGGTTTAGGTATCAGCACAAGGTCACATTCTTAATTCTTGTTTTATCATAATCTCTCATATCCCACTCTTATTTATAGTTTTAGTAATGTTCTTTATTTTGAGTACTTCTATGGTTATATCTTTATTCTAACCAGTACCATTTCTGCATCTGATTGTCAGCTAAATAATTTCACTTGTATGTTCAGCTATCAACTTAAGTCCAAGGTTCTTGCTTCCTAAGATTTCTTTAGCTCTGTATGATTTTGTTTCTATAAGCCTTGCAATTATTCTCTACAAAATTAGGTACTTCCAGTGACTTCCTTTTCCTTCTGTCATTCTTGTAGTCACTCTTCTAAATCATGCTCCATTTCTCTTTTTATCCAGTGGTTGCTTCAATCCTGTTGATACTTTGTAATGTTTTAAATTATTACTCTCTTTGCATTCCCATTTTCTTAACTCAGTCCAAAATGTTATTCACCAGACTTATGACTTTATAGCAGTAATTTTCTGGTTAATTTCTCTGCCCTTTAGTCTCTCTCCATTCTAACTATTTTTGAAAACTGCTACAAAATTAGACTTCCTAGAGTGTAACTTTCTCATATCACTCTCCTTTCTGTAGCCTATCAGATAAAGTCCTTAGCCAGACATTCAAGATCCCTATAGTCTGGCTCTAACCTACCTTTTAAGTAGGTTTGGTCTAACTTTAAGTAAGTAGATGAAACCTATCTCTTAATACTCCATACCTGCATTCCATTCTCCAACCAAAATCCTTTACTGTTTGTCATTAGTTAAATCACTCACACATTTCTCAATCTATCTTTTCCTGGGATATTCCCTCTCTGTTCTTTATAAGTTTTATGTGAGCCCACATGAGCACTGTCAATCTGGAGGGATTGATTTTAAAATAACACGTAAAGTCAAAAGAAAATCAGCTTTAACTAAGCAGACACCAAGTTATCTCTTAGTATCTTCTGTCATACACCCTTGTATCTAATCAAAAATCGCCATGAAATTCTGACAATCTCATTTCTCACATACCTACTAATGTGTTAAACATAGGAGATATGAGGAAAAAATACAGTTCTTTCCCTCAAATAACTTACATTCTTATGGGAGGGAGGGCAATATCAAATCAGAAGTGGGAGGTGATCTTAAAGAGAAGGCTCTAGAAAAGCCCAGGATTGTCTTCCTATATGCAGAAATTGTGGTTTTTAGCTGAGACTTGAAAGAAGCTGGGAGGATAAAAGAAGGAATGAGAGCATTTGGGGCATGGTGAACAGTGAGGCACAGAGGCACAAAGGCACAGAGACAGTAAATTGATTTCTTAAAGATGGAATGCTATATGTCAGGAAAATCAAAGGAACCAGTAACCCTGAAAAACAGAGTATGTGGAGGGGAGGGGAGGAAAGTATTCGAAGACTTGAATGATAGGATTAGACAAATGTTTAGAAGATTTAAAAGACCAACAGATGTTTTTATATATGATCTTATAGGAAATAATTGGCCACTGGAATTTATTAAGAGAAAGATGATAACATGGTTAGATGTGCTATATAGGAAGACCAGAGCTAAGTTGAGGTATATTAGAATGGGAATTTACTTGACTCAGGAAGGACTAGGAAGCTATTGAAATAATTTTAGAATAAGATGAAGAAGAGCTGAGCAAGATTCTGGCAATGTCAAAAAAGGGAAATAAGTACAAATTAAAATTATTGTGAAAGTAGAATCAATAGAAGTAGGCAATGCATTAGATATGTAGGATGAGAGTTAGGAAACTAGACAGACCTAGTGTGGCAGTCGGAGTGTCTAGGAGGATGGCTGTATACTTGCCATACATGAAAGTGTTCAAAAGAAGGAAGGGTTTAGAGCCAAAGATAAACTTGATTCTGAACATATTGAGCTTCAGTTATCTATACATGAATCAGTTCTACATATCCAATAGGCAGTTGAAGGTTTTATCCCTGAAGTTGAGAGTTTTAGACAAATAGACCATCTGTATGGAGATAATTAAATTAATAGGAACTGGGATATCATCAAGTGATATATATATATATATATATATATATATATATATATATATATATATATATATATATAGAGAGAGAGAGAGAGAGAGAGAGAGAGAGAGAGAGAGAGAGAGAGAGAGAGATGGGTAAAGAGAGCTCTGGATAATAAGAATTAGCATCTATGAACAAGATGAAAATCTAATAGAGTACATTGAGTAGGAGCAATCAGATAGGAAGAAGGAAAACCTGGTAAGAATAGTTGTCACCAAGAATTTAGTAAGAAGAGTATATCAAGGAGAAGAAAATGGTGAATGACTTGTGAAAGGCTACAGAGATATCAAGAAGTCTGAGGGTAAAGAAAAAAAATAAATTTGACAATTAAGAGATCATAGCAGTTTCAGTTGAATGATGTGATCTGATCCCACATTGTAGATAGTTTACAAGAAAATTATAAGAGAGGAAGTGGAAAAAAGAGAGGTACTGAATTTAGACATCTTTCTCAAATATTTACTAAAAGGAAGAATGATGCAGAGCAATCATTAACAGATAGTATTTATAGGCATGATGGAAGCAAACATGAGATAAGGAGAGGTTAAAGATCAGTGACAGAGTGGGAATAGTGGAGAGGACAATCTACTGGAAAAGATAGAATGATATAGAATCAATAGATATAGACTATTTTAACAATAATCTTGGAAAAATGAAAAGCTACCTCTTTCTGTGAGATGGGTCAAAGAGTAGAAAATGCAAGGCTATAATATGATATTGCATAATTATGTGGAAGGGAGAAGCGGGAACTCTTAGCTCATAGATTTGTTTTTAAAAAGTTAAATAGTGAGACAGGTATTTTGTGGAAAGGTATGTGAGGAGAGGGTGAAACAGAAGGTTTAATGGAAGATTAAAAAGTTTTGGATAGTCGACTGTAGTGAATATCAGTGAATCTGAGAGTAGACATAGAATAATTTGTTTTCTTCAAATTTAATTAACAACATCTGAATAGGATAAAGACAAAGGGTATGTAAGATTAGTTCTCACTATCAACTTTGGACTTTGAAAGGCAAGATGAGAAATAAGATAAGAGGGCAAAGAAATTGAGTATAGAAATGAGTGTAAGATTGAATTAGTTCACCAATGGATCAAATAGAGAAGAAAAGAGAGAATAGCCAATATAAGATTAATGGCTTCAGAAAGAACTGAGGGGTAAAAGAATTGGAGGTTGTGGTAAGAATAAGGAATAGTGTTAAATAATCATAAGGCAGAAGAAAAGATAGAATGATGCAATATTACTAAATAAATGAACAAGACAGTTCATGAACATGAAAGTGAAACATTTGTGGTAAAAGCCAGTTAAAGGATTTGACCATTTCTATATGTAGTTGAATTGGAGTTGAGGAGTTCAGTAAAGTGATTAAAATGAGGAACTATAAAGTTATCCTGTTTAGGAAAGCATCAAACTGTATGTTGAATCTTTGGTATTAGATCAGCAATTGGTGAAGAGGAAAAGACCATAAAAAAGGTATTGACCTATGATAAAAAGAAGGAGGGTGCCTTAGGGATCAGTAGATAAGAGCTAAGAAGATCTTGAGTCAGTAATAGATATGGATTAAATGAACCTCAAAGAACTCTCTGAGGCTGAATAATCATTTTAGCATGAGAGTTTGGAAGTAACAATGAAGAGCAAGAAATATTTTGATTACCTATCCAGTCCCAGTGACTTGGGATTATGCTAGAAATTTCAAATGGCAGTGGAAGTGATGGCTGGGTATGTCATGCCATCAGGAGGAAACTAGCTCTTAAAAAATTCCAGAATTTAGAAAGAATGCCAAAGGAAAAGATTTCAGATGAAAATAATTTTGTTAACAGTGGATCAGGCATTAATTAATTGAGAGATAGAGAGACAAACACTGAGTACAGGCAGAAAACTGGGCAGCTTAGTTGTGTAGAAGGTAGAATTCCAAACCTGAAATCAGGAAAACTCATCTTTCTGAGTCCAAATCATTCTTAGACACTTATGAGTTGCATGACACTAAGAAAGTCACTTAACCCTGTTCGCTTCACTTCCTTGGAGTAAAATTGTAGGGATGTATCACAAAATGAACTGGAGAAGGAATAGGCAAATAACTCTAGTATCTCTGGCAAGAAAATCCCAAATGGGATCATGAAGAGTTAGGACTAAGAAGACTGAACAACAAAAACAGACATATTGACTGACTGTGTTTGGATCAGAACAGAGCTGTCTAGCTATTCCCAGAGGTAAGAAAGGAAGACAAAGATAGAAGATCTAGATCATGGGCTGCAGTGCGAAGGACTGAATTTGGGGTAAAGGCAACATTACTTGGAAATTTTCCTTAAAAAAAGTTTGGAAAACTTTTACAGGAAATAAATTTTGTATTCATTTGAATACTCAGTTTGGAGGACATCTTAATTTCAATGACTTAGGTAGAATTTTTTCCCCTTAAATTCAGGACTAGGTTCAAAATATATATTTTCCTCCTTTTTTTTTTCAATGTGTTATTAGAAGAGATTCATACAGAAAAAAGTGTTTGTATGGAAAGATGTTGTTTGATCGCATCTTGTGAATAAACAAACCACTCATGTTTAATCCAACCCTCTTCAAAAACAACATTCACAAAATGAAAAAGAAAAAAAAGAAAATGAGAAGGAAAAAATTCAAATAGTCAATCCAGAATCTGGCCGATTGTCAAAGAATAAGGAGGATGAAAAACTTGAAGAGTTATAAATGTGTCATTGGCCTCTAAATTCCAATTATACTAGGTGAGAGGTTTGCTAAAGTACTTTGCCAGTAGGTGTTTGTCATAGAGACCTGTAAATTCTGAACAGAAGGGATAAGAAAGCATTGATTTCTTCAATAAAAGGTCCTTAATGAGACATTGATTCAGAAAGATGCAGAGTAAGTGTGTTTACATTCCTCTATTAGTGTTTATAGGTTCAGGGTAATAGGCTTAAGGAAAAAAAATAAAAGAAACTTTTTTCCTACTTTTACAAAAATAATCATAATCCATTATGCATCTCTCTTTTTTATTATAGCTTTTTATTTGCAAGATATATGCAAGGGTGATTTTTCAGCATTGGCAATTGCAAAACCTTTGTTCTAACTTTTCCCCTCTTTCCCTTCACGCTTTCCCCCAGATGGCAGGTTGACCAATACATGTTAAATATGTTAAAGTATAAGTTAAATATAATATATGTATACATGTGCAGTTATTTTGCTGTACAAAAAGAATTGGACTTTGAAATAGTGTACAATTAGCCTGTGAAGGAAATAAAAAATGCAGACGGACAAAAATAGGATTGGGAATTCTATGTAACGGTTCATAGCCATCTCCCAGAGTTCTTTCACTGGATGTAGCTGGTTCAATTCATTACTGCTCTATTGGAACTGATTTGGTTCATCTCATTGTTGAAGAGGGCCATGTCCATCAGAATTGATCATCATATAGTATTGTTGTTAAAGTATATAATGATCTCCTGGTCCTGCTCATTTCACTCAGCATCATTTCATGTAAGTCTCTCCAGGCCTTTCTGAAATCATCCAGCTGGTCATTTCTTACAGAACAATAATATTCCATAATATTCATACACCACAATTTATTCAGCCATTCTCCAATTGATGGGCATCCACTCAATTTCCAGTTTCTGGCCATTGCAAAGAGGGCTGCCACAAACATTCTTTATGCATCTATCTTAATAAAAGTCTATATACTGATATCCTAAAAATGGCTTTAAAAACCATTTTTAAATTATTCTAGTCTTTTCTGTAGAAACTGTACACATTCATTTCCTTTACCTTTACCTTGATTAGGTCTGTGAAATTCTATAAATTGAAATAAAATATAATTTTCATTTTGAGGGCTTACTTTCAAACATTCACTTTTTCTCCTACTTGAGATGTGTCTATTTACCAGCAATGCACATTTCATCATCATCATCATCATCTTCTTCTTCTCCTTGTTCTTCTTCTCTTCCTCCTCCTCTTCCTTTTTCTTCCTTCTTCTTTTCCTCCTTCTCCTCCTCTTCTTTCCTTCTCTTCTTCCTTCTCCTTTCTCCTCAAAGGCTTAATCCTTGATATAATTGACTTCCCTTTAATTCATTCAACACTGAGTTTTCCCTTTCTTTTATGTATTTGCATTACTAATGCTGCTTCAATATTAGTCATTATCTAAAAGTATTTATGGCAAGAACACATTTCATAGATCAGCTAATACAACCTGCTATTTAGTGAAATATACCACACACACATATGTATGAATGTACATATTAGATATACTAGATGTAATATATTTTAAGATTATATATTTTTATTTTATATAAAAGGAAATGGAAACCTAGAGAGCAAAGGGACAATCTTGTCTTCTTACACAGGAAAAACTTATTTTTAAGATGACATGTCAAATTTTATACTAGGATCATGATGTCATTGACAATCCTATAAAGATAATTCCAAACTCTAAGGAAAGGTTTTTGATTAATATAATTTAAAATTCATGGAACCTCTGAGCTATACATTTTGGGAAGGACCTATAGACCATACAAAGTATGATAAAGATGTTGATAAAGGGTGCTGAGATTATTTCTTGAAAAGTTGAGAATAAAAAGAAGATTTAATAGGTATGGGAGGATAATAAACCTATTTTAGTATATGGTAGATGATCAGGTAAAGAGGGATTAGACATTTTGCTTGATGTCTGATGTCAGAAGTAGTACCCAAAGGTAGAAATTGTAAAGTCACAAATTTAAGATTAATGTTCTAACAATTAAATTATCTCTTAATGAAAGATCTACTTAAGAGGTAGTTGGCTTCCTTTTATTGGAGGTCTTCAGTTAAATGACATTTTAGGCATGGTGTAGAAGAGATTCCTGAATAATTAGAACCTTGATGAGAAAGATACACAGAAACAGAGAAAGATATACAGAAAGGCAGAGTTACGAAGAAAAATAGAGATAGAGAGGCAAAAAGACACAGAGAGTTACACAGAGACTAATGGAGAGAGACACAGACAAAAACAAAAACATAGAAGGAGACAGATAGACAGAAATAGAAATTTCAGGAAAATACACATACATACAGAAAGGTAAAAAGAGACAGAGGCAGAGAAAGAATTGAAGAAAAACAGAGACAGAAAGAGAAGAGAGAAGGCCAAGAATAAAAAAAAAAATGGAGAAGGACATAAGCATATCTGTATGTATATATCCATATATATGCATATATGTATATTATATATTACATATATATTATATATAAATAGTAGATTGGGAAAGACTGAAGAAAGAGGAAAAAGAGGAAGATGGTTAAAATGGGTGAGTACATATGTATGAGAAATCTTTCAACCTCTAATTATTCTGTCAAATGGATTTTGGTAAAATAACAGCTAGCATTTATACTATGCTTTATC
The DNA here is from genome assembly GCF_016432865.1 of Antechinus flavipes. Classification (NCBI taxonomy): domain Eukaryota; kingdom Metazoa; phylum Chordata; class Mammalia; order Dasyuromorphia; family Dasyuridae; genus Antechinus; species Antechinus flavipes. The sequence goes on along the minus strand of NC_067403.1, from coordinate 115,632,905 downwards.
ATCATCATCATCATCCAGTTATTTTTTAGTAGTGTCTGACACTTTATGACTCTATTTGGGATTTTCTTGACAAAGTTACTGAAGTGGTTTGCCATTTCTTTCTTCAGCTCATTTTACAGATGAAGAATTGAGACAAACAGCATTAAGTGACTTGTCCAAGTTTACAGAGTCAGAAAGTGTCTGAAGTTGTATTTGAATTCAATAAGAGAGGTCTTCCACGCAGTCCAGCTGCCCTACCAAAAATAACATTTATTCACCTTTACTATCTGTTAGAAACTGTGCTAAGTAAACACTTTTCAATTATTATCTCATTAGATTTGCAAAAAAAATCCTGGGAGATAGATGTAATTATTAGCCCCACTTTAGACGATGAAACTGAGATCCACATGAGTGGATGATTGAGGCCATATTTGCATTCCAGGCCTGGTTCTTAAATCCACTCTCCCACCTTGTTGGCTAGAAGAGGCTAGAAGAGGTCTTTTTTAAATGTCAAGTCATTTTAGTCACTCCTGATTTATGAGTCATTTCTTGAGAGTCTTAATAAGAATAGCAGTGGAAGACCAAGTGAAGCCATATACATGCCTTCAGTTCAAAGAGGCAGCCTTAAGTTCAAATTGTGGAAAAGGAGAAAAGTGAGTTAGCAGAGAAGGGATTCCTATTAAGACAAAAGATAAACTCTTCTGAGAATAAAATAAGAGCTGCACTGAGTAAATTTGAAAGATTTTTTTAAGAGAGTGGAATTCACAGTAAATAGCAAAGCAATATTAATGTGATACTAAGTGAAGAGCCTACTTTCCAGCTTAAAAAAAAAAAAAAAAAGCTGGTAGTGAAGGCTAAAGCCATCAAAAGGCCTCATCCAACCTGTAGATAGGATTACAACTCACAACACTAATGATTTGAAATGAAGTTTTATTTATCCCAGATTAAAGGGATACAATGCATATTTTATATTTAGCTTTTTTGAAGAGTCTTTTTTGTCATTTTATTCTTTGTTTCATTTGATATCAAAGAATAGACTTTTAAAAATAAGTTTTAGGAGCGTTTTCTTTCTTTTACTGAATTTATATCCACATATCTTTATGAGAAACATTGATAACACACAGAGATAGTATTACTTTATTTTTCTAAGTATTTTTTTTATTTTCTTTCCAAACTTAATTGTAACATCACCCCAAAGAAGTATCTCCTAGGATAGTGACCAAAATACTAGGAAGAATAAGATAATATTCTCTTAAAATATGTCACACAAACAACAAACATCATCAGAGATACATGGGATCCTGATCAGGAAGAGATCTTAGAATTCATCTATTCCAAATATATTCCTTTAGAGATGAAGAAATTGAGTAATTTGTCATGGGTCACACATGTGGGAGGCCATAGAAACAGTTTAGATTCAGGTCCTGTGTTTCTAGGGCTAATTCCCTTTTATCACATTTCTTCTCTCCTCCCCTCCCTGCCCCACCCACCCCGTGTTACTATTCATAGTTGGAAATAATCACTGGAAAAACAGAGAGAGAGGAGGGGGGCAGAAAGAAAGGAAGGAAGGAAGGGAGGGAGGAAAGAAGGAAAGGAGGGAGGAAAGAAGGAAGGAAGGAAGGAAAAAAGGAAGGAAAGAAGGGAGGAAAGAAGGAAAGAAGGAAGGAAAAAAGGAAGGAAAGAAGGAAGGAAGGAAGGAAGGAAAGAAGAAATGTTAGCAGGGAGGGAGGGGAACATCAATTATGTGCCAAGTACTTTCCTCAAGGCTCTTCAATTATATTCTTATTTTATTCCCCCAACTATGCTATTATAATCCTAGTTTACTGATGAGGAAACTGAGACAAACTGATTAAGTGATTTGCCCAGAGTTACCTAGCTGATAAATGAACTTCTTTTGAATTGAGCACTTCCAGCACTTGCAGTGCACTATCTACTGTACTACTTACCTGCCCCTAAAAACTTGGCATTTAAGAGCAAGAAATATGGGATGAAAGCTTTAAGTAGTCAGGGGATGAGTTTGAAAAAGATATACTGCCAAAAAAATTCCAAATAGTTATTTTAGAAAAGGGGAAGAATGTTTGAGTATGATCAATGGAATTAAGATACCTAGCCCAAATGAGATAGTTACACTCTCAAGTGTGGAAAGAGCTGGAGATGAGATGGCTGTGACACTCTTAGTGATAGAGGAAATATCTAAGAGAACAACGGCAGTGCCATTGACTGAAGAAAGGCAAATGTCAGTTTTCAAAAATAACCAATTAGCTATTATATAACATTTACAAAGTGTTTTACACTTATTTTCTTATGAGCTTCATAGTAGCCCTCTGAAGTAACGCCTTATTTCCATTTCACACATGAAGAACGAGTTCAAGAGAGGTTAAGTGACTTGAACACAATCACATAGCTAGTGCTTTTGACAAACACTTAGTTCTTCCTGACTTCAAGCTCAATATTCTATTTGCTGGGCCGAAGTAAGGGGAAAATAGTCTATAGGTCAATGTGTTTAACTTCAGTTGCTGCACATATTCTAGAAGACATTTTGAAAGAAAATATCTTTCTAGATGTCATTTTCTAATAATGTAATTTTCTAATGACATAATGATTACAAATTGGCAGGGACATTTCATCAATAATGAGCCCTTTTTCATGTGCGAATATCATACTATCATATCTATATGATATATCATATCTATCATATGGGAATATCATAGTATAATTTAGCTGTACTTACTAGAGCATTTGCTAATATATGTTAAACTAATCATAAGGAAAAGATGAGCAGATATAGATTAGATTAATACAATTGGATGGATTGGCAAGTGGATGAATGGTCAAACTCAGAATAGTTGGTTACTCATAGTTCAATATCAACTTCAAAGAAAATCTGTATTTGACTGGTATATGTGCTTGACCAGGGCATCTTTAAGATATTTATCATTTACTTGAATAGATATTAATGTTATATTCAATACATCTGCAGATGACACAAAGATGGTAGGATGATACAAGGTGATAGTAAGGAGTCATAAAGATATTGACAGACTAGATTTGTGCTAAGTCTAATAAAATAAAATCCAATAGGAATAAATCTATTACCTTTGAATTAAAAAATCAATTTCACAAAAATAGAATGGAGGAGGCATGTTTAGAAAAGTTTGTCTGGAGAAGACTTAAGTATTTTAGTGGAAAACAGGTGAAATATGGATAAGTAATCTTAAAAAGCTACTACTTTGTGCTGCTTTGAGACAGACCTACTTTTCAAGAATAAAAAGGCAATAATATCAATATACTTTACCTTGGTCAGTTCATACCTGAATTATTACATATTGTTCTTGTTCCCATAGTTTAGAAAATAAGTTTAGGAGTTGAGGAGTGTGTTCACAGGAAGGTAACTCAGTTGATCTTTAAGCTCACATCATCTAAAGAAAAATTGGAGAAATTGGAATGTTTAAACTAGAAGAAAGAAAACATAGCTTCAAATATTGGAAGTGCTATCTTGTGAAGGAAGGACTATGTTTATTTTGTAAACAATAGGTAATTTATTTAGACTTGTTTTAAGTAGAGGGAGGTCACCTCTTAACAATTGAATCTATCCTAAAGTGGAATGACTTACTGCAGAAATTTTCCAACTTTTTGGAGGCTGTATGATCATTTATTATAATAGCTTTCCAAAAAAAAATGGGGACATGAAATATAATTGACAATTGTTAAGTCAGTGTGCTTGAGTTCAATTTCAGGAAAATTCTAGAATATACCATTAAATATTAGTCATTCTTATATGGAATAAAATAGATGGCTGCTGATTGATTCAACTATCATTTCTAATCTTTTTTCTAATTTTCGATCTTATTCTGTTTATGTGGTCTTTCAGTGACACCTATAAATGTGCACATCTTCATACTACAAACAAAGAAATAAAATTTTGCATCATCTTTACATTCTTACTAGTTATCTTTATTTCTCTTTCCCCATTGCTAAATGTCAGAAAAATCACTTACATTTAGAACATCCACTTCCTCTCCTCTAATTCGCCTCCAAACTCTTTGCAGCAGCTTCTGATCCTATCAATCAACTAAAATTGATCCTTCCAAATTTACCAATTATCTTTTATCAAATCTAATGGCTTTTTGTCAATCCTCATCTTTCTTGACCTATTATACTTGGCATTATTTATCATGTCTTTCTGGATTTTTCTTCCTCTAGTTTCTCCAGGTTGTTCAATTTGTCTCTTTCTTAATTTCTTTTGCTGGTTTTTTTTTTTTTTTTCATGTAATTCCTAGTAACCACTGATGTCCTTCAAAGATTCATTCTTGAGCCTTCTTTTGTTCTGTAGTTTTTGCTTGATGATCTCATCAGTTTTCATGGGTTCAATTATCTCTATACAGATGATTTGCAGATCTATATATCTAGTCATAATCTTTCTTCTGAACTTTGATCTCATATCATCAACTGTCATTCACACATATTTAGTCAATGATCTCATTAAAATATAAAACTCAGTTATGTCTAAAATAGAAGTTTTATCTCCTCTCTGCACTTCTAGCCCCCTCCCCCCAAAAAAATCAACCTCCCTGATTTCTAATTCCCCTGTTGTTAAAAGTTCCATCCAATTACCCAAGTTTGTAACCACAGTGTAATATTTAGCTGCTCAGTTTTACTCAGCAACCCATATTGGATTTGTTATTAAAACTTGTGATTTCTCTTTTGACAGTATCACTTGCATATGTCTCCTTCTCTCTGTTCACATAGCCACCACCCTTGATCAGGTCCTTATCAATCTTTGCCAAGATTTTTTAATAACATTTTATGTAACCTTGTAATCGCTCATAATCTCTCCTCATTCTAATCCATTACTCAGCTGCTAAAGTGAGTTTTTCTAAAGTGTGGTCTAGCTATGTAATCCTCTTCCAACAATCCCAGTGGTATTAAGGATTATACTCATATTCTATCCAGGATCGAATGTTATCTCCTCTGTTTGGCATTTACATTTCATAATACTCCCTTCCATGTATTTAGGAGCCAGCTACATTGGCCCACTTGCTATTCCTCAATTATGACATTTTCATCTATTATTTCTGTATCTGTATGATGATTAAATCCCATACCTAGAATGTTCTTTTTCCTTCTACCTCTTTGCTTGCTTGGCTTACTTTAAAAATCATCTTAAATTCTATCTTCTAAAAGAGTCTTTTCCTGGTCCCTCAGTTTCTAATGGAGAAATACACACACACACATGTGTGCACATGTCTGTATATGTGTGGATATATGGATATATGGATATACAGTGCTAAATTATTTATATGCTGGTTCATCCACCAGAATGTCAGCTTCACAAGAGCAAGAACTGCTCTTTGACTTCCTTTTTATCACTATCTGGCAAATAGAAAGTGCTTAATAAATGCTTATTAACTAACTATCAAGATTCTTTTCAAATTTGAAAATCTGTAATATTATTTTTTCCTCTGTTGACCTCTTCCTCTTTCCAACTGTGTCAATTTTGGTACTCTGCCATAGTCAGAGGCTAAGGCTATTTGATTCTTGGCAAGGCTATTTTTTCATACATTTTTGAAGATCTGGGTCTTCTCCTGAAGTCTCTGTCAGTCTAAATGAAATGCCAAAGTTAGGTTGTCATCCCTTCATAAGCTGCTGGGTTGACAGTATGTGATAAGGTCTGCCTTTTCCCTCTGGTTGACATTAAAAGGAAATAAGACATTATATTTATTTGATGATAAACAGGACTATATGGAGCAAGCCAACTGATAACAACACCCAGACTAAACAACCTTGTATCCTCCCTAATATCATTACCACAATGATTCAATAACACCAGTGTTTCTAGAATATTTCCTCTCAAGCAAATTACTTCTTTAAGTGCCAGAAAACCAAGAATCTGGGATCATTCATGGGTGACAGGTCTTTTCTGTATTTCTGGATGCATGATGTCATACAAATGGATGTGCTATACACTGATGATCTATCACAAGCTAGACATACACATTTTCTTATCTTATATCTTTTGTTTCCCTGCTTTTCTGTAAAACCTCCGTAGAAAAGTTATTCTAAACACTAAAGACCTTGCTCTTTTTATTTTAAAATTTTGTGCACCTAAAATATTTATGGCAGCCCTTTTTGTAGTGGCTAGAAACTGGAAATTGAATAGATCTCCATCAAGTGGAGAATGGCTAAATAAATTGTGGTTTATGAATGTTATGTAATATTATTGTTCTGTAAGAAATGACCAACATTGGATGATTTCAGAGAGGCCTGGAGAGACTTACATGAACTGATGCTGAGTGAAATGAGCAGGGCCACGAGATCATTACACACTGCAACAACAAAATTATATGATGATCAATTCTGATGGATGTGGCTCTCTTCAACAATGAGATGATTCAAACTAATTCCATTGTTTAATAATGAACAGAGTCAGCTACACCCAGAGAGAGAACTATGGGAAATGAGTGTGGATCACAACATAGCATTTTTACCCTTTCTGTTATCGTTTGCTTGTATTTTTGTTTTCCATCTAGGGTTTTTTCTTTCTTTCTAGATCTAATTTTTCTTGTGCAGCAAATATAAATATGTATACATATATTGTATTTAACATAAACTTTAACATGTTTAACATGCAATGGACTGACAGGGAAAGATAATGTGGAATGTTGGAGGGGATGTGGGAAAACAGAGACACTAATACATTGTTGGTGGAATTGTGAATATATCTAACCATTCTGGAGAGCAATTTGGAGCTATGCTCAAAAAGTTATCAAACTGTGCATACCTTTTGCTCCAGCAGTGTTACTACTGGGTTTATATCCCAAAGAGATCATAAAGAAGGGAAAGGGACCTGTATGTGCAAGAATGTTTGTGGTAGCCCTCTTTGAAGTGGCCAGAAACTGGAAACTGAGTGGATGCCCCTCAATTGGAGAATGGCTGAATAAATTGTGGTATATGAATATTATGGAATATTATTGTTCAGTAAGAAATGACCAACAGGATGATTTCAGAAAGGCCTGGAGAGACTTACACGAACTGATGCTGAGTGAAACGAGCAGGGCCAGGAGATCATTATATACTTCAACAACAATACTATATGATGATGAATTCTGATGGACCTGGCCATCTTCAGCTATGAGATGAACCAAATCAGTTCCAATGGAGCAGTAATGAACTGAATCAGCTACACCCAGTGAAAGAACTCTGGGAGATGACTAAGAACCATTACATTGAATTCCCTATCCCTATATTTTTGCCTGCCTGCATTTTGGATTTCCTTCACAAGCTAATTTGTACAATATTTCAGAGTCCGATTCTTTTTGTACAGCAAAATAATGGTTTGGTCATGTATACTTTTTGAGTATCTAATCTACACTTTAATATATTTAACATCTACTGGTCATCCTGCCATCTAGGAGAGGGGGTGGAGGGAAGGAGGGGAAAAATTGGAACAAAAGGTTTGGCAATTGTCAATGTTGTAAAATTACCCATACATATAACTTGTAAATAAAAAGCTATTAAAAATTAAATAAATGAGCACACTCAGAACCCCCCCCAAAAAAAAACAAAAAACAAAAAACCAAAAAACAAAAAAAAACCATGCAATGGACTACCTGCCATCTAAGGGAAGGGTTGGGAGGAAGGAGGTGAAAAGTTGGAACAGAATGTTTTACAAGGGTCAATGTTGAAAATTACCCATGTACATGTTTTGTAAATAAAAAGCTGTAATAAAAAAAAAAAAAAAATTTGTGCATCTAATGAAAAACAGCATAGCATAGGAAATAATGATCTCTTTGGTACTTTCAACATCATTGGCCAAGGCACACAAAATTAAAGGATAATAGATTTAGAACTGAAAAGTACTTTAGTGATCATGTAAGCTAACTTCTTAATTTTACACATGAGGAAAGTAAGGCCCAGAGATACTAAGTGACTTGGTGATAATAATAATAATAATTAATGATAATAATAATAAAAATAATATTTATATATCCCCTACTATGTATCAGGTACTGTACTGAATACTTTACTAATATTACCTCATTTTCCTCTTGATAATCTGAGAGGTTAGTTGTTTTAATTGTCTTCATTTCACAGTTGAGTCAACTGATACGAACAGAAGTTAGAAAGTGCCTGAAGTCAATTTTGAATTCAGATCTTCCTGAATTCAGGCCCAGTATTTTATCCACTGTGCCACCCAGCTGCCAAGTGACTTGATCAAGATTACACAACAAATATAGGGCAAAGATGGGGTTTAACCTCATTTCTTTTGATTACAAAAGTGTGGGAGGAGAATCTTTTTTTCTATTCCATCACCAGTAGATCTATCAACCTAAAATGCTTTATTCTTTCTGATTATAATAACTCCTTTTTTCATGTGCTTGATAATATCTTTTTTGGCACTTCTAGCATGCAAGTTCTCTTTGAGGATATTCTTCAGTCTAATTAAATCATAACTCATACTCCCTATGCCTTTTAATTTGCCTGAAATTATTTTGTAACTGGAGCTTTGGGTTTGCTTTGCTTTATGCATGCTCTTCTATTTTCACTTCTAGGATAAAAAAACCATTGTCTTCCTTTACACTTTGGTGGAAGTAATCTCTTTCTACTGGCTTTATAGACACAGGCTGCATCTTTAGAAATTACCAGTATGGAGCATTTTTGCTTACTTCCCCCCTAGTCATACAGAAAGGGTGAAGTTCATGTTCATTTATAATATGGGTATCAGGATCTGAACTTAAGAAGTGGGAAGTGCTCCATCCTCCTTCTCTCTTATTTTATCCTGTGGTCCCAAGAAATGAATTTCTGTTTTGGTTGGCTTTGTTCATCCTTTTTAGTTCAAAATAGAAGCGATAGATTCTGATACTGTATTGAACCATGAAATCAGAATTCGAGATCAGATATGCAGCCTACCAGTCCATCAGGGAAGCCTGAGAAATTCAGGTGCTTGAGAATGGAGCTCCAGTGAGAAGCCAGATTGACAATTTGATCAGATTGCACTATATAAAAACTGATCTACACTATAAACCTTATTTTCTTACTCTTCCCAAAGAAAGAGGAAAGTATAAATGATGCTTCCCAGGTGTTGGAGAGAATGTATCTTTATTTTGCTTTATCTTTGAAATAAATATTCCTTTTTCAAAGAATAGTTAAAATTAAGTGGTTAAATGAGACGGAGTCACAGGGCACTCCTAAAATTGAGGGAACAGGATAAGTGAGATCTGGAGTAAATGGAAGAGATACTAGTAACATCTAAAATCCCTTAAGGATACTCAAGAACCCTGGAAGAGAGGGGGTAAAATTTAACATGCCTGTCTCTCAGGCAGTGATGACTAGGATAATTACTAATACTAAAACACATATACACACAAACATAAATGGAGATATGAGTATATTTGTTTGTGTGTGTGTGTGTGTGTGTGTGTGTGTGTGTGTATCCTAATAAAGCAGAATTTATTTACTCATACAGCAACTCTTGGAGACTATATATTTTCAAAAATGAACATTTTTGGTAGGCACATTTGCATCACTGAAAAAAACTATCTAGCTTTATGAAAGAAATCAAGCTCAGTCTCCTTTTCCTTTTTAGTTCTTTCTTTAACTTATAGTCTATCTGAAGTACCTGACCAAGATGTATTTATCACCTAATTCAATGGACAGTTTGTCTTGTCTAATTATATAATATAATTATATTAATATTGTGTTTTTCATCCACTTTGTTTTTCTACAATGGTTGACTAGTTTGTTTAGAATGAGTAATGTTCTTGCTTTGAAGATCTTTTATGTTTGTGAGTCTTGGAGTTATCATTATTATATTATTATTATATTTTTGCAACTTCTTGAAGAAAAATGTATTTTAATTCTACTCCAATTTAATCCTGGAACCAATTTATAATCATAATTTAACTTTTATTCATTTTTCATTTATACCATAAAGCAATTTATCATCAATAATAAAGATGATAGTAATGGTAACTAACATTTATACAGCTTTAAAGTTTTCAAAGTGTCTTGCTAAAGATTTAGTTGCTAAAATTTTTATACTGCTTTCAAGTTTGAAGCATTGTACAAATATCATTTCATAGAAGGACTATAACAACATCATGAGCTTGGTTCTGTGAGTATCATCTCCCTTTTGTAGAAAAGGCTCAAAAATATTAAATGAATTGTCCCCATGCAGTCCTAGAGCTAGATTATCCAGTAGATAACGCCAGTTCTCAAGTCAAAAAAAAATCTCCAGTTCAAATCCAGTATTAGATACTTCCTAACCATGTGACCCTGGGCAATTCATTTATCCTTCTTTGCCTCAGTTTCCTCATCTAGAAAATATCAAATCAATTGAACAGCTTTGCCAAAAAAAATTCCAAAGGCGGTCACAGAGAGTTAGACACAACTGAAATGTCTCAGAAACAAGAAGTCCTAGAACTAGCAATTTTTAAAGTTGTGATTTAAAACCAGCTCTTCCTAAATCCATGTCCAGCAAGCTAAAGACTTGTATGTATATGTATATGCATATTTATCTACTTATAGATATAGATATATAGATAAAATAAATATATAATGGGGAAAAAAAACTATAGGTTTTCAAAAAAGAAATCAAGTTTAAGACCCATTTGATAATTGACCTTTTTACCTTGACTAGGCATTTAACCTCAGTTTCCCCAGAGGGGAAATAGAGGTAATAGTTATGCTTGACTCACATGATTGTTTTGAAGATTTTGTTAGAACATATAGAAAAATATTAGCAAAGTGCTATAAAAATAAAAACATTATTAAATAGTAGAAAACTGAGACCTAGAGAATTGAAATGACTCATTCAAATTCATGCATACACTTAGTGACAGAGCTAAGGTTGTCCAGGTATATACAGAGCTCTTTCTCATATTTAGTCTTTCATCATGTCTTGCAAGATTCTAGCTATTATATTGCTTTCAAATAGAGGTATGCTGGTAAAAGCTTAACAAATATATAGAGAACTGAGACAAATAAGAGTAAATATCATTCCCCAGTTGATAAATTGTGAGTAGATATGGACAGGTAGTTTTCAGAAGAAAAAATTAAAGCTAGCTATAGTCATATGAAAAAAGGCTTTAAATCACTTTTGATTAGGGGAAATGTAAATAAAAACAACTCTGAGGTACCTTACAACTATCAAATCAGCTAATATTACAAAAAAAAGAAAATGATAAATATTAGAAATGATGCTGAAAAATTGGGACACTGATGCATTAATTGCTAATTTGTGAAATGATTCAACTATTCTGAAGAAAAATTTGGAACTGTGGACAAAGAGCAATTAAACTGTGCATACCCTTTGATCCAGCAATATCATTACCCAAAGAGTTCATAAAAAAGAGAAAGCTCACATGTGCAAAAATATTTATAGCAGCTATTTTTATGATAGAAAGCAAACAGAAACTGAAAGACTGCCCAGAAATTGAGGAATGAGCAGACAAGTTATGATATATGAATGTAATGGAATACTATTTTGTTATGACATGATGACCAGATGAGTTTCAGAAAAACTCAGACTTACATGGATTGAGGCTGAAGTGAGTAGAAGCAAAAGAACATGTACACATTAACAGCAATGTTTCATAATGATCAAGTACTATAGATTTAGGTCTTCTCAGTAATAGTGATCCAAGAAAATTTTTAAAGACTCATGATGGAGATCCAGAAAAAGAAGAGTAGAATTTGAATGCAGATAAAAGCATATTATTTTTACTTTTTTGTAGTTTTCCCTTTTGTTCTGTTTCTTCTTCTACAACATAGAAATTTGTTTAACATGGGATTGTGCGTGTAGGACCTATATCAAATTGCTTGTCATCTTGGAGAAGGGAGATCTGGAGAGAAAGAAGAAAAAATAAATGAAACTCAAAATTTTATAAAAATGAATGTGGAAAATATCTTTACACATGATTGGAAAAAATAAAATACTACTAAGTTAATAATTTTATAAAATCACAACAAAAAAACTGAACTCATTTGCTTCATGTTCCATTGTGTCCCTCACCACATCATTTACATACTTTACATACATAGACATAGACATAGATGTATACATGCATATGTGGTCTCCAAGTTTGACTTCACATTTCCTATCCATCTTCCCAATTGTGCGGGCTGAAAACTTCTGAACCAGCTTTAAATTATCCTTTATATTTTCCCATATCCAACTAATCAGTTGATAATCTCCTACTATGACATCAAGAATCTATCATTACCATTCATGCTATCAATACCCAAGTCTAGATACTTATAATTTAATTTCCCATAAATTTAGAGCTGCAAGGAACCGAACAGATCCTCATTTTTACTAAAAATTTAATTGAATCACAAGGAGATTAATGTGTCTTTCTCAAATTCATACAAATGCAAAGTTTCATATTCAGGTTTTGATTCCAGGTTATCTAACTCTAAATCCAATGCTCTTTTCCATTTTACCATACTGCCTCTCTTACTGATCTTCCTAATTTAAGTCTCTTGCTCCCTAAAATCAATCCTGTGCATTTCTGCCATATTAATCTTCCTTAAACCACTTTCATTATTCTACTCCCTTGCTTAAATACTTTAAATGACCATTCATTACTTATAAAATAAATGCTAAACTACTTTGCATTACACACACAATTTGGCCCCATTCTACCTTTTCAACTTTCACTCCTACAGAATTGATTTGCCAAATCTAAATTTCCCCTTTCTCTTTACTTTTGCCCCTAGTATTTCTCCTCATTCAGGGTAAAAAAAAAGGCTTATTCATCTCTCCTTGTCTCAATATAACAGTTCATCTTCTTTCTGGTTTATCTTCCCTGTTAGAATCAGCTAAATTTGCTTCTTGTCCATGAAAACTTTCCTGACTATGCCAAACCTCACAATATTTATTTAATTTTTATAAAATAGACAATAACTGGTACAACACTATGCTTATAATATTTTTGCTTCTATTTCCTGGTATTTTTAATCAGTATATTTAAATCAAATCTTATACTTTATCTCTTATGTGATTGTAAAATCTTGTGGCATGCCTCTAAAATATTCATAATTCCTAGGATACACTATGTATTCAATAGATATGTTTCAGAAAAAAATGCTAATTTAGTTTTAGTCTAGATTATAAATAAGATGAAATTTGATTTTTCTTTGGCCAGTCTCTTTTACAGATACCCAAAGCTTTCTGATTTACTATAGCTTTTTCTTTAATGTGTCCAGTTTTGGAATTAGATTATTCTTCTGCAAATTATACTGCTTTTCTTCCCAAAATCCTATCAAAATTTCTATTTCCTAAACATGTCCATCATTAGGTACAAAGTACCAGAATACTCCTTATAATCTAATCCAACAAATCACCTACAATTAAGTACCTACTATGTTCAAAGTATGACAGATGGTGTTATATCATTGACAAGGTGCTGGTCTAGGTAGGATCCAGGAATATGAATTCAGAGCTTCTATCTTCCTATCTCTACCAAGCTTATCTCTTTAATTACTAAAAATTACTTCTCTTGTCCTGGGTAAATTATCTAATCTGTTATTAATTTAACAACTCTTTATGATTCTAAACTGCAGTCTCCATTGAAAAAAAGAAATTCCACTACCGATATCACAGGTCTGATCCTAATCTTATACCTATCCCTATTCCAGTCTTGATTCCTATCTAATCTTCATCCCTAGGCCTATTATAGGCAATCTTCTCCAAATTCATGCTGGAGTTAAGTGATATCTGATCTAAGGAGTTGATGTTAAGATAAAATATTTAAATTAAGTTGATGCTTTTTCAAAAGAGGAATGATTCTCTAATAATCAAATTTTATCTGAGACATTTGGGACAAAATGGTATTCCACACAAATTTTGAATTGGATTGTATAGTTAATATTTACTCATTGGTTAGTTCTGATAGTGGAGAAAGCAGAGAGGATTGATGGTATCGTGATGGGGCAGGGCACAGAAAGGTAAAAAAAAAAAAAAAAAGATTGGAAGGATTAAGAATTATGAAATGACAGGATTTAGTATCTTCATTTGGAAGAAATGATAAAGACTAACTTTTAAAAAAATTATTGAAGCTTTTTATTTTCAAAATATGTACATAGAAGACTTCTGGCCAGGATGGCGGAGAGGAGGCACATAACTGCATAAGCTCCACGTTTTGTCTCAGAATTCATTTCATTACAAGCCTCTGAATTAATGCCTAACTGAAAAAAAAAAAAAAAAAAAAACAAAAAACAAAAAACAAACACACACAAATAGTTACCAGGAAAAGACATCCTTGAAATTCGCCAGGAAAGGTCTGTTTTGACTTGAGGGCGGGGATGGTTTTAGATCGGGCACAGGTTGAGGGCAGGCAACAGCAGCAGTGAGAGCACGGGAGGCAGCTCACAGATGAGCAGACCAGATGGGGTGGGCTGTGATCTCAGCCATCGTTGCAGGGAGAGCTTTGCTACAGGATTGGATACTTTGCCCTGGTGGCAAGCCAGCAGACAAGCAGAGAAGCTAAAAACACCGGGGGTGAAGAATACAATCCGGAACAGCTGGAGTCTCTCGGGCCCTGGCCACCCCTCCCCCATAGTGTCTCAGCACGCTCTCGGAATCTTAGAGCACAGGTGCAGCACAGCCATCGCTGTCCTGTTAGGGCCTCACTGCTGCCCTCCGCGCGTGACCCCCCCACCCAATATACTTCAACAAAGATACTGTATAAGGATGTATTCTGATGGAAGTAGATTTCTTTGACAAAGAGACTTAACTCGGTTTCAATTGATCAATGATGGACAGAAGCAGTTACACCCAAAGAAAGAACATTAGGAAATGAATGTAAACTGTTTGCATTTTTATTTTTCTTTCCGGGTTATTTCTACCTTCTGTATCTAAGATACACTGTGACCTATTTAACTTGTATAGGTCTGCTTGCCATCTGGGAGAGGGGGTGGAGGGAGGGAGGGGAAAAATCGGAACAGAAGTGAGTGCAAGGGATAATGTTGTAAAAAATTACCCTGGCATGGGTTCTGTCAATAAAAAGTTATTAATATATATATATGTGTGTGTGTGTGTGTGTGTGTGTGTGTGTATGCACATATTTTTCAACATTCATACCTGCAAAACCTTGCGTTTAAATTTTTTCCTTCCCTTCTCCCTACCTCTTCCCCCAGATGGCAAGATCTAATATATGTTAAACATGTGCAATTCTTCTATACATATTTCCACAATTATCATATTACACAAAAAAAAATCAGATTAAAAATGAAAAATTGAGAAGGAAAACAAAATGCAAGCAAACATAAACAAAAAGAGTGAAAACATTATGATGAAAATACACTCGGTCTCCATAGTCCTCTCTCTGGGTACAGACGACTCTCTTCACCACCAGACTATTGGAACTGGCTTGAATCATCTCATTGTTGAAAAAAGCCATGGCCATTAGAATTGAGCATAGCATAATCTTCTTGTTGCTGCGTACAGTAATTGCATGGTTCTACTCACTTCACTTAGCATCAGTTCATGTACAGCTCTCCAGATCTCTCTGAAATCATCCTGTTGATCATTTCTTATAGAATAATAATATTCTATAATATTCATATACCATAACTTATTCAGCCATTCTCTAATGGGCATCCAATCAGTTTCCAGTTTCTTGCCATTTCACAAAGGGCTGCCACAAATATTTTTGCACATGTGGGTCCTTTTCCCTACAAAGAAAATATTCTTAAAATTTTCTGAAGAATAACTTAAAATTGGCTAGATAACTGAAGTTTGTAAAGTGGTGAACTTTCTGAATCAGAAAGGTTTAAAATCAAATAAGACATCAGTCACTTACTAGCTGTATGACTCTGGAGGACTGCTTAAGGTCTCTCTGTCTCAGTTCCTTCTTCTGTAAAATTAAAGGCATAGTCTTTATGGTTTCTAAGATCTTTTTTTTTTTTCTCTCTACTTCTTTGTATGGATACTTTTAGGCATGTAATGCTGTAGAAAATAAGGGAAGATAGAGATGAGAGGTTTTTAATATTTTATTAGAGGGAGAGTTTGGACTGACCAAGTCATCATATCTAGTTGGGTGGATGGGGCCATTGTCTCAAAGCATCTAACAATGAGCAAGGGGTTCCAGAGACTCTTACAAGGCTCCAGTGATTCAGGGAAACAAAGGCAAGGGGGAGGGGTAGAGCACAGGTGAGTGGGAACTTCCAGGAAAGAACCATAAATTCAGTTCTGACAGATTGGGGTAAGGAGAAAGGATCATAAATTCTGATAAGTTGGAAAGAGGATAGGAAATACAAAGTTCAGAGGGTTACATCTAGGTATTTGAAATAAGCCATCTGATGTTTTATGACTCTTTGAAATGCTAGTAGGCAAGACTTTGAAGCCCTAATTATCTCAGACCTAATGGCCACCAGGGAGACTGAGGTAATGAAGGGCAAATGCTGCTGGAATAAAGGGAAAGAGATCCCCTGACAGCATGGGATCCCCTTGGCCAGTGGCAGGCTTTGCGAAAGAATTTGCAAACCTCAATGAATACAGGCCCGAGGTTTGTGGCACAGAATAGGATATAATTACATTAAGAAGCCAGCTTGCTAGGAAGAAAGTCTTCATACTGGACAAGGAATACAGCAAAGGTGTATTCTTTGGTATTCTGCCAGGAGCAGAATCATGCAGAAAGGAAATTAGAGCTCAGAAAACAGCTCACACTAAGAAGAAAATATCTTCAACATGGGCAAGGTCCTATTAGGACATCTGCAAAGACAGGTTGACCAACCCTTGTTTATATTGGGTAAATCTTGGCCTGGGGCTGGGGAGCAATTTAAGCCACTCAATAGGGACTATTGACTGTGCTTCAGGCAGAGACCTCCAATTGAATAAGAACACTTAACTGGGAGTTTGAGCCCAGGGACTACAATTCAATAGAGGATGGTGATTATGTTCCTGGGCAAGATCTCCAATTGAATGAGATTACTTAGAGTGTTTTCCTTATGGACAGAATGGTGTGTCCCTTCCAGGTAAGAACTTTGAGATCCCAAATCATCCTTCTTTCACAAATTAAAGTGGGCACAGTTTCAGGGCCCCCACCAAAGGTTAAAAGGGACACAATTTACATCAGAAACAGAACAATTCATGGAAACAAAGACAACAATTTAGGGAAACTGAGACAAAAGAATTCAGGGAAACTGAGGCAAAAAATCATGGAAACTAAGGCATAATAAGTAGTTTTTTTTTTTTTTTTTTTTAATAAATCTTAGGGGCAGAGCCAAGATGGCAGAGAAGACACACATGTTTTTCTGAGCACTCCTCTACCCTCAAATTATTTTTACAAAACTCAGCCTCTGAATTAGTGCTTGACTGTCAAAACCCACGAATATTGGGAGTACAACATTACCAACAGAAAATAGTCTCGAAATTGGCCAGAAAAGATCTGTTTTTGCTGGGGCATGGGACAGAATGAGGCTAGGTCAGGAGCAGAATCAGGCAGAAAGGAAATTAGAGCTCAGAAAACAGCTCACACTAAGCAGACTGGAGTGGGGAAAGGTGCAGTCTTCTCTGGCTGAAAATCTGTTGGGAGAACTCTACCACAGAGACTTACATGAACTGATGCTAAATGAAATGAACAGAAACTGGAGATCATTATACACTTCAGCAACAATACTACATGAGGACCAATTCTGATAGAAGTGGCTCTCTTCAACAATGAGAGGATTCAAATCAGTTCCAATTGATCAGTAATGAACAGAACCAGCTATACCCAATGAAAGAACACTGGGAAATGAGTGTAGATCACAACATAGCATTTCTACTCTTTCTGTTATTGTTTCCTTACATTTTTGTTTTTCTTCCCAGGTTATTTTTACCTTCTTTTTAAGTCTGTTTTTTTTTTTCCTTGTGCATCAAGATAACTGTATAAATATGTATAAACATATTGTATTTAACATAAACTTTAACATATTTAAAATGTATGGGACTACCTGCCATCTAGGAGAAGGGGTGGAGAGAAGGAGGTGTATGAAATGAGGTCTCTCAAATCAGTTGTGAAAATCGAATAAGGCTTCATCTACTTCAGAGTTGGAGTAGGCCTGAAAGTCCTTGAGCTTTGACTCAAGGGCATATCTAAGTCCCCTTTGTGCTATCCTCCCATTGATGAGAGTCAAACTCTGACCTGTGACAGTCCTGTAAAATTATGTAAAGTCACTCACAAAAAGTTATACAAACTCAAATGGTATTACATTCTCTGGAGACAGGAAGATGAATCTTCAGAGAATGTCTCTTTTCATATACAAACTCAAATGGCCTTGCATATTCTCAGATTCCTGTATAAAATAGGTCTTCTGAAAATGTCTCTTTGAAAATCACTTCTCTCCCTTGAGAATGATATTGCCTGTCAAGGAAGCCTTTCTCTTGGTGTGAATTAGTGAATTTCCTTCACTTAGAACTCATGCCTTGGAGAACAAGGAAACTCTCCCCCATTCTTGCCACACCTCTCATTCTGTACCGTGCCCCCATCTCCATGACATAATTTTCTCTCTACTTCAATCAAATATGGGCAACTATGTACTTATGGCCAAGTTCAATTTCTTGGGCAATTCCTGCCCAATGAATGTAAGACCCTCAGCCAATGAAGATGATGGTCAGTAGTGGAGGGGTGATTAGGGACAATTTAAAATGTAAAACCTGTCCCAAAAGGTGCCTCCTCCCTTTGATTCCTTGTTCAGTAGGAGGGAAGCCCGATTCTCAGGTTCAATAAATAAACAATAAACTTTTGCTTTGCTCTTAGAGATCTTTCCAGCTTTTTATTAAATGGTGACCACTCACCAATTTGAGCCACACAGAGAGGAAAAGTTGGAACAGTAGTTTTTGCAAGGGTCAAAATTGAAAAATTACTCATGCATATATTTCGTTAATAAAAAGCTATAATAAAAAATTAAATTAAAAATAAAGTAAAAAAATAAAATAACATTGGCATTTATTACAACACATACAGACACACAAATTCAAAATCATAAAGTAGATTCAGACTGTCAAGACCTCTAATTTTCTATACTCTTGGATAAAAGATATGAGTAAGTAGAGGTTTTTCTCTTTTTTTGGCCTTTCTTTAATCTTTGATTTATAAGAAAACATAAAGCATACTAAACATAATAAATTGTCCTTATAGAGAATTTTGGTGAACATTTAAAAATTAAATATTGTGAGAAATTAATTTGTTTGGTTTCCACAGTATAAAAATTAAATTGGAGAAATTAAACTTAAATTAAATTGAAATCCACAGGGCAGTTGGGGGTGGAATGTAAGGAAGAATGTAAGCTCCTTAGGGCCAGGGACTGGTTTTGTAATCAGGATTGATGGCCTGACATTTAAGAAGAATCTTTTGCTCTTTGCTCCTAGCTTTCCAGTTACCTTCCCCTTCTAGAATGGAAGTTCCTTAGGGGCAGAGACTGGATTGAGTGGGAAACACTTTATTCTGTTAAGCATTTGATAGCCTCTGGATTTACTATCTTATTTTTGACAAACTTTGTTTTAGAAATCACAGCCAATGAGAAAAGGGGCAAAGGCATTGGAGAGGGTAGCTGGAGGTGGAGAATAAAAAAGGGAATGTCCTTTGCCTATGTATCTCTAGAACCATGATTTGTATGTCAGAAGTTGTGCACCCTGTCTCATGAGAAACAAATAAACTTTTTCCTACACTCATACTTGGACTTCTGATTATTTTAGTGGTTATTACTGTCCCACAGAATATGAAAGATAATCCTGCTTTTATAAAAAAAAATTGCTGCTGTATCTATTTAAAATCTGAGAGAAGAGGACTGTTATTATTCCAGTATGTCATTCATTGGACCCATCCATAAAGGCTAATTGCAACTGAATTTGAGAGCCATTCTCATTGTCTCTGATTCAAATACTCATAAGGTCTAGAAAGAAAATAAGTTTACAAAAGAAATTTAGTAGTTTGAAACAGAATATTCATTAGCATATTCTGCCAAGGAATTTGATGAGTGCTTGGGGATTAATTCAAACTTCACTTACTAATGCTAATTTTGTTTTTTAAATCTAGTATTTGCAGAGGACTATCTTGGGTTTAAAATAGTTAAAGTTAAAACTTTTTTCCTTCAGAGTTTGTCCATGGGTAGCAAAATACCAAAATGGCAAGTATCAATCTATCAATACACATTTATTACATTCTTATAAAAGACATAAAGGGGGGCAAAAGAATCCCTCTATTCAAAGAACATACATGCCAATCACATGATAAATACAGAGGAGATAGAAAATAGCATCAGATTATATCAATGCAAACTAGGAAATACAACTATAGAAATGACTTGGGTACTTGCCACAAACTAACAATAGTTATAGCTAACATATAACAATTACAATATATTAAGAAGCATGCTAAATGCTTTAAAATTAGTTTCTCATTTGATCCTCACAAGAACCCAGAGAGAAAAGCACTCTTATTATTCTCATTTTAGTTGAGGAAACTGAGGCAAGTTAAGTGATTTTCTCTGCTTCACACAATAAATATCTGAGGCTAGATTTTCTGATTCTAGGTTCAGCATTCTATTCATTTTATCAACTAGCTATCTATAGGAGATTTAAAGTCTGTTCTTGAGTTGTTTTGCGAGTACAAACGGAATCATTAAGAAGACAAAGACTTCTTATCCTTTTGATAAGATGATGATGATGATGATGATGATATAGCAATAAAGATGATGACAATGATGATGATAGAAATGATGATGACAATGATGATGGTAAAAGTAGTGGTGATAAATGGCAGGGGTGGTAATGATGATAATGGCTAACAACATTATAGGAAATTCTGGATGTAGAAAACATCCTCCAAAATTCATTATCACTAGAAATTTAGAAAGAATTTTAAAAATTGCAAAATAATTTATAAATTAGTACTCGTTCTATAATTTTAATTGGAAGAGTTGCTAAAGTAATGAGAAGTTAAATGACTCATCTGTGTTTAATAACTTCAAATCCAGACTCCGAACCATTATGTAATATTGTTCTCAAAATTCTAAATTAATTGGGACCCAGTCTGGCACTATGGGCAAAAAGAATGCACTTGGAGATAACAAGACCTGCTTTTAAGTTATATCTCTTAGTTACATTATCTGAATAACCTTGGATAAATCATTTAATTGCCTACCCTCTTGAGAGAATCTGCCAAGACAATTTGTTATGGGCCAGAACTCTGAAACAAGGATCCTTACAAGATGTTAAGTCAGCGGAATTAATGAGACAATGGTTATCCAATTTAGCATGGTGCTTAATAGTTCTCTAAGTTCAGTATGATTGATTTAATCTTACAACAAATAATGGTTTTCTAGTGATGTAATGATAGGTTTATACTCAATGTAGAGCATATAAGCTGAGACAAACTTAGCCAAAGGAGACAGAGATAGATTCATTCCATCCTCCACCTTTGCGATGGCTGTAGGCTAAAGCACAAACCCGTGGACTCAGACTTGCTTCATCTCACACCACTGTGGTGGCCTATCCTCCTGCATTTTCTCCACTGAAATCAAGTTCTCTCTGAAGGCCACAAGTAAGCTAGCTGAGCACCAGCGAAGGAGATAATAAAGGATTTGGACTTTAACACTTGGCTATTCTTGTGGTGATTACTGAACTGAAATGAAGGCTGCTCCAAGACCTCCAGAAAAGCAAACAAGAACATTATATTTTGGTGTCTGAACGTGGGACTAAGAATCTACATCAGTGACCCAGAAATTGGGGTAAGTACAAAAATAGACAAGAAGGAAACTTTGTAAAAGGACTAAATTAGTGTTTCAGCTGAAATGGGACTAATCTTTAGAAAGAAACCTTCTTTTCCACCTCAAGGAAAATGTGTCGAAAACTTGGTTAGACTGATTAAAAAACCAAGGTTTGATTGTAACTTGGATGCAAATCATTGACCTCTTTGAAACATTAAAATACACATCACCTTGGTTCTCTAAGGAAAAAGAATGAGATCTAGATGAGTGGAAATTAGTAGGAGAGTAACTAAGTGAATATTACAATGATAACAGCCCTGATTCAATTTCCAAAGAAATACTTTATACATATCACTTAATACAATTGGCTTTAAAGAATTATGTAAGTATTAGAATAAGGAAAAAGAAGAAAGTACAGGGAGGGTGCTGTTGACAAACTGGGTGAAAAGGATGAAGAATTAGGCAAGAAAAGAGTTAAGTACAATTATGATGAAATTAAGGAATTAAGGAGTGTGGTGCTTCACAGCAGGAGCCATTAGGGCATTCCCCAACCCCTGACCTACCCCCCCTCACTTAATACTTTATGGGTGGAAGTAAGAGGAGGGGGAGGGGCAGTGACACCATCAGCACCACCCATGCAGGAGCTTTGTCCACCCTCTAGTTTACAAAATTACAAAAGGCACTAGTTAAAGCTAAAAAAGAAAGACAGGATATATCTGATTTGATAAATGCATACCCTGTTATTGAAGAGTTTGGCTCTTCAGGTCTAGCCAGGAGAAGATACACTCCTTTTGATCTGGAAATGATTAAAGATTTGAAAAAGGGATGCAGTATTTATGGGGCTACATCATTTTATGTTAAGATGGTTTTAGAGAATTTGGCTTGTGAAATTTTAACCCCTAGTGATTGGAAATCTTTAGCAAGGGCATGTTTAAAACCCGGACAAACTTGTTGTGGCTTTCTGAGTATATGAACTCTGTAGGATGCAAGCCCAATGAAATAGGCAAATTGGAGTTAATATACAAATCACCTTTGACCAACTAGCAGGTAAAGATCAGTATTCACATATAATGGGCTGTGGCTTCAGTTGATGTACTGAGGTCCCAAGCATGTGAGGCTAAATAGTAATTGGACCATACTCTATTAATATATATATGCTTGAAGAAAGAATGGCCCCTGCCCACTCTTTGTGCAAGTCCTGATGTGTTGTATAGGAAATGACGAGGTTGGTGGGTGGAAGCAGTGGGGCAGAGAGGGAAGCAGAAAGAGAGACTGCTGGCTGGTGTCTTGTCACAGCTACTCACATTGCTAATCCCCCTTCACCTTTGATCTCCCTTCACTTCAGATTCCCCGTCACCTTCTATCTTTCTTCACCTCTACTAAGAATAAAAATTGACGATTTTCCCCTAACCCAAATTTCTGACTCTGGCTGATTTTAAAATATGCGGTCATCACATTCAGACACTTCAATACAGAATTATCTTTTGATAGCATATGAGTAAGTTACTGCTGCTGTTATAAAAGCATGGGGCTTCCTCCCATGAAAGCAAGATTGAGGGGAAGTCTTCAAGAAAATAGACCAAGGTCCAAACATCTACAGACAACTGTCATATGAACAATTAGAGAAAATGCAGCTACTGGAATAATGATCAGACAACTTGCTAGAGAAACTGCTAATGAGGTTTGTAGAAGAATTATATGGGGACTATACAAAGATGCTCCTTTAGAGGAGATCATAAGATGCTGTGCCACAGTGGGCCCAAATGACTTTTATACCCAGGCTACAATGCAGAACATAGGAAGACAGGGTTCCTCTCGGCAAAGGACTTCCCGAGAGATTCATTAATGCTTTCAGCATGGTAAAATAGGGCATCTGAAAGCTCAATGTAGGCATAGAGATAGAGTGAGAAAACAGGGTGAGAGAATAAAACCCAAAACCCTTTGTCCAAAATGCAATAAGGGCTTCCACAGGGCCTCAGAATGGACATTGACCAAGGGAAATGAGAGGCAGAGCCCAGCTCTAAGACCTCAAACAAAAAAAGTAGGTGGGACATGATGGCAGAGAGTCTTTAGAAGTTCAGAACTCTGATATGATAAATCAGCAGAGAAACAATCAGATGGGAGAAAGGGATTATATGATCAATCAGCCAAAAAGCAATCAAATGGGAGAAAGGGATTACGTGATCAATCAGCAGAAAAGCAATCAGATGGCAAAAAGGGATTACAATTTAAGAGAATATAGGCTTTTTAACCCAAAAAAGGGCAGTGTCCAGTGTGAGCAGCTCCAATGTAATTGCCAGGTGATGATGAGAGATCTAGAAAGTAGTGAATGGAAAGGACTAGATAGGTTAACTGCTTGGGATAAAGAGTTTTCTTGTATCTCTACAGATGGAGAAGGAATCAGATGGATGCCAATGAGCTGTATTCACCTTGTCCATTGGAGAGAGACAGAAAAAGAGAAAAAACCTTGAAACAAAGGAGAAGACCTAAGAAACATCTGACACTGAAAGAGGATGGCTGATAATGAGACTGTTACAGAACTTCAAGACTAGCAGGAGTCATTGGATTCCTTGAGATGAAAAATGTTGATAAGTTTGTTGCAGAACTTCAAAACCAGCAGCAATCGTTGGATTCCCTGAGACATGATAAGACTATTTCAGGACTTCAAAATCTGTAGGAATCATTGGATTCCCTGAAACTTGCAGGAATTATTGGATTTTCTGGCATATGAAGTAATGGACAATAGATTGAGTTTTGGACTATTTCTAGGACTTGTGGACATGTATAATTCTTCATGTTGATTCATGTTTGTTACATCATTACTAGCCTGCGTTACTATGTGCTTGTGTAATGACTCCCAAGACCCTTCAGAAACCCACTAATATGGTTTCATTCCCCATTTCCTCTGGTATTTTCATCTCCCTTCCTGAGATATCAGGGAGGGCATGATCACATTCTTTTTAGGGGTTCTCACCTCCTTGAGGGCAAGGAGGGTATGATCACCTTCTGTTCTAAAACAAAAGAAAGTGGGAGATGTTATGGTCCAGAACTCTGAAACAAGGATTCTTACAACATGTTAAGTCAGTGCAATTGATGAGACAATGGTTATCTAATTTAACATGGTGCTTAATAGTTCTCTAAGTTCAGTATGATTGATTTAATCTTACAACAAATAATGGTTTTCTAGTGATGTAATGATTGCTTTATACTCAGTGTAGAGCATATAAGCTGAGACAAACTCAGCCAAAGGAGACAGAGATAGATTCATTCCATCCTCCAACTTTGTGATGGCTGGAGGCTAAAGTACAAACCTGTGGACTCAGACTTGCTTCTTCTCACACCACTGTGGTGGCCTATCCTCCTGCATTTTCTCCACTGAAACCAAGTCCTCTCTGAAGGCCACAAGAAAGCTAGCTGAGCACCAGCGAAGGAGATAATAAAGTATTTGGATTTTAAAACTTGGCTATTTTTGTGGTGATGACTGAACTGAAATGAAGGCTGCTCCAAGACCTCCAGAAAACCCACCAAGAACATTACAACAATTCAGTAAGTTACAGAGAGAAGCTACTACATATTTCTGGGGGTATGGAGAAATTGGGAGAGTACCTTACCTGGAGTTTGCAACATGGTAGAAATGATGTAGGTGGAATTACAGCTCTATCTCCAAAAATTCAAGTTAATATAATTATTTGTCTTAATCCAATATTCAGTGCTAAATATATTCTGCAGTTTCTCACTGCAAAGATGTTAAAGAATTTGTCTTCATTTTACACGTGTCATTCCAATTACATTGCCAAAGATGTACTCTTGAAACTTTTAGAAAAGTATAATGATGTATATTATAAATTTTCTTACCACTGAGGTCATTTCCAGAAAGCACCTTTGCTTAACTCATTTAAAATTGGATTGGACAAAACATTAAAGAATAAGTCTGACCAGATGGCAATCCTGGAGTGGCAAGTTGACCTAATTGTCCTTCTTCATTTCTAATTTCTCTAATTCTACAAAGTCCCTACATTGTATCAAAAGCTTGTAAGTTAATGTGATGATGAATCAATACAAGTTCACTATTATGGAAATGGAGAGTGTTTTCTTCATCACATATTTAAAAGAAACTCTTTCTAAGGCCCTTGTGTTAAGGGTATTTAAGGTTATTTAATCTAGTTAATGCTTTCTCTTCCTTATGGTAAACTCTTGAAGCGCAACCTTTATTTTCCCCTTACAGATATTAATTGGCTTTCTGGATGATGCCCAGAAATTCTGCACATTTTGCAGAGGTTATTTAATACAACTCTTGAAGTTAATGGTTTGCAATTTTAAGGTCAAAATTGTGTGCATTTTAAGCCAGCTTCTCTCATTTACAAATCAGCATAAGATGACCAGGGTTGAGAGATATCCTCTCCCGCTACATCTTCCTTAGGAATTCTAGCAAAAATGAAACTCACTGATGAATAACAGTGTCTCTAAACAAAGCAATTTAGGTGGCACAGTGAATGGAGTGCTAAATTTGCAAACAGGATGACCTCAGTTCACATATGGTCTCAGACACTTATGAATTATGAGATACCTGTCAAGTAACTTCACGTCTTACTGCCTTAGTTCTTTCGTCTCTCAAATGGAGATAATAACATTTATTTCTCCTTTTACAGTATCATTATTATAAAAATTTTAACATTTCAAATATATCACTTATTTACTTATCACTTCTAGCTAGTTTTGTCAATTTGTCTGATATAAAAACAAAACAAAAGAACAGGAACAACAACAAAACAAACCCCCTTTTTCCAAGATTACCATGGCAAAAAATAAGAAGGAAGTAAAATTTGGTTCATCTTATTTTGACAATATGCAAGCTAAAATAACATTGTAACAAAGCTAAAATAAACATGGATCATTAAATAAAAGTCTCAATTGCTCTGATATGATGCTATGATATGATCTAACGAATAAATAAATGAATGAATGAATGGATAGCTAGATAACTACATTGGTAGATAGATAAATATATAAAGGCCCTTAGTATAGGCACTATTTTAGTCCCCAAACAAATCAGTAGTAATCAGGTAGAAGTAAAATAAAGACATATTTATTTATAGATATAAATGTTACACTTTTTAATATTGATTTTTCAATCATAATATAATTTTTTTTTTCTGTGAAGGATAGCTTCAAAAGGAGATATGTTCTGGAGGAATCAGGGTTTTCTGTAAGATCCAATGAATAATCATTTCAATAAAATCACATTATAAAATTATATACTTCAGTATATTTTGAGTTTATGCTGGGTTTCCAAAAGGCCTTTTCTTTCATTCAAAATGTAAATAATATTGTATCTTTAAAAAATATTCAGAAAACTCAAAAATAAACTTTTGACAAAAAGATGATCATCATGAAAAATTGTCTTTTGTAAACCCACATAAGTCATCAGCATTCTTATATATCACTAACAAAACCCAACAGTTAGAGTTACAAAAAGAAATTCCACTTAAAGTGACTACTGATTGTATAAAATATTTAGGAATCTATCTGCCAAGGGAAAATCAGAAACTTTATGAGCAAAACTACAAAACACTTTCCACACAAATTAAGTCTGATCTAACCAACTGGAAAAATATTAAATGCTCTTGGATTGGGAGAGCAAATATAACAAAGATGACAATACTACCTAAATTAATCTATTTATTTAGCGCTACACCAATCAGACTCCCAAAAAACTACTTTGATGAACTAGAAAAATAACAAAGTTCATATGGAAAAACAAAACGTCAAGAATTTCAAGGGAATTAATGAAAAAAAAAAATCAAATGAAGGTGGCCTAGCTGTACCAGATCTAAAATTATATTATAAAGCAGCAGTTACTAAAACCATCTGGTATTGGCTAAGAAATAGACTAGTTGATCAATGGAATAGGTTAGGTTCAAAGGACAAAACAGTCAATAACTTTAATAATATAGTGTTTGAGAAACCCAAAGACATCAGTTTCTGGGATAAGAATGCATTATTGGACAAAAATTGCTGGGAAAATTGGAAATTAGTGTGGCAGAAACTAGGCATTGACCCACACTTAACACCGTACACCAAGATAAGGTCAAAATGGGTTCATGACCTAGGCATAAAGAATGAGATTATAAATAAATTGTAAGAGCATAGGATAGTTTACCTTGCAGACCTGTGGAAGAGGGAGGAATTTGTGACCAAAGAAGAACTAGAGATCACTGTTGACCACAAAATAGAACATTTTGATTATATCAAATTGAAAAGTTTTTGTACAAACAAAACAAATGCAGACAAGATTAGAAGGGAAACAATAAACTGGGAAAACATTTTTACAATCAAAGGTTCTGATAAAGGCCTCATTTCCAAAATATATAGAGAATTGACTCTAATATATAAGAAATCAAACTATTCTCCAATTGATAAATGGTCAAAGGATATGAACAGACAATTAGATGAAGAAATTGAAACTATTTATAGACATATGAAAATATTCTCCAAATCATTATTAATCAGAGAAATGCAAATTAAGACAACTCTGAGATACCACTACACACCTGTCAGATTGGCTAGAATGACATAATGTGGAATGTTGGAGAGGATGTGGGAAAACAGGGACACTGATACATTGTTGGAGGAATTGTGAACACCTCCAGCCATTCTGGAGAGCAATTTGGAACTATGCTAAAAAAGTTATCAAACTGTGCATACTCTTTGATCCAGCAGTGTTTCTACTGGGCTTATACCCCAAAGAGATACTAAGAAAGAAAAGGGACCTGTATGTGCCAAAATGTTTGTGGCAGCCCTGTTTGTAGTGGCTAGAAGCTGGAAAATGAATGGATGCCCATCAATTGGAGAATGGTTGAGTAAATTGTGGTATATGAATGTTATGGAACATTATTGTTCTGTAAGGAATGACCAGCAGGATGAATACAGAAAGGACTGGTGAGACTTACATGAACTGATGCTGAGTGAAACGAATAGAACCAGGAG
Organism: Antechinus flavipes; assembly: GCF_016432865.1. Classification (NCBI taxonomy): domain Eukaryota; kingdom Metazoa; phylum Chordata; class Mammalia; order Dasyuromorphia; family Dasyuridae; genus Antechinus; species Antechinus flavipes. Next base: position 115,604,243 of record NC_067403.1, on the reverse strand, counting down.
ATCATTATATACCTCAATAACGATACTGTTTGAGGATGTATTCTGATGGAAGTGGATTTCTTCAATAAAGAGAGCTTTAATTTATCAAAGATGGACAGAAGCAGCTACACCCAAAGAAAGAACACTGGGAAATGAATATAAACTGCTTGCATTTTTGTTTTTCTTCCCGGGTTATTTATACCTTCTGAATCCAATTCTCCCTGTGCAACAAGAAAACTGTTCGGTTCTGCACACATATATTGTATCTAGGATATACTGTAACCTATTCAACATTTAAAGGACTGCTTGCCATCTGGGGGAGAGGGTAGAAGGAGGGAGGGGAAAAATCGGAACAGAAGTGAATGCAAGGGATAATGCTGTAAAAAATTACCCTGACGTGGGTTCTATCAATAAAAAGTTATTTTTTAAAAAAAAGAAAAATTGTCTTTTGATTAGCTTGTGGGGCCATATAGATAACAATGAGATTTGGGATGTTGTCTGTAGTAAACCCCTCCTTTTATTGATGAGGAAACATAATTTTTGGAAGTTAAGACAATTGCCCCAATTTCAGCAGATAGTCAGGAACAAAGTTAGGATTCAAATCCAATTTCTACAACCATACATTTTGCACAATACCATTTATAGGATAGGTTTTAATATTTTTTGACCATGTCAATTGCTAAAATACTCATTAAAATTTTACCTGTATGAATTTGGGCCTTTTTCTAGGTTTCATGTTCCTCACCAGAATTGCACTAGAAATCTTTTAAGTTTCTCCTAGCTTCAGTTCTAGGACCCTATTCTCTCTATCCAGACTACATTGAAATAATTCAAAATAAATATCAAAGATTTGTAATGTCATGAGCTAACTTGTGAAATTCACTGGTAAAACATTACTAATATTCTTCATCTCTAGATCTATTTTATAAAATATACTTGTAAAATGACAATGTATAGAAAAGACTATGATTTATTATAAAATTCTCAGGATTTTTCTCAATATTTCTTAAAATTTTCTATGAAATCTTAACAATGTTTTTTAAAGCTAAGAAAATAATCATGCTTTGCTATGGGGAAAGCACAGCCCTCTCATGTCTGACTTGGCAGCTAGATAGAGCGGTGGACTTTGAGTCCATCAAGTTTAAATCTGGTTTCAGACATTCTTATTGTGTGACTATGAACAACTCATTAAACTTGTCTGCCTTAGTTTCCTCAATTATGAAATGAGGAAAATACCGTACAGAGTTTTTGTAAGAACAAAATGAGATGATATATGGTAAACATTTATTATGCTAAATAATACCTGGCATGTCATAGAATTTGAATGAATGTTTCTTTTCTTTCTTTCCTTCTAGAACAAAATATTTTCCAATGCTTCTCTAACCATGCTGGTTCACTTTTTTTTCTGAACTAAATTGATATTTATTGTCAATTTTCTTGATGCTTAATTATATATTGTCTTATATCATTCAAATTCTCATCTAAGTAAGCTTATTCATTCACTATGAATGATTAGATATGTTCTGACCAAATGAGACTTCAGTGGCATGGAAGAAGGCCAAAAGTAATCACAAACACCGTAGTTTGAAAGTTACAAGTAAAATTTATTCCAGCCTTTAAAAAAGAAACTTTTTATAACAGAAAATTTTAGTCTTATGTATTATCTCTTTTTCTATAATATATATGAAAATATTTACTTTGTTAGGATATTAACAAATAAAGAAATAAATAAATATTAGAAAATAAATAACTAAAAAGAAAGGGGAAAAGAGACATATAGTTATTTAGACCTCTTGATTCTCTCAGTAAAAAATAGAATATCTTTTTTTAAATCTACCATGAAGAAATGAACCAAGTAGCAATACTTCATAGAGAATCCTTCCAATATGTGAAGGTAGAATTATCAGGCAATTAAACTAGGGCTTGGTAAATGTAGAGTTAATAGTTTCTTCATTGCTATCTATCTTCTAAATAGGCAGCTCTATTTACAAATCTCAGAATTCTTTTGAGAAAATTTAATTAGTCTGGAGTGGATTTCCGAAGTTCAAAGACATCAGCAATGAAGAGGTCAGTTAAAACTGTTATAATTGTCCAAAAAGATATTAGATTACGTCAATAATGAATAACTTGAACATACTGAAATGGATGTTGATGAAAACTCTCAAGGCTAGTAAAAGTGAAACAAAAAAAATCTTGTAAAAAAGATACACTATAATACAATTTTTGAAATATTAAATAATCAAATAGCATTTTTTACTATAGAAGTAATTTATTATTTACCCCTCCCCTGTTACTCATAATTAAATATATGAGAAAAATATCTCGGCTGTTTCTTGTCACACTATTGAGAAAAGAGGCACCCTTGCCTCAAGTAAAGACTGCTTTTGATGTCCACCTCTACAGAACTCCCTCTCAACTTCCATTTGTGGAGTTTTCAGCTATTTTATACTATCTGAATATGGAAAAAATCCATTAACATTCAATTCAATTCCATTCAACTAAATTTGTAAACATGATGGTTTCTACCCACAAAATGTGCCATGATTTTGAACATCAGTAGGTACTGTGAGATAGCCACTTAACGATGTCACATACCATTTCTTACATAGGATGTGTCAGACCCTCTCTGCCCCAACTTGGCCTCAGCTTTCCAGGTCTTGAGCCCCAGAGATAGATCATTACTACACAGTAATTTATTCATTTATAACATTTATTCAGAGTTCTAGGAGGTAACCCTATTGAAAAAAATGCATCTTACCATACTACCTCTTGGTTTCCTACCAATATGTTTCTTAATCATATATTTAGCCACTGATACAACCAATAAATCTTTCCTGGCAATGATAATAATAAATATATGATAATGACAAATATAACAGCAATAAGGCAAAAGAATAAGAACACATATTCATAAATTAAATCAAATAATAAAATACACCACAATCTACACATAAACCTGGGTCACTATATATGTAGAAGAGTGTATGTATGCATGTGTACAAGGGTGAAAATAAACAGAGACTTCTCAAGGAAGAATGATTTGATTGTTATAAATGTAATGTAAGCTCATTCATTACTTTCTTCAGAAATATCTACTCCACATAAAATTGTTTCCATGTTCATTGCTTGTATATTATTACTTATTCTTCTTTCATTGGGAAATGTAATATCACAAGGTCTTTCAATTTGCAATTAATTTTAAAAGACTGTTTAGACAGTGATGCCTCCTATTGTGAATAGTGTTTCTCTTTAAGTTAGAAAATTGAAAAGTCCCATCAGAATGGTTTCTTCTAAATTATATAGACCATTCTATTTGATTATTCTCACACCTGGATGCTGCAGTCAGGACAAAGATCCTCACAATGCTCATGTTGTCTTTGAGGAAGGTAAACAAACAGCTCTCTTATCAATGGAAATAGTACCTAGAAAGATCTTTCTGCTTTTCCTTATCAATCAGAAGTAACATCAGAGAGCAATAGGATGATATGAGACAGTTCATTGGTTTTCAATTTTAAGTGAAAATGAAGGAAAATAGTTACTAGTCAAGGTCTTGGCCAATGAAATAAACGATCTTTCTCATCAATAAGGAATTAGTTGCAGTTTATTCTTCTTTCCCAAATTTCTCAAATTCTGAAGTTTATTTCTTTATACACATATTAATTCTTACATTAAAACTTATTCAATGTTTATTTATTTTAAGCATCAAAATCTTCATCTTTTAATGTAGTGATATCTTAAATCCTTTGATAGATGACATCATTTATTTCTTAAAGCATTCCATTTTCCCCTTTTATTCAAGTTCTACTGTATATAAGATATGATATAAGCCACTGGGGACACAGAGGCAAAACAAAATATCTACAACCTTCAAGCTTATATTATACTTTGTATATAGCATCCATAGGACACTCTCTCTCTCTCTCTCTCTCTCTCTCTCTCTCTCTCTCTTTCATTCTCTCTGTGTGTATGTGTGTGTTTATCTGGCAGTCATCTGCCTTGAAATGATAATTGAATTCATAGAAAGTGAATTCGTGGAAATTAAATTCATCAAGAAATAAATTATAAAGAGTACTTTGATTTGTTTCTGTCATTTCCTAGGATGCATTATAATGGCCACTATTATATTATATATTATATATAATGGCCACTGCTGAAGATATGAGGTGACCATAGTTCCTCTACCCTCAGTTATATGTCTTTGATATAATTCTTTCCCCTTATCAATGATTGTGGTTTAATTAAAAAAAAAATTAGACTGAGGTGCAGGTGACTCTAATAGGATGAGACCTATTTTACCATAGAATCTTATTGTCTATTCATATCATTACTTACCTCTTCTGTTCTACTCTCCCACTGTGTCTGTCTCATTGCCCTTTGCCATCTGGTATCAGGGACAAGGGAATAAAATGGTATGAATGGACAATAGGATTGTGTGGTAAAAAAAGGTAACATGCAAATCATATTTCAATATTAGTCACGTTGTGAGAGAAGAAACTGATTAAAAGGGGAAAAAACAGACACAAACACAAAAATAAATTGAAAGTAGTGTGCTTCTGATCTGCATTCAAAACACAGCAGTTCTTTTTCTGAATATTGACAATATTTTCCATCATAATTCCACTGGAATTATTTTGAATAATTTTACTTCTGAGAAAAGCTGCTATTCATAGTTGAACATCATATAATGTTGCTGTTACCATGTATGATATTCACTTGGTTCTGCTCACTTCACTTTGCATCAGTTCATGTAAGTCTTTTCAAATGTTTTCTGAAATCTGCCAACTTATCATTTCTTATAGCACAATAGTATTCCATTAGATTCATATATTACAAATTCTTCAGCCATTCCCCAATGGAGAAATTTTCACAAAATTTTCAATTCTTTGCTCATGAATATTTTTGCATGTGTAGATCCTTTTCCCTTTTTTACATCTCTTTGCGACACAGTTGCAGTAGCTAGAGCAAAGAACAAGCACAGTTTGATTACCCTTGGGATATAGTTCCAAATTGCTATCCAGAAAGATTGGATTAGTTCACAACTCCATCAATAATGCATTAATGTTCAAATTTCCACCCAATATTTATCATTTCTCTTTTCTTTCACATTTGCTAATCTGATAGGTTTCTCTTATCACTTCTAAACCTTTAACTTATGAATAGTGATTTAGAGCATTTTCTTCATATGATTATAGAAAATCAATACTTTGGAAAAAATATAACATCATAACAATGTTACTATAACAATAATATCTGTTCCCTTCCTAGGTCTGCAAATAAGTGGGTACAGTTTCTTTTTCCTTTTTTTCCTTTGGGTTTCTGATAGTGATTTGTAATCTTGCAAAATTAATTTTGGTTGATTTGTGAAAACACTCCTCCCATTTTCACTTAGTTAATGTTTTATTAGTTAATATATTTTCCATATGCTATACATTTATCATATTCATCATTTTATAGTATTGTAGAAAGTCGCAGATAAAGGGGAATCCTGGGCAAGGTATAAGACCCCTTAATCGAGGGGAACCCTGCTGACTTCCCTTCTTCCCCTCCTCCCCGCTAGGAGTATCTCAAACTTCCTGAGAAGTCAGGGGGTATGATACTTGTGTTGTAATTAAAGCAGAGTTATACTAAAGTGGCAAGAAACATCTGAACACAATGGCAAGTTGTTTATGTGGTCCCATGTGCTCAGTATATACAGTTAGTGCATGCACAGTGTGCTATAGTTATGTAAGTGTATTAGGGTATATAAAGTTAGAGAATGTTGAATAAATGGACTCCTAGTTGACCATCTTCATGAGTTCCACTCCTTCAATCCTCATCTATGATCAGGATTTGGGCTGGTATTGAAATCCTTTAGTGAACAGGTCCAGACAACATGGGTGTGCAATGTAGGGCCTTGGAAAGTAGGGCACACGGCAACTCAGCTGACAAGATTAGTGCAAGTTCCAGGTGGAGTCCCCATGTCCTAGGTAAGTTAAAAAAATCTAACAGGCAGGGAAGATTCAGTAAAGGCTAATGTAGTCGCTATTGTTTTTCAGCCAAAATGGGTCAAATGTTAAAAAAAGAGCCTCCCTTTTGAGGGAAGTATGAAGAATGCTTAATTAGTTTTAAAAAAGAACAAAGTTTTTTTAGTGATTCAGAAGCAGATCACTGAGTTCTTGGACCTTGCGAAGTGTACATTTCCATGACTCTCTGGGAAGAAGAAGTTGGAGCCAGAGATGTAGAAGATAATGGGAGTTCAATAAAAATAAATCTGGCTTTAAGAACTCCCACATATAAGAAAAAGAAAGCTTTTAGTGTAGGTTGTCAAACAAAGAAATATGAGGAAAATGGCTGAATAAATTGTAGTATATGAATATTATTGTTAGGTAAGAAATGACCAGCAGGATGATTTCAGAAAGGCCTGCAGAAATTTATCTGAACTGATGCTGAGTGAAATGAGGTCATTATATACTTCAACAACAATACTATATGATGATCAATTCTGATGGACGTAGCCATCTCCAGCTATGAGATGAACCAAATCAGTTCCAATAGAGCAGTAATGAATTGAACCAGCTACACCCAGTGAAAGAACTCTGGGAGATGACTGTGAACCATTGGATTGAATTCCCTATCCCTATATTTTTGTCCGCCTGCATTTTTGATTTCCTTCACAGACTAATTGTCCACTATTTCAAAAGTTCCATTCTTTTTGTACAGCAAAATATCTATTAGGACATGTATACTTATATTGTATTTAATTTATAATTTAACATATTTAACATGTATTGGTCAATCTCCATCTGGGGGAGGGGCTGGGGGGAAAGGAGGGGAAAAATTGGAACAAAAAGTTCGGCAATTGGCTATTCTGTAAAATTACCCATGCATATAACTTGTAAATAAAAAGCTACAATAAAAAAAAAATCAATCATTAAAAAAAAATTGCTTTTGTAAGACTTTTTTTAGAAGTTTTATTTCTAAATACAAATGATTGATACCTACCAATTCCTTAACTGTTTTATTTCTTTCAGAATCATATATTCTTAACATTGCTATGAGATATCAGAAGCACATTGATAAAACTTGTTTATGACAAAAGTTTTCACTAAAATGTACTGAAGTATAGACTTGACCTTTCAGTCTTTGCTTTCCTATTATTAATAAAATGGTATACTGGATTTTCTAAGGAATTCTTAGATAACTCTCTAGATATCTTTAGTTATTAAAAAGCTCAAGAGCTGATTTTGTCTTATGCAACTTCTTACTATTTTTTGTTCTACCCTATGAAACCAGAAGAAGTCTAACCGGTCTTTGCTATGAAAGTCCTTTAAATACTTAAAGACACAATGATCCTCTTTACCCTGCCTCCCACTTTCCTCCCCCAGCCTTCATCTTTCCTCAGCTAAACATATTCATATGGCATGTAATCCTTTTGAATATGTTCATATTATTAATGTTTTTCATACTATGTATTGCTCAGAATGGGACATAGTATTTCGTGTGTGTGTGTGTGTGTGTGTGTGTGTGTTTAATGAAATGATTATCTATAACTCCTTAAGTTTGATCTCAAGAACACAAATGCACCCCAATGTTATAGAATGTTATAGAATATGATTATTCTATAAAATGATAAAAATGACAAAAATATGACACATGGAAAATATATGAACCTATACAAATTTAACAAGTGGAAATGGGTGGAGGGATACCACAAATCAGCCAAAATAAATTTTGCAAAATTAAAAATTACAATGATGAGCTATTGAACTGTATTTAATTTCCATATTATTCATTTTTCCCAGTCTTCCCATGATCATATAATCATTTGTCTTTTCCTTTTATACTTTTTGTCTCTATCCTTCTTATTCCTTTTCTTTGCCCTGACTTTTTTGTGTTTATTGTATTTACCACCTAAATCATCTGACTATTCACTTTTATTTACATCATCTATTTTCTGTTATATAATTATGGTTATCCTGTAAAGATCTGCTTCCTCCTCTTCCTCCTTCTCTTTCTCCTCTATACTCTGTTCTTAGGATTCATTTAATATAGATTCAATCACCACATCTATTTGAGTTTTAAATCTTTCTTGAGAATCTTCATTTGCCAACCAAATGCACACGCACACACACAAACACACACAAATACATTTATTTGTGACTGCATATGATATGGAAAAAAATTGATGCTAATGTTCTACTGGTGAAGTTGTGGACTGTCCAACTGTTATGGAAAATAATATGAAACTATGCCTAAAGGATATAAAATTGTGTATATTCTGTGACAAAAAATGCTTATACCAATTCTTTTTGTGGTTATAAAGAATTGGGAATTGAGAAGGTCTGATGAACTGTGAGTTCAGATTGAAGCAATTTTTTTTAAATTTTCATTTCCTTTGTTTCTTTTTATTTTCTTTTTTTTCACAACTTAACTAACATAAAATATCTTTAGTAGGATTTCACATCTATAATTGTTACTCTATTGCTTGCTGTCTCAATCAGTATGGTAGAAATGAGAATGAATTTACATCTCAAATTAACAAAAAAAAGTTAAGTTAAATTAAATGTTATTTTCAAAGCTGGTCTTGTCTTAGTTTTCATTCTGAATCTTGTTCATTTCACTTCCATGATTTTAAAATAGTTGAATGACCCTCTTTTTAAAAAATAAATAATATTTTATTTTCCAAATACATGTAAAGATAGTTTTCAACATCCATTTTTGTAAGACTTTGTGTTTTAAATTTTTTTCTCTCCCTCCTTTACCTTCTTACTCTCCAAAACATTAAATTATCTGATATAGGTTAAATATGTGCAATTCTTTTAAACATATTTCCATATTTGTCATGATGAATAAAGAAATCTGACCAAAAAGGGGAAAAATTAGGGAAATTAAACAAACAAAAAAGGAGAAATGGAAAACATTATACTTCAATCCATACTCCACGATTCTTTTCTTATTTATTGATCTTATCAATTCCCCCTCTTCAAATGGAAAGGGATGTGTGTGTGTGTGTGTGTGTGTGTGTGTGTGTGTGTGTATGATAATGTTCAAGCAAAACAATTTCCCATTTGGCTACATGTGTATACACACACACACACACATACACACACACGGTGTAAATCGTTGTACAGCTCAAGTTAACATCCCTGTCAAGAAATGAGTAGCCTGTCTCAGTATCAGTTTTTTGAAATTGTATTTATTCGTTTCATTGATCAGATTTTTTAAGTCTTTCAAATTTGTTATTCCTTTTTTGTTATATAAATTGTTCTTTTGATTTTGTACCATCATAATGTATCATATTTTATGATTTATCTTTATTTGATAAATAACTGTTACCAGTAAAGATTTTTATGTACTTATTTCTGTAATTATGGAGAGGGAGACAGAGAGAGACAAAGAAGAGAGAGAGATCCTTTTCCAATTTAAAAATATTTTTATGTTATAATTCTAGGTCTGGTAATGGCATTGCTGGTTAAAGTTTTGTACCTTTTGGGGCATAGTTCCAATTCTTTTCAAGAATGACCATTCCAGTTTATAGTGCCATCACTATGTGTGTTAACATCAGACTTCCTTTACTTTGCATTTCTCTTATTCTTAAATTGGACCATTTTTCCCATATAAATTTTGATAATATTCAATTTAATGAAAACTTTTTGTTTATTATCTTTAACTACATATTCAGAAATATCTCATATATTGAATAAGTTACTGATATATTTGGAAAAGAGAACTCTGCCAGAAAAAAGTTTTTTGGAAATATATATATTTAACTTTCCCCTACTTAATTCCTTCCCTTTAAGTAATTGGATTAAATTTATTTGTAAACATTTAACTAATAGTATTCACAAAATTTCAGAATATATTTTAGTTAAATGATGAATGTAAACCATGGGGCTTTGTATCTGAGATCCATGTATTAGAATGTTGACAAAACATTTATTATCTTAGACTATCTTCCACCCAAACCTCTAAGAGATTTAATTTTAGGCTTTTCACAAGTGTCATTCTTACTTCTAAAGGAATGTTGACAAATTAGGCATTCCTCAATTCAACCAAACAAGAGATGGTACTTTTCTTAATGTTGTAGATTAAGTTTCTAAAATGTTAATATCTATCTTAAAGACTTCAGGACATTATTTTATGTTAAAATGTACTTTATATTCAGGTAAAAGGGGAAGAGAGTCCAGGTCAGAAAATATCCTAGCAAATTAGAATGAATACCACTTCAGCAAACCAGCAAGAGATCCTGAGCTTCAGTGCAATGGTTGCAGGCAAATGCCAACATCAGCCTATTCTCCCATCTTCACATGCCTCAGCATAATCAGGGGTAATGGGCAGACTCAAGATTCTTGAACTACTGCATGATTATTATCAAATTGTCTTAAAAAGCATTTTATCTAAAAGTTAACTACTGTTTACAAGATTTATTTAGGTGAGTTTTCTATATCATAGATAATTTGATTGAAATATTTATATAACTGTTTTCTTGTCAAGTATTCATCATAGGTTTCATAAAGAACTTAAGACTTCTATGATAATGGTTATGCTTTACCCCTTGCTAGTCACTTAAACACCTACACACTTAATTATTTATAATGCCCTGCTTGAAAATAGCCCTTTCCAAAACTGGGTGTGAACTCTTTTCTTTAGAAAACACCTTTTTTTGTTTCACTAGATGTTCCTGCTCTACTATGTTAAATTTTGCAAGATGTCCAGAAATATATATCAATTCACTAATCCTGCAGCATTTTAGCTAGGAGTAAAGGAGAAGTAAAGGATACTTTACTTTTATCTTATTACCCCATCAAGTGCAATCCAATTCCTTAGTCCATACATGGATGAATTCTGTTTTATAAGATAGAATGTCTTAGGAAGTAATTCATTTTTGTCAGTATTCTGATATTTAGTTTTGTAAGTAATAGAACAGTTTTATTTTGGAAGTCAAAATGTAATTTTATTATATTTCACCTATTTCATACTGTGCATATAAGCTTGTTTTTATGTCCTATATTATTTTCTTAAATCCCTCAGATATTAAAGATATTTATAATCTCATTAATGAGGTAGATCTATCCCATGATTAACAAAGGAATTGATGCCTTACAGACTTATGTGAGTATTTTCTTTCTGTTCTCATGCATTGTAACAAGATGCTCAGTAATTCTTGGGTGTTTTTATTAGACTCAAAGATAAAGAACCTACCCTTGTTCTTGAGTATTTTACAATCTGTTTTAATGGAAAATATTCATCTGATATGTTTTTGTTTTCTTTCTGATGTGCATAGGGATTGTTTTGTTCATTTAATTTTCATCACTTGCATGTAACTCAGTTTCTAGCACAGATTAAGAACTCAATAAATGTTCATTGGGATCAAAAGAGGACTTCTAGAAATCAAGATGTCAGAATGAGTTGTAAATCACCATAGCTCTTCCATATTAACTTCCAAACAATTATAAAATAGTGCCCCCCCAAAAAAATTCAGAACAGTAAAATAAGAAAAAGATTGAATGAAATGATATTTGAAGTCAAGAACTTTGGAAGATCAACAGAAAACTCTCAGGTAAAAGGGGAAGAGAGTCCAGGTCAGAAAACATCCTAGCAAATTAGCATGACACCATTTCAGCAAACCAGCAAGAGATCCTGAGCTTCAGTGTAATGGTTGTAGGCAAATGCCAACATCAGCCTACTCTCCCATCTTCACATGCCTCAGCATAATCAGGGGTAATGGACAGACTCAAGATTCTTGAACTACTGAATGATTCATCATAGGTTGCTGTGAATATGCAACCTTCAGTGGCAAGACCTCCACAAGCTTTAGTGTGTCCCTGGGGAAATTCAGAAACATCCTATAGAACTCAGCATATGACTATGACCCTAGCTTACTACCAGCTCAGCTGAGAGACTTCTAGGGCCTTTGTCAGTGGTAACAGTCCCCAATCTCACCCCCTCAATATAGTGCCAGAGAGAAAGGGTACCCTTGGGCCTCAGGACAACACCAGTGAAGGACCATAAATACCCATGGCCTATCCCTGGAGGGGAGCTCAAATTTTCTTTTCTTTTTAGGAAAATGTTCTAAAAAGTTGAGCAAAACACAAGGGAAAAAAATCTGACCATGGAAAATTATTATGGTATCATGTAAAATTAAGACATAAACTGAGAAGAGAATATCAATATCAAAACAACTATGGGAAAAACCCTAAAGAAAAATGAGAAGTGTTCTCAAGCCTAGAAAAAATTCATGAGACCTCAAAAAGTATCTTAAAAACCATTTAAAAAGAGGAAGAAGAAAAAATAGAAAATAGAAGTAATAGTGATATAAGAGAATTATGGGGAGGAAAGAGTCAACAGCTTAGAAAAAAAATAATTCCTTAAAAAAGTAGAACTGGCCAAATGGAAAAGGGAATACAAAAATACACTAAGGAAATCAACTCCTTAAAAAGTACAATTGGACAAATAGAAAGTATAAAAAACTATTAAAGAAAAACAACCACTTAAAAGTTAGAAATGTGCAAGTGACTTTAATGACACTTTGAAACATCAAAAATCTATCAAATTCAAAAGAATAAAAAAAAGAAGATAATGTAAACTACCTGATAGGAAAAACAAACAAACAAACAAATGACCTGGAAGAGAGATCAGAAAAAGACAATCTAAAAATCATTGAACTACTTGAAATTCATAATCAAAAAGAAAAACTGGACAACATATTACAAGAAATTATCAAAGGGAATTTCTATGATATCCTATAATCATATGGCAGAATATACATTGAAAGAATCCACCAATCACTTCAGGCAAGAAATCCCCAAATAAAAAACTCTATGAAGCATTATACCCAAATTTCAAAACTATGAAGTCAAGAGAAAAATATTATAATTGCAGAAACAGTTCAAATATCAATGAGTCATAATCAGCATTATACAGGATTTAACATTAAAGTATCAGAAATCATGGAATTTATTATTCTAAAAGACAAAGGCTAGAATCACAATCAAGAATCATCTGGCAAAATTAAGCATAATATATCAAGGGAGTAAAAAACATCTTAACGGTCATTCAGTGAAATAGAAGGATTTCAAGCTTTTGAATGATCAGAAGTAAACCAAAAGTTTGATCTCCATATCAAGACCCATAAGAATCATAAATGGATAAAAAGGGGAAAAACATAATTAACAAAGCCAAACTGTTGTACAACCTTACCTGGGAAGATGATACTCATAGTTCTTAAAAATTTCATACTAATTGTACATCCAGAAGAAATATGCAAATTCAGCATACAGTAAAAGGTGTTTGAGGAATGGCATAAAAATAATTAAAGAATGAGAAAAAAGTTTATTGAATCTGGAAGAAAAAGTGAGGTAGAATGGGATAAATTATTATGAAGAAGCAAAAAAGATTTATTACAGTGGAGAGGAAAATGGAATGGTGAACACTGGCCACCTCTTTTTTTTTAATTTAATTTATTTATGATTACATCAAATTAAAAAGCTTTTGTACAAATAAAACTAATGCAAACAAGATTAGAAGGGAAGCAACAAACTGGGAAAACATTTTCACAGTTAAAGGTTCTGATAAAGGCCTCATTTCCAAAATATATAGAGAACTGACTCAAATTTATAAGAAATCAAGCCATTCTCCAATTGATAAATGGTCAAAGGATATGAACAGACAATTTTCAGAGGATGAGATTGAAACTATTACCACTCATATGAAAGAGTGTTCCAAATCATTATTGATCAGAGAAATGCAAATTAAGACAACTCTGAGATACCACTACACACCTGTCAGATTGGCTAAAATGACAGGAAAAAATAATGATGAATGTTGGAGGGGATGCGGGAAAACTGGGACACTAATGCATTGTTGGTGGAGTTGTGAACGAATCCAACCATTCTGGAGAGCAATCTGGAATTATGCCCAAAAAATTATCAAATTGTGCATACCCTTTGATCCAGCAGTGTTTCTATTGGGCTTATATCCCAAAGAAATACTAAAGAAGGGAAAGGGATCTGTATGTGCCAAAATGTTTGTAGCAGCCCTGTTTGTAGTGGCTAGAAACTGGAAAATGAATGGATGCCCATCAATTGGAGAATGGCTGGGTAAATTGTGGTATATGAATGTTATGGAATATTATTGTTCTGTAAGAAATGACCAGCAGGATGAATACAGAGAGGACTGGCGAGACTTACATGAACTGATGCTAAGTGAAATGAGCAGAACCAGGAGATCATTATACACTTCGACAACGATATTGTATGAGGACATATTTTGATGGAAGTGGATTTCTTTGACAAAGAGACCTGAGTTTCAATTGATAAATGACGGACAAAAGCAGCTACACCCAAAGAAAGAACACTGGGAAACAAATGTAAACTATCTGCATTTTTGTTTTTCTTCCCGGATTATTTATACCTTCTGAATCCAATTCTCCCTACGCAACAAGAGAACTGTTCGGTTCTGCAAACATATATTGTATCTAGGATATACCGCAACATATCCAACATATAAAGGACTGCTTGCCATCTAGGGGAGGGGGTGGAGGGAGGGAGGGGGAAAAAAAATCGGAACAGAAACGAGTGTCAATATAATGTAATTATTAAATAAAAAATTTTAAAAAAAAATAAAAAAAAATTTAATTTATTTATTTTTATTTTATAATAACTTTTTATTGACAGAACCCATGCCAGGGTAATTTTTTTACAACATTATTCCTTGCACTCACTTCTGTTCCAATTTTTCCCCTCCCTCCCTCCACCCCCTCCCCAAAATGGCAAGCAGTACTTTACATGTTAAATATCTTGCAGTATATCCTAGATACAATATATGTATGCAGAACCAGACAGTTCACTTGTTGCACAGGGAGAATTGGATTCAGAAGGTAAAAATAACCGGGGAAGAAAAACAAAAATGCAAATACTTTACATTCATTTCCCAGTGTTCTTTCTTTAGGTGTAGCTACATAACCAAGGTTATGACAACCTTATGTCATAAGTATTAATTCAAAAGAGGCATAATATATACCATCAGATGAATATAGATAGGAAAATAGGAGAAGAGGAAATTAAGTAAAGTCTGAGATCCTGAGATTGATAGTGGTATGGGGTGGGGAAAATCTGACAGAAAAGACAGACTGGGGGAGGCAAAAGACAGAAGCAAAACACTATTGAAGAAGGAAAGGATAACAGGAGACAGGGGAGAAACAAGAGGAAAAATAGAATGCAGAAAAATACACAGTTAGTAATCATAACTGAATGTGAATGGGATGTAATCTGCCATAAAACTGAAGCACATAGCAGAGGAGATCAAAATCCAGAATTCTAAAATATGTTGTTTAAAGAATTTAATTTGAAACAGAGACCCACACAGAGTAAAACAAGGTGCTAGAACAGAATCTGTTATGCTTCATCTAAAGAAAGAAAAAAGAAAGAAAGAAAAAGAAAAGTAGAGGCAGAAATTATGATTTCACACAAAGTAAAAGCAAAAATAGACCTGAGGAATTTAACAACGTTTTGTTAAAAAGGTAATATAAACAATGAAGCAATACCAATACCAAATATCTATGAAGCAAGTGCCATAGCATCCAAATTCTTCTTCTTCTTCTTTTTTTTTTTTTTTAATATTTTATCTTCCCGGTTACATGTAGAACAGCTTATATTTAAAATTTTCAGCTTTCAGCTGAAGTTGTGGAGGAAAATTCAACTTTTTCTGAGCATATTCTGTATAACATTTTCCAAGGAATAATAGAATTCCATCACAATCATATACCACCATGCAAGCATTTCTCAATTAATGGGAATCTCTTCAATTTCCAACTCTTTGCTCTGAGAAAAGAAATTACTACAAATATTTTTGTATTCATAGATCCCTGTCCCTTTTAAAATCTCTTTTCAGATAACAGTGGTATTGTTTTCTATTTTTTAACTCTTTTGATTTTGTTTGTTTGTTTGTTTCTTTCTTTTTTTTTCTTTTACTCATGCTAGGGTAATTTTTTTTTACAGCATTATCCCTTGCACTCACTTCTGTTCCGATTTTTCCCCTCCCTCTCCACCCCCTCCCTCATCTGGCAAGCAGTCCTTTACATGTTAAATAGGTTACAGTATATCCTGGATACAATATATGTGTGAAGAACCAAATAGTTCTCTTGTTGCACAGGGAGAATTATATTCAAAAGGTATAAATAACCCGGGAAGAAAAACAAAAATGCAAGCAGTTTTTATTCATTTCCCAGTGTTCTTTATTTGGGTGTAGCTGCTTCTGTTCATCCTTGATAATTTGAAACTGAATTAGCTCTCTTTATCAAAGAGATCCACTTTCATCAGAATACATCCTCATACAGTGTTGTTGTTCTGCTCATTTCATTTAGCATCAGTTCATGTTAGTCTCGCCAGTCCTCTCTGTATTCATCCTGCTGGTCATTCCTTACAGAACAATAATATTCCATAACATTTATATACCACAATTTACTCAACCATTCTCCAATTGATGGGTATCCATTCATTTTCCAGTTTCTAGCCACTACAAACAGGGCTGCCACAAACATTTTGGCACATACAGGTCCCTTTCCCTTCTTTAGTATCTCTTTGGGGTATAAGCCCAGTAGAAACACTGCTGGATCAAAGGGTATGCACAGTTTGATATCTTTTTGAGCATAGTTCCAAATTGCTCTCCAGAATGGCTGGATGTGTTCACAATTCCTCCAACAATGTATCAGTGTCCCTGTTTTCCCACATCCCCTCCAACATTATGCATTATCTTTCCCTATCATTCTAGCCAATCTTACAGGGGTGTAGTGGTATCTCAGAGTTGTCTTAATTACCATTTCTCTGATTAATAATGATTTGGAGCATATTTTCATATGGCTATAAATAGTTTTAATTTCTTCATCTGAGAATTGTCTGTTCATATCCTTTGCCCATTTATCAATTGGAGAATGGCTTGATTTCTTAAAAAATTAGAGTCAATTCTCTGTATAGTTTGGAAATGAGGCCTTTATCAGAACCTTTGACTATAAAAATGTTTTCCCAGTTTATTGTTTCTCTTCTAATCTTGTCTGCATTTGTTTTGTTTCTACAAAATCTTTTCAATTTGATATAATCAAAATTTTCCATTTTGTAGTCAATAGTGATCTCTAGTTCTTCTTTGGTCATAAATTCCTCCCTCTTCTACAGTTCTGAGAGGTAAACTATCCTATGCTCTTCCAATTTATTTATAATCTTTCTTTATGCCTAGGTCATGAACCCATTTTGACCTTATCTTGGTGTAAGGTGTTAAGTGTGGTGTTGGAATCCTTACTAACTACTAACTAATTAGAGTTGATCTAATCTTACAAGAAGATGTTTTGGGCAGAACCTGAAACAAGGTACTAAGTAGAACTAATTAATACAAGGCTTGTGTTCACACCTTTACTCATTGGAGTTCAATGAGTTCACACCTCCCTTGAAGCTCTTTGGGAACATAAATAGAGCTTCAATGGGCCAGTCAAGGAAGTTCTACAGAGGAAGAAGCTACGAGTCGAGATTTCAGCAGAGTTATATGAAGAGTGGAGCTGGCTAGAGGCTGAAGAAAGCAGAGGCAGAGGCTGAAGGACCAGACCTTTGGATTTGGCGACATTTGGAGAGAGCTCTTGGAACTAAGCAGAGAGATAGGCCTCTAAGCTAACCGGGCTATATTGGAGATAATAAAAGATCTGAACTTTTATCACCTGGCTGCGTTTTGAGAAGAAAAAGCTCACCACAGTGTGGGTCAATGCCTAGTTTCTGCCATACTACTTTCCAATTTTCCCAGCAATTTTTGTCAAATAATGTATTCTTATCCCCAAAACTGGGGTCTTTGAGTTTGTCAAACACTAGATTATTGATTGTTTCTTGATTTTTCGTAAAGTGATTAACTTCCATTTGCTCAATTCTAATTTAGGAAAAAAAAAACATATTTTCTTCAGTAAGCTTTTGTACCCTTTTGCTTTGGCCAATATTGATTTTTTAAGGCATTCTTTTCCTAATTAGCTTCTAGCATAATTATCATTTCTCTTCCCAATTTTTTTTCCATTTCTATTTTGATTTCCAAAATCCCTTTTAACATCCAAATTCTTAAAGGAGAAGTTAGGTGAGTTATAGGAAGAAAAAGAAAGCAAAAATTAATATAATATAGAAAAATTAGATATGACAGACCTTTGGAGAAAATCTAATGGGAACACAGCAGCATATGATCATTGCACAAAAAGTTACCCCATATCAAAGTATAAAAACCTCAAAAGCAAATGTACAAAAACTACTAGAAGTAATTAACAACCTTAGCAAACTAGCAGGATCTAAAATAAAGCCATGTAAACCACTGACATTTCTCTATGTTACCAACAATGTCTAGTAGCAAGAGATACAAAGAGAAATTCCATGTAAAATACCTGCGTATAATATAAAATATTTGAAAACCTTCCTGCCAAGACAAAGCCAGGACTATATGAATACAATTACAAAACACTTTCCACACAAATAATGTTAGATCTAAACAAATGGAAGAATATCAAATGCTCATAGGTAGGCCAGGCAATTATAATAAAAATGATAATTCTATCTAAATTAATCTACTTATTCAGTGCCATACCAATCAAATTGCTAAAAAATTACTTTATAGAGCTAGAAACAATAATAACAAAATTCATTTGGAGGAAGAAAAGGTAAAGAATTTTAAGGGAATTAATGAAAAAATGGAAATAAAAGTGGCCTAGCCATACTATATTATTACTTTATTATAAAGCAGCAGTCGTCAAAACTATCTAGTATTGGCTATGAAATATAGTAATGGATCAGTGGAATAGGTTAGATTCAAAAGACACAATAGTCAATGACTATAGTTATCTAGTGTTTGATAAACCTGAATCAGCTTCTAGGATAAGAACTCACTATTTGACAAAAATTTCTAAAGAAACTGGAAAATAATTTGGCAGAAACCAAGCATTTACCAACACCTACGACCTTATACCAAGATAAGGTCAAAATGGGCTCATAATTTAGATATAAAGGTTGATACTATAAAAAAAATTAGGAGAATGAGAGATAGTCTACCTCTCAGATCGGCAGAGAAGAAAGGAATTTATGGCCAAAGAAGAACTAGAGAATGCAAAATCGATAATTTTGGTTATATTAAATTAAAATGATTTTGCACACACAAATCCAAAGCAGCCAAGATTAGAAGGGAAGCAGAAAACCAGGAAAATGTTTCTATTCAAGGGTTCCTATAAAGGTCTCATTTCTAAAGTATTTAGAGAATTGACTCAAATTTATAAGAATGCAAGCCATTCTCCAACTGATAAATTGTCAAAGGATATGCACAGATAATTGAAATTAAAACCATTTCTAAACATATTAAAAATGCTCTAAATCACTATTGACTAGAGAAATGTAAATTAAGAAAACTGAAGTATCACTTCACACCTCTCAGATTGGCTAAGATGATAGGAAAATATAATGATAAATGTTGTTGAGGACGTGAGAAAACTGGGACACTACATACATTTTTGGTGGTATTGTGAATTGATCCAAATATTCAGGAGAGCAATTTGGAAGTATGCCCAAAGGGCTATCAAACTGTGCATATCTTTTGATCTAGCAGTATCTCTTGTAAGTCTGTATCCCAAAGAGATCATAAAAATGTGCAAAAATATTTGTAGTGGATTGGGAATTAGAAACTGAGTGGATGCTCATTAGTTGGGGAAGGGTCGAAAAAGTCATTGATGTATTGAATGAATGGTATATGAATGTTATGGAATATTATTTTTCTATAAGAAATATTCAGCATGATGATTTCAGAAAGGCCTTGAAAGACTTACATGAGCTGATGCCACATGAAGTGAATAGAATCAAGAGAACATTATAAACAGCAACAAGACTGTGTGATAAATAACTCTGATGAAAGTGGCCTTTTTCAAAGAATGTGGTCAATTAGGCAAATTCTTGTGATGGGGATAGCATCTGTATTCAGAAAGAGAACTGTGGAGATTGAATGTGGATCACATCATAATATTTTCACCTTTTTATTGTTGTTTGCTTCCTTATTTTTTTCTTTCTTTCTCATTTTCCTTTTTTGATCTGATTTTTCTGGTGCAGCATGATAAATGTAAAATATGTATATAGGCATTTGTAGACATGCTAGAAATTACTAGCCTTAATTTCTTTTCTAATGGTATAAAATACTCTCTTGAAAGAAAGTGCTATCCACTTTGAGATAAAACAATGAAGAACTCTGAAAGCAGATTGCAGCATCTTTTTCTGCACTTTATTCTTTCTCATAGTTTTTTTTTTCCCTTTTTGATCTGCTATTTTTTTTCACAACTGTGACTAATATGGAGACCTGTGATTAATATGGAAACCCATTCCATATGATAGCACACATATAAATTGTAGTATATTGCCTACCATTTTAGGAAGAGGGGAGAGGGGAGAAAAGGGAAGGAGAAAAATATGGAATTCAAAAGCTTGTAAAAATGGTTGTTAAAAATTGTCTTGACATGTATTTGGGAAAAAAGTAAATACTATTAAAAGGAAATGCTTATTGAATGAATGAAGTAAATGAGGGATTTAATTTACAAAGATTTATTGCAAATTGAAAACTGAGGATAGTACCAATTGAATAGGCAAACATAAAGAATCACAAGCAAAATCATGTAGACCCAATATCAGAGAAATGCAAGGAAAACTTAAGTTCTATAGAATTAGGAAACAAATTTGTATATTTATACTTTTACCATGTTTAATATATATTGGATTACTTGCTATATATGGGAGGGGATAGGGAAACGGGGCAATTAGAACTTAAGGTTTTGCAAGGGTCAATGGTGAAAAATTATCCTTGCACATGTTATGTATCTAAAAATCATAAATTAAAAAATATCTTGTATTTATGGTTTGATGATGGGAGTGGAAAAATGTTGCAAAAGAGGTATGTGATCTGGATATAGAAATGATCAAAATATTTATCTGTGCACACGCTCACGTGTGTGTGTGTGTGTGCATATATATTGTATGTACCTGTATATATATATAATTCACAACACCACCCAAATCTGTGTATGTGTAAGGAACAAACAGAGTCACAGACTACTAGAGTCAAAAAGATCTCAAAATTCATCTAGGTCAAAACATTACAGACAAAAGATCACTTTTCCCAACATTTACAATATCATTAACAGATGATCCTGAAACCATTGCTTGAAAATTTGAAAATTTCCTGGTAAGGAAAACCATTACTTTTTCAGGAATCCCATTATACTTGTAGGTAGTTCCAATCATAAGGCATGCTTCTCTAAATTAGGGAATAGTAATAAAATAAAATAAATGAGTGAATGAATAATAATAAAATCTTTAAGATTCGTAATAGCTTTTCTTTTCAGGTTTATATTCTTGAAACTGACATGTTTCATACATAAATACTTAATAAATGTTTCCTATTTATTCTCTGTTCAAATTTAGAGATGTTCATCTATTTTTCTAATATGTGAAATGCATACATACATATATATATACATGTACACACATACTATATATATATATATATATTCATATATACACATTATATATAACTATGTTTCTCTAATGCTGTAATTGTTTAAGTACAGACTGTGACCCTGAATTAGTGAAACTAATTAAGGACTTTTCCAATTTTCTAACCTGGACCAATATTCTAACTAATAAAAACCATGTTTTTATTTTTTTAGGCAAACGAAGAGGGCTCACTATATTAATGTCAAACTTAGTGACACTACATAATTAGGTTACTGCAGCTCAGAATTCCTGAACTTTTGAATCCAATATTTAGCCTCCTTGGTAGCAGAGCTTGTCAGGAATAGGTCATTGCATATAACAAAAATCAACTTCTTTTAACGAAGTATTTATTTATTTTGTACAGTTCCTGCATTCAAGGATATAAAAATCACAAATATGTAAAGGCAATGTGGTTTTCAAAAGAACACATTAACAATTTGGGTAATATGCAAAGACTTCCTTAAATAGGCAGCATCTAATATCAATCATGGAGGAAGATAAAGATTCAGAGAGAAAATGTTGAAGGGAGAAAATATATCAGGAATAGTTAGATAACTTGAATAGATATATGGATTAGAATAGATATTATGGATATTAGACATGAGATGTCAAATTCAGGGAACAGTGAATATAATTCAATTTTATTAAATCACAGACCAAACAGGTGGAATTCACGTGAAATAAGATTCTACTGGTAGACTGGAGTCAGACTATTTTTTAATTTTTTGAATGTTATGCTAAGAACTTTAAATGTTATTCTATAAGCAAAAAAGAAACCACTAAAAATCATTGAAGAGAGGAGGTAATGTATATGATCAAGCATGTAACTTAGAAAGTTGATTTTGCCCTGGTGAGAGGAACTGATTTGAAAGAAATAAATCAACAGATCATAATAATTTTATCTCCTTTCTTCAAGTCTTCTCTTTTACAGTTTAAGCATCAATTATTCTATCAAAAAAACAAAAACAAAAACAAAAACAGACCTCTTTTTAGTCTCCATTTTCTTATGGTAATAATTGTCCTCCTCTGAAAACTTCCAATCTTTTCAATGTCCTTCCTAAAATTGGTAATGAATACAATACTCTAATATATTGAGATTCATGATATAAAAAAACAAAAAAAACAAAAAAAACAAAAACAAATATTAGCCCTCCCCTAAAAGAGCTTGCAAACAAATAGGGAGATACAACATCCATAGGAGTATGGTATAAATAAACAGGAATTATTATTTTATCTGTTTGTTTGTTTGTTTTCCAAATAAACAAATAAAAGAGTCTGTTGATGAGTAGTACTATCTGATCTCTCATAAGAACACTGGATTTTAGAAATGTATTGTAAAGATTTTGTTAGGTATCCGACTGTTGTTTCACAATTAACATACTGTGAGTTTGTTTAATGCTAAAAATTCACTAGGGAATTGGTTGTGGTAGGTAAGTTTATTAGGGTTGTGTGTGAGTGGGTTGTATGAATGGGAGGGCTAACCTTGATTTAATTCATCATATAACATATGATGATATACCAGTGTATATAAGGAGCAGATTTGTAAATTAGTATTAGCAAGTTTCTGTTATACTGACAAGTGAAAGGATTTTCTTATGCCCATATTATTAATAACCTGTCAGAAAAAGGATTTCAATTCATTCTTTTTGAAATTCAAAGCAGCCATCTTTCTACTATCACCATGATACCTTTCCCTGGAATTTTTAAAAAAATGTTTTTGACTACTTTTGCCTCTTTGATTATGTACTCATCAAGATAATTTTTCAATGCAAAGGATGCCTTAAAATATGGCCTTATCAATCGTGATGATTAAGCTCATTGTTCTAATTAAAGCTTTAGACTTTTTAGATCTAGACATACAATAAATTAGCTATCCTCTCCATCTTTGTGTTATTTGCATATTTTGATAATTATGCCACAACTAAGATTATGTCTATTTAATGAGAGTCAAGGGGAGAAATTCCTGGTTACAATCCCTCCCTTGAGTTTTACATTTTCAAGGAATTATTAATTTTTGCTTTTTTAAATTCAACTGATTCAATTATTACATTGTTATTATTTAGCTCACTTTCCCATACTGGTGAAATCATTGCGGAAATTCAGATATATTGTACCAATATTCCTGTTCTGTTGCTAAACTAAATTCCATCTAGAGTTCTACCTATTGAGTAATCCTATCATAAAAAAAAGGTGTAGCCAAATAGGGCATAATAGCTTGCTGTTGGTGGTAATGGTGGTTTTGTTGTTGTTGTTGTTGTTGTTGTTGTTGTTGTTATTTGTTTGTTTGTTTCTTTTTGCTGAATTCTGTAGCATTTTTGTCTTAATTTTTCCCTTTTCTAAATGTTTAAAAGACATCCCTTTAGTGAATAATTCTAGAATTTTCCCATGAATTGAAATACTTTGGTTTGTCTTTTGAAGATTTCAGTTTCTTTCTACTATTGTTTCTCCTCCTCCTCATCCCTTTTTAGGCTTCTTCACCATTTCTGTGCAACCCTATTTCTCTTCCTATGTAATAGTCTTTTGTATAGGTCTCATGACTTAAACTTTTATTATGCCTAGATGCTGTCTCGCTATGTTGTCATTTATTTTGGGTCTTACTTGCCCGGCAGCTAAGAGGCACAGTAAAAAATAGTGCTGGGTTTGAATTCAGGAATGTTTAAGTTTAAATCTGGCCTTAGACACCATTCATGTGACCCTAGACAGGCCACTTAACTTCTGTCAATCGTAGTTTTCTCTTTTATAAAATAAGGACAACAATGATATCTACCTCCCAGAGTTGTTGTAAGAATAAAATGATAGAATAATCATCATATGTGTGTCTGTGTGTATGTATGTATATATATATATATATATATATATATATATATATATATATATATACACATACATATACACATACATACACACAGACACACATCCTTTATATATACATATGATTTTGCTAAATAGTTTCTAATTGTTGTTGTTTTTCAGGTTTTTTTTCAGTGTTGGCCAATCTTTGTGACCCAATTTGAGGTTTCCTTGGTAAAGATGCTGAAGATATTTGTCGTTTTCTTTTTTGGCTCACATTACAGATGATAAAACTGAGACAAACAGGATTAAATGATTTGCCCAAGATGGCACAATTAATAAATGTCTGAGGTCAGAATTCATCTCAGGTCTTCCTGGCTCTAGGTCCAGTTTTCTATCCACTGCATTACTTAGCTGCTCCTTTCTCAATTACATGTTTTTTTTTTTTGTTTGTTTGTTTGTTTTTTTTAAAGACACAAAATCTAAATGAAAAAATCACACAATAAAAATTAGAGCAATGCAAATGGAATTAATGACTCTACAAGACATGCAAAATTAGTCAAAAAAACTAAAAATAATGAAAAAAAGGAAGGTAGTATGAAATACCTAATTAGAAAGACAGCTGACCTGGAAAATAGATCTAGAAGAGACAATTTAAAAATTATTGGTCTACCTGAAGGCCACTTCCAAAAAAAAAAAAAAAAAAAAAAAAGTCTGGATAGCATTCTTCAAGAGATCATCAATGAAAATTGCCCTGATATTCTAGAAACAGAGGGGAAAATACTAATTGAAAGAATCCTTCAGTCACCTTCAGAAAGAGATCCCACAAGGAAAACTCCAAAGAACGTTGTTGCAAAACTCCAAAACTATAATCTCAAGGGGAAAACTACCGTAAGCTTTCAGAAAAAAAAAATCAATTTTCAAGGAACAACAGTCAGGATTACCCAAGATCTGTCAGCTTTTACATTAAATGAGAAGAGGGCCTAGAATACCACATTCTGAAAGACACAGGACCTGAGGTTACTACCTAAAATTAACTACACAGCAAGATTGAGCATCATCTTTCATGGGAGACAATGTATCTTTAATGAAATAAACTACTTTCAATCATTTCTATTGAAAAAAGCATAACTCAGGCAGAGCCAAGATGGTGGAGAAGGCACACGAGACTTTCTTTTTTTTTTTTTCTTTTTTTTTTTTTTTTTTTTTTTAATAATTTTTTATCGACAGAACCCATGCCAGGATAATTTTTTACAACATTATCCCTTGCACTTAGTTCTGTACTGATTTTTCCACTCCTTTCCTCCACCCCCTCCCCCAGATGGCAAGCAGTCCTTCACATGTTAAATAGGTTACAATATATCCTAGATATAATATATGTGTGCAGAACCGAACAGTTTTCTTATTGCACAGGGAGAATTGGATTCAGAAGGTATAAATAACCCGGGAAGAAAAACAAAAATGCAAGCAGTTTATATTCATTTCCCAATGTTCCTTCTTTGGGTTTAGCTGCTCCTGTCCATCCTTGACCAATTGGAACTCAATTACCTATCTTTATCGAAGAGATCCACTTCCATCAGAATACATCCTCATACAGTATCGTTGTTGAGGTATATAATGATCTCCTGGTTCTGCTCATTTCACTTAGCATCAGTTCATGTAAGTCTCACCAGGCCTCTCTGTATTCATCCTGCTGGTCATTTCTTACAGAACAATAATATTCCATGACATTCATATACCACAATTTACTCAACCATTCTCCAATTGATGGGCATCCATTCATTTTCCAGCTTCTAGCCACTACAAACAGGGCTGCCACAAACATTTTGGCACATACAGGTCCCTTTCCCTTCTTTAGTATTTCTTTGGGGTATAAGCCCAGTAGAAACACTGCTGGATCAAAGGGTATGCACAGTTTGATAACTTTTTGAGCATAGTTCCAAATTGCTTTCCAGAATGGCTGGATGTGTTCACAATTCCACCAACAATGTATCAATGTCCCTGTTTTTCCACATCTCCTCCAACATTTTGCATTACCTTTCCCTGTCATTCTAGCCAATCTAACAGGTATGTAGTAGTATCTCAGAGTTGTCTTAATTTTCATTTCTCTGATTAATAATGATTTGGAGCATATTTTCATATGGCTATAAATAGTTTTAATTTCTTCATCTGAGAATTGTCTGTTCATATCCTTTGCCCATTTATCAATTGGAGAATGGCTTGATTTCTTAAAAATTAGAGTCAATTCTCCATATATTTTGGAAATGAGGCCTTTATCAGAACCTTTGACTGTAAAAACAGTTTCCTAGTTTATGACTTCCCTTCTAATCTTGTCTGCATTAGTTTTGTTTGTATAAAAACTTTTCAGTTTGGTATAATGAAAATTTTCTATTTTGTAGTCAATAGTGATCTCTAGTTCTTCTTTGGTCATAAATTTCTTCCTCTTCCACAGGTCTGAGAGGTAAACTATCCTATGCTCTTCCAATTTATTTATAATCTCATTCTTTATGTCTAGGTCATGAACCTATTTTGACCTTATCTTGGTACACCTAGTTTCTGCCATAGTAATTTCCAATTTTCCCAGCAATTTTTGTCAAATAATACATTCTTATCCCCAAAACTGGGGTCTTTGGGTTTGCAAACACTAAATTGTTAAAGTTATTGACTGTTTTGTCCTTTGAACCTAATCTATTCCACTGATCAATTAGTCAATTTCTTAGCTAATACCAGATGTTTTAGTAACTGCTGCTTTGTAATATAATTTTAGATCTGGTACAGCTAGGCCACCTTCGTTTGATTTTTTTTTTCATCAATTCCCTTGAAATTCTTGACCTTTTGTTTTTCCATATGAACTTTGTTATTTTTTCTAGGTCATCAAAATAGTTTTTTGGGAGTCTGATTGGTATAGCGTTAAATAAATAGATTAGTTTAGGTAGTATTGTCATCTTTATTATATTTGCTTGCCCAATTCAAGAGCATTTAATATTTTTCCAGTTGGTTAGATGAGACTTAATTTGTGTGGAAAGTGTTTTATAGTTTTGCTCATAAAGTTTCTGATTTTAAAAATTCACATTTTCTTTTATATTTTCATTCTTTTCATTTTCTTGTTTCTTGATGCCTCATGGATTAATTTGTTTCAATTTATCTAATTCTATTTTTTAAGGAATTATTGTGCCCAGTGGGCTTCTATAATTCTTTTTCCTTTTATTTAATTCTTTTTAAGAAGTTACTTTCATTAGCTAGTTTGCGTACCTTTTTTTTTTTCTATTTGGTCAATTCTGTTTTTTAAGGAGGTATATTATTCTTTAATTTTGTGGCTCTGTTTTCAAAGCTATTAATTATATTTTCATAATTTTATTAAAATTTTGCTCTCATTTATTTAGATATTTTCTCCCTTACTTCTATTTGATTTTAGGAATCATTTTAGCTCTCCAATGAATTCTTGTTTATTTTGTATTAAATTCACTTTTTTTTGAGGCTTTGCTTGAAGTTGTTTTCATTACCTACCCCACCCTCAATCTTCTGAGTTTGTGTGTTGATTTTCTATGTCACTCTAATGTCTTTTAAGGCGTCATCTTCTTCTCCCTCATTTGTTCCTTTTTCTTCTGCAGTTTTTGAGTTTGAGCTTTATTTTAATGTTAGGTTTAGTTTCTAATAAGGAGCTAAGGAAACTGTCTCAAACATGAGACTTTTTTTCATATTCTGGTTTTCAGAGCTATCTATAGAAGCTTTTTTTAAATTTTTAAATTTTTTATTTTTTTACTATTTCCAAGGTAGTATGATCTAAAAAAAAAATGGTGTGGGTACTAGTCTTTTGGTCTACACTCTGGTCCTGACTCAGGAAAGGTCTTCAATGCCTTGGAGTTTCAATGGGCACTGCTCCTTTGTGTGCCTTTTCCTTTAAGATCAGAAATGATACCGTTTCTCACTATGCTTGACCACATATGAACAACAATTGATAGTGCCACTCAGTGCTTCCACTCCCTTTTTACTGAAAGTGCCATCTTTGTCCTTGAAGTATGATCCAGAAATGAGTGTTGGCACAGGAGCGCGAACATCACCTGGTTTGCTGTTTGGCTGTTGTAGTTTTATATATGTGTGTACATATAAATATAAATATGTATATATGAAAAATGAAAAAACAAAAAAAATCTCCAGGTACAAAGCAGAGGATTCAATGTAAAGCCTACATAAAAATGTTTCACATTGGTTTAAAAGCTTTTCTTTGCTTCTTTATTGTTATTTTGTTTTCTGCTGGGTGTGTTTTACCTTTTTTTGCTCTTTCTTCCTCCCAACCTGAAGAAGGCTACAACTAAGTATAGATACACACATACAGACACACACACACACAGAAGTATGTATACATACATAGCTTTGTGTATATATATATATATATATATATATATATATATATATATACATATACACATATATGTATATGTAGATATAATTAGATTTATATATATATATATATAATATATATGCATATATAGATACATGCATGCACAAAGCTATCCGTAAACATATATTTATACACTTGCTGACTTATATGTAACACCATATTATGCTTGTTTTCACCTGTAATATATTTCTCTGAAGGTGGATAGCATCTTCTTTCATAGTCCAAATTTTTGCATGTCTTCCCAAGTTTTTCTAGATCAACAATCTCAATATTTCCTATACCACAAAAGTAAACCAACTAATCACATTCTGTCTATGAAATGATCTATGGAAGGGTTTTTTTTTTTAATTTCTCCAATTTCCTTTTCAACAAAATATTTATATAAACATATTTTGATTAAAAGAATCAAAATCAATAATGTTCTTTATTAATAGTTTAAGATTTGATACTTCTGCTGAATTTGCTTCATTGACTTTTTTGATGCCTTCTTTGATATTGCTGACCTTTAGCTTTTCCAAATGAACTTTGCTATTATTTTTTCTAACTCAGCAAAAATTTTATTTTGTCATTTAATTAGGATGGCATTAAATAAATAGATTCGTTAAATGTCTTTTAAAAATATATTAGATTTACTTAACTCTGAACAATAAATCTTACTTTAATGATTTAGATCTGAATTTATTTGTATTAAAATGTGTTTTCTTTTTATGTTCATATAGTTCCTATGTCTATTTTGGGAGACAGATACTCAGGTATTTTATCCTCTATAGGTATTTTAAATGATCTAAATAGTATCAAATAATTATTACTGACAGAGTGCAGTTTATTTTTTCACTTTTGATTAAATCTATTTTAATTTTAACTTTGAGATAATCAGTAAAAAACCCTCCTTTTTGTATTATAAATTCTAGTTTTGTTCTTTATTTTATCTTTGTGTATATTTCTCGTTTTATAATCTTTTCCTTTTCCCTATTTTTCCTCACTATCTTTCTCACCTTATTTACTCCATCTCTCCTTACTTTTTTGCTTTACTTCTACTCACAACCTTCCCCTTCATTTCCATAACCCTCTCACTCATCCCCACTTTGAAATTTTAAAAATGGTATTTTATTTTTCCAATTACATGTAGAGATAGTTCTCAACATTCATTTTTGTAAGATTTTGAATTCCAAATTTTTTTCCTTCCTCCTTCTCCTTCCCTCCTTCCTTCCCAAGACAGCAATGGTTTATACACATACACACAAACATATATGTATATATACATATATATGTATGTATTTGTGTGTGTGTATATACATGCATACACACCTATGTATGTATATATGTGTGTGTGTATGTGTGTGTGTGTATATATATACTTACATATTTTATATAAACATTTTTTAAATCCTCCACTTTTTTGCATGTGAGTGGAGGAAATTTGTAAAACTAAAAGATTTCTAACCTATTCTTCCATCTTCACAGAATCCTTTTTTTGGGGGTCATTTTTAGTCTAGGTGTCTCTGGTAGTCCCTTTCTGACAATCTTTCAGATAATCTTTTGCTGCTATTGATTTTGTTACTGCTATCTAATGTTTCATCCAGGTGGGCTTTAGGTCAATGTCCACCCCCATGATAGAGATCTCTCCTTACCTCCTAAGTTGTCGTGGGCTTTTAAAATATTGCACCCTGATTTTCTTTTCTTTTTAGTTGAAAATTCAGAATTCAGTTTGAGTCATTTTTATTTCATTTGGAGAGGAATGTTGGGAATCTTGGATGAATTCTTCTTCTATATCTCCATCTTAACTCTGCTACATGAAGTCTTAGACATATTCTTTTGAATTAAATGTTCTTATTCATAGGTATATCAAAGTAAAGAGTACAAAAGTTATCTCAGTGAAATCTATGAAGTCTAATAAATAGTTATATTAAAATATCTCATTCAAGTTTTATTTCACATACTTTATGAATTTCTGCACAGACTTTTCAGACTATGGATTTGATTATAGACTTTTATCTTGGATGTATTTTATGAATTATTGGTGATGTCTTCTGAGAACCTTTGTCTTTTTTATACCTCTTATTCTGGAATGTGGTTGACCAGATTCATGTATATATTTTTATCTCTATCATTTTTAAACCACTTCCTATCAGCTATAAAAACCTAACTAAGATGGTGTAAGTCAAGTGTTTTCCAAGCTTTAAAAACTATATAATTGCCAGCTGCAATTATTGTTGTAATAATCATCATCATTTTAATTATTATTGTCTTTATTATTCGAGGTAGATATATTTTATTGACGCCTATGATGAATTGTATTCTAAATAATGTATTCTATATACTAAAGTTATAATTATTAGTTTATTTTTTAAACAAGTTATTCTCTCCTAAAAATTTTTTTCTAGTTGGCAAAAGTGATGAAAACAAAACTATTTCCCCTAAAATAAAAATATCATGTACATAGGTATTCAGTTATTTATTCTTTTAATTTAAAAATAAATTTCTAAATACATTTGTATCATAAATTATAATCTATTCTATGACATCATACTGCTAACAAAGTTAAATAGTTGAAAATTCTTGAAAAGCTTGTTGATTAAATGAGTCATTAATTTTTTCTTCATCTCAGAGAACAGAACTAAGGACTATGGGAGGAAGACAAAAAGAAGCAGACTCACAGCTCTGTGTAAAGACAAACTACATAATAATTAAAGGTTTAAAAAGTTGTATGGGATTCCCTGGTTCTCTCTCACATAAGGTCTTTAAGCAAAATGTGATTCAACATTTCTCAGGTATACTATAGAAGTCATTCTATTTTTAGCTGTGGATTGAATGAAGAAGTCTTTAATATCCCTTCAAACTCAGAAATCCTGTATTCGAAAATGTCTTCCTCTCACCAATCACAAATAATGTCATTTTTTAGTTACAACAATGGATATGAACCCAATACCAGAGTGACCACTGCAGCATACAGCTAGTGGGGACTTCATGTGTAATAAATGTCTGCTTTGGATTTTGCTCAGTTTGACACAATGCAATTGAATTTTGCCCACTTTGATGCCTTATGAGTTTTTATCAGTGCAGGTAAATAAGAGTTAATTCAAAAAATGTGAATTTGGCCCTACTGAATAATTAGTCTAATCTGTTATGTATGAAAGCTGTGCTGGCAGGATTTTGATTTTAATAATGCCCATGGTATCAAATCAACAATTTGTCATTATGGCTGCAAAATGCACAGATGGAGTAATAGACATTCCTCATTCTGGAATTTATTTGCTTTTTCAAAAAGAATCCACTGAGATTATTTTTCTTTTATTGGAATATTTTTAAAATTCACAAAAAGCTATTGAATGATATGGAGTTTTTGAACATTATAAATACTTTTCATTGTTTAACCATATAATGAACTCTTTACCCTACTTACTTCCTCATTACTGTGAAATGCATCTGTCCTCTATGGCTTGCTGGGCATTGAGGTAGGTGTATTAGGAAAATGCCAGTTAATTAGCTGTATCATTAAAGCAGTGTCGTTCTGTTTTAAAAGAAGTCTAAGACCTGTTGTCTTCATATTTTTGTAATCAGGAAAGTTTTCAGTTTCACAAAGAGACCTCAGAAATATGGAATGTTGATTCTTTGAAAGGAGAGATATAGAGATCAATGCTGCAACTATGACAGCATTAATTGTGCATGGGACTAGCTATATAGTCATTTTCCTTCAGCCTTTGCCACGAGCTCTCCGGGGATGAAATATATCTGTCTTTATAGTAGAGGCATGATTGACAAAGTGTGTTGTTGAATGTTTGACTTAGTGCTAAGATCTATATTCAAACCCTCTTTCAGGCAACCTAATAGTTTAATCTCTCAACTTCACTAAATGTCTAAAATGAGAATAATAATAATACAATGCTTAAATCATGATGTTAATGGGGCTTAAATAAGAGATTTGTCAAAAATTACTTTGCAAAATTCTCTATGTAAATGTCAGGAGATAAAAGATGAAGACAATACCTGCTTTATATGAATAAGATATAGGTGGAAATTAAGAGTTTAATTTCAGGGCTATGATCAAGGTGTAAACACAGAATTAACTATTATTTTTAGTTATCAATGCATATTTCCCTGTCCTTTTATTACTGAAGTCATTGAGAAAGTCTTCTGGCTTTTTTTTTGGTTTTCCTCTGGCTTCCACCCTCTCATTCAATTAAAACTATTCTTTTCAAAGTTATCAGTATGCTCTTAACTGAAAACCCAATGGTCTTCCCTTAGCATTCATCCTTGTTGCATTGTCTATAGCCTTTATCCCTATTGATAACAATTTTAAACTGCATGATCTCCTAGTTCTATTTTTGTGGAGCATTATTACTCTGATATGCTATATCTTAGTTGCTACATAACACTATACTATTCCTATATGTCCCTTGTCAGACATTTGGTCATATTCATTAGATATGGATGCTCCTCAGGGATCTACCTTAAGTACTATTTTTAATTGTAAAACATCATAGTAATTTTGTAAATTTAATATTTAAAAGTAAAGCATAAATTTTTTTTAATAGCAAGTAAAATAATAGTGATTTCCTTGACAAACCTTGGGATGAAAATAGAATCTATAGATTTGTCAAGCAAAATTACTATTTTTATATAAATAATTTTGACATTTATTTATTCTGTCCTAAACTTTATCACAATCAGCATTATTATATTTTTCAAAGTCCTTTGGGCATTTCAAATTGTACATTTCCTATATTTCTTGCCTAATATTGGAAAATCATCATATCTAAAAATTAAGCCTTTATCTTTCCTACCAAACATTCTTTCATGATAATTTTACTATCTTCAGTGAGGACACTACCATTTTCCTTGTTACCCATGTTATCTGGGAATCAACCTCAGACTTTATTCCTCATTATCTCTTAGCTTCACCCTTCCCCAACAATCCATGCTGGTGCCATGTCTTACCAAATCACTACATTTCACATATATATTACTTTCCCTTTTGTGATAGTGCCACATTCCTGTTTCAGATCCTCATTATCTTATTCCCCTATTATTCCAAGAGCCTTCTTGTGTTACTCCCTGACTGATTTTCTTCCACTCATCTTTCCTCTACTCATCTGTCAAATTGATCCCCTTAACACATAATCTGTTTATGCTACTATAATATTCAACAAATTACTGTTACCTCCAGGATTAAAAATATAATATTTTTTTTTTTGGACTTTGAAATCCTTTATAAATTAGCTCTTTCCAATGTTTCAGTCTTCTTGTACTTTAGTCCTTATGATCCAATGATATTGAACCTCCTTGATATTTTTTTTTCATACAATAAACTTTATCTTTCAGCTCTGTGTTTTCACTGGGAGTTTCCCATGGCTGCAATGATCCCCATTCTTATCTATCACTTCTAGCTACTTTCATATCTTAGCTAAAATCCCTCTCTTTTGCAATAAGTCTTTCCTGGTTTCCCTTAAGACTGACACTTTCCTCTAAGATTGCTTTTCAAACCTGTATATATCTTCATATACATAGTTGTTTGTGTGGTATTGTTTTTTGTATGCCTTAGCATAACAAGGCCTTCTAAATATTTATTGATTAGCTGAATGACCTCAGTTACTTTGGACAACTTAGATAGGTCATTTTATCCTCTGCTCTCAGTTTACTTCTTTGTGATATAATTATGTTTGACTATATTAATCCTGCCTTCCCTTTCATCTAAAGTTCCATGATCCCCAAATATTTTATTTCCCCCATGATATGAATCCCATATGATTCCCAATGTTTCTTTTTCCAAAATTTTCATACATTCTCAGATAATGTGTACAGAATCCATTTTCTTCATTCTATTATCTTTAGTTTTCTTCTTTTTAAAAAATATTCCTTTGTTTTATAATTTCATTCTGAGGTTTTCTTTATCTATGTTATTTCCACATTACATTAGATAGTTTTCCCCCAATATATTTGCTTATTTCTTCAGTTTTCCTGCAGGTACAGTCTAACACGTTTATCTACTCCTTTAGTTTATTGGATTTGGGATACTTCTTTTGCTTCTGCAACTGCCAAAGCTGTTAATAGTGCAATTCCTTCATGTAGGAATTGGTATGGTAGTGCAGGGATTGTAGCTACCAGAGAAGTTTCTTACTTTCAGCCTCAATGAACTCAGAAACATATAGGTTCTGAGCTGTTCTATTTTAACCTGGTCTCAAGTGGTGGGGTAAATGAATTTTGTAAAAGGATCTTCTGATCTCTTATCTTTTGGTCTAGAGGGATCACTTGTCAAATTGTGTGAATGTGGCCTCTGTGCTTTGTCCAGAATATTCTGGATGTTGGGGATAGTGAATTTGAAAAATTCCTCCCCTTTTATCAGCAGTGATCCAATAGTTGATATTTATGACCTTTGTTGATGTTTTTGCACTCTTTTTTCTTGTCCAGTCCATACTTCTGTTGAATCTCAGTTTTGGAGGTTGCTTTGAATGCACAATCAAATGCAAATTTTTAAAAAAATCATGCACAAATACTCTATCTATCTCAGTTTGGTTTATAGTCTTTTTAAGTTAAATAATTTATCACTTGCATGGTAGCTAACTTTGATTTCATGCTGTTCTCATTAAAGACATTTGACAATATAGCTAAAAACATCATCGTAAAAAGCACGGGAACAAGCACACAGCCTCTTTTCACTCCATTGGTGTCTAGCAAAGCTCAAGAACTCACAAGATGGTAAGAAAAATTGATACAAGGACACTGTCAAACTCTCTCTTAAGAACTTTAGATTTAATTTTATGACATGAGAGACAACAGGCCTCCCAGCATGGCATGGTTTTATCAGATAAAGTCCTGTGCTCTATGAGCAAAACAACATTGAATTGGCTCAGAAGAAACGTGAGATGTGAAAGGTAGAAAAGCCACCCCAAAATGTTCATAGGGAGTATTTATATTTGACCTGGGGCAGAACATTCTGAGCTTGTATTGGTTTAATCATCTACAATTAGACACACTAACTTTACTCTAACATAGTAATGTCATTTTGGTCTTGTCCCAGAACAGAAAGCAATCAACCAAACCCTGTTATGGAATTTGTGTTTTATTCAGCTCATTTTAGTATAGTTTTGATATAGTTCTAGAGGAACTGGAGTTTAGTGATAAACTTTTGCTTGATCTTCTCTATTTGATTTCCAAATATTCCTTGTTGAGTGGTAAAATTAATATCCTTTTTAAAATTTCTCCCTTGCACCTGAGAACTAGCTCTTCCCATATTGCCTATGGTAGCTTATGCTTAAAACTGTTCTTCTCTCTAGACAGGAAAAATTACATAATAATGACTAAAAATGGAAGACTAGTTGACTTGGAATCCAAAAAAATCCAAACAAAAACCCTAGGATTATAGTCCCATTTAAAAAATATACTGTACACACACATACACACACATACACACACACACACACACACACACACACACACACACACACATACACACGACTGTATAGTCACAAAAAGAGCTTATTGCAGTTTTAAGATATTAAAGCTGAAAAGTCTACTATGACTATCGTTAGACCCTATTTAAAGTGCCATATATAAATATTTAAACTATTTTACTGTAATTATTATTTTTGTTGTCATCATTAGTAATATTTATGGTCCAAAAAAGTAAAATATATTTCTCATTGTGCCATTTTGTTATTGTTGTTGTTTCAATTCACTATCTGTCAGAGTAATTGCTTGTTAATCTTTTCTATTCGGTTAAATAAAAATCCATGTTTGGTTATCAATGTAAGTTGTGGGCTACTTTCAAGGATAATACAGTGGCACCACTTAAGGAAGACCAGATTTTGAAAACCTGCAGGGGGTAGTTAGGAGCAATCATTTAAAAAGAAAATAGAAAACGGAGAAGCTTTTCATCAAAAAGGAATTTAGAATTTCTGGAGATACAAAGGCTAAGTGGTCACCATATTCATGGAAGCTCTCCTTTTTAGTTGGATTATGGAGGGAGAAAACAGAAGGAGTTTGTCTCCAGCTGCTTAAACTGGCCAAATAAACTGGGCAAACAGGAGATCTAACTATAGACAAACTCTAACTGCAGCACTTATATAAATTAAAAGCTTCAACAGTTTGATTCCCCAAACAGCCAGCTTCATTTCAAGCTTCCATGACCTTAGTGTTAGAGTAGGAACCAGCACCTAGAAATAGTAGATTCTTTGCCAAAAGGAACAGGCTTCGAGGCATTATAAGAGCAGTTTCACTGGGCATGTTATTTTAACTTTTAGGGAGATAACACAGCATTAATTTAGAAAAAAATGAAAAATAACCAGAGAATGCTCATTACTTAAAACTTAGGTACTTGAATGTACCAAGTATTCTCATTCCTTATTATTAAGCTCTCTAGAATATAGTTTCAATCTACTTCACTTTCTCATTTTTTTCATATTATGTCTACATATTCTCATGTTCTCTTTCTGTATCTCTCTTTCTCTGCCTTTGTCTCTATCTTTGTCTTTGTCTGTCTCTTTCCCATATACAATAAAGATATAAAAATGAAGATGTAGATGATATAATTAGACATATATGAAGACAGAGATTGATAGAGATTGGTATACAGAAATGTACATTTAGAAAAAGAAGCAGATATACATGTAGATATAGATTATATTGCTATAGGCTGAACTAGTAACTATTTCTTGATCTGAACTTTGTATGTCTCATTTTCCAGCCTTTGTACAGTTCTTTCTCAGGAACTCTTTATCTTTGCCTTTTGGAATATCCAGTTTTCCCCCAAAGTTCAGTCCAACTTTTTCTGATTTTTTCATCTTTTATTTCTCCTTAGTGGTTTGTACTTTTGACCTCCTCTATCTTCTTTCAACTTATTTCTTTACACATATTTTATATGTTTAGTAGGATGCAAATTCCTTGTAGTCTTATTTTAAATCGTTTTATTTTTGTCTTTGTAGTCCTTACTGTAGTGTCTAGTACATATTAAGTGCTTAATAAATGCTAAATTAAATCCAATTGAATTAAAATTGTGATAGAAACTCTAGGACCATTTTTTTCCACATAAAATCCTTGTGACCCATTAATATTTTCAATATAACAGTTCCTTATTCTTTCATGTTTATTATTATATAATCCAACATAAATATATGAATAAATATAATAATAATGAAAACACCAAAAGTGAATAAAAAGCAAGTCCTACATTTGTGGAGGTGAGCAAATAATAGTATAGTGGTTGTACTCGTGGTAGTAATAGTGGTAGTAGTGGTAGTAGTAGCGGTAGTAGTCATCATTGTAGCAGATGGTGATGCTGGTGGTGGAGATTGTGGTAGTATTACTGATAATAGTATTAGTGGTGGAAGACTAAGATTTAAAATGAAAAAAGCAAACAAATAAAGAAATGAATAAAAAATGAAAAATTACTGATGTGTTGTGCATGTAGCAATTTCAGCATTTTATGTAGAATGTCTCAAATTGCACTGTCTTTGGGATATGCTGAATATGTTGATTCATATGAGACTCAAAAGTAATTTTTGAAGCAGGAAGCAAATATGGTGTTATCATCTTACAGACAATCAAACTAAAGTGCAGAAATAAAATGATTTTCCCATGACCAAAAAGGAAGTCAATTGTTCTTTCTTTTTATGTATGTTATTGATATACATACATGTATATGCATATGTGCACAAATATTTCTTTTTTTTTTAATTTTGACTTTACCAAACAAAAGACATTTAAATATTGAAAGAAAAAAAGGACTG
Organism: Antechinus flavipes; assembly: GCF_016432865.1. Lineage (NCBI taxonomy): Eukaryota > Metazoa > Chordata > Mammalia > Dasyuromorphia > Dasyuridae > Antechinus > Antechinus flavipes. Next base: position 115,565,832 of record NC_067403.1, on the reverse strand, counting down.
TCTCTAGTATAGTGAGTGACAATTACATTAAGTTTGGATATTTAAATTTTATATGATAGTAGCAATTGACTGTTTTTCTCTGTCCCTTTTTTTTCTTCTGTGTATTGTTAAGTCTTTCATTCAGCCAGTTTTTCTTTTTATTTCCATCACTGTCTACCAAATTTCACCACCCAAAAAGCCATCTTGTGAAACACCTAAGTATATTCAAGCCAAAAAAAAAAAAAAAAAAAAGGCAGCACACTCACCATATCTGAAAATTATATATCATTCTAAACTTCTAATCCATCACATCTCTTCCCAGAGTCACCTAAATAGTATCATGAATAGCATTGCCCTTAAGTCAGAATATATCTGTGTTCAAATTCTGCCTCAGATACTAGCTGTATCACACTGTGAATGTCAACTAACTCTTCCAAGTCTTCATTTTCTCAGCTCTAACATAGGGATATAATATATATATAAATAATCATATGAGAATTGGAATATCATATATGTATGTACATATATATATATATATATACATATATATATATATATATATATATATATATATATATATATATATATATATATATATATATATATATATTCTAGCAGTAATTATAGGGAATGGAACTGTCAGCATGTCAACCCCAAAATTTATTATAAGCTTTGCTTTGGGGAGAATTAGATGTCTAAATAGATGCAATCTCCTTTTATCTTTCCAATACACCATATTTTTTATTCTTTATCAGGAAATCATTACTTATATTATCTTCCTTGCTTCATTTGCTGTAGTACACTATTACAACAAATCAATTTATGTTTCTCAGTTATCTACATTCAAATATTTTATACCATGTTTATATCCCCAGGGTTTAAAATTTCTATGCATGTATGTCTTATTAACATAAAACATTACTGCTTTGCTTCTATTATTGGATATTGACTTTTAAAAATATAGTTCCTTTTTGAGCAATGCATGTCTTCAAAATTATATCACGTCACAGTGATCCTAGAATATTGTATGCTCCTCTTTGCTTTAAAATTACAAACTCAGTGGACTTCCAGCCAAGATGGCAGAGAGGAGGCACACAGCTCTGTAAGCTCCCATTTTCTCTCAGAATTCATTTCATTACAAGCCTCTGAATTAATGCTTGACTGAACCCCGCCCCCTCCCCCCCTGCCACACACACACAAATAGTTACCAAGACAAGACATCCTTGAAATTCGCTAGAAAAGGTCTGCTTTTGCTCAAGGGCGGGGACGGTTTATATTGGGTGCAGGCTGAGGGCAGGCAGCTCACAGCCAAGCAGACAGGAGCGGGGTGGGGTGTGATCTCAGCTGTCTCTGCGGGGGGAGCTTTGCTACAGGATTGGATACTTTGCTCTGGCAGCAAGTCAGTAGCCCAGCAGAGAAGCTAAAAACACCGGGGGTAAAGAATACAACTCTGAACAGCTGTAGTCTCTCAGGACCTGGCCACCCCTCCCCCACAGTGTTTCAGCACACGCTCAGAGTCTTGGAGTGCAGGCTCAGCACAGTTCTGCTAGTGCCTCACTGCTGCCCCCCCATAGTCTATAGAGGAAGCTTGGTAACCCCACCCAGCCCAAAAAAGAAAGCAGTTTCCTTTTTTTTTTTTTTTTTTTGGTTTTGTTTTGTTTTTCTTTTTTTTTTCTTTGCTAGTTTGTCTTCCATAGAAAAAAAAACAACTCACCTAAAAACTCAATTGGACAATTAGAAAAAAGATATAAAAAAAGTGAGTGAAGAAAATAATTCATTGAACATTGGAATTGAACAAATGGAACTGAATATCTTGAGGAGACAACAAAAATTGATCAAGCAAAACCAAAAAAATCAAACAATGGGAAAAAATGTGAAATGCCTTTTTGGGAAAACAACAGACCTGGAAAATAGATCTAGGAGAGACAATCTGAGAATTATTGGACTCCCAGAAAAATATGATGAAAAAAAGAGCCTGGACACTATTTTCCAGGAAATTACCAAAGAGAACTGCGCAGAAGTCATAGAAACAGAGGGTAAAATAGACATTGAAAGAATTCATCGATCACCTATTGAAAGGGATACTAAAATCAAAACACTAAGAAATATAGTGGCCAAATGCCAGAACTCTCAGAAGGAAAAAATACTGCAAGCAGCTAGAAAAAACCCAATTCAAATATAGATGAGCCACAATAAGGATTATCCAAGATCTAGCAGCATCCACATTAAAAGATCGAAGGGCTTGGAATATGATATTCCTAAAGTCTAAGGAACTTGGTAGGCAATTAAAAATAACTTACCCAGCCAGAATGAGCATCTTTTTCCAGAGAAGAAGATGGACATTCAACGAAATAAGCGAATTTCACCTATTTTGATGAAAAAAAATCAGAACTTAACAAAAAGTTTGCTCTACAAATATGGAACTCAAGAGAAATATAAAAAGGTAAAAAGAAATCTTGGGAACTATATTTCTGCTATAAATATGTATAAAGAATATATGTATACCTTGTTCTAGAAACTAGAGGTGGAAAGGAAATTGTAACAGAAAAAGGGTAAAGTGGGGTATGACAGCTCACAAAGAGGCAAAGGAAATCTATTATATTTGAGAGAAAGAATGGAGGGGGTGAAAATAGTGGGTTTCTTACTGCCATCAGAATTGGCTTTAAGAGAAAAATTTTAGACATATTCAATTTCTGGTGAAACTTCTCCCATCACATTGAAAAGTGGGAGGGGAAAAGTAAAAAGAAAAGGAATAAGCTAAGCAGAAGTGAATACAGAAATTGTGAGGAAAAGGAGTAAGATAGAGGGAGGAATTCTAAGGTGGGGGGAGGGATACTAAACAGGGAGGGCTGTGAGAAGCAAGTGATGCTCACAAGTTAATACTGGGGAGAGGGGACAGGGGTTAACAAGATGGCAAGTAATACAGAATTGGTCATTTTAACCATAAATGTGAATGGATCACTCTCAGAATTAGATAAATAAAACCACAAAGTAAATAAGAAAGGAGTTAAAGAGTTTAATAGAATACTAGAAAAATTAGGTATGATAGATATTTGGAGAAAACTAAATGGAAAGAAAAGAGAACACATTCTTCTCACCAGAGCATGGAGCCTATATAAAAATTTACAACATCTTAGGACACAAAGACCTCAAATTCACATACAGTAAGGCAGAAATAGTAAATGCATCCTTCTCAGACCACAATGCAATGAAAATTACATTCAACAAAAAGCCAGGGGGAAATAGACCAAAAATTAATTGGAAACTAAATAATCTCATACTAAAGAATGATTGGGTGAAACAGCAAATCATAGACATAATTAATAACTTCACCCAAGAAAATGACAATAATGAGATGTCATACCAAAATGTGTGGGATGCATCCAAAGTGGGAAAAAGGGGAAATTTCATGTCTCTAGAGGCCTACTTGCATAAAATAGAGAAAGAGAAGGTCAATGAATTGGGCTTTCAACTAAAAATGCTAGAAAAAGAACAAATTAAAAACCCCCAATCAAACACTAAACTTCAAATTCTGAAAATAAAAGGAGAGATCAATAAAATTGAAAGAAAAAACTATTGAATTAATTAATAAAACTAAGATTTGGTTCTATGAAAAAACCAACAAAATAGACAAACCCTTAGTAAATCTGATTTAAAAAAGGAAAGAGGAAAATCAAATTGTTAGTCTTAAAAATGAAAAGGGAGAATTCGCCACTAATGAAGAGGAAATTAGAGCAATAATTAGAAGTTACTTTGCTCAATTCTATGCCAATAAATTTGACAACTTAAATGAAATAGAAGAATACCTTCAAAAATATAGCTTGCTGAGATTAAGAGAGGAAGAATTAAATATCCTAAACAGTCCCATTTTAGAAAAAGAAATAGAACAAGCTATTAATCAACTCCCTAAGAAAAAATCCCAGGACCAGATGGATTTACATGTGAATTCTACCAAACATTTAAAGAACAATTAACTCCAATGCTATATAAACTATTTGAAAAAAAAGGGATTGAAGGAGTCCTACCAAACTGCTTTTACGAAACAGACATGGTACTGATACCTAAACCCGGTAGGTTGAAAACAGAGAAAGAAAATTATAGACGAATCTCCCTAATGAATATTAATGCTAAAATCTTAAATAAAATATTAGCAAAAAGATTATAGAAAATCATCCCCAGAGTAATGCACTATGACTAAGTAGGATTTATACCAGGAATGCAGGCTGGTTCAATATTAGGAAAACCATTCGCATAATCAACTATATCAATAACCAAACTAACAAAAACCAAGTCTTCTCAATAGATGCAGAAAAAGCATTTGATAAAATTCAACATCCATTCCTAATAAAAACACTTGAGAGTATAGGAATAAATGGACTTCTCCTTAAAATATCAGGAGCATATATTTAAAACTGTCAGTAAGCATCATATGCAATGGGGAAAAATTGGAAACTTTCCCAGTAAGATCTGGAGTGAAACAAGGTTTCCAACTATCACCATTATTATTCAATATTGTATTAGAAATGCTAGCCATGGCAATAAGAGTCAAGAAAGAGATTAAAAGAATTAGAGTAGGCAATGAGGAAACCAAACTATCACTCTTTGCAAATGATATGATGGTATACTTAGAGAACCCCAGATATTCTACTAAAAAGTTATTACAAATAATTCATAACTTTAGCAAAGTTGCAGGATACAAAATAAATCCCCATAAATCCTCAGCATTTTTATACATCACCAACTAAATCCAACAGCAAGAGATACAAAGAGAAATTCCATTCAAAATAACTGTCGACAGCATAAAATATTTGGGGATCTATCTACCAAAGGAAAGTCAGGAATTATATGAGCAAAATTACAAAAAAAAAAAAAAAAAAAAAAAAAAAAAACTTTCCACACAAATAAAGTCAGACTTAAATAATTGAAAAAATATTAAGTGCTCTTAGATAGGCCAAGCGAATATAATAAAGATGATAATACTCCCTAAACTAAGTTATTTATTTAGTACTATACCAATCAGACTTCCAAGAAAATATTTTAATGATCTAGAAAAAAACAGCCACAAAATTCATATGGAAGAACAAAAGATCGAGAATCTCAAGGGAATTAATGAAAAAAAAAATCAGATGAAGGTGGCCTAGCTGTACCTGGTCTAAAACTAAATTATAAAGCAGCAGTCACCAAACCCATTTGGTATTAGCTAAGAAATAGATTAGTTGATCAGTGGAATAGGTTAGGTTCACAAGACAAAATAGTCAACCACATCAATCTAGTGTTTGACAAACTCAAGATCCTAACTTTTGGAATTCATTATTTGACAAAAACTGCTGGGATAACAGGAAATTAGAATGGCAGAAATTAGGCATGGACTGTATACCAAGATAAGATCAAAATGGGTCCATGATTTAGGCATAAAGAACGAGATTATAAATAAATTAGACGAACATAGGATAGTTTATCTCTCAGACTTGTGGAGGAGGAAGAAATTTGTGACCAAAGACGAACTAGAGACCAATAGAGATAGAAATCAATAATGATCACAAAATAGAAAATTTTGATTATATCAAATTAAAACCCTTTTGTACAAACAAAACTAATGCAAACAAGATTAGAAGGGAAGCAACAAACTGGGAAAACATCTTCACAGTTAAAGATTCTGATAAAGGCCTCATTTCCAAAATATATAGAGAATTGACTCAAATTTATAAGAAATCAAGCCATTCTCCAATTGATAAATGGTCACAAGGATATGAATAGACAATTTTCAGATGATGAAATTGAAACTATTTCCACTCATATGAAAGAGTGTTCCAAATCACTGTTGATCAGAGAAATGCAAATTAAGACACCTCTGAGATACCATTACACACCTGTCAGACTGGCTAAGATGACAGGAAAAAAATATTGATGACTGTTGGAGGGGATGTGGGAAAACTGGGACACTGATGCATTGTTGGTGGAGTTATGAACAAATCCAAACATTCTGGAAAACAATCTGGAATTATGCCCAAAAAGTTTACAAACTGTGCATACCCTTTGATGCAGCAGTGCTACTATTGGCTTATACCCCAAAGAGATACTAAAGAAGGGAAAGGGACCTGTATGTGCTAAAACGTTTGTGGCAGCCCTCTTTGAAGTGGCTAGAAACTGGAAAATGAATGGATGCCCATCAATTGGAGAATGGTTGGGTAAATTGTGGTATATGAATATTATGGAATATTATTGTTCTGCAAGAAATGACCACCAGGATGAATACAGAGATGATTGGTGAGACTTACATGAACTGATGCTAAATGAAACGAGCAGAACCAGGAGATCATTATATACCTCAACAACGATACTGTATGAGCATGTATTCTGATGGAAGTGGATTTCTTTGACAAAGAGATCTAACTTAGTTTAAATTGATCAAGGATGGACAGAAGCAGCTACACCCAAAGAAAGAACACTGGGAAATGAATGTAAACTGCTTGCAGTTTTGTTTTTCTTCCTTGGTTATTTATACTTTCTGAATCCAATTCTCCCTGTGCAAAAAAAAAAAAGAACTGATTGGTTCTGTACACATATATTGTATCTAGGATATACTGTAACCTATTTAACATGTAAAGGACTGCTTGCCATCTGGGGGAGGGGGTAGAGGGAGGGAGGGAAAAAATTGGAACAGAAGTGAGTGCAAGGGATAATGTTGTAAAAAATTACCCTGGCATGAGTTCTGTCAATAAAAAGTTATTAAAAAAAAAGAACTAAAATACACTAAATGTAATATTTTCTATCTTCTCATTTATACTTTTTTTTATTTCCTAATCATTTTAGGAATCATCTTAAATGCATTTTTTTTGTTTGTTTTCTGAGTTGAGAGAAGTGGTCAGGATCACAATGAATATTGTTCTGCATTTGAGATAACTGGCTTATTCAGCAATGAAGTAATGGACAGCAACAAACCACTTGCTGGTGGACTACATAGTTAGGGATTTAGAGAAGCATTAATAAGGCTATTTAGTAAGGAAGACATATTATTATCAGAGCACGAAAATTCAATTAATCTAGCTTCCCTCTTTGCCTTTATGTCATTTTGGATTGCCCTTAGAGAAAAGAATAAAGTGAGAGCCATGTAAACATGAGGAAGCCATCACAAAATTGTCCTTTTTTTTTTTTTTTGAAGGAAAAAAGATGTTTTTCTTCTTTGACATAAGCAATTTTCCCCCCTTTAAATAAAGAGGCATGTAGGGTAAGGCCTGTCACTTTTTAAAGTTGTATTAAATAATAGGTTTATAACTGTTTTTAGAGTCTACCTACTCCACTCAACTTATTTTACAGGTAAGGATCTGGCCCTGAAATATTCCCTGTGATATATTCCCTACCACCAATGTTTTTATGTGACAGAATTTTTACCGAATACTGCTGATTTGAAATTCACACTTTCCCCATGGAATCATGCTGCCTCTCTACTTTATGTGAAGTGCTTAGTACCACTCCCACGTCACCAGCTTCAATGATAAGTAAACCTGTGATAAAAAAGATTGCCAGTGACAAATATTTCTATTGTGAGTTTATTATTTTGGTAGCTTTAAGACTACCCCACCCTAATCTTGTATTTCAAAACTCCAGCTATAGTTCCTTTCATCAAATAGTTTATATCAAAATTCAAGAGCAACAAGAAAAATTAAACTTTAAGAAACATCCTTTGAATGACTGCGTGCTTTGGCAATGGATAGCATTTTCTCTAAGATAAGTTTTCTGTCTCGCTCTATGTTGAGCATCTGATATAGCATACTACTTAATGTGGAATCACCAATATACCAGTCATAACAATCATTGCATTGAAATCCAACAAGAGAATTTAGAAGAAGATGACAGGTACAGTTTACATGAGATGGGGATACCTTTGGGTTTCTTTGTTAAGTGAGAGCCTTAAGTCTCTTCTGTTGATTAGATAATAGAATGGTAGAAGTACTGACAGTCATCTTACAGAAAAAAAAGGAGGAAAAGGAAAGGAAAGCACCTCTAAGGCAAAACATTTTGAAACATAATTTCTAAGGAAAAATGAAAAAAATAATGCTGTAGGAAAAAGATTATTTTTTCTTGTTTGTCAAAGAAATAAATACAATAGCAATAATTTAATTCAAAGATTAATTTTGTTCATTGTTATGAGTAGAAAGGCATTGTCATATAAATAAAGCATTAGAGGAGGAAGACTGGTGTATTGAACATGGAGAAGACTAGATTGTATATTAGAAATGTTTTTATTCTAGAAATAAGTTGTGTGAGGTACTTAGGATATGTGGGAGGTATATATCTCTGGAAGAAAAATGAATATTAATAAGCAATTGTCCAGTGTCAAACTAAAATTCCAAGAACAAAATTATAAATATAATAAGTTGTATTTTAGTACTGCTTATTTAGTCTACCCAATTTTATTTCACTCTTTGCCTTTTCTTTCTCATATATTTGCAATTTAAATCAATTTAGGTTTTGGTTAAAATTATATAATTAAGATATAATAAAGTTAAATTAGATAACAAACCCTGAAGACTTTATCCTGAAGACTTTAAGTTCTTAACTTATATATACCATATTTACAAGAAAATTTCATTTATTCAATCATTCTATATCATTATAAACTACATTACTGCAGTTTGCAAAGAAAAAAATGATACAGTGAGAAGAACAATGACTATAAAGGCAAAGTGGCATTCAAATCTTTACTCTTGTACTTACTAAATGTGTGAATTGAGAGAAATTAACCTCCCCATGTCTGTCTCTTAATTTGTAAAATCAATTGTTCTAGATGACTTTTGATGATTTTTTTCCCTTTCAGTTATATATGTACCCATGATACATAGATGGGTATACATTATCATGTATTAAATTTGTTAGAGAGTTATAAAATGAGATCCAAGGGGGAAACAGATCCTCTTCTACACAAATGGATTAAGGATATTCCAAAAACATGTCTTATTACAAAGGTTTGAAATTTCACTTTTAGATAATGATTAAAATAAAGTATTTTAATGTTTGTTATTGATCAAGACAAAATTTTAGCACCTTTTGAAAAAATGAGTTTGGGTTAAAAAAAGTCTATTTATCATTTCAATAATTTACTTAAAGGATGAATACTGAGAAAGCAGAATACATGTACAGAAGGGGGTGGGCGATAGAACGCTGTACTTTGCTTCCTTTGGAATAGCTTTGAAAATGTTCCTCAGACTTTTTTTTTTTTTTTTCACTATTTGAAATGAAAGGTCCTGCTGTTATAATTGGAAAGGAATGAGACTTATTAGGAAGAATCAAATATTGAATAGACCATTTTTTTGTGGCCACATTAAAACCATTAAAATCTAGGAACTTTCAAATACAACTTGCTTTCACCAACAAATCGGTATTCAATAATTTTGAAAATATATCCTTCACATACACATTCCCTGTAGAGTAACAACCAATCTGGCATCAACACGAAGAGGTAATGAGAAGTGTAATTACCTAATATAAATGAGCTCAGCAGTGGTTGTTTTCCATTTTGAAAATACCACCTGTTTTGATTAGTACTTCCAGACTTCACAGTTACATTTTAGAGAGCTCAACATACTTACAGTAACTATGTACAAACTAAAACCTTGCTTTTGGCTGAGGGGCTTGAGTTTGCGATTCTGGTGATGTAAATCAAAGATAAATGCTTATAGTGAAACAATATATGCTTGTAGAATTTGAAACTTTGTGAAATGGCATAGTACCTTCAATAAATAGGGAAATGTAGTTTAAAATATAACTTGAATTATAAAGAAGCAGAGATAAGAAGTGATACTGTGTGGCTGTTTGGTTAATAACTACAATTGACAGCTTGACAAATTTCTCTTTTCAAATGAAGCTGGAACACATATTCTTCAAGTTCTTTACATTTCATGATATTTTAATTTTTCTTCTTGAATTTGCAAAAAAAAATAATAACACAGTTTCTTGTATTACAGTAACATATTTGTATATACATGGAAATATATACACATACATAGAATATATAGAGGGAAACATAGATAGAAATAGATAGGCAGGCTCAAGTAAACACAGATAATATTTTTATATTGGATATAAAAATGCTTTTCCTCCAGGAATAATAAGACATTGTAATACCACACTATTATTGCAATAATTTCTATACAGTTATGTTTCTGAGAATTATCATATTTTCAATCTGAGTATGCCAATATCAACTATAACCAATCTGCATCTTAGCTCTTCTGTATTTTGTCTCTGCAAGAAAAAAGATAACCATGACCAGTTTTATAGTAATTGTCCTACGTATATTAGGTAAACTGTTCTTGGGATGACCAGTGTATAGTCTGTTCTGGGTCTTTAAAAAGGTTTAAAACTTGATAGGGCTCTCTCAATGGGCAATGACTTTGAGAATCCAGGGTCACCTCCATACCATGATGAAGCATTAGAACCATTCTTTGACAGAAGATCATTAATATTTATTGTTAATAAAAAGAGGGATGTTTCCAATGCAATCTTTTTGAGATAGCCTAGAATAAAATCTTTATTAATTCGGCACATAGTAAATATCTCTTAGTCTTAAGGGGCTTATTGTTGTTGAACACAGTTGTGTATTTAAATAAACATCCAAAAACTTTTTACCAACTGTTGTTTGTATGCCCAACATAATTAACATTCATGCAATTCAGTATGTGGATTTGAAATGCAGGGCATTTTCCTGTGGCTACGCTTTGATAGTCTTCTAACATTAAAATTCAACAAAGTAAATTGAGTATACTAGCAATAGTAAAATTTCATGGTTCAATTAGGTATCTGTTTATCCATTTAGCTTGTCTACCTATCTGAAGAAATGCTTTGCAAAGACTAGGACACATGGTCTTAAGTTTAAAACTAATCAGATTCAAAATTTTATAAAGTAATTTCAGAGGACAACTTCAGAATTGTAAACATATTAACTTTTGAAAGTAGCACTTCATTATTTAAACTTAGGAAAGTTGGGGAATTTTCTTGATATGGATATATTATCTGGCTGACTGAATCTGTACATGTTCAGAAAAAAAAAATCTTCTAAACCGTGCAGAGGCAGGAATGCCTATATAAGACGAGAAGTTCCTGTGGAGCTTAAGTCGCATAACTCAATACATACTACCATCCAACCTACCAGAATAAAGTGTATAAGCCACTGAGTTATAGTCTTTGGTTGGGGTGACCAAGGAGTCAAAGAAGGAGGGGGAAAGCACAGATAGAATGAATGCTATCAGTATCACTCTCATTTCTTTACTTAAATGAAATTGTCATGGAATTCATATCACTTAGGATCTAAGAAATTTAGATCTTGAAGCAATTTTTGATAGCATCTAAATGTAAATCACTCATTTGAAAAACTTACATATTCAAATTCAGCAAGTTAGTGACACTCAAGATGGGCCAAGCAATTAAGCAGTTACTAAGTTTTCTCTATGTTTTAGACACAAGACTAGAAATATGGAATATAAGGCAAAAAAAAAAATTGTCCTTCCCTGTAAGGAGATTTCACTCTAATGGAGGAAGACAAATGCAAATGAGAGCTGAAAAGTAGTGTGAAGGGATATCTATGCTGGGTAAGATTTTGGAGATTAGATATTTGACTTTATTAATTCCAACTTGTTATAAATCTATTTTTAAAAAAATTCCATAATACAAGAAATTAGTAATTAAAATACCATATTTTATAGATACTATTGATAAATATTTTAAATGCAGGAAAGATTTTGAGTAAATTCTCTAAACTTTGTTATCCCATAATTTCATGTTTCATTCTTTGCTATTCATCTAGTGGACATTTGTCAAATTATTATCTCTCTAAAGTAAAAGGTAGGTGGGTTAAATGTATGTACTCAAAACCTTCCTTTTCAAACATTTTGCTATATAAGAAGTACAAAATTAGAATTTCTGTTTTCTAGCAAAAGAATTAACTGAATGTTATAATTTTTTTTCATAACTTGCCAGAGATAGAATTAAATTTGTGCCTAGTTCTTTATACCCAGTGGGATTTAAAAAAAAAAAAAAAGTAGTTTTAAAGCAGTAGATGAACAATGAGAATTACTAAGCATTCTTCATTTTCTATCTTGTGATCAATAATGATCTCTAGTTATTCTTTTGGTCATAAATTCCTTCCTCCTCCTCAGGTCTGAGAGTTAAACTATACTATATACTTCTAATTTATTTTTTTCAAGACTTTTTTTTTATTATGTAGCTTTTAATTCACAAGATATAAGCATGGGTAATTTTTCAGCATTGACAGTTACAAAATCTTTTGTTCCAACTTTTCCCCTCCTTCCCTCCACTCCTTCCCCCAGATGGCAGGTTGACCAATATATGCTAAATATGTTAAAGTATAAGTCAAATACAATATATGTATACATGTCCATACAGTTATTTTACTGTACAAAAAGAATCAGACTTTGAAATAGTGTACAAGTAGCCTATGAAGGAAATAAAAAATGCAGGTGGACAAGAATAGAGGAATTGGGAATTCTATTCAATGGTTCATAGTCATCTCCCAGAGTTCTTTCACTGGGTGAAGCTGGTTCAATTCATTACTGCTCTATTGGAACTGATTTGGTTCATCTCATTATTGAAGAGGGCCATGTTTATCAGAACTGATCATCATAGTATTGTTGTTGAAGTATATAATGATGTCCTGTTCCTGCCCATTTCACTCAGCATCAGTTTATGTAAGTCATTCCAGGCCTTTCTGAAATCATCCTGCTAGTCATTTCTTACAGAGCAATAATATTCCATAATATTTGTATACCACAACTTATTAAGCCATTCTCCAATTGATGGGCATAAACTCAGTTTCCAGTTTCTAGCCACTACAAAGAGGGCTCCCACTAACATTCTTGAACATACAGGTTTCATTTGGTTAGATCTGACTTTATTTGTGCGAAAAGTGTTTTGTAGTTTTGCTCATATAAGTCCTGATTTTCCCTTGGCAGATATATTCCTAAATACTTTATACTATCTGAAGTTACTTTAAATGGAATTTCTCTTTGTAACTCTTTGAAACTGTTGGATTTTGTTAGTGGTATATAAGACTGTTAATGACTTATGTGGCTTTATTTTATATCCTTCAATTTTGCTAAGGGTGTGGATTATTTCTAATAGCTTTTTAGTAGAATCTCTGGGGTTCTCTAGGCCCTTTAGGATCCGCCCGTCTTCCATTCTCATCATCATATCAGCAGTGAAGAGTGATAATTTGATTTCCTCATTACTTATTCTAACTCCTTTAATCTCTTTCTCAACTCTTATCGCCAAAGCTAGCATTTCTAATACAATATTAAATAGTAATGGTGATAATGGGCAACCTTGTTTCATTCCTGATCTTAATGGGAATGGTTCCAGTTTAGTTCCCTTACATATGATGCTTACTGCTGGTTTTAAATAGATCCTACTGATTATTTTAAGGAAAAGTCCATTTATTCCTATACTCTCTAGTGTTTTTAATAGGAATGGGTGTTGGATTTTATCAAATGCTTTTTCTGCATCTATTGAGATGATCATATGGTTTTTCTTAATTTGGTTATTAATATTGCAAATTATACTGATAGTTTTCCTGATATTTAAGCAGCCCTGCATTCCTGGTATAAATAGTACTTGATCATGGTGTATTATCCTTGGGATGATTTTCTGTGGTCTTTTTGCTAATATCTTATTAAAGATTTTAGCATCAATATTCATTAGGGAGATTGGTGTATAATTTTCTTTCTCTGTTTGCAGGTTTAGGTATCAGTACCATGTCTGTCATAAAAGGAATTTGGTAGGACTCCTTCATTCCCTATTTTTTTCAAATAGTTTATATAGCATTGGGGCTAATTGTTCTTTAAATGTTTGGTAGAATTCACATGTAAATCCATCTGGTCCTAAGGATTTTTTCTTAAGGAGTTGATTAATAGCTTGTTCTATTTCTTTTTTTCTGAAATGGGACTATTTAAGCAATTTACTTCCTCCTCTATTATTCTGGGAAGCCTATATGTTTGGAGGTAGTCATCCATTTCACTTAGGTTATCAAAATTATTGGCATAAAGTTGGGCAAAGTCACTCCTTATTATTTCTCTAATTTCCTCTTCCTTGGTAGAAAGTTCTCCCTTTTCATTTTTAAGAGTAACAATTTGATTTTCCTCTTTCCTTTTTCCAATCAGATTGACGAAATGCTTATCTATTTTATTTTTTCCCATAAAACCAACTCTTAGTTTTATTTATTAATTTAATAGGTTTTTTTTTTTTTTTTACTTTCAATATTATTAATTTCACCTTTTAATTTTAGAATTTCAAGTTAAGTACTTGATTGGGGGTTTTAAATTTGGTCTTTTTCTAGCTTTTTAAGTTGCAAGCCCAATTCATAGATCTTCTCATTCTCTATTTTATTCAAGTAAGCCTGTAAGGATATATAATTTCGCCTTATTACTGCTTTGGCTGCATCCCACAGATTTTGGTATGATGTCTCATTGTTGTCATTATCTTGAGTGAAGTTATTAATTGTGTCTATAATTTGCTGTTTCACCCAATCATTCTTTAAGATGAGATTATATAGTTTCTAATTACTTTTGGATTTATTTGCCCGTAACATTTTGTTGAATGTAGTTTTTATTGCATCATGATCTGAAAAGAAAGCATTTACTATTTCTTCCTTCTTGCATTTAATTTTGAGGACTTTATGTCCTAATATATGGTCAATTTTTGTGTGGGTTCCATGAACTGCTGAGAAGAAAGTATACTCTTTTCTGTCACCATTCAGTTTTCTCCAAAAATCTATCATAACTAATTTTTCTAATATTCTATTTACCTCTTTATTTTCTTTCTTGTTTGTTTTGTGTTCTGATTTATCTAAATCTGAGAATCCAAGGTTGAGATCTCCCACTATTATAGTTCTGCTGTCTATTTCTTCTTGCAACTCTCTTAACTTCTCCTTTAGAAAGTTAGATTCTATACCATTTGGTGCATATAAGTTTAGTATTGATATTTCTTCCTTGTCTCTGCTACCTTTAGCAAGATATAGTTTCCTTTGTTATCTCTTTTAATTAGATCATTTTTTTGCTTTTGCTTGATCTGAGATAAGGATGGCTACCCCTACTTTTTTGACTTCACCTGAAGCATAATAGATTCTGTTCCAGCCTTTTACCTTTACTAGATATGTATCTCCCTGCTTTAAATGTGTTTCCTGAAACAGCATATTGTAGGGTTCTCACTTTTGATCCAGTCTGCTATCTGCCTTCGTTTCATGGGAGACTTCATCCCATTCACATATATGGTTAAAATTGCTAATTCTGCATTTTCTGCCATCTCATTATCCCCAGCTTATGCTTTTCTTTTTCTTGTCTCCCCTTTTCCTCCTTTCCCAGTATTAATCTTATGGAGCCCATAGATTGGATTCCACTTGTGTCATGCATCTCTCCTTCTTTAGGATCGCTCCCACCCCCTTTGAATCTCTTCCCCTTTTTTGTACCCTTTCCTTATTACACTTTTCCTTTTCTCTTTTCCTCTCCCACTTTTTAATTAAGTGAGAGAAGTTTCTCTGTAAACCATATATGTAAATTATTTTCTCTTTGAGTCAACTCTGATGAGAGTAAGATTCACACAATGTTCCTTCCCCTATCTAAATTCCCTCAGATATGATAGGTTTTCTTTGCCTCTTTGTGGGATGTAGTTTCCCTCTTTTTATCTCACCTTTTCCCTTTTTCTGACACTTTCCTCTTTCCATTTCTACTTGCCTTTTTAATGTTATATCAATAAAATCAAGTTATAGATATACTTTTTTATGTATATCCACTGCAGAAATACAGTTCTCAAGAGTTCCTTTTATCTTTTTTCTGCTTCTCTTGAGTCCTATGTTTGGAGATCTCATTTTTTGTTTAGATCTGGTTTTTTTTTCCTTAGAAACAAATGGAATTCTTCTATTTCATTATATTTCTATCTTCTTCCATGGAAGAAAATGATCAGCTTAGTTGGATAATTTATTCTTAAATGCATTCCAAGTATTTTTGCCTTTTGGAATATCAGATCCCAGGCCCTTTGTTCCTTTAATGTGGAGGCAAGCAGATCTTGAGTGATCCTTATTTTATCACCTTGGTGTTTGAACTGTTTTTTTCCTGGCTGCTTGTAATAGTTTTTCCTTAGTCTGAAAGTTCTGAAATTTGGCCACAAAATTCCTTGGAGTTTTTTTTTTTTTTTAATGGTCTTTTTCAGAATATGTTCAATGAATTCTTTCAATGTCTATTTTACCTTTTGGTGCTATAACTGCTGGGCAGTTCTCTTTGTTGATTTCCTATAAAAATCTAGGTTCTTTTTTTCACCATAGTTTTCAGGAAGTTCAATAATTCTCAGATTATTTCTCCTAGATCTATTTTCCAGGTCTGTTGTTTTTCCAAGTAGATATTTAACTTTTTTTTCCTTAATTTTTCATTTTTTTTATTTTGTTTGACTGATTCTTTATATTTCAATGAATCATTCATTTCTATGCAATTTTGATTTTTAATGAGTTATTTTCTTCATTAGCTCTTTTTTTTAAACTTTTTTTGTTGTTGTTGTTTATGTCCATTTGAGTTTTTAAATGAGTTGTTTTGCTCTGTGGAATTTTTTTCCATTTCACTAATTTTATTTATTTATTTTTACTGTTATTTTCTTTTTCCAATTTACAAATCCTACTTTCTTGGGAGTTCTTTATCTTTTCCAATTCACAAATTCTGTTTCCCTGCACTTCCTGAGAGTTCTTTACCTTTTCCAATTCACATTTCAGTAAGTTGTTACTTTCTTGCATAGTTTCTCTTTCCTTTCCCCATTTTCCTTCTAGCTCTCTTTAAGATATTTAATAGTCTCTTCTACGAGAGTCTTTTGTGTTGGGGACTAGGTTAGATCCCCCTTTGGGGTATTGTCTGGAGACTGTCTGCTATTAGTCTCCTCGGGGTTGAAAACCTGCTATCGATTGTCCTTTTGATTTTTTTACTCATTTTTTTTTTAAAATAAAGCCTGTAGGGTCTGCCTTTAGGGCAAGGAAGTTACCAGCTTCCTCTGAAGAGCAGGGATAATTGTAAGGAAAGTAGTTGTCTTCTCAACGGGATGCAAAGAGCAAGATGCACAAGTGGTCTGGGAAAAAGTTCCCCACTGGAAGTAACTAGGCCTGGGTATCATGGCCGAGCTGCGGAAATGCCCAGTGAAGAACCCCACTGTGCAGATTAGCAACTGCCCATGGGCTAGAGGCTGAGCAGCAAAAGTATCACTACTCAAAACCAAAGCCCACTGTGGGATTATGGGTTTTAGCAGTTCCCAAACAAATAGTCTCACATGACACAGGAAGTGAAGCACAGTCCCGCTGTGGAAGTTCTATTGCCCTAGGCCTAGTACCCCACTGTGCAGATTAGAGGCTGCCCCAGGCTAAGCCCCCCTGCCATGGAGATTTGTGATTGTCCTGGACCATGCTGCAAAGTGCAGCTGCACAACTGTGCTGTGGTCTGTCCTAAGGCACTTCCGGTTTGGGGCAGGTATAGCCAGATCTTGTTAGGTTCTGACATTTTTTTTTAGAGTACCCTCTACCTTTGGCTTTCATTTCTCTGCTAGTCTACTGCTTTGCAAGTGGAGCAGAGCAGTCAGCCTATGGCAGAGTTATCTCTGTAAATTTTATAACCACAGAGGCCACCCCTACCCACTCTGCTTATTATGCTTGCCTCTAGTTCTATCCTTATTTGGGTTGGTCTATTCCCACTGCTCAGGACAAACATTTTCTGACAATCTTCCAGATTATCTTCAGCTGGTAAATTGTTGCATTTCCAATCTTTGTGAATTTTACCATTCAAGTGCTATTTTTGAGGCTGAATTTAATAATTGATAGTGAGGTTATGGAGAGCTCAGAAAGTTGAGTGTGCCATCTCTATCATTTTGGCTCCACATCTTTAATTTACTTATAATCTCATTCTTTATACTTAAATCATAAACCCATTTTGATCTTATTTTGGTGTACAGTGTTAAATGTGGGTCAATGTCTAGTTTCTGCCATACTAATTTCCATTTTTTCCAGGAGTTTTTGTAAAATAGTGAATTCTTACTTCAAAAGCTGGGGTCTTTGTATTTGTCAAACACTAAATTGGTATTGTTATTAACAATTTTGTCCTGTGAACTGAAACAATTCCACTGATCAAGTAGTCTATTTCTTAGCCAATACCAAATGGTTTTGATGACCACTGCTTTATAATATAGTTTTAGATCAGGTACACCTAGACCACCTTCATTTGATTCTTTTTTTTTTTTTTTATTTATTCCCTTGAAATTTTTGATGCTTTGTTCTTTCAGATGAATTTTGTTGTTTTTTTTTTTTTCTAGGTCATTAAAATAGTTTCTTGGGTGTCTGATTAGTATAGCATTAAATAAACAAATTAGTTTAGATAGTATTATCATCTTTATTATATTAGCTTGACCTAACCAAAGGCATTTAATATTTTTCCTCTTGTTTACATCTGACTTTATTTCTTTTTTTTAAAATTATAACTTTTTATTTATAAGTTATATGCATGGGTAATTTTATACATTGACAATAGCCAAACATTTTGTTCCAATTTTTCCCTCCTTCCTCCCACCTCCTTCCCCATATGGCAGGTTGACCAATATATGTTAAATATGTTAAAGTATAAATTAAATACAATATAAGTATACATGTCCTAACAGTTATTTTGCTGTACCAAAAGAATCAGACTTTGAAATAGTGTACAGTTAGCCTGTGAAGGAAATCAAAAATGCAGTAGAGATATTGGGAATTCTATGTAATGGTTCATAGTCATCTCCCAGATTTCTTTCCCTGGATGTAGGTAGTTCAATTCATTACTGCTCTATTGGAACTGATTTGGTTCATCTCATTGCTTGAGATGGCCATGTCTCTCAGAATTGATCATTACTGTGTTTCCCCGATAATAAGACACTGTCTTATTAATTTTTTTGGACAGAAAAACACCAAAGGGCTTATTTTCAGGGGAGAACTTATTTTAATAAACATTGACAGCAATTTTAATAAACAGGTAAATGTGAACAAAAAAAAGTACCTTTATTCAATAATGATCATGTCATCTTCTTCAACAACATCGTCATAAGTGTCCATACCCTAAATTCCATCCTGGATGTCTTGCGCCTCTATTTCCTTCAGAAGAAGTGGACCCAATCTGTCATGTCCAGCAATATAGCTCTCTTTAAATGAACAAGTCTTGTCCAGGTAACCTGCTCGTAGTGCCTTGGTGACACAGCTGTCAGTATCCCATGACTTCTTCACCCAAGTCACGACTTCTTGCAGATAGGGCTTCACAAAGTTTCCACGCTGATTTCTTTCCATTCTATTTTCAATGTAGTCATTGACTTCCATGCGCAAAAGGTCCTTGATTGGCTTGTTTATTGCAATATCAAGGGTGTGGAGATAGGCAGTCATTCCTGCAGGAATCATTACTTGATCTATTCTTCTCTCTGCAAGGAAGTTCTTCATTTCTTTAGTGCGGTGAGAGCTGGCTGAATCCCAGATTATCAGACCTCTTTGGTTACCTCGCATAACAAGTGGCAGCATTAAATCAACCCACTTTCTTATAACGGCTTGTGTACACCACGCTTTTTCAGTTTCAAGAAGGTAAATGCCTGACACACATTCAATCTTATCTTTCTTGCCCTTACTGATGATTAGAGGTGTGGCTTTCTTTCCATCCAAACGAATTGCCAAAACACAGGTGACTCGTGCAGACAGAATAATAAAATTATGACCATCAATCCTTCTTTTCACTCTATCATGCCCCTCAATAATGTTTTAACCCCATCATGCTCCCTGAGTGCTCCTTCTATCCTTCATCATGCCCCATCACTCCCGCTTACATACTGGGTTTTTATGTCGTCCTGCCTCAGCTCTCCTCCGCGGCACTGCTCTCAATAGTGCCAGCAAGCAAATCACTGGGGAAAAATAGGATGACACGCTCACTGCTGCAGCTCTGATTGGATGCAGCTCGGAGCGCAGCGTGCGTTTCACCGCCGGGGCGGGGGGGAGGGACGGTGCATACAGAGGGTACCGTAATGTAGCGTGTAGCACAGGGGATCACCTTCACTACAGTAGCAATCTCAATAGGGCTTATTTTTGGGGGAGAGCTTATTTTAGAGGATTCTTACACAGTAAGGGGAGGGCTTATTTTTGGGATGTCTTATTATTGGGGAAACACGGTATATAGTATTGTTGTTGAAGTATATAATCTCCTGGCCCTGCTTGTTTCACTCAGCATCAGTTCATGTAAGTCTCTCCAGGCCTTTCTGAAATCATCCTGCTGGTTATTTCTTATCGAATAATAATATTCCATAATATTCATATACCACAATTTATTCAGCCATTCTCCAATTGATGGGCATCCACTCAGTTTACAGTTTCTGGCCACTACAAAGAGGGCTGTCACAAACATCCTTGCACATACAAGCCCCTTTATCTTCTTTAAAATCTTTTTGGGATATAAGCCCAGTAGTATAACATTGCTGGATCAAAGGTTATGCACAGCTTGATAACTTTTTGAGCATAGTTCCAAATTGCTCTCCAGAATGACTGGATGCATTCACAATTCCACCAACAATGTATCAGCATCTCTGTTTTCCCACATTCTTTCCAATATTCCACATTATCTTTCCCTGTCATTTTAGACAATCTGACAGGTGTATAATGGTATCTCAGAATTGTCTTAATTTGCATTTCTCTGATTAATAATGATTTGGATCATCTTTTCATATGGCCAGAAATTATTTCAATTTTTTCATCTGAGAATTGTCTGTTCATATCCTTTGACCATTTATCCATTGGAGAATGGCTTAATTTCTTATGAATTAGAGTCAGTTCTCTACATATTTTGTAAATGAGGCCTTTATCAGAATCTTTAACTGTAAAGATGTTTTCCCAGGTTATTGCTTCCCTTCTAATCTTGTCTGCATTAGTTTTGTTTGTACAAAAACTTTTCAATTTGATATAATCAAATTTTTCTGTTTTGTGATTATTAATGACCTCTAATTCTTCTTTGATTATATATTCCTTGCTCTTCCACAGGTCTGAGATATAGACTATCCTATGTTCCTCTAATTTATTTATAATTTCATTCTTTATGCCAAGGTCTTGAACCCCTTATAATCTTATCTTGGTGTACAGTGTTAAGAGTGGGTCAATTCCTAGTTTCTGCCATACTAGTTTCCAAATTTCCCAGAAATTTTTGTCAAACAATGAGTTCTTTTTCCAAAAACTGGGGTCTTTGGGTTTGTCAAACACCAGACTATTCAAGTTATTGACTGTTTTGTTCTTTGAACCTTACTTATTCCTCTGATCAATTAGTCTATTTCTTAGCCAATACCAACTGGTTTTGGTAACTGCTGCTTTATAATATA
This sequence comes from Antechinus flavipes, assembly GCF_016432865.1. Lineage (NCBI taxonomy): Eukaryota > Metazoa > Chordata > Mammalia > Dasyuromorphia > Dasyuridae > Antechinus > Antechinus flavipes. The sequence goes on along the minus strand of NC_067403.1, from coordinate 115,544,457 downwards.
ATTTTAGATCTGATACAGCTAGGCCACCTTCATTTGTTGGTTCTTGTTGTTGTTGTTTTCATTAATTCCCTTGAAATTCTTGATCTTTTGTTTTTCCATATGAACTTTGTTGTAATTTTTTCTAGGTCATTAAAATAGTTTTTTTTTGTTTTTTTTTTTTTTTGGTATAGTGCAAAATAAATAGATTAATTTAAGTAGTATTTTCATCTTTATTATATTTACTTGCCCTATTCAAGAGCATTTCATATTTTTCCAATTAGTTTGATCAGACTTAATTTGTGTGGAAAGTGTCTTGTAGTTTTGCTTATAAAGTTTCTGATTTTCCCTTCAGGTCAAGGAGGTTATCAGCTTCCTCTGCAAAGCAGGGATAGGTTTAAATGGGCTGCAAAGAGCAGCGAGGTACAGGAATGCTCTTGAAAAAAGTAAATGAGTCAGACCTGTTTAGCATGGGGTGAAGTGCGGAAGTGCCCAGTGATGAATGCTGCTGTGCAGATTAGTGACTGGCCCTGAGGCTAGCGGCTGAGAAGTGAAAGAGTCACTCCCCTAAGCCAATTAGACAAGGAAGCCTCTTTGTCTTGGTCTGGGGCAATAGAACTTCCCCAGCAGACTGTGCTTCCCCGGGCAGACACTTAAGGTCCCTGCAAATCCATTCACTGCTCAACTGCTAATACCCACAGCCCCAGGGCAGGCTTTGGCTTGGGGTAGTGAAACTATCACTACTCAGTGTCTAGCCCCAGGGCAGTCGTTATCTCACACAGCGGGGATTCTTTGCCTGGCACTTTCCCAGTTTGGCCCTGCAGACCTGAGTTACTCCCAGGTGGGGAACTCTTTCCCAGAGCACTCCAGTATCTCCCTGCTTTTTGTAGCTGGATGATAGGACAGCTACCCGTCCATACACCTTTCACTGCTCTGCAGAGGAAGCTGGTAACCTCCTGGCTCTGAAGGCAGACCCTACAGGCTTTAACAAAATGAGTAAAAAAATCAAAAGAACGATTGATAGTTTCTATACAGAAAGAGAATAGCTTTTCAACACTGAAAAAACTAATAGCAGACAGTCTCCAATTGGTCCCCCAATTGGTCCACTGGTCCCCAATACAAAAATCTTTCCTAGAGGAGACTTTTAAAAAATGTAAAAGAGAACTAGAAGAGAAATGGGGAAAGGAAAGAGAAGCTATGCAAGAGAGTACAGAAAAGGCATATAACTCACTAAAAGAAAAATTTGATGAAGTGGAAAAAGAACTGAATTGTGAATTGGAAAAGGTAAAAAACTCCCAAGAAGTGAAGGGAAACAGAAATTGTGAATTGGAAAAAGAAAATAAGTCACTAAAAAAAATTAGTGAAATGGAAAAAAATTCCATATAGCAAATCAACTCAATTGGACATATACAAAAAGAAGTAAAAAAAAGCTAATGAAGAAAATAACTCATTAAAATCAGAACTGAACTAATAGAAAGGCTGGTTCATTGAAACATCAAGAATCAGTCAAGCAAAACCAAAAAAAGAAAGATTGGAATAAATGTAAACTATTTACTTGGAAAAAACAACAGGCCTGAAAATAGATCTAGGAGAGATATCCTGAGGATCATTGGACTACCTGAAAATTATGATGAAAAAAAGAGCCTAGATACTATTTTACAGAAAATCATCAAAGAGAACTGCCCAGAAATAATAGAACTAGAAGGTAAAATAGGCCTTGAAATAATTCACCAAACACCTTCTGAAAAAGACTCTAAAATAAAGACTACGAGGAATATTGTGGCCAAACTTCAGAATTTTCCGACTAAAGAAAAAATTTTACAAGGAGCCAGAAAAAAACAGTTCAAATACCAAGATGCCACAATAAGAGTCATGCAAGATCTAGCTGCCTCAACATTAAAGGATCAAAGGGCCTGGAATCAGATATTCCAAAAAGCAAAAGAGTTTGGAATGCAGCCAAGAATAAACTATCCAGCTAAGCTGAGTATTTTTTTTCCCATGGAAGAAGATGAACATTTAATGAAATTAGAGGAATTCCATTTGTTTATAATGAAAAAACCAGACAGAAACAAAAAAAAAATTGATCTCCAACAACAGAATTCAAGAGAAATAGAAAAAGGTAAAATGAACTCTTGAGAACTGTATTTCTGTTGTGGATATACATAAAAACCATATGTATAATTTGATTTTACTGACATAACATAAAAAAAGGGAAGTAGAAATGGAAAGGAGATAGTGTCATAAAAAGGGAATAGGGGAGGTGAAAAGAGGGAAACTATATGCGACGATGAGGCAAAGGAAATCTATAATATCTGAGGGAACTTAGAGAGGAGGAAGAACAGTGTGTGAATCCTACTCTCATCAGAGTTGGCTCAAAGGGGAATAATTGACATATTTGTTTTACAGAGATTCTTCTCTCACTTAATTAAAAAGTGGGAGAGGAAAAGGGAAAAGGAAAAAGAGTAATAAGGGAAGAGTACAAGAAAGGGGAAGGGATACAAAGGGAAGAGGTTGAGATACTAAAGAGGGAGAACAGTGCAATGCAAGTGGGACCAATAAGTTTAATACTAGGGAAGAAGGGAAGGAGGGCAAGAAAAAGAAAAGTATAATCTGGGAATATTAGGATGGCGGAAAATACAGAATTAGTAATTTTAACTATAAATGTGAATGGGATGAACTTTCCCATAAAGAGCAGGTGGATAGCAGACTGGATCAAAAGTAAGAACCCTACAATATGTTGTTTACAGGAAACACATTTAAAATAGGGAGATACATACAGAGTAAAGGTAAAAGGCTGGAGCAGAATCTATTATGCTTCAGGTGAAGTCAAGAAAGCAGGGGTAGCCATCCTTATCTCAGATCAAGCAAAAGCAAAAATTGATCTAATTAAAAGAGATAAGGAAGGAAACTATATCTTGCTAAAAGGCACTATAGAAAATGAAGCAATATCAGTATTAAACATATATGTGCCAAGTGGTATAGCATCTAACTTCCTAAAGGAGAAGTTAAGAGAGTTGTGAGAAGAAATAGACAGAAAAACTATAATAGTGGGAGATCTCAATCTTGCACTCTCAGATTTAGATAAATCAAATCACAAAACAAATAAGAAAGAAATTAAAAAGATAAATAATATATTGGAAAAATTAGGTATGATAGGTCTCTGAAGAAAACTGAATGGTGACAGAAAAGAGTATACTTTCTTCTTAGCAGTTCATGGAACCCACACAAAAATTGACCATATATTAGGACATAAAGTCCTCAAAATTAAATGCAGGAAGGCAGAAATAGTAAATGCTTTCTTTTCAGATCACAATGCAATAAAAACTACATTCAACAAAAATTTAGGTGTAAATAGACCAAAAAGTCATTGGAAACTAAATAATCTCATCTTAAAGAATGATTGGGTGAAACAGAAAATTATAGATGCAAATAATAATTTCATTCAAGATAATGACAATGGTGTGACATCATACCAAAATTTATGGGATGCAGCCAAAGCAGAAAAAAGGGAAATTTTATTTCCTTAGAGGCTTACTTGAATAAAATAGAGAAAGAGAAGATCAATGAATTGGGCCTACAACTTAAAAAGCTAGAAAAAGACCAAATTAAAAACCCCCAATCAATTACTAAACTCTAAAATTAAAAGGAGAAACTAATAATATAGAAAGTTAAAAAAAAACTATTGAACTAATAAATAAAAATAAGAATTAGTTTTATGAAAAAAACAATAAAATTGATAAATGTTTGGTAAATCTGATTAGAAAAAGGAGAGAGGAAAATCAAATTAGTAGTCTTAAAAATGAAAAGGGAGAACTTTCCACCGATGAAGAGGAAATTTTAGAAATAATAAGGGGTTACTTTACCCAACTTTATGCCAATAAATTTGATAACCTAAGCGAAATGGATGACTACCTCCAAAAATATAGGCTTCCCGGAATAATAGAGGATTAAGTAAATTGCTTAAATAGTCCCATTTCAGAAAAAGAAATAGTACAAGCTATTAATCAACTCCCTAAAAAAAATCCCCAGGACCAGATGGATTTACATGTGAATTATACCAAACATTCTAAGAAAAATTAGCCCCAATGCTTTATAAACTATTTGAAAAAATAGGGAATGAAGGAGTCCTACCAAATTTCTTTTATGACACAGACATGGTACTGATACCTAAACCAGGTAGGTTGAAAACAGAGAAAGAAAATTATAGACCAATCACCCTAATGAATATTGATGCTAAAATCTTAAATAAGATATTAGCAAAAAGACTATAGAAAATCATCCCCAGGATAATACACTACGATCAAGTAGGATTTATACCAGGAATGCAGGGCTGGTTCAATATTAGGAAAACTATCAGAATAATTGGCTATATTAATAATCAAACTAACAAAAACCATATGATCATCTCAATAGATGCAGAAAAAGCATTTGATAAAATCCTACATCTGTTTCTATTAAAAACTCTTAAGAGTATAGGAATAAATGGACTTTTCCTTAAAATAATCAGTAGCATCTATTTAAAACCAGCAGTAAGCATTATATGTAATGGGGACAAACTGCAACCATTCCCAATAAGATCAGGAGTGAAACAAGGTTGCCCACTATCACTGTTACTATTCAATATTGTATTAGAAATGCTAGCTTTGGCAATAAGAGTTGAGAAAGAGATTAAAGGAATAAGAATAGGCAATGAGGAAACCAAATTATCGCTCTTTGCTGGTGATATGATGGTATACTTAGAGAACCCCAGAGACTCTACTAAAATGTTATTAGAAACAATCCACACCATTAGCAAAGTTGCAGGATACAACATAAACCCACATAAGTCACCAGCATTCTTATATATCATTAACAAAACCCAACAGTTAGAGTTACAAAGAGAAATTCCATTTAAAGTATCTACTGATTGTATAAAATATTTAGGAATCTATCTGCCAAGAGAAAATCAGAAACGTTATGAGCAAAACTATAAAACACTTTCCACACAAATTAAGTCTGATCTAACCAACTAGAAAAATATTAAATGTTCTTGGATTGGGCGAGCAAATATAATAAAGATGACAATACTACCTAAACTAATCTATTTGTTTAGCGCTACCAATCAGACTCCCAAAAAACTATTTTGATGACCTAGAAAAAATAACAACAAAGTCCATATAGAAAAAAAAAAGGTCAAGAATTTCAAGGGAATAATGAAAAAAAAAATCAAATGAAGGTGGCCTAGCTGTTCCAGATCTAAAATTATATTATAAAACAGCAGTTACTAAAACCATCTGGTATTGCCTAAGAAATAGACTAATTGATCAATGGAATATATTAGGTTCAAAGAACAAAAAGCCAATAACTTTAAAAATCTAGTGTTTGACAAACCCAAAGACACCAGTTCTGGGGATAAGAACACATTATTTGACAAAAATTGCTGGGAAAATTGAAAATTAGTTTGGTAGAAACTAGGCATTGACCCACACTTAACACTGTACACCAAGATAAGGTCAAAATGGGTTCATGACCTAGGCATAAAGAATGAGATTATAAATAAATTGGAAGAGCATAGGATAGTTTACCTCTCAGACCTGTGGAAGAGGGAGGAATTTATGACCAAAGAAGAACTAGAGATCACTATTGACCACAAAAAATAATATTTTGATAATATCAAACTGAAAATTTTTTGTACAAACAAAACAAATGCAGACAAGATTAGCAGGAAAACAATAAATTGGGAAAACCTTTTTACAGTCAAAGGTTCTGATAAAGTCCTCATTTCCAAAATATATAGAAAATTGACTCTAATTTTTAAGAAATCAAGCCATTCTCCAATTGATAAATGGGCAAAGGATATGAACAGATAATTCTCAGAAAAATTAAAACTATTTATAGCCATATGAAAATATGCTCCAAATCATTATTTGTTGGAATCTTTACAAACTGCTAACTAATTAGAGTTGATCTAATCTTACAAGAAGATGTTTTAGGCAGAACCTGAACCAAGGCACTAAGTATAACTAATTAGTACAATGCTTGTGTTTGCACCTTTACTCATTGGAGTTCACAAGTATGCCAGCTTCACAAAGTAAACTTTGTAACTTTGTGAATTCACACCTCCCTTGAAGCTCTTTGGGCCAGAGAGCACTATGGGAGAAAACCCATAATCCCATTCTCTCAGAAGATTCAGATATAAGGCCAGTGAAGAGAGAGCTATTCCAGAATCTATTCCACTTGGCTGGCTGGTGGCAGAAGAGAGTTCAGCTGGATTGGAGAAGAGCACTCTGGTGCAGACACAGAGTACTTTGGGAGATTTCAGCTGAATTACGCCAGAAGCCCTCTCTCCGAGGCAAGGGAGAATATTTTCCATTTGGCTGGCTGGTGGCAGAAGAAGAGTTTTCAGAGGATAAAGCTACGAGTGGAGAGTTCAGTGGACAACCAGATTCATCTTCATCTCACACCACTGTAGTTGGTGGCTGGGCTCCTGCACTTCCCCCACTGAGACCAAGCTGGTCTGAAAGACTCACCAGAAAGCTAGCCAAGCCCCAAGTGAAGGAGACAAGAGATTCATTCCATCTCTGTGCTGGTTGGAGGCTGAAGAAAGCAGAGGCAGAGGCTAAAGGACAGAACCTTTGGATTTGGAGATATTTGGAGGGCTCTAAGCTAAACTGGCTGTGTTTTGAGAAGAACAAGAACTCCTACATTTGAACTACAACAATTATTAATCAGAGAAATGGTAATTAAGACAATTCTGAGATACCACTACACCCCTGTAAGATTGGCTAGAATGATAGGGAAAGATAATGCATAATGTTGGAGGGGATGTGGGAAAACAGGGACACTGATACATTGTTGGTGGAATTGTGAACACATCCAGCCATTCTGGAGAGCAATTTGGAACTATGCTTAAAAAGTTATCAAACTGTGCATACCCTTTGATCCAGCAGTGTTTCTACTGGGCCTATACCCCAAAGAGATACTAAAGAAGGGAAAGGGACCTGTATATGCCAAAATGTATGTGGCAGTCCTGTTTGTAGTGGCTAGAAGCTGGAAAATAAATGGATTCCCATCAATTGGAGAATGGTTGAGTAAATTGTGGTATATGAACATTATGGAATGTTATTGCTCTGTAAGAAATGACCAGCAGGATGAATACAGAGAGGATTGGCAAGACTTACGTGAACTGATGCTAAGTGAAATGAGCAGAACCAGGAGATCATTATGTACCTCAACAATGATAATGTATGAGAATGTATTCTGATGGATGTGGATCTGTTCGATAAAGAGGGCTAATTCAGTTTCAATTGATCAAGGATGGACAGAAGCAGCTACACCCAAAGAAAGAACACTGGGACATGAATATAAACTGCTTGCATTTTTGTGTTTCTTCCTTTATTTATTTATTTATACTTTTTGAATCCAATTCTCCCTGTGCAACAAGAGAACTGTTTAGTTCTACACACATATATTGTATCTAGGATATACTGTAACATATTTAACATGTAAAGGACTGCTTGCCATCTCGGGGAGAGGGTGGAGAGAGGGAGGGAAAAAAATCAGAACAGAAGTGAGTGCAAGGGATAATGCTATAAAAAATTACCCTGGCATGGGTTCTGTCAATAAAAATTTATTTTAAAAAAAGGGGGGGGCTGCCCTGGGTTGTATTTCCCCTGCTATGTAGATTTGTAACTGCCCCAAGCAAGCCCCATACTGTACAATCTGCCTGCTGAGTTGTGTTATGGTCCATGCTGAGTCCCTCACTTTCAGTTTTGGGTGGGTATAGCTAGATCCTGTTAGGTTCTGGCAATTTTTAGCATACTTTTTGCCTTTGGATTTACTTTCTCTGTTGATCTGCTATTTTGCAATCAAGGCAGAGCAATCATCTTATGTCAGAATCACCTCTGCAATTTTCTGACAATAGAGGCCATCCCCACCGGGTCTGCTCCATCTGCTTGCCTCTAGTTCTATCCCTGCCTGTGCTTTTTGCACCCCTTAGGAAACCTTTCCTGGAGATCTTCCAGATTATCTTTGGCTGGTAAATTGTCGTACTTCTAATCTTCTTGAGTTTTACCATCAAGTGCTATTTTTGAGGCTGATTTTAATAATTGGTCATGCGGTTATGAGAGGAACTTAGAAAGTCTTATGTGCCTTCTCTGCCATCTTGGCTCCGCTCCTCTGACTTAATTTCTGTGGAAAGTGTTTTATAGTTTTACTCATATGTTAGTCGAGGGAGGGTTCATGCATTGTGCCATCAAGAAATAAAGAGGCTTTGCCTGAAATCCCCAGAAGTGCTTTTCTGTGAACCTGCAAGGACCGCCTCATGGGCGGGAGTTCTGGTTGCATTGAGATCTGCATGATTATTTGGAGGCGTTTCCTTCTCTGATTGGCTGTGAGTATGACCTCATAAACCCTATTTAAACTGTGGGGGTGAGGAAATAGATCTCTTTGACCAGGAGTTCATCAAAAGTTCACTAGCAGTAAGCAGCTAGGGGCAGGATGTGAACACGTGAATAAAATATCTTGAGCTTGCACATGGCTGTTCTAGAGCATTCTATTGTATATTTAAAGCATCGTTCTATGAAATGCTGGTCAGACATCTCTAAAAACAGAGGTAAGCTTGGTAAAATTGGTTTAAGTACTGCAAAACAAAGTGATCAGAGATTTCTCTGAGGGCCTGGGAATTAAGAGAGACTGGCAATAGTGAATGCAGAGAGGTCATTAACAAGGGTATTCACAAGAGTAGTGAATGGCATTATGGCACTTTCACACTCATATGGTTCTGGACTTTCCCTAGGCAGAGAGATTCCCAAATATTTAATACTATCTACCATTATTTTAAATGAAATGTCTCTTTGTATTTCTTGCTGTTGTATTTTGTTAGTGACATATAAAAATGCTGAGGATTTATGTGGATTTATTCTTTATCTTGCAACTTCACTAAAGATGTGGATTATTTCTAATAGCTTTTTAGTAGAATCTCTGGGGTTCTCTAGGTATACCATCATATCATCTGCAAGGAGTGATAATGTGGTTTTCCTCATTACCTATTCTAATTCCTTTAATCTCTTTTTTATCTCATTGCAGAAGCTTGCATTTCTAATACAATATAGAACAGTAATGATAATAGTGAGCAACAGTGTTTCAATTCTGATTTTATTGGGAATAGTTCCAGTTTATTAGCATTACATATGATGCTTACTGATGGTTTTAAATAGATCCTACTGACTATTTTAAGGAAAGGTCCATTTAGTCCTATACTTTCAAGTGTTTTTAATAGGAATGGATGTTGGGTTTTATGAAATGCTTTTTCTGCATCTATTGAGATGACCATATGGTTTTTGTTAATTTGGCTATTGATACAGTCAATTATGCTAATAGTTTTCCTTATATTGAACCAGCCCTTCATTCCTGGTATAAATCCTACTTGGTTATGAATACACCAGTATTATCCTGGGGGTGATTTTCTGTAATCTTTTCGCTAATATTTTATTTGTGATTTTTGCATCAATGTTCATTAGGGAGATTGGTCTATAATTTTCTTTCTCTGTTTTCATTCTATCTAGTTTAAGTATCAGTAACATGTCTGTGTTATAAAAGGAATTTGGTAGGACTCCTTCAATCCCTATTTTTTCAAATAGTTTACATAGCATTGGAGTTAATTGTTCTTTAAATGTTTGGTAGAATTCACCTGTAAATCCATCTGGTCCTGGGGATTTTTTCTTAGGGAATTAATAGCTTGTTATATGTCTTTTTCTAAAACAGGACTATTTAACCAATTTCCTTCTTCCTCTGTTAATCTGGGCAATCTACAGTTTTGAACGTATTCATCCATTTCATTTAAGTTATCAAATTTATTGGGCAAAGTAACTCCTAATTATTGATCTAATTTCCTCTTCATTAGTGGTAAGTTCTCTCCTTTCATTTTTAAGACTAACAATTTGATTTTCCTCTTCCTTTTGCTAATCAAAGTTACCAAGGTTTTATCCATTTTGTTGGTTTTTTCAGAGCACCAACTATTAATTTCATTTATTAATTCAATAGTTTTTTTTTTTTACTTTCAATTTTATTCCTGTCTCCTTTTATTTTTAGAATTTCAAGTTTAGTATTTGATTGGGGGGGGGGGGGTTAATTTGCTCTTTTTACAGCTTTTTTAGTTGCAAGCCTAATTAATTGATTTTCTCTTTCTTTGTTTTATGCAAGCAGGTCTCTAGAGATATAAAATTTCCCTTTATTACCACTTTGGCTTCATCCCACACATTTTGACATGTTGTCTCATTATTGTCATTCTCTTGGATGAAATTATTAATTGTGTCTATGATTTGCTGTTTCACCTAATCATTCTTTTGGATGAGATTTTTTAGTTTCCAATTACTTCTTGGTTTATTTAGCCCTGGATTTTTATTGAATGTAATTTTTATTGCATCATGATCTGAAAAGGATGCACTTACTATTTCTGCCTTTCTGCATATGAAATTGAGGTCTTTATGTCCTAAGATGTTGTAAATTTTTGTATAGGCTCCATGCTCTGGCGAGAAGAATGTGTACTCCTTTCTTTCCATTTAGTTTTCTCCAAATATCTATCATACCTAACTTTTCTAGTAGTCTATTTAACTCTTTAACTCCTTTCTCATTTACTTTGTGGTTTGATTTATCTAGTTCTGAGAGTGAAAGTTTGATATCTCCCATTATTATAGTTTTGCTGTCTATTTCTTCTTGCTGTTCTTGTAACTTCTACTTTAGGAATTTAGATGCTATACCACTTGGTGCATATTAGTTTAGTATTGATATTGCTTCATTATCTATGGTACCCTTTCTCGAGACATAGTTCCTTTCCTTATCTCTTTTTGATTTTACTTGATCGGAGATCAGGATGGCTACTTCTGTTTTTCTGACTTCACCTGAAGCATAGTAGGTTTTGCTCCAGCCTTTTACCTTTACTCTGTATGTATAGCCCTACTTCAAGTGTGTTTCTTGTAAACAACATATTGTAGGATTCTGGCTTTTAATCCAGTCTGCTATCTGCCTCTGCTTTGTGGGAAAGTTTACCCCATTCACATTTATGGTTAAAATTACTAAATCTGTATTTCCTGCTATCTTGTTAACCCCAGATTATGCTTTTCTCTTTCCTTTCCCCCTTTCCCCACTTCCCCAATATTAAACTTTTGGGCACCACTTGTCTCAGGCAGCACTCCCTCTTTAGGATCTCTCCCTTTTCTTAGAGTCCCTCCCTTTTTCTTAAACCTTTCCCTTACAATTTCTGTATTCCCTTATATTTAGCCTATTCCTTCCCTTTTCTCTTTTCCCCTCCCACTTCTCAATGAGATGGGAGAAGTTTCTCTGTAAACCAAATATGTCTAATATTTTCTCTTTGAACCAATTCCAATGAGAATAAGATTTACATTATGTTAATCCCCCTCTCTTCTTTCCCTCAGATATGATAGGTTTTCTTTGTCTCTTTGTGAGATGTAGTAACTCCACTTTTCCCTTTTTCTGGTATATTTCCTTTGCCCCTCTAGATCCTTTTTTATAGTATTTAACAATAAAATCAAATTATACATGTACTCTTTATGTATTTTCCTAACAGAAATACAGTTCTCAAGAGTAGAGTATTTTTTACCTTTTTATGCTTCTCTTGTGTCCTATATTTGGAGGTCAAACTTTTTGTTGAGATTTGATTTTTTTCATCAGAAATAAATGGAATTCACCTATTTCATTGAATGTCCATTTTCCCTGGAAGAAAATGCTCAGTTTGGCTGGGTAAATTATTCTTGTCTGCATATCAAATTATTTTGCCTTTTGGAATATCAGATTCTGGGCCCTTTGATCCTTTAGTGGATTATTCAGGATGCTAATTCCTGAGTAATCCTTATTGTGGCTCTTCTGTATTTAATTTTTTTTTCCTGGCTGCTTGTAGCATTTTTCCTTTGGTCTGATAGTTCTGGAATTTAGTCACTATATTTCTTGGAGTTTAGATTCTGGGTTCTCTTTTAATAGGTAATCAATGAGTTATGTCAGTGTCTATTTTACCTTTTGTTTCTGTAACATCTGAGCAGTTCTCTTTGATAATTTCCAAAAAATAGTGTCTAGGCTTTTTTTTTTCATCATTAATTTCATGGAGTCTAATAATCCTTAGATTATCTTTCCTGGTCTGTTGTTTTCCCAAGTAGGTATTTAACTTTATTTTCTTTTCTTTTCTTTTTCTTTCTTTCTTTCTTTCTTTCTTTCTTTTTTCTTTTTTCTTTTTTTGTTTTTTCTTGACTGATTCTTGGTGTTTCCTCTAGTCATTCATTTCAATTTGTTCAATACTGATTTTTAATGACTTATTTTCTTTATTTACTTTTTTATTTCTTTTTGTAATTGTCCAATTGAGTTTTTAAATGAGTTGTTTTGTTCTATGGAATTTTTTTCCAATTCACCAATTTTATTTTTTAAGGAGTTATTTTCTTTTTTGAATTCACTAATTCTATTTTTCAAGGAGTTGACTTCTTTTCCCACTCCATCTTTTAGTGAGTTACATGTCTTATTCAGACACTCTTGTAATGCTTCCCTTTCTTTTCCCCATTTTTCTTCTAGCTTTCTTTTAAGAGCCTTTTAAATTTCTTCTATGAGAGCTTTATGTGGTGGGGGCTAAATCATGTCTTTCTTTGGGTTTTCATCTAGAGAGAAACTGTTTTTAGTCTCCTCCATGTTTGAAATATGCTCTCTTTCAGTATAGAAGCTATCTATTGTTAGAACCTGCTTTGACTTTTTACTAATTTTAACAACAACAACAACAATAAAGAAAACAAAAACAGACAAACAAACAAACAAAAACCTACAGTCTCCTTTTGGGACAATGTGGCACTACTGAGCTTCCTCAACAGACAACAGGAAGTAGCAGTGAAGCAGCAATGTGACAGCAATGGCTGTGCTGAGATCAGCCTCTGCATTGGGATTAGTGGTTGCTCTCTCATATCATGCTGAGTTTCTACTGGTGCTGGGTGGGTGTGTCCACGTCCTGAGAGACTCCAGTGTTTTGGGGTTCTAGCTTTTACCCTCTGTATTTATAATCTCTCTGCTGATCTACTGGTTTGCTGCCAGAGCAGAGTAGCCAATACTGCGGTAGATTTCTCCTCACAAATTTTCAGCCTGTGAAGACCACTGCCCACCCCGCTCTGGTCTGTTCAACACGAGCTATTTCTCATGCTCTCATTGTTTACCTGCCTGAGTCTGCACCTGGCCTAGCCACATTCCATCCTCAGGCACAAGCAAGGTGAATTTTGAGATTATCTTCTGTTGGTAATGTATTGTACTCCCAATATTCATAGTTTTGACAGGCACTAATTCCAATGCCTTGCAATATAAATGCTATAATTATGCTGTTTTCACACTTGAGGAAACTGAGTTTGAAAGAAATTATATTATATTCTCAGGGTCACATAGCTAATAAATATGAGATAGTATTTGAATTCATACCTTTTTTTACTTCAAAAGCATATTGGTGCTGCTGATGTCATTGTTTTTACTCCCCAAATGCAAAAGTAAGTGCATAAAAAATATTTTGAGAGTAAAGGAGAGCTCTGAAAGACAGGTGTGTCCTCTCTACCATCTTGGCTCCACTTCCCACCAGTCTTTATTTCAGCAAAAATTTTCCTGTGTCTAGATTCAGTTCTCTATCTACTGTGCTACCTACCATAGAATTTTTACCCTCAATCTGCCCTCTACCTTTGAACTTTGAAAATAGTCAGACTCAGGCATAATCATGTCTTATGTCTCAGATAGTAAGACTAAGAAAGGGACCCAGGCCAGAGATGCTTTGCTAAATGTGAACTTGGAGAAAATACAAAATATCTGTATGATATCTACAGTGATCTAAATGCACTTCAAGGGTAATGGCAGATGGCTATGGAGAATGAAGGTTGAAACTTTAATTAGAGAGGGAAGAAAGAGATTCAGAACCTCAATAAGATAAAATGGAAAGGAATTAGATCAACCTCATCTTCATTCTACAAGCTGCACTATCTACTTGAACTTCACCAAGTGAAGAAGGAGCTACAGACACATAAAGTGTTCAAAACAATCTATATACTGGCACTGTGGGACAAATAATCTTCAAAAGTCTGAGAGGACATACAATCTATCCCATAGTAAAGGATCTTTGATGACCTATAGGAAGAGAAAAACATTCCTGACTATTGAAGGGCTTTAAAATGCACTTACTTTTGCATTTGGGGAGTAAAAACAATGACATCAGCAGCACCAATATGCTTTTGAAGTAAAAAAAGTATGAATTCAAATACTATCTTATATTTATTAGCTATGTGACCCTGAGAATATAATATAATTTCTTTCAAACTCAGTTTCCTCAAGTGTGAAAAGAGCATAATTATAGCATTTATATTGCAAGGCTATTTTGTGTATCAATTGAAGAATATGTAAAGTGCTTTGGAAACATAAGAGAGCATATATTAACTAATAAACACAAGTTATTATAATTTCTATTCATTTCAGTGTCACCTTAGGTTGATTATGTATGAGAGCTGAAGAAGACATAAGCCAAAATATCATGATTCAATCAGCAAGGTGACTACTACTGGGTATAGTAAATAAAGGATTGATCTTGCAGTCAGGAAGGAATTAATTAAAAATAATGTCTTAGGTCCTTATTGTGTATCCTTGGCATATACTTTATTCTATTTCTTTGGATTATTGTCAATAAAATGAAAAAAAATGTATTTGGCCTTTCCAATTCTGAATTTATAATCTTATGATCTTGGGTGTATGTGGGTGATTCACAGCTATTAAAATGGTCTCCAAAGTAAATTTGTTTGTTCTATTGTGATCCAATTGATACTCTGTAGCACTTGTTCTAAATTCACCAAAATTATATCATCGTAATACTTTACAATTATAATAAAATTAAAGACAGCCTTTTAGATACACACATATATTTCAATGTAAAAAGAAAGAATTGAGATATGTATTTCTGGTAAAGATTAAAGGAAGTATAATTTTATGCATGGACTGATCAAAAACAATGGAAAATGCATCTTTTGGTAACTGATATTTACTTGAATTAAGCAGACAAACACTGAGGCTGCGAACAGTAAGGCAAAATGAAGTCAGATGAATAGGTGAGTTGTTACTGGATCCACCAAAAAATTGAAAAACACTATGATATTATAAAAATAAAGAATGTGGAATCTGTGAGATAGAAGACTGAAATTAGTTATAATTACATATATCATGCACATTTTGAAGATGAAGAAACAATTTAAATAAAGTAATGAATAGGATATAATAGATATGACTAAGGTGGGACAGGGTCTAATACAGTGATTTCATTGGAATAGTAAACTCCCAAGTGTTGGGAGTTCAAATATTGGAGTTCTTGTTTTTCTCAAAACACAGCCGGTTTAGCTTAGAGCCCTCCGAATGTCTCCAAATCCAAGGGTTTTGTCCTTTAGCCTCCAACCAGCACAGAGATGGAATGAATCTCTGTCTCCTTCACTTGGGGCTCGGCTAGCTTTCTGGTGAGTCTTTCAGACAAGCTTGGTCTCAGTGGGGGGAGTGCAGGAGCCCAGCCACCAACTACAGTGGTGTGAGATGAAGATGAATCTGGTTGTCCACTGAACTCTCCACTCGTAGCTTTATCCTCTGAAAACTCTTCCTCTGCCACCAGCCAGCCAAGTGGAATATATTCTGCCTTGCCTTGGAGAGAGGGCTTCTGGTGTAATTCCACTGAAATCTGTCAAAGTGCTCTCTGTCTGCACTCTCTCCAGTCCAGCTGAACTCTCCTCTGCGACCAGCCAGCCAAGTGGAAAATGTATTCTGGAATAGCTTTCTCTCCTCATTGGCCTTATATGTGAATCTTCTGAGAGAATGGGATTATGTGTTTTCTCCCATAGTGCTCTCTGGCCCAAAGAGCTTTAAGGGAGGTGTGAACACAAAGGTGTAAACACAAGCATTGTACTAATTAGTTCTACTTAGTACCTTGTTTCAGGTTCTGGCCAAAATCTTCTTGTAAGATTAGATCAACTCTAATTAGTTAGCAGTTTGTAAGGATTCCAACACCCAAGGACTAAATACCATCTATTAATATAGATTAGCAACTATTTTTTTCTTATCTGCCAATTCTTTTTTTTTTTTTTAATTTTAATAGCCTTATAGAGAACAATATTATAAATAAATTAGAGGAACATAGGATAGTTTATCTCTCAGACTTGTGGAGGAGAAAGAAATTTGTGACCAAAAATGAACTAGAGACCATTACTGATCACAAAATAGAAAATTTTGATTACATCAAATTAAAAAGCCTTTGTACAAACAAAACTAATGCAAACAAGATTAGAAGGGAAACAACAAACTGGGAAAACATCTTCACAGTTAAAGGTTCTGATAAAGGCCTCATTTCCAAAATATATAAGAACTGACTCAAATTTATAAGAAATCAAGCCATTCTCCAATTGATAAATGGTCAAAGGATATGAACAGACAATTTTCAGAGGATGAAATTGAAACTATTACCACTCATATGAAAGTGTTCCAAATCATTATTGATCAGAGAAATGCAAATTAAGACAACTCTGAGATACCACTACACACCTGTCAGATTGGCTAAGATGACAGGAAAAAATAATGATGAATATTGGAGGGGATGCAGGAAAACTGGGACACTAATGCATTGTTGGTGGAGTTGTGAACGAATCCAACCATTCTGGAGAGCAATCTGGAATTATGCCCAAAAGTTATCAAATTGTGCATACCCTTTGATCCAGCAGTGTTTCTATTGGGCTTATATCCCAAAGAAATACTAAAGAAGGGAAAGGGACCTGCATGTGTCAAAATGTTTGTGGTAGCCCTGTTTGTAGTGGCTAGAAACTGGAAAATGAATGGATGCCCATCAATTGGAGAATGGCTGGGTAAAATTGTGGTATATGAACGATTCCGTAAGGAATATTATTGTTCTGTAAGAAATGATCAGCAGGATGAATACAGAGAGGCTTGGCGAGACTTACATGAACTGATGCTAAGTGAAATGAGCAGAACCAGGAGATCATCATACACTTTGACAATGATATTGTATGAGGACATATTCTGATGGAAGTGGATTTCTTTGACAAAGACACCTAACTGAGTTTCAATTGATAAATGATGGACAGAAGCAGCTACACCCAAAGAAAGAACACTGGGAAACGAATGTGAACTATCTGCATTTTTGTTTTTCTTCCCGGGTTATTTTTACCTTCTGAATCCAATTCTCCCTGTGCAACAAGAGAACTGTTCAGTTCTGCAAACATATGTTGTATCTAGGATATACTGCAACATATCTAACATATATAAGACTGCTTGCCATCTAGGGGAGGGGGTGGAGGGAGGGAGGGGAAAAAAATCGGAACAGAAACGAGTGCAAGAGATAATGTTGTAAAAAAATTACCCTGGCATGGATTCTGTCAATATAAAGTAATTATAAAATAAAATAAAATAAAATATAAAAAAAAAATTTAATAGCCTTTTATATACAGGTTATATGTATGGGTAACTTTACAGCATTGACAATTGCCAAACTTCTTGTTCCAATTTTTCCCCTTCTTCTCCCCACCCCATCCCCAAGATGGCAGGATGACCAGTAGATGTTAAATATATTAAAATATAAATTAGATACACAATAAGTATACATGACCAAACCATTATTTTGCTGTACAAGAAGAATTGGACTCTGAAATATTGTACAATTAGCCTGTGAAGGAACTCAGAAATGCAGATGTGCAAAAATATAGGGATTGGGAATTCAATGTAATGGTTCTTAGTCATCTCCCAGAGTTCTTTCACTGCCATAGCTGGTTCAATTGATTACTGCTCCATTGGAACTGATTTGGTTCATCTCATGGCTGAGGATGGCCAGGTCCATCAGAATTGGTCATCATATAGTATTGTTGTTGAAGTATATAATCTCCTGGCCCTGCTTGTTTCACTCAGCATCAGTTCATGTAAGTCTCTCCAGGCCTTTCTGAAATCATCCTGTTGGTCATTTCTTACCAAATAATAACATTCCATAATATTGATATACCACAATTTATTCAGCCATTCTCCAATTGATGGGCATCCACTCAGTTTCCAGTTTCTGGCCACTACAAAGAGGGCTGCCACAAACATTTGTGCACATACAGATCCCTTTCCCTTCTTTATGATCTCTTTGGGATATAAGCCCAGTAGTAACACTGCTGGATCAAAGGGTATGCACAGTTTGATAACTTTTTGAGCATAGTTCCAACTTGCTCTCCAGAATGGTTGGATGTATTCACAATTTCACCAACAATATATTAGTGCCCCTGTTTTCCCACATCCCTTCCAACATTCCGCATTACCTTTCCCTGTCATTTTAGCCAATCTAACAGGTGTGTAGAAGTATCTCAGAGTTATCTTAATTTGCATTTCTCTGATTAATAATGATTTGGAGCATATTTTCATATGGCTATAAATAGTTTTAATTTCTTCATTTGAGAATTGTCTATTCATATCTTTTGCCCATTTATCAATTGGAGAATGACTTGATTTCTTAAAAAATTAGAGTCAATTCTCTATATATTTTGGAAATGAGGCCTTTATCAGAACCTTTGACTGTAAAAACAGTTTCCCAGTTTATGACTTCCCTTCTAATCTTGTCTGCATTAGTTCTTTTTTTTTTAATTTTTATTTAATAATTACTTTATATTGACACTCGTTTCTGTTCCAATTTTTTTTTCCCTCCCTCCCTCCACCCCTTCCCCTAGATGGCAAGCAGTCCTTTATATGTTGGATAAGTTGCAGTATATCCTAGATACAATATATGTTTGCAGCACCGAACAGTTCTCTTGTTGCATAGGGAGAATTGGATTCAGAAGGTATAAATAACCCAGGAAGAAAAACAAAAATGCAAATAGTTCACATTTGTTTCCCAGTGTTCTTTCTTTGGGTGTAGCTGCTTTTGTCCGTCATTTATCAATTGAAATTCAGGTCTCTTTGTCAAAGAAATCCACTTCCATCAAAATATGTCCTCATACAATATCGTTGTCGAAGTGTATAATGATCTCCTGGTTCTGCTCATTTCACTTAGCATCAGTTCATGTAAGTCTCGCCAGTGCTCTCTGTATTCATCCTGCTGGTCATTTCTTACAGAACAATAATATTCCATAACATTCATATACCACAATTTACCCAGCCATTCTCCAATTGATGGGCATCCATTCATTTTCCAGTTTCTAGCCACTACAAACAGGGCTGCTACAAACATTTTGGCACATACAGGTCCCTTTCCCTTCTTTAGTATTTCTTTGGGATATGAGCCCAATAGAAACACTGCTGGATCAAAGGGTATGCACAATTTGATAATTTTTTGGGCATAATTCCAGATTGCTCTCCAGAATGGTTGGATTCGTTCACAACTCCACCAACAATGCAATAGTGTCCCAGTTTTCCCGCATCCCCTCCAACATTCATCATTATTTTTTCATGTCATCTTAGCCAATCTGACAGGTGTGTAGTGGTATCTCAGAGTTGTCTTAATTTGCATTTCTCTGATCAATAATGATTTGGAACACTTTCATATGAGTAGTAATAGTTTCAATTTCATCCTCTGAAAATTGTCTGTTCATATCCTTTGACCATTTATCAATTGGAGAATGGCTTGATTTCTTATAAATTTGAGTCAGTTCTCTATATATTTTGGAAATGAGGCCTTTATCAGAACCTTTAACTGTGAAAATGTTTTCCCAGTTTGTTGCTTCCCTTCTAATCTTGTTTGCATTAGTTTTATTTGTACAAAGGCTTTTTAATTTGATGTAATCGAAATTTTCTATTTTGTGATCAGTAATGGTCTCTAGTTCATCTTTGGTCACAAATTTCTTTCTCCTCCACAAGTCTGAGAGATAAACTATTCTATGTTCCTCTAATTTATTTATAATCTCGTTCTTTATGCCTAGGTCATAGACCCATTTTGATCCTATCTTGGTATATGGTGTTAAGTGTGGGTCCATGCCTAATTTCTGCCATACTAATTTCCAATTATCCCAGCAGTTTTTATCAAATAATGAATTCTTTTCCCAGAAGTTAGGGGCTTTGGGTTTGTCAAACACTAGATTGCTATAATTGACTATTCTGTCTTGTGAACCTAGCCTTTTCCACTGATCCACTAATCTATTTCTTAGCCAATACCAAATGGTTTTGGTGACTGCTGCTTTATAATATAATTTTAGATCAGGTACAGCTAGGCCACCTTCATTTGACTTTTTTTTTCATTAATTCCCTTGAGATTCTCGACTTTTTATTGTTCCATATGAATTTTGTTGTTATTTTTTCTAGATCAATAAAATATTTTCTTGGAAGTCTGATTGGTATAGCACTAAATAAATAGATTAGTTTAGGGAGTATGGTCATCTTTATTATGTTCGCTCGGCCGATCCAAGAGCACTTAATATTTTTCCAATTATTTAAGTCTGACTTTATTTGTGTGGAGACTTTTTTATAATTTTGCTCATATAATTCCTGACTTTCCTTTGGTAGATAGATTCCCAAATATTTTATGGTATCAACAGTTATTCTGAATGGAATTTCTCTTTGTATCTCTTGCTGTTGGGTTTTGTTGGTGATGTATAAAAATGCTGAGGATTTATGGGGATTTATTTTGTAGCCAGCTACTTTGCTAAAATTATGAATTATTTCCAATAGCTTTTTAGTAGAATCTCTGGGGTTCTCTAGGTATACCATCATATCATCTGCAAAGAGTGATAGTTTGGTTTCCTCATTGCCTACTCTAATTCCTTTAATATCTTTCTCGACTCTTATTGCAGAGGATAGTGTTTCTAATACGATATTAAATAATAATGGTGATAGTGGGCAACCTTGCTTCACTCCAGATCTTACTGGGAAAGGTTCCAGTTTTTCCCCATTGCATATGATGCTTACTGATGGTTTTAAATAAAATGCTCCTGACTATTTTAAGGAAAAGTCCATTTATTCCTATGCTCTCAAGTGTTTTTATTAGGAATGGATGTTGGATTTTATCAAATGCTTTTTCTGCATCTATTGAGATGATCATATGGTTTTTGTTTGTTTGGTTATTGATATAGTCAATTATGCTAATAGTTTTCCTAATATTGAACCAGCCCTGCATTCCTGGTATAAATCCTACTTGGTCATAGTGTATTATCCTGGGGATGATTTTCTATAATCTTTTTGCTAATATTTTATTTAAGATTTTAGCATCAATATTCATTAGGGAGATTGGTCTATAATTTTCTTTCTCTGTTTTCAGCCTACCTGGTTTAGGTATCAGTACCATGTCTGTGTCATAAAAGGAGTTTGGTAGGACTCCTTCAATCCCTATTTTTTCAAATAGTTTATATAACATTGGAGTTAATTGTTCTTTAAATGTTTGGTAGAATTCACATGTAAATCCATCTGGTCCTGGGGATTTTTTCTTAGGGAGTTGATTGATAGTTTGTTCTATTTCTTTTTCTGAGATGGGACTGTTTAGGATATTTACTTCTTCCTCTGTTAGTTTGGGCAAGCTATATTTTTGGAGGTATTTTTCTATTTCATTTAAGTTGTCGAATTTATTGGCATAAAGTTGGGCAAAGTAACTCCTAATTATTGCTCTAATTTCCTCTTCGTTAGTGGCGAGTTCAGCCTTTTCATTTTTAAGACTAACAATTTGATTTTCCTCTTTCCTTTTTTAAATCAGATTTACTAGGGGTTTGTCTATTTTGTTGGTTTTTTCATAGAACCAACTCTTAGTTTTATTAATCAATTCAATAGTTTTTTTACTTTCAATTTTATTGATCTCACCTTTTATTTTTAGAATTTCAAGTTTAGTGTTTGACTGGGGGTTTTTAATTTGTTCCTTTTCTAGCATTTTTAATTGCAAACCCAATTCATTGACCTTCTCTTTCTCTATTTTATACAAATAGTCCTCTTAGAGATATGAAATTTCCCCTTATTACCGCTTTGGCTGCATCCCATACATTTTGGTATGATGGCTCATTATTATCGTTTTCTTGGGTGAAGTTATTAATTATGTCTATGATTTGCTGTTTCACCCAATCATTCTTTAGTATGAGATTATTTAGTTTCCAATTATTTTTTGGTCTACTTCCCCCTGATTTTTTGTTGAATGTAATTTTCATTGCATCGTGGTCTGAAAGGATGCATTTACTATTTCTGCCTTATTGCATTTGAGTTTGAGGTTTTTATGTCCTAATATATGGTCAATTTTTGTATAGGTTCCATGAACTGCTGAAAAGAAAGTGTATTCCTTTCTGTCTCCATTACATTTTCTCCAGAGATCTATCATATCTAACTTTTCTAGTATTCTATTTACCTCTTTGACTTCTTTCTTATTTATTTTGTGGTTTGATTTATCTAATTCTGAGAGTGCAAGGTTAAGATCTCCCACTATTATAGTTTTACTGTCTATTTCTTCTTGCAGCTCTCTTAGTTTCTCTTTTAAGAATTTAGATGCTACCCCACTTGGTGCATATATGTTTAATATAGATAGTGCTTCATTATCCATGCTACCCTTTAGCAAGATATAGTGTCCTTCCTTATCTCTTTTAATTAGGTCAATTTTTGCTTTAGCTTGATCTGAGATCAGGATGGCTACCCCTGCTTTTTTGACTTCACCTGAAGCATAGTAGATTTTGCTCCAACCTTTTACCTTTAACCTGCATGTATCTCCCCGCTTCAGGTGTGTTTCCTGTAAACAACATATTGTAGGATTCTGGCTTTTAATCCATTCTGCTAACCGCTTCCTCTTTATGGGGGAGTTTACCCCGTTCACATTTATGGTTAGAATGACCAATTCTGTATTACTTGCCATCTTGTTAACCCCGGTTTATGCTTTTCTCCCTTCTTTCCCCTTTCCCCCCCTTCCCAGTATTAAGCTTGTGAGCACCACTTGCTTCTCACAGCCCTCCCTTTTTAGTATCCCTCCCCCCGCCTTAGAGTTCCTCCCCCTATCTTACCCCTTTCCCTCCCAGTTTCCGTATTCCCTTCCGCTTAGCTTATTCCTTCCCTTTTCACTTTTCCCTTCTCACTTTTCAATGAGATGGGAGAAGTTTCACCATAGATTGAATATGTCTTAAGATTTTTCACTTAAAGCCAATTCTGAAGGCAGTAAGATACCCACTATATTCATCCCCCTCCATTCTTTCTCTCAGATATAATAGGTTTCCTATGCCTCTTCATGAGATGTACTACCCCCACTTTACCCTTTTTCTGATACAATGTCCTTTCCACATCAATTTCTAGAACAAGGTATACATGTATTCTTTATACATCTATATAGTCAAAATATAGTTCCCAAGATTAATCTTTACCTTTTTAGATTTCTCTTGAGTTCTATATTTGTAGATCAAACTTTTTGTTAAGTTCTGGTTTTTTCATCAGAAATAGATGAAATTCGCTTACTTCGTTGAATGTCCATCTTCTTCCCTGGAAAAAGATGCTCATTCTCGCTGGGTAAGTTATTTTTGGTTGCATACCAAGTTCCTTAGCCTTTCGGAATATCATATTCCAGGCCCTTCGATCTTTTAATGTGGATGCTGCCAGATCCTGGGTGATCCTTATTGTGGCTCCTTGATACTTGAATTGGGTTTTTCTAGCCGCTTGCAATATTTTTTCCTTCATCTGAGGGTTCTGGCATTTGGCCACTATATTCCTTGGTGTTTTGATTTTAGGATCCCTTTCAGTGGGTGATCGATGAATCCTTTCAATGTTTATTTTTTCCTCTGTTCCTATGACTTCTGGGCAGTTCTCTTTGATAATTTCCTGGAAAATAGTGTCCAGGCTCTTTTTTTCATCATGTTTTTCTGGAAGTCCAATGATTCTCAGATTGTCCCTCCTGGATCTGTTTTCCAGGTCTGTTGTCTTCCCCAGAAGGTATTTCACATTTTTCTCCATTGTTTGATTTTTTTGGATTTGCTTGACTGATTCTTCTTGTCTCCTCGAGTCATTCAATTCCACTTGTTCAAATCTGATTTTCAGTGAAGTATTCTCTTCACTCACTTTTTTAAAATCTTTTTCTAATTGTCCAATTGAGTTCTTTTGTTCTGTGGAATTTTTTTCCATTTCGCCAATTTTGTTTTTTAGAGAGCTGTTTTCTGTTTCCAGTTCACCAATCCTATTTTTCAAGGATTTTACTTCTTTATCCACTCTCTCTTTAACTTTCTCCAGTCTCTTTTGCCAAGCCTCCCTCTCCTTTTCCCAAGCTTCCCTCTCCTTTTGCCAAGCCTCACTCTGCTTTCCCCATTTTTCTTCTAGCTCCCTTGTGAGAGCCTTTTTAATCACTTCTATGAGGTTCATCTGTGCTGAGGAACAGATGATCTCCTCCTTTGGGGATTCACCTGGGGACTGCCTGTTTTTAGTCTCCTCAGGATTTAGAGTCTGCTCTCTATCTGTGTAGAAGCTGTCAAGGGTTAAAGTCCTCTTCAGTTTCTTGCTCATTCTGTCTATTAATCAGAGACAAACTACCAAAGAAAAACAGAAAAAACTGGAGTCTTTCTTTGGGGGAGGGGTTGGGTATGTTATCGAGCTTCCTCTACAGACTGCAGGGGGCAGCAGTGAGGCACTAGCAGGACTGTGTGTGCCTGAGCCCAGAGCGTGCGGAGTCACTGTGGGGGGGAGAGAGGGGGGAACGGCCAGGTCCCGAGAGACTCCAGCTGTTTTGGGTTGTATTCTTCAGCCCCGGTGTTCTTAGTTTCTCTGCTGGGCTGCTGACTTGCTGCCGGAGCAAAGTATCCAAACCTGTAGTGAAGCTCTCCCTGCAGAGACGGCTGGGATCACTCCCCACCTCCTCTCCCGTCTGCTCCCGTGCTCTCACTGCCGCTGCCCTCAGCCTGCGCCCGATCTAAAACCGCCCCAGCCCTCCAGTAAAGACAGACCTTTCTTGGCGAATCTCAAGGATGGCTTCTCTTGGTAACTATATGTGGGTTTTTTTCAGTCAAGCATTGATTCAGAGGCTTGTAATGAAGTGGATAGTGAGAGAAAGCATGGAGCTTATGCAGCTGTGAGCCTCCTCTCCGCCATCTTAACCGGAAGTCTCTCGTCTGCATTAGTTTTGTTTGTACAAAACTTTTCAGTTTGATATAATGAAAATGTTCTATTTTGTGGTCAATAATGATCTCTAGTTCTATTTTGGTCATAAATTTCTTCCTCTTCCACAGGTCTGAGAGGTAAACTATCCTGTGCTCTTTCAATGTATTTATAATCTCATTCTTTATGCCTAGGTCATGAACCCATTTTGACCTTATCTTGGTGTACGGTGTTAAGTGTGGGTCAATGACTAGTTTCTGCCATACTAGTTTCCAATTTTCCCAGCAATTTTTGTCAAACAGTAAATTCTTATCCCAAAAATTGGGGTCTTTGGGTTTGTTAAACACTAGGTTGCTATAGTTATTGACTGTTTTGTCCTTTGAACCTAACCTATTCCATTGATCAACTAATCTATTCCTTAGCCAATACCAAATGGTTTTTGGTAACTCCTGCTCTATAAGATAATTTTAGATCTGGTACAGTTAAGCCACCTTCATTTGATTTTTTTTTTCATTAATTCCCTTGAAATTCTTGATCTTTTGTTTTTCCATATGAATTTTGTTGTTATTTTTTCTAGGTCATTAAACTAGTTTTTTGGGAGTCTGATTGGTATAGCGCTAAACAAATAGATTAGTTTAGATCGTATTGTCATCTTTATTATATTTGCTTGCCCTATCCAAGACCATTTAATATTTTTCCTATTGGTTAGATCATACTTAATTTGTGTGAAAAGTGTTTTGTAGTTTTGCTCAGAGTTTCTGATTTTCCCTTGACAGATAGATTCCTAAGTATTTTATACTATCAGTAGTTACTTTAAATGGAATTTCTCTTTGTAACTCTAGCTGTTGGATTTTCTTAGTGATATATAAGAACGCTGATGATTTATGTGGGTTTATATTGTATCCTGCAACTTTGCTAAAGTTGTGGATTATTTCTAATAACTTTTTAGTAGAATCTCTGGGGTTCTCTAAGTATACATCATATCACCAGCAAAGAGTGATAATTTGGTTTCCTCATTGCCTATTCTAATTCCTTTAATCTCTTTCTCAACTCTTATTGCCAAAGCTAGCATTTCTAATACAATATTGAATAGTAATGGTGATAGTGGGCAACCTTATTTCACTCCTGAGCTTATTGGGAATGGTTGCAGTTTGTCCCCATTACATATGATGCTTACTGATGGTTTTAAATAGATACTACTGATTATTTTAAGGAAAAGTCCATTTATTCCTGTACTCTCAAGTGTTTTTAATAGGAATGGATGTTGGATTTTATCAAATCCTTTTTCTGCATCTATTGAGATGATCATATGGTTTTTGCTAATTTGGTTATTAATATGGCCAATTATACTGATAGTTTTCCTAATATTGAACCAGCCCTGCATTCCTGGTATAAATCCTACTTGATCATGGTGTATTATCCTGGGGATGATTTTCTGTAATCTTTTTGCTAATATTTTATTTAAGATTTTAGCATCAATATTCATTAGGGAGATTAGTCTATAATTTTCTTTCTCTGTTTTCAACTTTCCTGGCTTGCATATCACTACCATATCTGTGTCATAAAAGGAATTTGGTAGGACTCCTTCATTCCTATTTTATCAAATAATTTATATAGCATTGGGGCTAATTGTTCTTTCAATGTTTGGTAGAATTCACCTGTAAATCCATCTGGTCCTGGGGATTTTTTCTTAGGGAGTTGATTAATAGCTTGTTTTATTTCTTTTTCTGAAATGGGACTATTCAAGCAATTTACTTCTTCCTCTCTTAATCTGACAAGTCTATACTTTTGGAGGTAGTCATCCATTTCACTTAGGTTATCAAATTTATTGGCATAAAGTTGGGCAAAGTAACTCATTATTTCTTGATTAGCAATTATTTAGCAAAATATAGTCTTGGTGAATTAGTTGGGGATACTAAAATGGTAGGCAATTTTCTCAGATTCACAATCAGTAGTGTCAATGGTGGTATCTGATGAAATTTTCCAATTTGAAGCTTAACTCTTTCTTATTTACTATAGTTATTTCTTCCACTTTCCTATCATGATTTTTATAAAAGAAAGTATAAGTTGCAAGAAATTAACATAAGAAATAAAATAGGCATTTGGAGGGAGTTATGCAAAAACTGCACATGACATGTGAAGGTTAAGAAGGTCAAAAACAAAGCTTACAAACTCAGAAATGTATATATATATATATATATATATATAACTATGTAGTACCACAATTATTTAGACTTTTTCTCTGGTATAAGGAGATGGCCATCTTTTTATAAGGATTCTTCAGATCACTCCATGATAATAATATTGATATGATATGTAGAATTCTTTTTGGAGCAAAGTTTCTTAAAAATTGTGGAATTGATTATATTCCTACTAACAATTCTTGCCAAACACTAATAAACATCAGATTGAGCATAACTATGTTGACAAGGTTTTGATCTATTTATTAAGCTATTTATCATATATGTTTGGAAGCTTCAAATTTAACGAAAAGTTATTTATATCCATTAGAAGTTCTTAAATCAGCTAAAACCTATGAATGTAATGAAAAAATATATTTCAACCAATCTGATGGAAATACAAATGTTAAAGAAAAGAGAGTGAAACATGCCTGAAGAGTGAAACAAGAAAAACTAAAAAAATGATACATTTCAATAATATGAAAAAGACAAATAATTATGAAAGGCAAGAATTCTGATTAATATCATGTCCAAACATGGTTCCAGAGAAACAGTGTTAAAGCATGCTATCTACATTCTATCAGAAAAATAATGAAGACACAGAACAATTTAGATTTTTTAAAATATGGCCAAGCATATAATTATTTTAATTTACTATATACATTTGTTAAAAGGGTTTTCTTTTTCAGTGGCAATACATAGGTGGGCACTAAAATAACTCTTTATTAATTTAAAATAAACACATCAAGTCCAAAAATTGTTGCATCATGAAGATTTTTTTCTTATAAATGGAGAGTTTTCTTTGAAAAATTCATTCACGACCAATAAATATTGCCAACAAAAATTATGTTTTCCTCAAAGTGTTCAAAATTGTTGAATGATGCATAATATAAAATGATATGATGAAAATTGTTCAACCATCACATCAGGTAAAGAGAAGGTGGAAAGAATTACAGCTCAAGGTTGCTATCCTTTATTTGTAATGGTGGTTTGGCACATGCACAGATGGTAGCTCCATGTGGAGGATGCTAGGGAACAGATGATATCTTTTCACATAAAGGATGCTTAGCAGCTGTTTCTGGGAGAATCATAACAAAACATTAGGGAAGTATTGTGTAGAGATTATGGAGCATGTATGGACATTCTATAACTGGTTCTTCTTAGATAACCATGTGATTGAGAGGAACCTTTTTCAATAGGCTGGGTAACCAATAGTGTTGGTATCTAAAAAGAAAACAGCAACAACAACAGCAGCAGCAACCTGAATTAGCTTCTGCCCCAGTTTTTATTCATTTTAGTTAGAAGGCTTCATTAATTCCTATTCACATGTCCTCAGTATAAAGACTATGCTATAATTAGCTTCTTAAATTGTGGTTCAAGATCCCATATCTGGTCTCATAACAGAATGTGAAGGTTGTGAATGTACTATTTTTTTTTTTTAGTAAATGCTTGTTTTATATGCCTATCTTATATACCTATTTATCTTCAATTACATATTTCACACAACTTCTTGAGTGAAAATAGTCCTATGTGAAAAAAAAAATTAAAGAAATACTGCAAAAGGAATCTCAGGGTTTTTCTTCCTTCTGAAGTCATATCCATGAAATTCTTTAGGCCTCAAGGCCTGGGTGTTTGAAATTGTTCCTTTAGTGTCCTTTTTATGTATAAAGAGTATAATATTTGATCATAAAAGAGAAAAGCAATAGTAATCCAGAAGTAGATTCAAGATTGTGAAGCAATCACAAAATCAATTTCTCAAAAAGCAATGGGTGAGTTTTCAAAATGACCTTCAGAATGGTAACAATTGTCAGTATTAATCTAGTAATCATGTAGCATCTGCCTTTGAATTAAGAGGACCCCTGTCATGTAGGAAATAAGCTGCATTAAGCTTCATCCTTCCAAAGAGAAGTCATGTAGGAGAAATTATTGAGGGAAATGCTTCTATGTTTGTTCTCATCTTTCAAGTTGTTAAATCAAACTGAGGTTGCTAAGCTCAGATTCCTAATAATTGGGATAATGCAGATATTAAAGGTTCAAGGCAATGGTGAATAAAATATATCTTCACAATTCTTTCAAGAATATCCTGGTACTCTCAATGGGAGAGGTAGCAAGCTTGGTCCTGAAAGCATGGGGTCAGAACTTACCATGGGAATTTAGCAAGTAAATTGTTCCTCCTACATATTAGGCCACAGAATATCATTAACATAAGAACAAGTTGGAGAACAAATTCTATCTGAAATTCTGTTTACTTCTACCTTCTATCTGAAATGTCATTTCAAAAACATCTTGAAACCTCGATAAGAGTAATAAAAACAAATATACTTGTATAATGCTTTTTGTTTTGCAGAATTTTGTATGCATTTTAATTCATTTGAATTTTCAGCAATGTTGATAGAGAGGTATTTCTATTATTAATGGGGAAGCTGAGACAAATGATCATTTGATTCATTTGTTACCAATCATACAAGAAGTAAGAGTATGAGGTGAGTTTTGAAGAGACATCTTTCTGAATACAAGTCCAATGATCTCTTCTTTATATTATGATGCTATCATTATCCACAGAAACTGATATTAGAAAAAGCTCCAAGAAAAGGAGAGTGAACTTATTTTTAATAGTTAACAAATTCTCCCATGTAGTAATTGCTATTCTTTTCCTTGTGGATTTTCTAATTTTAAAAGTACTGTACTTAAATGGTATTCCTTTATGTGAAGACTTTAAAAATTAAGATATAATTTAATTTAGAGTATATTTTCCACCTTATTGATATCTTTTTTTTAACAATAATGATATAAATTGGAAACAAGAAATACAGCATGTCCCCAAAGTTCACTAAAATCCTTTCAGATCATACTGTACATTTGATGATAATCTAGAGAGAAATGCTTCTATATTAGATAATACAATACTATATTTACTATCTGTACTTTGGAATTTTATCAATAGCAGGGATTTTCTCTTGAAGTTTGTTGTTACTCCTGTTTTAGCAGTATGCGTAGTAGTGAAGGACACTAGAGTTTTGAGACATTGTATAGGGTTGGTGGATGTGTTGTTGGAAACAAGAAAATTACAGTGTCCATTTATTCTCTCTTTCTAAACTCAAGATATAGTCATATAATCTATAAGAAATGTAAGATGTTAAAATCTAGTTAATTTTGGAAATAATTTATTTACAACGTGGTCAATTAACTTCTATGTGCTTCAGGTTCCCCATTCAGAAAATTGATATAAAAATACCACCTGCCTCTTGGGCTTGTTAGTATTATCAAAAGAGACAAAGTTTATATATTACTTTTAACTTTGAAATTTGTCCTTAATAAAAGGGGTAAGGACTAATATCCTGTATGATAACATACACATACAAATGAATGGAGGCAGAAGTGAAAAGAATCAGTAAAATCAAGAAAAGCGTTCTCTAAATGTTACAGTTGAGTGACAATAAGTTCTATAAGGCAAAAGGCAAAAATTTCTACTTATCAAATTAGAACATTTTAAAATAGAACTTTCTAAGACATATAAAGCTAAAAACATGCCTTCCTAAAATTTACTGGTACTTATGTTTTACATTGGGAGAACTTCTGGATCAAGAAAGTAATAGCATTTCTTTTAATTCCATTCAGTTAGAAGCACATGATCTGCAGGGAAGAACATGCTTTCTATTCACATACATATATTAAGCACAAGGACTTCAGTATCTTCTTAGTTCAAGAAAATGATATTTGAAAAATCAATGAGAGGAAAGTGACAAGGCCACTAATGTTGATTGCATCAAATTCAGGAGGGAGTTTAAAGAGGTCATTAACTAAGGAGTCAGCATGTCTGCTTTCCTAGGCAGATTTACCTATCAGATCTATGAGCCTTCTGAGTTAGTATGACAGTTG
The DNA here is from genome assembly GCF_016432865.1 of Antechinus flavipes. NCBI lineage: Eukaryota > Metazoa > Chordata > Mammalia > Dasyuromorphia > Dasyuridae > Antechinus > Antechinus flavipes. Next base: position 115,513,393 of record NC_067403.1, on the reverse strand, counting down.
ACTGCAAGGGCACTCTGACTCAATTGGACTGACCTACATTTTAAAGAGTAAAATCTTACACTGGAAATGTATTCTATTCTTCCTATTCCATTCTATTGTTTTGCAAAAAAAAAAAAAATAGGAATCCATTCTTTTCAATGCACCTTCAATCTAAATGGAAGGGTGGTAGTAGTAAAATTTCTAAATTTCTAATTAATTCTCAGTCCTATTAAAATTCCAGTGAAAAACCTTGTCCTGGGATTGTGGTATAAAAACATCCTTAAAAACATTAATATTCTTGGGAAATCCTCAGTAATTTCCCTAAAGCTCTGTTTCTGATGACTTATCATGGCATAAAGGTGACCTTGGATTATGGAAGGAGAACATAGCAAAATACAAGCTTTGGAAGATCCTGACAATCCCTAGTAAGTAACCTCAGGCATGGAATCACACATATGGCACAAAAGATTAAAACTAGGTGATTCTTATGACTACAACAAGAAAGTCAATATTTTCTTGAACTCTCTGTCCCCCTTTCCAAAGTAGAACTCGGAGAAGAGTCACTTAAATAAAATTGAGGTTTAGCTTATGTCTAGATGCTTCCAAAAATGATAAACAGACTCTCTACATAGGCAAGGGGCAACTATGTATTTCTTCCAGCCCCAAAGAAATACTTAAAGTGAAAAAGATATTTATAAATTAACATTGTCAAATATATGACATAATATAGTAACTCATAATACATGCTATATACTTCCAGGAGATTGTTAGTTAAAAGATCAAAAAATGAAACCTTATGTAGCACTGAATGGGTATTTTTCCCGCACCTCAGATCTGTTCTCTGAGTAATTCATTCAGCACCCATAAACTAAAAGAGAATGAAGAAAAGATGATTATATTCAGATTATGAACCCAAGTATCTGGAAAGATGATGGTGATCTCAAGAGTAATAAAGATGCTTGAAAGAGGGATGGGGTTGCAGAGGAAAGTTGATAAAAATCTATGATCTGTTGAACTGGATCAATGACAAATTTATTCTGTAAATATTATTCTGTGTCACCTAAAATGAAAGTCCACTGTGGAGAAGTGGGATCCTGTCATATCCATGAAGTAATCTGAAGATCAAAAGGAGCAGGTTTCCTAGGTGGGCAGCAGAATTACTTCAATGTCATTCTTTACAGTTGCATCTGGTGACCAGGTGCATTTCAATTATAAATTCTTGAAAAGGTCAAAGTCCAATTCAGAAGGTGAAGGTTAAGTTTGAAATGATGAAAGGTGGGAGTTGAAAGCATGTTGGACTATAAGGACAGGTATGATTGTTTTGGTGACATGCTACACGTTTGTCAGTGGCAGGAATGGTGGGATGTTTCTCATCCCCTTACCTTTTGATTGATCACACATTCATTGGGGTTAAACCACAGTCTCTCTATGTGTCCTAGCTTCCATTTTATAAAGCACTGATGTAGTCAATCCAATCTATTAAGAGTTCAAAAACAATTGAAATTTTAAAGATCATGCGAGGACTTAGTTAAAGTTAAACTCTATTTCTGTTTCACAATAGAAATACAGATCTGCTTTATTAATTGAATACAGATCTCTACTCTTATTTATTTTTATTTATTTATTTATTTTTTAGATCTCTACTCTTAAAATAAAGGCTCAGGGATTCTCTGTGATCTGGCAAATACTTGATCCTCTAATGATGCATACTGAGCTACCAGATGCAACACAAAAAGAGAAATCAATAATTAAACAATTACTACTTTTCAACTTCTGAGCACAAATACTCATAGGAAGAAGACTAAGTGGAATTTTATCCATTTATTATCTGAGATCAGCTGTTACTTATGCAACATATCTTAATCCTACTATATGTTAGATAGTATGCTTCCAATTAATATAGATACAATCCTTTCATGTCCCTTCTTTCTTAATGAGTCTTGTTTATATCCATTTTTATTATAAAGACATAGCCATATTTTCCCCTCTTTTTCATTCTATATTTCAGTTATTCTTAGATAAAGAAACAATATACATATAAAAAAAAATCTGTCATTTATCGTTTGGGACAAAATAAGCTTTTGCTTAATGATAGCATGTGTTCACCTATATATCCTCATATAGGTAATAAAAATGTATTTCTGGAGAGGCGGAATCCCTCTTTCCACCTCCCTATAAAGTCTTAATTTGGGAGTAAAAACATTAGCTTGGTCTCTTTGGAATCTGGTTCTTTTATGTTTTCTACATAAATTAAGGTATTATTTTAGTAGATTTGGTTCAATTATGAGACCTTTTGATATTTTGTTTTTCTCTTCTCTAGATTTTTTTTAAACACTTATGCAAAATTCAACCCAATTTTGCTTTATTAAACATCATGTTCTAAAATTTAGATTTGTTTTATGTGACTTAGTGAGCATTAGTGGACTATACTATTATAATTCTATCTTCACCCTGTATTTCCCTCAAACAGCTGAACACAAATGGAAATCAGAAAATTAGCTAAATACAGTGAATAGTAAAAAAAAATAAAATAAAATAAATTGAAATTTTATATTTCTAACCATAATGGGGCAAATGCAAATGTTTTTAATTCTGCTTTTTTAGTTGCCCTAATTATCACAAGGAAATCTAGTAAAGAAATTTCACATGAAACTAGCCATTACTTTCACAAATCCTTGTCACCTTAGTATCCAAATCTGTTTGTAACACATTATGATAATTTCCCCTCCAGGTATGGTTAGTATAAAATGAGAAAGAGAATTGGTGTATATTCTTACCTTTTGCTTTTTTAAGTTACCATCACAGAGTTAAGTCGGAAATAATTTTCTTTCTTTTTTTTTTTTTCTGGTATAATCATTCATGGACAATTAGATTATTTGCCTCTTCTGATCAACAATGATGGTTTTATTCTTTCAGATTCTCTACAGCACAAGTACAGTTCTTTGCAAAAAGTAGGCACCTAATCAATATTTGTTAATCTAGTTGTGTATCTACTACCCACATTCTAAATGAATCAGTTTTGAAAATCCAAAGATGCCTTGTAGCTCAATACTTCAAGTAAAAATCATTCTTTGAAGCTATAGCAATAGTGAAGATAAAAAGATGGAATTTTATCAACTTTTAAAATATCATAAACTGCAAACACTAGAATGTCATCTTCTATATACCTATTTTCTGTTGTCACAGGAATCAATATTTCTTAATTAGTTGATTGATTGCTATGATGAACTTTCCAGAAACCTTCATCCATGTCATTAATTTGTTGTTATTATAAACATGAAGTCAGATGCTTAAAAATAATTACAGATTGGGGACCAAAGCATTATGCTTATTTTGTCATTTTTACCTTTTGAAATTTTTCTGATTGTTTCAACTGACAAAATTTAATAATATAGGTAAATTGTATAATTCTATATCCATTTTATTTATTTTATTATCTTTGTAAATATGCATGATGAAATTTGATATAGTATTTTGCTTTCTAATTATTTTATGCTTAATGCTGTAAAATGTTGTTTTGCCAAAAGTAGTTTTAGTAAGCTGCAAAAGCTTTATTTTTAGTTGGGGGACTGGTTGATGTGTGTGGATGAATGATCTGAAAATCTGTAAAGTATTTAACAACTATATAGTGTAATGCAAAAACTTACTGAAACAAGAATGAAACTGATTTTTAATCTCTCCTTTGAAACTCTAAAGTGACCATGGTCTAGTTACTCAGTCTCTACAAGACTCAATTTACTCATTTGTAAAATGACAATAATAATACTTGTGATACTTCAGTCATGGTACTACTGTGTAAGGCTCAGGTGGAAAATAAAGCTATAAGATCTGAAAATCTCAAAATATTATATAAAATAAACTATCATTATAATATTTTAGAACAAAGAATTCCCAGATTCAAAAGTGTATTCCTTTTTTTTTCTAATATCCCTTAATTGGATGTTATAGCAGAACAAGAAAGGCCATAGTATCAGAAGATTGGGATTTAAATCCTCTCATCTGTGAACTATTAAATATATTACTTAATCCCATTTTTAAAATATGGGAATGATGTCAATTCAACAAGTCTTCTGTCTCTTTGAAGATTTTTTTTAATTCCTTACAGCAAAATATTATTTAGTTTCATTCAGATAACATGATTTGTTCAGGCACACCTCATTTTATAGGCAGCCTCTTACTCTCCAGTCCTTATTCACCACAAAAATGTTATAAACATTTTTGTTGATATAAGGACAGTAATTTAGCTGGGTCAGAGGGTATGCACTATTTAATAACTTTTGGGGTATAAATTCAAATTATTTTCCAGAAAGCTGGACCAATTCCCAGCTCCATCAGCAGTGAATCAATGGGCCTGGTTTCTTCATTTTACCCCACCAACATCTGTCATTTTCCTTTTTTTGGTGTCATCTTTGACGTTTGATGGATGCAAGGCAGAACCATTTTATTTGAATTTCTATAACTATAGTGATTCTGAACATTTTAATATGCTTAATAAAAAGCTTGGGTTCCTTCACTTAGAATTAAAAAGAAATGAAATGAATAGAAATAGAAGAACAATTTATACTATTACATAAACATATTAAAAAGGATTAATTGTTCAAATCCGGCCTCAGATACTTAAAACTTATTAGCTGTGTGACCCTAGGCAAGTCATTTAACCTCAATTGTCATACCAACATATATAATGTTGTCTATTTCATTATTATGATAAAAATATCAAGAATTAGTTTTTGAATTTTATTTTGCTTGATTATGCCTATATGATATAGGGATCCTTCTCTCCTTCCTTTTTTCTCCATCCTTCCCTTTCTTTGTTCTTCCTCCCTTCCTCCCTCCCTTCCTCTTTTCCTTCTTTCCTTCCTGACTTTTTTTTTTATGATGCATCTCCCCTCCCCTTGTCCTTTCCTTCCCTTTCTCTCCCTTAGAAATGAGAGGGGGAATTCTCATGGTAAAGCCAAGATAGCAGAGTAGAGGCAGCATTCAGCTGACCTCTCTCAATGTTCCCCTTCAAACAATTTTAAAATGGTGTCTCAAATAAAAATTCTGGAGTGGTGGAGCCAACAAAATCTCAGGATGATACATCTTTCAACAGTTGGAAAGAATAATCTATGAGATGAGGCTTAAGATGCAATATTAGTGGTGGTACCAAGAGGTTATTCTAATAACAGAAGCTTTGGCATTTACCAGGCTAGAGACTTTGACAATTCACTTACTTTTACCCACTTCTTGGTTAGATTTCAAGAGTTTTCTGATTGAGACTTACTGTTTTTTTTAGAAAGTTTTAATATGCTTAATTCCCCAGAGAGTTCAAAAGATATTGCCTTACAATGACAAATATTTTTTTTAATCAGCAAAAATTTTCAGATAAATATTCATTTTTATAAAAAAAAAATTACTAAGATACTGTGTGTGGAATGATGTTGTATATTGGGAACATAGTTTAAAGACAGGACCGAACTGAAGATGTCATTGATAGATAAGAAAAGGAGAGAAAGAATGAACTTGGCATTGATTAAGTGTATATTACATCTCAGGTATGGTACTTAGTGCTTTTTAAAAATTAAAGCTTTTTATTTTTAAAATATTCATGGACAATTTTTTAATATTGACCCTTGTGAAACTTTGTATTCCAATTTTTCCCATTCATTACCCCCAGCCCCCTCCACTAGATGGCAAGTAAATCAATAAATATTAAAACACGTGTAATTCTTCTATACATAGTTCTACAATTATCATGTTGCACAAGAAAAATTATATCAAAAAGGGAAAAATGAAAAAAAGAAAACAAAATTCAAGCAAACAACAACAAAAAGAGTGAAAATAATATGTTGTGATCCACATTTGGTTCCCACAATCCTCTCTCTGGGGGAAAATAGCTCTCTTTATCACAAGAACATTGGAACTGACTTGAATCATCTCAATGTCGAAAAGAACAATGACCATCAGAATTGATCATTGTATAATCTTGTTGTTTCCATGTATAATGATCTCCTGGTTCTGCTCACTTCACTTCACTTCACTTAGCATAAGTTTATGTAAGTCTCTCCAAGCTTCTCCAAAATCATCCATCTGATCTTTTCATATAGAATAATAATATTCCATATCATTCATATACCATAACTTATTCAGCCATTCCTTGATGGACATCCACTTAATTTCCAGTTTCTTGTCACTACAAAAGGGCTGCTACAAATATTTTTTCCCTTGTGGGTCACTTTCCCTCCTTTAGGATCTCTTTGGAATATGATTTCAGTAGAAATACTGCTGGATCAAAGAGTATGCACAGTTTGATAGCCCTTTGGTCTCAAATTGCTCTCCAGAATGGCTGGATCACTTCACAACTCCAACAATAGTGTTCCAATCACAAAAATACTGAAGCACATAGCACATTAAAAATAATTGACTAAAAAATTAAGTACAAATTCAAAGCAAAGAAAATAATTCCTTAAAAATTCGAATGGAGGGATGGAGCCAAAGTGACAGAAAGCAGTCTGTATGACTTCTTCCAAGCTTCCCTCAATGTAACAGCAAATTAAACCTCTGAATTGTTTTTTGAATGACAGAACCCACAAATATTTGAAGTACAACAAATTTCCAAAAGAAGATACTTGGAATAAGTTTTAAAAAGTTCTGTGTCAATCAGGCAGGAGGAGAGGCTGCCAAACCCAGACCACAGTAGAGGGAGCCCAAGCCAAAGAGCTGGGGCAGGGAACCAGGGACATTGCTGCATTTGCACACTGGGTAATTTACTGTTCTAGTTGCAAGTAGTTGGTTTAGCAGATTTGCTTTAAGACACTCAAAAGTAAATAAAAAAGGCAAATTGTGAACCACATTTGGAGTACTGGAGATTGTGGGACTTGGCCATGCTTATGCTTATCCAGCCCTGAACTCAGTAGAAATAACCCAGAGCAAGTGAAAGTGGTTATTGCTTCTTTGCCTGAAGAGTAGAATCAGCTTTTAAAAACTGAGCAAAAAAGCAAAAAGAACTCTGACAATAGACAGCTTTTATAGAGAAAGTTAAGAACAGACCTCAAACTCTGAGGATCCCAAAAGCAAATCAACCCTAAAGAGTAATATAATTTGGTCCCCATTTCACAAATCTCTCTTGGAAGAATTCAAAAAGAATCTTAAAAGAGAGTTAGAAAAAACTTGGGAAAGGAAATGAGATCTTTATAAGAGGATATGGAACAAGAAAAATAGAAATTATCTGAAGGACCTTAAAAATAGACTTGAAATAGAAAGAGCATATAACTTCTACCAAAACAAATATGAAAAAGAAAGAATTGATTTAAAAAGAAAATCTGTGAAATGGAAGAAAAATGCAACTTACAAAACATTTCATATAAAAGTTTGATTGGTCAAAAGCAAAGGGAGATAAAAAAGCTAACTAAAATACCTCATTGGAAAAACAACCGACTTGGAAGATAGATCTAAGAGGGACATTCTAAGAATTATTGGAGCTCCTGAAAACCATGATAAAAAAGAGCCATAGTGAAAAAAGATAAGCTAACTAGATGTCCTAGAAGCAGAGGACAAAATAGTCACTGATCACCTCCTGAAAAAGACCCCAAACTGAAAACTCCAAGGAACACTGTAGCTAAATTTCAGAATTATCAAATCATGGAGAAAGTGTTTGTCAGAAGGAAACAATTCAAGTATCTAGGAGCCACAATCAGGATTACCCAAGTTCTAGCAGCTTAAAATTTAAAAGGTCAAAGAGCATGAAATCTGATATTCTTTTTTTATTAAAGCTTATTATTTTCAAAACATAAGCAAGGATAACTTTCACCACTGACACTTGCAAAACTATGGTACAATTCCCTCACTCCCCCCAGATGGCATTTAAAATGGTAAAAATATATGTATAAAACCTTTTTATTTTTCAAAACTTATGCATGGACATTTATTCATGCCCCCATGCCCTCCCCTAAATAGCAAGTAGTTCAATTATGTTAAACATGGTAGAAATATGTAAAATCCAATATATGCATACATATTTATGCAATTATTGTGCTGCTCAAAAAAAAAAAAAGAGAGAAGCAAAATAAAATGCAAGCAAACAACAACAAAAAGAGTGAAAATGCTATTTTGTGAACCATACTCAGTTCCCACAGTCTTCTCTCTGGGTGTAAATGGCTCTTTTTATCACTGAACAATGGGAACTGGTTTGAATCATTTCAATGTTAAAGAGAGCAACAGCCAACAGAATTGATCATCATATAATCTTTTTGTTGTTGTGTATAATGATTGCTTAATTTTGCTCATTTACTTAGCATCAGTTTATGTAAATCTTTTCAGGCTTCTCTGAAATCACCCTGTTGTTCATTTTTTATGGAACAATAATATTCCATAACATTCATATACCATAATTTATTCAACCATTTTCCAACTGAGGTCATCCATTCAGCTTCCAGTTTCTTACCATTACAAAAGCAGCTGCCACAAACAATTTTGCAAAATGGGTCCCTTTCCCTTCTTTAAGATCATTTTGGCATATAAACCCAGCCCACTGCTGGATTAAAGGGTATGCATAGTTCGATAACTTTTTGAGTATAGTTCCAAATTGCTCTCCAGAATTATTGGAACCATTGTTTGTACAAAACCTTTTTAATTTAGTATAAAGAAAATTATTTATTCAGTGTTCTATAAGTTACAATTCTCCTTTGGTCACAGATACTTTCTTTCTCCACAAGTCAGAGAGATAAAGTATCCTATTTTCTTCTAATTTTCTTATAATATCATTCTTTATGATTAAATCATGAACACATTTCAACCTTATCTTGGTATATGATGTTAGGTGTGTGTCAATGCCTAGTTCCTGCCATACTAATTTCCAATTTGCCTAGCAATTTTTCTCAAACAGTGAGATCTTATCCCTAAAGCTAGGATCTTTGGGTTTGACAAGTACTAGATTGCTATATTTATTGACTATTTTGTCCTGTGATGACCGCATATTTAAAATCAGCCAGAGTCAGGAATTTAGGTTAAGGGAAAAATCTTCAATCTTTATTCTCAGTAGAGATGAGGGGGGATTGAGATAGCAATATGGGCAAGTAGGATTGCAATAGCAACATGGGCAGCTATGACAGGAAGCCAGCTAGCAGAGGAAAATTAGAGATGAAGGGCCATCACAATGGCAATGCTAGCAGCTGTGTCAAGATGCCAGCCAGCAGTCTCTCTTTCTGCTTCCCTTTCCACTCCCCTGCCTCCATCCACCAAAATCGTCATTTCCTATACAACACACCAGAACTTGCACAAAGAGTGGGCGGGGGCTATTCTTTCTCCAAACTTATATATTAATAGAGTATAGTCCAATTACTATTTAGCCTCACATGCTTGGGACCTCAGTGCATCAACTCGAGCCTCAGCCCATTACACTGTCCTATGAAGCTAAACTATTCCACTGATGGAATACACTGTTTCTAAGCCAGTAACAAAAAGTTTTGATGATCTCTGATTTATAAGATAGTTTTAGGTCTGGCACAGCTAGGCCACCTTCATTGACATTTTTTTTTTCATTAATTCCCTTGAAATACTTGACCTTTTGTTCTTCCAAATGAACTTGAATATTATTTTTTCTAGATCTGGAAAATAATTGCTTGGGAGTTCGATTGAAAAGGCAACTAAATTAGTAGACTAATTTAGGTAGTATTGTCATTTTTGTTATATTTGCTCAGTCTACCCATACGCACTTGATATTTTTCAAATTGATTAGATCTGACTATTTGTGTGGAAAGTCTTTTGTAGTTCTTTTCATATAGATCCTGACTTTCCCTTGGCAGATAGATTCCAAAATATTTTATACTATCAATAGCTAATTAAAATGAAATTTCTCTTTGTATCTCTTGCTGTTGGACTTTGTTGATAATATACGAAAATGCTGATGATTTATGTGGATTTATTGTGTGTCCTGCAATTTTGCTAACATTGTGAATTGTTTCTAGTAGTTCTTTAGTTGATTCTCTAAGATTCTTTAAATTTACTGTCATATCATCTGCAAAGAGTGATAATTTAGTTTCCTTGTTACCTATTCTAATTCCTTCAATCTCTTTTTCTTCTTTATTATTGCCAAAGCTAACATTTATTTTTCTAATTAAAAAAACATTTTATTTTTCAAAATATATGCATGGATAATTCTGCAAAATTAATCCTTGCCAAACCTTGTGCTACAATTGCCCCTCTTCTCTCATCCCCCTCCCCTAGATGGCAAGTAGTCTAATATATGTTAAACATGGTAGAAATATTTGTTAAATCTAATATATAGAGACATATTTATACAATTTTCTTGCTGTACAAGAAAAATCAAATCCAACCAAAAAATGATGAAGAAAATAAAATGCAAGCAAACAACCACAAAAAGAGTGAGAATGCTATGTTGTAAAACATACTCAGTTCCCACAGTCCTCTCTTTGGGTGGAGATGGATCTTTTAATCATAAGACCATTAGAACTGGCCTGAGTCATCTCACTTTTGAAGAGAGCCACATCCATCAAAATTGATCATCATATAATATTGTTTTTGCCATGAAAATGATCTCTTGGTTCTGCTAATTTCACTTAGCATCAGTTCATACAAGTCTCTCCAGGCCTCTCTAAAATCATCCCACTGATCATTTCTTATAGACCAATAATATTATATAGCATTCATATACTATAACTTATTCAGCCATTCTCCAATTGATGGGCATCCACTCAGTTTCCAGTTTCTTGCCACTAAAAAAAGGTCAGACACAAACATTTTTGCACATGTGAGTCTCTTTCCCTTCTTTCAGATCTCTTTGGGATATTAGCCCAGTAGACATACTGCTGGATCAAAGAGTATGCACAATTTGATAACTCTTTGGGCATAATTCCAATTGCTCTCCAGAATGGTTGGATACATTCACAGTTCCACTAACATTGCATCAGTGTCCCAGTTTTCCCACATCTCCTTCAACATCTGTCATTATCTTTTCTTATCATCTTATCCAATCTGAGAGGTGTGTAGTAATATGTCTGAGTAGTCTTAATTTGCATTTCTCTTATCAATAGTGATTTTGGAGTACTCATCAATAGTGGTTCGGAAACATGGTTTCAATTTCTTCATCTGAAAATTGTCCATTCATATCTTTTGCCCATTTTTCAATTGTAGAATGGCTTGATTTCTTATAAATTCGAGTCAATTCCCTATATATTTTAGAATAGAGGTCATCTCAGATTGGGTAAAATAACAAGAACAAACATGAAGAATCTTGGAGGTGATGTAGGAAAACTTGAACACTAATACATAGTTAGTGGAGTTGTGAAGTGATCTAACCATTCTGGAGAGCAATATGTACCTATATCCAAAGGGCTATCAAACTGTAGATACCCTTTGATCCATTCTACTAAAATCTCTTTTTGATTTGTTTTCTAGGCACATTTTCCTCCAGTGAGATATTTCACATTTTCCTTTTATTTCTTTTAATTTAATTTTTGTTGTTATTGTTGTGCTTTGAAGTCAGCAGTGGTTCTGTCTATCTTCCCATACTCATATGCCCTATATCCCATATTGTCCAGGCAGGGAAAATTCCCATTCCTGGCGCCAAGACTATGTTATAACCCAGTTATCCCCAGAGCACACCACTTGATGCTTCAGTGGAGCTAGTCTCATGGTTCACAGGGATCAAACTTCTGTTCTTATCTAATTTCTTTGGATCTTCTCTGGTTTTCCCAGGAAGATTAGCATTCTGCTTCATCTGCTGTTTACTTTCACTTTTCTATGTTTGCCCTGAGATGCTATTTTGCTTTGTTTGCAAGGAAAATCTAGAGAGCTTGGAATTTTCTGACCTACTCTGCAAACTCCCAGGAATATTCTATTACATGTTATTTTTTAAAGAAATTTATCTATTAAGGTAGTTTAAAGGATTCTACAAAGAGGGTACAGGACTGAGTTGATTAAATTGAAATAATTTATAAAAACAAAACCAAAAAATTATATAGAAGATAATGGCCTGAGGGAAGTGAAAGGCAGCAGAAGAAATGAGAAGATCATTTCATGAGGGGTAGAGCCAAGATGGCGGAGAAGGCACACTCGACTTTCTAAGCTCTTTTCATCCCCTCATAACTAAGTATTAAATTCAGCCTCAAAAATAGTGCTTAACTGCTAAAATTCATGAAGATTAGAAGCACACAATTTACCAGCTGAAGATAATCTGAAGATCGCCAGGAAAGGTTTGTCCTAGGGGCTAGGAACAGACCAGTGCAGGCAGAGAGAGACTAGTGTCCTGAGCAGACCAGGGTGGGGGTGATCTCCTTGGGCTAGAGAAGTTATAGGGACGACTCTGCTAAAGGCGAACTGCTCTGCTTTGATTACAAAGCAGTAAACCGGCAGAGAAATTAAAGCCTAAAACAGAGGGTAGTCTAAAAAACGCCAGAACCTAGTGAGATCTGGCTGTAACCACTCAAACCAGGAAGTGACTCAGGCAGACCCATAACAGAGCCCTGCAGCTACGTGGTGCAATATGGGGCTTTTGCGGGGACAGTTACAAATCTACTCAAGCAGGGGGGAACAGCCCGGGGCAGCCTCTAATCTGCACAGTGGGGGCTCAGCCTGAGGCAATAAAACTTCCCCAGCATAACTATGCTTCCCAGGCTAGAGACACTTCCCAAGGTCCCTGCAAGGCTACTCACTGCTCAGCCACTAATACCCACAGCCCCAAGGTGGGATTTGGCTTGGGGTAGTGAAACTTTCACTGCTCAGAGTCTAGCCCCAGGGCAGTCATTAACCCACACATCGGGGTTCATTGCAGGGCACTTTCCTAGCTTGGCCCTGCAGGCTGAGTTACTTCCTGGTGGGGAACTCTTTCCCAGAGCACTCCCATACCTCACTGCTCTTTGTAACTGGTTGGCAGGACAGCTACCCATCCATACACTTATCACTGCTCTGCAGAGGAAGCTGGTAACCTCCTGACTCTGACAGCAGACTTTACAGGCTTTAAAAAAAGAGTAAAATGACCAAAAGGATTATCAATAGCTTCTATACAGAAAGAGAGCAGCTTTTCAACCCCAGGAGACTAATAGCAGACTGTCTCCAGACAATTGTTGTTCCCCAACACAAAAGATTCTCCTAGAAGAGACTATTAAAAACCTTAAAAGAGAACTAGAAGAAAAGTGGGGAAAGGAAAGAGAAGCTATGCAAGAGAGCAACAACTTCCTGAAATGTGAATTGGAAAAGGTAAAAAAAAACTCCCAAAAGTGCAGGGAAACAGAATTTGTGAATTGGAAAAAGAAAATAACTCACTAAAAAAAAAAAAAAAAAAAAAAAAAATTAATGAAATGGAAAAAAATTCCATAGAGCAAAACAATTCATTTAAAAACTCAATTGGACATATACAAAAAGAAGTTTAAAAAAAAAAAACTAACAAAGAAAATAACTCATTAAAAATCAGAACTGAACAAATAGAAATGACTGATTCATTGAGAATCAAGAATCAGTCAAGCAAAACCAAAAAAAAAAAAAAAAAAAAAAAAAAGATTGGGAAAAAATGTCAACTATTTACTTGGAAAAACAACAGACCTGGAAAATAGATCTAGGCGAGATAACCTGAGGATCATTGGACTACCCAAAAATTATGATAAAAAAAGAGCCTAGATACTATTTTACAGGAAATCAAAGAGAACTGCCCAGAAGTAATAGAAACGGAAGGTAAAATAGGCATTGAAACAATTCATCGAACATCTTCTGAAAAAGATAAAAACTCCAAGGAATTTGGCCAAATTTCAAAATTTTCAGACTAAATACATACATACATACATACATACATATATATATATATATGCCACAATAAGGGTCACTCAAGATCTGGCTGCCTCATTAAAGGATCGAAGGGTCTGGAATCTGATATTCCGAAAGGCAAAAGAACTTGGAAAGCCGCCAAGAATAAACTACCCAGCTAAGCTGAGTATTTTTTTCCATGGAAGAAGATGGACATTTAATGAAACAGAGGAATTCCATTTGTTTCTAAGAGGAAAAAAAAAAAACAGATTTAAACAAAAAATTGGATCTCCAACAATAGGACTCAAGAGAAGTAGAAAAAAGGTAAAAGGAACTCTTGAGAACTGTATTTCTGTTGTGGCTATATATGAAAACTACATGTATAATTTGATTTTACTGATATAACATAAAAAAGGGGAAATAAAAATGGAAAGGGGATAATGTCAGAAAAAGGGAAGAGGGGAGATAAAAAGAGGGAAACTACATCCCACAATGTAGCAAAGGAAACCTATTATATCTGAGGGAACTTAGAGAGGGGGAGGAACATTGTGTGAATCTTACTCTCATCAGAGTTGGCTCAAAGAGGAAATAATTGACATATTTGTTTTACAGAAAATCTTCTCTCATCTCATTAAAAAGTGTAAGAGGAAAAGGGAAAAGGAAAAAGATAATAAGGGAAGGGTACAAGAAAGGGGAAGGGATTCAAAGGGAGGAGGGAGGGATCCTAAAGAGGGAGAGCTGTGCAACACAAGTGGGATGGATAAGTTTAATACTAAGAAAAGGGATAAGGGGAGCAAGAAAAAGAAAAGCTTATTCTAGCAATATTAGGATGGCAGGAAATACAGAATTAGTAATTTTAACCGTAAATGTGAATGGGATGAACTCTCCCATAAAGCGGAGGCAGAAAGCAGACTGGATCAAAAGTCAGAACCCTACAATATGTTGTTTACAGGAAACACATTTAAAACAGGGAGATATATACAGAGTAAAGGTAAAAGGCTGGAGCAAAATCTATTATGCTTCAGGCAAAGTCAAAAAAGCAAGGGTAGCCACCCTTATCTTAGATCAAGCAAAAGCAAAAATACACCAAGTGCTATAGCATCTAACTTCCTAAAGGAGAAGTTAAGAGAGTTGCGAGAAGAAATAAACAGCAAAACTATAACAGTAGGAGATCTCAATATTGCACTCTCAGAATTAGATAAATCAAACCACAAAACAAATAAGAAAGAAATTAAAGAGATAAATAGAATATTAGAAAAATTAGTTATGATAGATCTTTGGAGAAAACTGAATGGGGACAGAAAAGAGTATGCTTTCTTCTCAGCAGTTCATAGAACCTAAACAAAAATTGACCATATATTAGGACATAAAGACCTCAAAATTAAATGCAGGAAGCCAGAAATAGCAAATGCTTTCTTTTCAGATCATGATGCAATAAAAACTACATTCAACAAAAAGTTAGGGGTAAATAGACCAAAAGGTAATTGGAAACTAAATAATCTCATCTTAAAGAATGATTGGGTGAAACAGCAAATTAGAGACACAATTAATAATTTCACTCAAGATAACGATAATGGTGAGACATCATATCAAATTTTATGCAATGCAGCCAAAGTGGTAATAAGGGGAAGTTTTAGATCCTTAGAGGCTTACTTGAATAAAATAGAGAAAGAGTTGGGCTTGCAACTAAAAAAGCTGGAAAAAGAACAAATTAAACCCCCCCCCAATCAATTACTAAACTTGAAATTCTAAAATTAAAAGGAAAAATTAATAATATAGAAAGTAAAAAAAAAAAAAACGATTGAACTAATAAATAAAACTAAGAGTTGGTTTTATGAAAAAAAACAATAAAATGGATAAATCTTTGGTAAATCTGATTAGAAAAAGGAGAGAGGAAAATCAAATTAATAGTCTTAAAAATGAAAAGGGAGAGCTTTCTACTAATGAAGAGGAAATTAGAGCAATAATAAGGGGATACTTTGCCCAATTTTATGCCAATAAATTTGATAACCTAAGTGAAATGGATGAATACTTTCAAAAAATAGGCTTCACAGATTAACAGAGGAGGAAGTAAATTGCTTAAATAGTCCCATTTCAAAAAAAGAAAGAGAACAAGCTATTAATCAATTCCCTAAAAAAAAAAATCTCCAGGACCAGATGGATTTACATGTGATTTCGACCAAACATTCAAAGAACAATTAGCCCCAATGTTATAAAAACTATTTGAAAAAATAGGGAATGAAGGAGTCCTACCAAATTCCTTTTATGACACAGACATGGCACTGATACCTAAACCAGGTAGGTTGAAAACAGAGAAAGAAAATTATAGACCAATCTCCCTAATAAATATTGATGCTAAAATCTTTAATAAGATATTAGCAAAAAAACTACAGAAAATCATCCCTACCAGGGATGATTTATACCAGGAATGCAGGGCTGGTTCAATATTAGGAAAATTATCAGTATAATTGGCCATATTAATAACAAATTAACAAAAAACATATG
Source organism: Antechinus flavipes (assembly GCF_016432865.1). NCBI lineage: Eukaryota > Metazoa > Chordata > Mammalia > Dasyuromorphia > Dasyuridae > Antechinus > Antechinus flavipes. Next base: position 115,497,175 of record NC_067403.1, on the reverse strand, counting down.
ATCATCTCAATAGATGCAGAAAAAGCATTTGATAAAACCTAACATCCATTCCTATTAAAAACACTTGAGAGTACAGGAATAAATGAACTTTTCCTTAAAATACCATCTATTTAAAATCATCAGTAAGCATCATATGTAATGGGGACAAACTACAACCATTCCCAATAAGATCTGAAGTGAAACAAGGTTGCTCACTATCACCATTACTATTCAATGTTGTATTAGAAATGTGAGCTTTGGCAATAAGAGTTGAGAAAGAGATTAAGGGAATTAGAGTAGGCAGTGAGGAAACCAAATTATCACTCTTTGCTGGTGATATGATGGTATATTTAGAGAACACCAGAGATTCTACTAAAAAGTTATTAGAAATACTCCACACCTTTTACAAAGTTGCAGGATACAAAATAAACTCACTTAAGTCATCAGCATTCTTATATATCATTAACAAAATCCAACAGCTAGAGTTACAAAGAGAAATTCCATTTAAAGTAACTAGTGATAGTATAAAATATTTAGGAATCTATCTGCCAAGGGAGAATCAGAAACTTTGTGAGCAAAACTACAAAACACTTTCCACACAAATTAAGTCTTATCTAACCAACTGGAAAAGTATTAAATGCTCTTGGATTGGGCAAGCAAATATAATAAAGATGACAATACTACCTAAACTAATCTATTCATTTAGCGCTATACCAATCAGACTCCCCAAAAACTATTTTAATAACCTAGAAAAAATAACAACAAAGTTCATATGAAAAACAAAAGGTCAAGAATTTCAAGGGAATTAATGAAAAAAAAATCAAACGAAGGTGGCTTAGCTGTACCAGATCTAAAGTTATATTATAAAGCAGCAATTACTAAAACCATCTGGTATTGGCTAAGAAATAGACTAGTTGATCAATGGAATAGGTTAGGTTCAAAGGACAAACAGCCAATAACTTTGATAATATAGTGTTTGACAAACCAAAAGACCCCAGTTTCTGGGATAAGACTGCACTATTTGACAAAAGTTGCTGGGAAAATTGGAAATTAGTATGGCAGAAACTAGGCATTGACCCACACTTAACACCGTACACCAAGATAAGGTCAAAATGGGTTCATGACCTAGGCATAAAGAATGAGATTATAAATAAATTGGAAGAGCATAGTCTAGTTTACCTCTCAGACCTGTGGAAGAGGGATGAATTTATGACCAAAAAAGAACTAGAGATCACTATTGACCACAAAATAGAAAATTTTGATTATATAAAATTGAAAAGTTTTTGTACAAACAAAACTAATACAGACAAGATCAGAAGGGAAGCAATAAACTGGGAAAACATTTTTTATAGCTAAAGGTTCTGATAAAGGCCTCATTTCCAAAATACATAGAGAATTAACTCTAAATTTATAAGAAATCAAGCCATTCTCCAATTGATAAATGCTCAAAGGATATGAACAGACAATGTTTAGATGATGAAATTGAAACTATTTCCACTCACATGAAAGTGTTCCAAATCACTATTGATCAGAAAAATGCAAATTAAGACAACTCTGAAATAATACTACACACCTGTCAGATTGGCTAGAATGACAGGGAAAGATAATGTGAAATGTTGGAGGGGATGTGGAAAAACATGGACAGTAATACACTGTTGGTGGAATTGTGAATACATCCAGCCATTCTGGAGAGCAATTTGGAACTATGCTCAAAAAGTTATCAAATTGTGCTTTGATCCAGCAGTACTACTACTGGGCATATACCCCAATGAGATACTAAAGAAGGGAAAGGACTTGTATGTGCTAAAATCTTTGTGGCAGCCCTGTTTGTAGTGGCTAGAAACTGGAAAATGAATGGATGTCCATCAATTGGAGAATGGTTGGGTAAATTGTGATATATGAATGTTATGGAATATTATTGTTCTGTAAGAAATGACCAGCAGGATGAATACAGAGAGGCTTGGAGATACTTACATGATCTGATGCTGAGTGAAATGAGCAGAACCAGAAAATCATTATACACTTCAACAACAATACTATATGAGGATGTATTCTGATGGAAGTGGATTTCTTCAACAAAAAGATCTAACTCAGTTTCAATTGACCAATAATGGACAGAAGCAGCTACACCCAAAGAAAGAACACTGGGAAATGAATGTAAACTGTTTGCATTTTTGTTGTTATTCCTGGGTTATTTTTACCTTCTGAATCCAATTCTTCCTTTGCAACAAGAGAACTATTCAGTTCTGCACACATATATTGTATCTAGGTTATACTGTGACATATTTAACATGTATAGCACTGCTTGCCATCTGGGGGAGGGGGTGGAGAGAGGGAAAAGAAAAGTTGGAACAGAAGTCACTGCAAGGGATAATGTTGTAAAAAATTACCCAGGCATGGGTTCTGTCAATAAAAAGTTATAATTATGAAAAAAAAGATCATTTCACACCAAATAGGTATAAGGAAGAATTTTGTTGTTGAAAGAAAAATGTGAAACCTAAGTAGTGTTTGAATTTCACTCTCATACAAATCTGTTGACAAGAATCAAATTACACATTCACTCATATATGCACAGACACACACACACACACACACACACACACACACACACACACACACCTAGAGCCAGAGAGCGAGCGAGAAAGAGAGAAAGAGATAGAGAGAGAGATAGAGAGAGAGAGAGAGAGGCTGGAAGAAGAATGGTAAAAAAAATAAATGGGATAGATGATACAAAGAAGGATGTATTATAATAATTAAAAGAGACAGAACTCAGAACCAAAACACACTTTAGAGGAGGACCAGAATAAAAAAGAGAGGGAGAAGGAGAAGTAGAATAATGTAGCATGGAGGGAAATGCACAGTTAATAATTATAACTGTGTATATAAATAGAATTAATTTATCCATAAGATATAAGTGCATAGCAGTATGGATTATAAACCATAGTCCAACAATATGCTGTTTACAAAAACACATAAAACAGAAACAAACAATAAAATGTAAAAACAATCCTAGTAGTAGGCTTCAACTTTCCTTTTTCAGAGGTAGAGAAATTTAACTATAAAATATATAAAAAAGAAGCCAAGGAATTGAAAAGAAGTTCTGAAAAAACTAGATATGAAAGATCTTTAGAGAATATCATATGGAGATAGAAAAGAATACATGTTTTTCCCCAAATGTATGAGACACCCTCAAATAAATTGAACATATACCAAGAAAGAAAAATAATTCATAATTAAATGCAGAAAAATCAGAAATATTAAATGTATCCTGTTCATATTTTGATTCAATAAATATTACACTCATTACAAAGCTTGGAAGAAAATATTTAAATTATGTAAATATTAAGCAATAAATATTTAAATATTAAATATATTTAATTATTAAATATTTTTAAATTATTAAAGAATTAATGAGTCAAAAACAAATTATAGTGACATCAATTTTGTTATAGAGAAGGAAAACTATGAGACATTGTACTAAAATTTGTATGATGTAGCCAAAACAGCATTTGGGGCTAAAAATGTAAATAAAAATATATGTGTTTATACACATACATACACACACATAGATGTATATATAAACATATACATAAATAAAAGAAAAAGTAGAACAATGAATTGCCAACTCATTACAACAGCAACAGCAACAAAAACAAAAACAAAAATTCCTAATTGCTAAATGCTAAAATAGAGATCATGAAGATCAAAAGGAGAAAAGAGTCCAACTCAGATGAGGCATGGGGAGGCTAAGTGTGAGGAATCTATTGAGAAGCTCTTAGCCAAAATATGACATCAAACCAATTGATCAACTATCAGACCATCAAAACAACAAAATGAGGTAATTTGAAAGCCACCCAACCAAGTCCATCTCAGGAGGCAGGACTTGGCCATGTCCACTCAAAACAGTAAAAAAAGCCTTCAGCACAGTCAGGGAGAGTCCCTCATGCACCTGAAAAACAAATGGAGGGCGATCTCTTCCATGCCCTAGGAGAAGAGTTCAACTTTTAAAAGTTGAACTTTTAAAAAATGAACAAAAAAGCAATAAAACCTCTGATTATAAAAGCTACTATAGAGACAGGCCAAAATGAGAACACAAACCCAGAAGAGGACAACAAAGGCAAAGTGTTTTCAGGTAAAGCCACAGAAGGTAATATGAACTGGTCTCCAGGTCAAAAGGTTCTCTTGGAAGAGTTCAAAAAGAACTTTTAAAAAAAGAGAAGGAAAATGATAAAAAAAAATAATGAGAGATATGCAATAGAATTATGAAAGTTTGGGGAGAAAATGCCAACAGCTTGGAAAAGGAAACAGAAATTGACTGAAGAAAAAACTACTTAAAATACATTTGCCAAAATGGAAAATACAATATATTGAGAAAAACAACTTAAAAATAAATTTCGTGAAATGGGAAAAACAATGCCTCCAAAATAGAATTAGCAAGAAAACGAAAAAAAAAAATTAAAAAAAAAGCAACTCCTTTAAAAATTGAATTGGCCAAATACTAAAGGTGGCTTAGAAAAAGCTAACTGAAGAAAATAATTCACTAAAAATTAGAATTGAACAAATGGAAGTAAAATACTCAATGGCACATCAAGAATTAAACAAAATTAGAAAAATAAAAATAGAAGTAAATGGAAAAAGTGGACCTGGAAAATAGATCCAAGAGAGGAAATGAGGATAATTGGACTGCCTGAAAAACACTATGAAAAAAAAAAAAAGGCCTGGACAACATCTTTCATGAAATCATCAATAAAAACTGCACTGATATCCTAGAACCAGAGGGTAAAGTCATCACTGAAAGACACCCCCAAAATGAAAATTACAATGAATATTGTAGCTAGATTCTAGAATTATAAGATGAAGGAGAAAATACTGCAAGTAATCAGAAAGAAACAACTCAGATATTGATGAGACCCAATCAGGATTACCCAGAATCTAGCAGCTTTACATTAAAGGATTCAAGGGCCTAGAATATGATGTTCCAGAAAGTAAAGGACTTGGACTATAATTAATAATCAAATATCTAGCAAAATAAACATTATCTTTTTGGAAAAATGGATATTCAATGAAATCGAGAATTTTCAATAATTTCTGATGGAATGACCGGAGCTAAACATAAAGTTTGGTCATAAAATACATGACTCAAAAGTAACATAAAAAGGAATATGGAAGGAAAAAAAAACTACATTTTTAAAGGTAAAACTATTTATATGTGCAACTCTTAACAACTGGCCTTTTTTTTCAGCCTAGTTATAAGGCACTATATTTGGAGGTTGTAGGTTTAAGTTAACTTTAATATTATGATATAAAAATAAATTAGCAGTGGAAAGGGGAGATAAAATACAAAAGACCTATTACAGCTGAGGGAAAGAAGGCAGAAGGTTAGGCATTATTTAAACCTTAATTTCATTGGATTTGTTTCAAAGAGGGAATGACATACATATTTATTTTGTCATAGAAATTTGTAAGAGGAAAAGGGTGAAAAGAGAGAGAAAAGTATAATCTAGAGAAAATAGGATGGCAGGAAATACAAAGTGAGTAATCTTAATTGTAAATGTGAATGGGATGAACTCTTCCTTAAAAGAAAAGTGGATAGCACAGTGGATTAAAAGTCAGAAACTTATGTTATTTATAAGAATAATATTTGAAGCAGAGAGATACATAAAAGTAAAAGTAAAAGACTGGAATAGAATCTATTTTGCTTCAGCTGAAGTAAAAAATAGAAGTAGGGATAGTGATCCGGATCTCAGATAAGCAAAAGCAAAAATATGTCTAATTCAAACCATATCTATCTAAAGGATACCATAGATAATGAAGTAATATCAACACTAAACATATATACACCAGATGGTGTAGGGTCCAAATTCTTAGAGAAAAAGTTAAGAGAGTTCCAAGAAGAATTAGACAGCAAAATTATACTACTGGAGGACCTCAAACTTCCTCTTTGAGTACAAGAGAAATCTAGCCACAAAATAAAAAAGAACATAGTTAAGGTAGTGAATAGAATTTAAGAAAGGTCATCTATGATAGAACTTTGGAATAAATTGAGTGGGGATAGAAAGGAATATACCTACACATCAATTCAAAAATTGAACATGTGTTAGGGCATTAAAACCTCAAATCATATGCAAAAAGGCAGAAATAATAAATGCATTATTTTCAGATATGGGGCAACAAAAAGTACATGTAAAAAGGGCCATAGGAAAAATTGATCAAAATGAAAACTAAATAATCTAATTGTAAAGAATGAGTAAATCAAATAAGAAATCATAGCATATATATTTCATCCCAGCAATAAAATAATAAGAAAACATAACAAAACTTACAGAATACAGCCAAAGTAGTTCTTAAGGGAAATTTTATATCACTAAATGCTTATATAAATAACAACAAAAGAGAAGATCAAACTCCCTAATAGATATTGTTGCAAAAATCTCCTTGCTAACATTTTAGTTAATTTTTTTGAAGCAATTACAATTTTGCATTAGGGGAAATGATCTGTAATTTTCTTTCTTTTGGCTTTTTCTGGTTTAGGTATCAGAACCATATTTTTATTATAGAAACAACCTGGCAATACTCCATATTTGCCAGTTTTTCCCAAAGCTATCAAACTGTGAATACCCTTTGATCCAGCAGTGCCATTACTGGATCTATATCTCAAAGAAATCATAAAATAGGGAAAAGAGCCAACATGTGCAAAAATGTTTGTAGCACTTCTTTTTGTGATGGCAAAGAATTGGAAACTGAGTAGGTGTTTATCAGCTGAGGAATGGCTGAATAAGTATATGAAATTAATGGAATATTATTGTTCTATTTAAATAATTTATTTCCTCTTCTATTAATCTGAACATTCTATATTTTTGTAGATATTCTTTCATTTCACTTAGATTTTCAAATTTGTTGACATGTTGCGTAAAATAACTCTTAATTATTACTCTAATTTCCTCTTCATTGGTGGAAAGGTCTCCCCTTTCATTTTGGAGACTAACAATTTGATTTTCCCCTTTCCTATTGGTAATCAAATTACCTAAAGGTTTATCTATTTTGTTAGTTTTTCATAAAACTAACTCTTAGTTTTATTTATAAATTCAATAGTTTTCTTATTTTCAATTTTATTAATCTTCCATTTTATTTTCAGAATTTCAAATTTGGTATTCAATTGAGAGTTTTAATTTGTTCCTTTTTTAGCTTTTTTAGTTATAAGCCCAATTCATTGATCTCCTCTATTTTATTCAAGTAAGCATCTAAAGATACAAAATCTCCTCTAATAAGTGCTCTGGCTGCATCCCAGAAATTTTTTTTTCTCATTTTCATCATTCTCTTGGATAAAGTTATTGATTGTGTCTATGATTTGTTGTTTTACCCATTCATTCTTTAGGATTAGATTATCTAGTTTTTGATTAATTTTGGTCTATTTCCCCTGGCCTATTATTGCATATGATTTTTATTGCATCATGATCAGAAAACATTCATTTACTATTTCTGGCTTTCTGCATTTGATTTTGAGGTTTTTATGTCATGGTCAATTTTCGTATACGTTGTATTAACAGCTGAGAAAAAAGTATACTCCTTTCTGTCTCCATTAAATTTTCAACAAAGAACTATCATATCTAATTTTTCTAACATTCTGTTTACCTCCTTAACTTCTTTCTTATTTATTTTGTGGTTTGATTTATCTAGTTCCAAAGCAACAAGGTTGAGATCCCCCACTAATATTGTTTTGCTATTTCTTCTTGCATCTCTGTTAATTTCTTCTCTAGAAATTTGGATGCTATACCACTTGGTGCGTATAGGTTTAGTATTGATATTAATTCATTATTTATGGTGCCCTTTAGCAAGATAGCTTTCTCCCTTATCTTCTAATTAGAGCTATCTATGCTTTTACTTGATCTGAGATCAGAATTGCAAATCCTGCTTTTTTACTTCATCTGAAGCATAAGAATTCTGCTCCTTCAACCCTTTACCTTCACTCTGTATATATCATTCTCTGCTTTTTTGTGTTTCTTGTAAACAACACATTGTAGAATTCTGGCTTTTAATCCAGTCTGCTTAATACTTCCATTTTATGGGAGAGCTCATCACATTCACATTCACAGTTAAAATAACTAACTCTGTAGTTCCTGCCATCTCATTTACCCCAAATTATATTTTTCTTTTTCCTTTCTCTCTTCCCTCCTCTCAAGTATTTTGGTCTGATCACTACCTCCCTCAAATAATCCTATCCCTTTAGAGTCCCTCCCCCTTTATTACACCTTTCTAATAATTTTATTTGCCCTTCCATTAGCCTTTCCCTTTCTTTAAAAAACAAAACAAAACAAAACAAAAAAATCTTTCCCTCCCACTTTCCTATAAGGTGAGACAAGTTTCTTGGTGAAATCAAGTATGTCTGATATTCTCTCTTTGAGCCAAATCTGATAAGAGTAAGATTCACACAATGCTCATCAGCCTCCCTTCTTTCCCTCAGTTATTATAGATCTTCTTTGGCTCTTCATGAGATGTAATTTCCCTTACTTTACTTCATTTTTCCTTTTTCCAGTACAACTCTTTTCATCTGTAGCTTCTTTTTTATATTATCGTAATAAAATTAAATTAAACTTGCACACTCTCTTTTTTATTATTATTATAGCTTTTATTGTTAGTGATATATAAGAATGATTATGATCTATGTGGTTTTCTTTGTATCCTGCAACTTTGCTAAAGTTGTGTATTATTTCTAATAGCTTTTTAGTAGATTCTCTGGGGTTCTCTAAGTATACTATCATGTCATCTGCTAAGAGTGATGATTTGGTTTCCTCATTACCTGATTTAATTTTTTTAATCTAAAAAGATTTCTCTTTCATCTCTTATTTTCCAAATCTCTTTTTTTCATCTCTTATTGCCAAAACTAGCATTTCTAATACAATACTGAAAAGTAATGGTGATATGTTATTGGAAATAGTTCCAGTTTATCCTTATTACATATGATGCTTAGTGATGGTTTTGAATAGATGGTACTATTTTAAGGAGAAATTCATTTATTCCTATAATTTTTAGTGTTTTTTTTTAAATAGGAATGGGTGTTGAATTTTATCCAATGCCTTTTCTTCATCTATTGAGGTGATCATATTTTTTTTGTTAATTTGGTTATTGATATAGTCAATTATGCTAATAGTTTTTCTAATATTGAACTAAACCTGTATTCCTGGTACAAATCCTAATTGGTCATGGTATATTATCCTAGGGAAGGTTTTCTGTAATTTCTTTGTTATTGTTTTATTTAAGATTTTTGCATCAATATTCATTAAGGACATCGGTCTATAATTTTTCTTCTCCATTTTTGTTCTACCTAGTTTAAGTATCAGTACCATGTCTGTGTCATAAAAAGAATTTGGTAGGACTCCATTCCCTATTTTTTCAAATAATTTATATAGTATAAATAGAATTCACATGTAAATCCATCCGATCCTGGGGATTTTTTCTTAGGGAGTTGGTTAATAGCTTATTCTATTTCATTTTCTAAAATGGGACTATTTAAGCAATTTATTTCCTCCTCTGTTATTCTGGGCAACCTATATTTTTGTAGCTATTCATCCATTTCACTTAGGTTATCGAATTTATTGGCATAAAGTTGAGCAAAGTAATTGCTAGTTATTTCTCTAATTTCCTCTTTATTAGTGGAATGTTCTCCCTATTCATTTTTAAGACCAACAATTAGACTTTCTTCTTTCCTTTTCTAATCAAATTTACCAAAGATTTACGTATTTTGTTGTTTTTTCACAAAACCAACTCTTAGTTTTATTTATTAATTTAATTTTTTTTAACTTTTAATTTTATTAATCTCTCCTTTTATTTTTAGAATTTCAAATTTAATATTTGATTGGGGGTGTTTAGTTTGCTCTTTTTCTAGCTTTTTTAGTTGCAAGTCCAATTCACTGATCTTTTCTTTCTTTATTTTATGAAAGTTAGCCTCTAGAAATATAAAATTTCTCCTTATTACTGCTTTGGCTGCATCCCACAAATTTTGGTGTGTTGTCTCATTATTGTCATTTGCTTGGATGAAATTATGAATTGTGTTTATAATTAGCTGTTTCACCCATTCAGTCTGTAGGATGAGATTATAATTTCCAATTACTTTTTTTTTTTTTTGTCTATTTTCCCTTGGATTTTTATTGAATGTAGTTTTTATTGATCTTCCACTATTATAGTTTTGCTGCCTTTTCTTCTTGCAGTTTTCTTAATATCTCCTTTAGGAATTTAGATGCTATACCACTTGGTACGTATATGTTTAGTATTGATAGTGCTTCATTATCTATGGTACCCTTTAGCAAAATATAGTTTCCTTCCTTATTTTTTTAACTAGTTCAAATTTTGCTTTTGCTTGATCTGAGATCAGGATGGTTACTCCTGCTTTTTAAAATCTCACTTGAAGTATAATTGATTCTGCTCCAGCCTTTTACTGTTTACCTTTACTCTGTATGTATCCTCCTGTTTCCTATAAACAACATATTGTAGGATTCTGGCTTTTAATCCAGTCTTTCTATCCACTTCTGCTTTATGGGAGAGATCACCCCATTCACATTTATGGTTAAAACTACTAATTCTGTATTTCTTGCCATTTTATTATCCCCCAATTATACTTTTCTCTTTCCTTTTCCCATTTACCTCCCTTCCCCGTATTAAACTTATGGGCACCACTTGTCTCAAGCAGCCCTCCCCCTTTAAAATACCTCCCCTTTAGAGTCCCTCCCTCTTCCATATATCTTTCCCCTAGTGTTTCTGTATTTCCTTCTATTTAGCCTATCCCTTTCCTTTTCCCTTTTCCCCTCCCACTTTTCAATGAGATAAGAAAAGTTTCTCTGTAAACCAAATATGTCTAATATTTTCTCTCTGAGCCAAATCTGATGAGAGTAAAATTCACTCAATATTCATCCCTCTCTCTTTTTTCCTCAGATACAATAGGTGTGCTTTTCCTCTTTGTGAGATGTAATTTCCCTCTTTTTGCCTTTATGTTTCCTTTTTTAAAGTACAATCCCGTTTCCAGCTCTAGTTTCTTTTTTATAACAGCAAGATCAAATTATACATGTATATAATAAGTATACCCATAACAGAAATATATTTCTCAAGAGTTCATTCCTTTTTACCTTTTTATGCTTCTTTTAAGTTCTGTGTTTGGAGATCAAAGTTTTTTTCATCTCTAATCTTTTCATCAGAAATAGATGGAATTCACCTGTATCATTGAATGTCCATCTTCTTCCCTGAAAGATAATGCTCATTTTATCTTGATAACTTATTCTTGGCTGTAATCAAAGTTCCTTTGCCTTTCAGAATATTCAACTCCAGGCACTTTTATCCTTTAAAGTGAAAGCTGGGTAATGCTAATTGTGACTCCTTGTTATTTAAATTGTTTCTGTCTGGCTGTTTGCAATATTTTCTGGAATTTTGCTATGATATTCCTTGGAGTTTTCAGTTTTCAATCTCTTTCAGGAGGTGATTGGTGAATTCTTTGAATGGTTATTTTACCTTGTGATTCTAGGACAACAAGGTGGTTTTCCTTTATGATTTCTTGTAAGATAAATGTCTATGTTCTTTTTTTTTTTCATCACAGTTTTCAGGAAATCCAATAATCTTTAGATTATCTCTCCTAAATCTATTTTCCAGGTTGTTTTTCCTAGGTGGTATTTCATATTTTCTTCTATTTTTTCATTTGTTTGATTCTATTTGACTGATTCTTGAAGTATTTCTGAGTAGTTCACTTCCATTTATTCAATTCTAATTTTTAGTGTTTTCTTCATTTTCTTCAGTTACCTTTTTAAATTCCTTTTGGATTTGGCCAATTGAATTGTTTTGTTCATTGTATTTTTTTTTCAATTTCACAAATTCTATTTTTCAATGAGTTGATATCTTTTTAATATCTATTTTGTAAGGAATTATGTGCTTTTTCTATTTCATCAGATCTATTTTGTAGGTAATTATGTGTTTTTCTCACTTCATCAAATCTATTTTTAAGGAATTTTCTTCAGATAGTTTCTATTGATCTTTTTTCATACCTTCTTGCAAAAATCTTATTTCCTTACCCCATTTTTCTTTTAACTCTCAAGATCCTTTTTGAAATCTTTCAAGAAAGTCTTGCAAAATGTGGACCAACTCACATCTTCTTTTAGAACTTCATCTACAGTTTATTGCCCTTTAGGAACCTCAGGGTTTGAGATCTGTTTTTTTTCTCTTCCTAAAAGTTATCTATATTCAGAGTTATTTTTGCTTTTTTTTTTTTTTCCTCTTTGTTTTAAAGAACAATGCCTTAGTATTTTGTGGGCCCTGTGTTTCTGACTCTCAGTGGTGGGTAATCCTGGCCAGGTGCTGAGTTCTTTTGGCACTCAGTGGCTTACAATTTGTCTTTTGTATTTGCTTCTGTTGGTTTTACAGCAAATCTCCTAAGTACCTACTTGAAACCTGGACAGTGTAGCCCTAAAGGCCTCATAGAAGATTTCCTGGTTAAAATTGCAATGTTCTGACTCCCTTCCCTAGTTCCTTGTCCCAAGTTTTTTGTGCTGTAGTCTAGACTCAGCAGACTTGTCCTCCTGCTCATTTGAAACAAATCTGTTCTGAAGTTTGTGTAGGGTATCTTCTTCTGGAAATGTGTTGTACTCCAGATATTGGTGGGTTCTGTCACTTCAAAACCAATTTAAAAACTGAATTTATTGCTGGTTTGAGAAAAGGTCAGAGGAGGTCACAGAAAGTCATGTCTGCTCTCTGCCATTTTGTGTCCACCCCTGGAATATAATTGTTTTATAAAAATGATAAATATGCTGATTTAGAAATTTTTACATGAACTATTGATGTGTGAAACAATCAAAACTAAGAAAATATTGTACACAACAACAGCAAGATTGTGTGATGACCAACTATGACATACATGGTTCTTCTCAAGTACTCAGTGATCCAATACAATATCAATAAACTTTGGGGTAAAATGCCAAACTCATCTAAACAGAATATTATGGAGACTGAATGTAAATCGATACATACTATGTTCACTTTTTCCCCTTTTTTATGTTTTTTTTGTTTTGTTTTGTGGTTTTTCCCTTTTTTGTGATATATCTCTCCCAACATGATTCATAATGAAACACGTTTTTAAAATGAATGTATATTTATAATAAAAAAATCCACAAGCATTAAAAAAAAGTATGTATATACCATGAAATACTTTAGAATCCAATTGTCAACACAAAGCCAGGAATTATATGAAAATAATTACAAAACACTTTTCATGTAAATAAAATCAGATCTCAACAATTAAAAGAATATAAAAGTGTTGACAGATAGGTTGAGCTAATATAATAAAAATGACAATTGCACCTAAATTAATATATTTATTCAGTGTTATACTAATCAAACTGCCAAGAAATTACTTTATACTGCTAGAAAAATAACACATTTCATCTGGAAGAAGAAAAAGTGAAGAATATTAATTAATTAAAAAATGAAAAGGAAGATGGCTTAGTGTGGTGAGCTTCTTCTTCTCAAAACGCAGCCAGGTGATCAAAGTTCAGATCTTTTATTATCTCCAATATAGCCCGGTTAGCTTAGTGGCCTATCTCTCTGCTTGGTTCCAAGAGCTCTCTCCAAATGTCTTTAAATCCAAAGGTCTGGTCCTTCAGCCTCTGCCTCTGCTTTCTTCAGCCTCCAGCCAGCTCCAGTCTTCATGTCATTCCGGTAAAATCTCGACTTGTAGCGTCTTCCTCTCTGAAGAACTCTCCGACTGGCCCATTGGCCTATTTATGCTCCTTCCAGAGAGAGGGATTATGGGTAGTTCTACTTAGTACCTTGTTTCAGGTTCTGCCCAAAACATCTTCTTGTAAGATTAGATCAACTCTAATTAGTTAGCAGTTAGTAAGGATTCCAACAGCTTAGCTCTATCAGACCCAAACGTATATTATAAAACTGCTGTCTTTGAAAATATTTGGTATTGGCTAAGCTTCACAAGACACAATAGCTAGTGGCTGCAGTAATCTAGGGCTTGATAAACCAAAAGATTCTTGCTTCTGGGATAAGAACTCTGTGTTTGACAAAAAATTACTGGGAATGATGGAAAATCATATGGCAGAAATTAGGCATTGACTAACATCTAACACAATATGCCAGGGTAAGTTCTAAATGGGTCCATTATATAGATATAAAGAGTGATATAAGCAAACTGGGAGAACAAGAGATGGTCTGCTTATCAGATATGTGGAAAAGAAAATTTCTTATTATGGCTAAAACAAAACTAGAGAACAATGTAAAATGCAAAATGGATAATTCTGATTACATTAAATTAAATATTTTTCAGAAACAAAACCAATGTAGTCAGATTAAAAGGAAAGCAAAAAACTGGGGAGAAATCAGTATTCCAGTTATTAATACTGATAAAGGCTTCATTTCTAAAATATATAGAGAATTCACTCAAATGTAGAAGAATGCAAGCCATTCTCCATTTCATCAATGGTAAAAGGATATGAATAACAATTTTACATGAAGAAAATAAAGTCATTGCTAACCATATAAAAATGCTCTAAATCACTATTTATTGGATAAATGCAAATTAAGACAATTCTGAAATATCACTTCATATCTCTTATATCAGCTAAGATGAAAGGAAAATATAATGATAAATGTTGGAAGGGGTATGGAAAAAACTAATTCATTGTTGGTAGAGTTGTGAAAAGAGCCAACCATTCTGAAGAGCAGTTTGGAACTATGTCCAAAGGACTATCAAACTGTGCATATCCTTTGATCTAGGAGTGTCTTTCCTGGGTCTGTATACCAAAGAGATCATTAAATAGAGATAATAACTCATATTTGCAAAAAAATATTTGTATCTGCTCTTTTTGTAGTGACAAGGAACTGGAAATTGAGTGTATGCAGGATCTGTTGGAAAATTGCTGAATAAGTTATGGGATATGAATATAATAGAATATTATTGTTCCATAAGAAATTATTAGCAGACTAATTTCAGAAAGGGCAAGCTTATGCTAAGTCAAGTGAATAGAACCAAAAGGACATTGTTCACAGCAACAATAAGATTATATGATGATCAAGTCTGATGAGACTTGGACTTGGATCTTTTCAATAGTGAATTGATTCAGGCCAATTCCAATAGAATTGTGATGCAACAGGAAAGAAGACTTTAGGAACTGATTGTGCATGACAACATAGTATTTTTACTTTTTGCTGTTGTTTGTTTGCTTGTTTTTTCTTTCTTTCTCACATTTTTACTTTTTGTTTTAATTATTCTTGCATAACACAATGAATATGGGAATGTGTTTAGAAGAATTGCATGTCTTTAACCAATATTGGATTGCTTGTTGTCTTATGGAAGGGGAAGGGATAGAGAGGAAGAAAAATTTGGAACTCAAAGTTTTGTAAAGTTGAATGTTGAAAACTATTTTTGCATGCATTTGGGAAAAATAAAATACTATTAAAATAAGTTAAACTAAATGCACAAAATCCTAAGACTATATAAATTATTTGGGGAGTGGGTTTGGAGGAGGAGAAAGATAAATCCCTGTACTGTTATGACAGTAACTTTTATTGATACCTAAAATTAATTAAAGCAGAAGTAGAGGGAAAAGCAGCTATAAATTCCTTTAGGAATGTCAGTGGAATTAATTGTAAATTGAGTTAACCAAGGTGGTAGAGAAAAGACGGGTATTCATCTTAGCTATTCTCAAAACCAGTATGAACATCTAATAGGACCCAAAAATTATTTCTGAAAATAACTACATAAAACTCCTAAATTTTGGAAAAGTGCCCTGTTGGAATCTTTACAAACTGCTAACTAATTAGAGTTGATCCAATCTTACAAGAAGATGTTTTGGGCCAGAACCTGAAACAAGGTACTAAGTAGAACTAATTAATACAAGGCTCGTGTTCACACCTTTACTCATTGGAGTTCACAAGTATGGGAGTTTCACAAAGTAAACTTTGTAACTTTATGAGTTCACACCTCCCTTGAAGCTCTTTGGGCCAGAGAGCATTATGGGAGAAAACCCACAATCCCTCTCTTGAAGGCACATAAATAGAGCTTCAATGCGTCAGTCAAAAAAGTTCTTCAGAGTGAAGAAGCTACAAGTCGAGATTTCAGCGGAATTACGCCAGAAGCCCTCTCTCCGAGGCAAGGCAGAATATTTTCCACTTGGCTGGCTGGTGGCAGAAGAAGAGTTTTCAGAGGAAGAAGCTACGAGTAGAGAGTTCAGTGGACAACCAGATTCATCTTCATCTCACACCACTGTGGTAGGTGGCTGGGCTCCTGCACGCCCCTCACTGAGACCAAGCTGGTCTGAAAGACTCACCAGAAAGCTAGCCGAGCCCCAAGTGAAGGAAACAAGAGATTCATTCCATCTCTGTGCTGGTTGGAGGCAGAAGAAAGCAGAGGCAGAGGGTGAAGGACCAGACCTTTGGATTTGGCGATAAGCGGCAAGAGCTCTTGGAACCAAGCAGAGAGATAGGCCTCTAAGCTAACCGGCTATATTGGAGATAATAAAAGATCTGAACTTTTATCACCTGGCTGTGTTTTGAGAAGAAGAAGCTCACCACATTTTGGCGCCAGAACAGGGACCGACAAAATCCTGATTCCAGGGAAGGCACCCAGAGAGAACTTTTATAATATTTTATAGAAGAACAAGAACCCAACATTTGAACTCCCAACAGTGCCCCTTCTACTCTGGGAGTCCATATTAGCATAGAGTTTAAAAATGAACAAATTGGATGGAAAATGAAGTCACTATAGAAAAATGCTTCAATACAAATTCTAGATCGACAGAACCCACAAAAAGATATGGTTAAACAATTTTACAGCCCCCAAAATCTTAGCAGGTTAGCAGGGAAAATCTATATAGATACAAATCCTGAAATGCTTCCTTTCTCTTTTACTGGCTATATGATCATGAAGGGGGAGAAGACAAAACTTATATGAGACTCAATATCCTAATATATAAAATGGATAACTTTAGTTCTTACCTAACAGATTTTTTTTGTGTGGTTTAAATGATATAATATATTCTAAAGTGCTTTGCAAATTTTTAAGTGTTATATTAATGTTTTATTATTTTTAAATTCTGATGCTTATGCTACTGATGGTAATTACCATTCATATTTACATATTAAAAAGGCTTATTTTAAGGCCAGTGTATATTTTAGAAAATCATAGAAATATAGAGTTGGATCTTTAGATGACAATTTAATCTCATTATACAGATATAAAAAATAAAGTTCAGAGATGTAAAGGTATCTAGTGAGTTCTGTGGGTTGTTTGTTGTAGCTGGAGTTAAAAAGGCCTTGGAGTCAAATCATTCCAAATATTTTTCGACTGTGGGATCCTGGGCAAGTCACTTAACCTTCTTGGACTCAGGTTGTTCATGTATAAAATGTGAATTAAAATGAACATTTTAAAGGCTTTGAGTATCTTATACACATATTATGTGCTTTACAAATTTTATAAAACATTTTGCTATTAAAAGCTAGCTATTATCTTTATTCCTAACAACAACAATGATGATGATGATAATTATGCACTATAACCATAATTAACATAATGAGTAGGACAACCATTATTTAGATCTAAATCCCTGATTCTAAATTTTGTATAATTTCTCAAACAGCAAGCTATCCTTATGATTAAGATTTTATTTAGGGATCTATGTGTGTATTGCTTTCTATCTAATTGTATACTTTTGTTTGTCTTAAATTGCTAAAGTTGGAGTTTAGAAGCATTTTATACTTATATTGGGTATTAATCTGTTTACCTTTTCAAATTCTCCAACTATCCACACCTATTAAATCCATATTTGGAGACAGTAAAACATAGCGGAAAGGATACTGGACTCACAGTTAAGAAACATATTTCTAATATCAGCTCTACTGATATTAGACTATTACTGTCTAAATTTGAATTTCCCATATATCTTTTCTAGAGTTCTTCTTAGAAAAATCCAGGAATTATATGAACAAAATTACAAAACACTTTTTACACAAATAGTATCAGATCTAAACAAGTGGAAAAATATCAATTGCTCACATACAAGCCAAGCTAATATAATAAAAATGGCAATTCTACCTAACTTAGTCTACTTTTTCAGTGTCATAGCAATCATTATTGTGTGGAGCTAAAAAATAATAACAATATTCATCTAGAAGAAAAAAAGGTAAAAAAAAAATCAAGCATGTGATGATTTTCTTCTTCTTTAAAATAATATAAAATAAGAATGGTTCTCTCTGGGTGAGAGCAGGTTTCTCAGGGAAGTTTTCTAGAGGTAGCCTTAGTATCAGTTCAGATCAATAATTACCCCAAATGCAGCCAGGTAATAAAAGTTCAGATATTTTATTGTCTCCAATATAGCTGGTTAGCTTAAAGGCCTATCTTTCTGCTCGGTTCCAAGAACTCTTGCAGCTTTGTCCTTTGCTTCTGCCTCTGCTTTCTTCAGCCTCCAATTCAGCTCCAAGTTGAATCTGTCTTGCCTCCAAGAGAGGGCTTCTGGCTCTCAATCTCCCAGAGTGCTCTGTGTCTGCACCAGAGGGCTCCTCTCCAATCTAATTCAGCTGAACTCTCTTGAATGGGCTTATATATGATTCTTCTGAGAGAATGGGATTATGGGTTTTCTCCCATAGTGCTCTCTGGCCCTAAGAGCTTCAAGGGAGGTGTGAATCCACAAAGTTACAAAGTTAACTTTGTGAATCTCCCATACTTGTGAACTCCAATGAGTACTAGTGTGAACACAAGCCTTGTATCAATTAGTTCTCCTTAGTACCTTGTTTCAGGTTTTGGCCCAAAACATCTCCTTGTAAGACCAGATCAGTGATACTGAACCATGCTAAATTAGATAATTATTGTCTCTATCAATTCTAATGACTTAACGGTTTGTAAAGATTCCAACAAAGGGAATCAATGAAAAAAAATTCAAAGAATGGTGGCCTAGCAATACCAAACCAAAAACTATACTGTAAAGTAGCAGTCATCAAAGTCAGCACAATAGGTTAGATACACATGAAACAATAGACAATGACTATAATAATATGGTATTTGATAAAGTCAAAGGACTCCAGTTTCTGAGATAAGAACACAGTATTTGACTGTTTGGGAAAACCAGAAAACAATATGTCAGAAACTTACCATAGACCTTCATCTTACACCCCATACCAAAATAAGGTAAAAAATGGGTGCATGATTTAGATGTAAAGGATAATAGCTTAAGCAAATTAAGAGAAAAAAGGGAGAGTTTACTTATGACACCTTTGAAGAAAGAAAAAATTTATAGTCAAAGAAGAACTATAGAATATTAAGAAATGCAAAATAAATAATTTTGATTTCATTTCATTAAAATTTTTTGTGCAAACAAAAACAGTACAGCCAAGATCAGAATGAAAGCAGATTTGGGAAATAATCTCTACAGCCAATGTTTCTCATAAAGAATATATATATAAATATATAAACATGATCCATATTTATAAGAATACAAATCATTCTCAATTGATAACTGGTCAAAGGATCTGAACAGACAATTTTGAGATAAAGAAATTAGTAATTTATTTAAAAGTGCTCTAAATCACTATTGATTAAAGAAATGTGAATTAGAACAAGTCTGAGGTACCACCTCATACTTATTAGAGTGGCTAAGGGACAAGAAAAAATAATGACAAATGTTAGAAGGGATGTGAGAAAAATGAGACATTAATGCCTTGTTTATGGAGTTGTGAAATGATCAACTGTTCTGGAGAGCAATTTGGAAATACTGTAAAACACTCTAAAACTGTGCATACTCTTTGGTCCATCTTAAAATTCTAGCTTTTTTTGATTTGGTTCACTTCTTTTTCATAATTTTCCAGTTTTTCTTAGTGGTTTTATTTGTATGTTTATTTTTCTTCAATACCTCCCATTTGATTTTTGGATTCTTTTTTGAGTTCTTCTAAAAATTCTTTCTGGGCAGGGAGTCATTAAACATGGCTTTTCTGTGGTAGAGGATTCCTTTTTTTTTTTTTTTTTTTGCACTTCAGGGTTCTCCTCTGAAGATGAACCCTCTTATTCTTTGTTCCAACAGTTAATTTCTATGGGTAAGTTCTTTCTTCTTCATGGATTCATTTTTTTTTTTTTAATGAGAAGTATTAGTGTAAGCAGTGGGGGATGGTACCTCTATCTTTATTTCAGTTCTCTTCTCTGACCTAGAATTGAAAATCAGTAACTTCACCTTTCTGTAAGTGCCAGCATCCATCAGCATCTCTGCCCCACTGCTTCTGCACTTACTGGGTGTGCTGGTTACTTCATGAGCAGAGTGCATCTTGCAGAACAATTGGGTTTGGCTTTCCTAAATAACCGGGGTTCTCTTCTGTCCTCACAGACTCAGATTCTGACTCTACATACAGTCTGTTGGGTGAAAGTTTCTGAGGGTCCTTCTGAGACTCCAGTCAAACCCAGTTAGCCCCAGGGCTCACCACTTTGTGTTTCTGAGGAGCTCTCCTGGAAGATGTTTGCACTAATCCTAGGCCTAGGGTCTTTCTTTAGATCTTCTTGCATAATACTAGGTGAATCCCTGTTCTGCCCCAATTCTCCAAGTTTTTTTTTTCCCCAGTCTGTTTGCCCTGAGGCACAAATTTGTTCCTCTAATCCACATTTTTCCAGAATCCTCCTCCTATTAATACATTGTTGATGGAATTGTGAATTAGTCTAACCATACTGGAGAATAATTTGGGATTATAAAATAGAGCAAAAGATTATAAAATTGGACCAACCCTTTGATCTAGTAATATCACTTCTAGAACTGTATTCCAAAAGAGATTTTTTTAAAGGGAAAATGATCTGTATGTTCAAAAATATTTATAGTAGCTTTTTATTTTATTTTAGTTGTGGCAAAGAATTAGACACTAAGGGAATGTCCATCATTTGAAGTATGACTAAAAAAATTTGATATAATGGCAAACTACTATGCTATTAGAAATGATGAGCAGTCTGATTTTTGAAAAAGTCATGAAAAAACTTATATGAATTGATACAAAGTGAGGTGCTCAGATCTAGAAGAACATTGTACACAGCAACAACCATACTTAGTATGATGATCAAATGTGAATGACTTAAGTATTCTCAAAAATATAATGATTCAAGACAGTTCCAAAGGATTTATGATGAAAAATGTTACCTATCTCTAGAGAAAGAGCTCAAGGAGCCTGAATACAGATTGAAGCATACTATTTTTCATGTGTGTTCATTTATGTGTGTGGTGTGTCTGTGTGTTCCCTCCTCTGGATCTGTATTTTTTTTTCACTAAATGTCTAATATGGTACTCTATTTTATAAGATCAAATGTGTATTCACAATATTTACCATCTCAGAGAAAGAAAGGAAAGATGAAAGAGAGTAGAAAATTTGGAACTTAAAAATGAATATTAAAAATTGTCTTTATATATAATTGGAAAAAATAAAACTATCCAAAAAATAAATGTTTTTTTTTTTAAATTCCCATGTATTGTATTTTTATAGCAATTTTGAATGGAATTTAGTTTTGCTTATCTCTTTGTTATTATGGGTTTTTTGGTAATATGTAGGAAAGTTGCTTTTTATATAGATTTATTTTGAAACTATAACTTTGCTGAACTTCTTACTTTTTAAAATTTTAGTTCATGAATTCAACCATAATAATATATTTACAATAAGCAATGATTTCATTTCCTTTTCATATGTCTGTTTCCTCTATATCTTTTCTTCTTTGATTATTATGACTAGTATTTTTTAAAGTATATTAATATTAATAGTAATAGCACACTTATTTTATCCCAGTCTTACTAGAATGGTCTCTATTTTTGTTATTATTTTGATCGCGTTTGATTCTTCACGACTCGGCTTGCTGTTTTCTTTATAAAGATACTGATGTAGTTTGCCATTTTCTTCTCCTGTTTATTTTATAGATGAAAACCTGGGGTAAGCAAGGTTATGTGATTTTTCCTAAGCTCACATAGCTAGTAAAAGTCTGAGCCCAGATTTAAACTTTGGAAAATGAGTCTCCATGACTCTAGTCCTGGCATTATATCTACATTACCATTTAGTTGCTCCAAGAAGGCCTCTAGCATTTTCCATTACACAAAATGCTGGCTCTTCCTTTTAGCTATATATTATTTACTAACATTTACCACATTAAGGAAAGATGTATTTTAAAATACACTTCTTTTGTTTTTAACATTCATAACAAAAATGTATTCCTATTTTGGACTTCTGGATTTTCCTAGGCCAGGGCTCCAGGTAGTCTTCTGTTTCCCTCTGGTGTTTCTCCTCTAATATCCTATTGAAGTCATTAATTTCTTCTGAGATTTCCTCTATTCTTGCACTGGGTAGAATTTTATTGTTTCCTTGAATAGGTGGCTGTGTGTTCCTACTTTAGGCATCAAGGCCCAATTTGTTTCATCAATTAAATTTTGCAGAGTTTTTTTTTTTTTTTTCCATTTAAAGAACCAGTTTGGATCATACTTGCACTAATTGTTCTTTGAATGTCATATAGAATTTACTTGTAAATCCATCTGTCCCTGTTTTTACCACACTAACACCACCACCTTCCTTTAGAAGTTAATTTATGGCTTAATCAATTTAATTTTCTGGAATAGGGTTATTAAATTTCCTTATTCTTTGTATTGTTAGTCTGAGTATTTTATATTTTTGCAAACATTCAGATATTTCATTCAACAGTTTTGTTGGTATGTAACTGAGCAGCACAATTTCTAAAATTTGTCTCTAATTCATCATTTTTTATCTATTCCCTTTTAAAAATATATTTTTGACAGCAGCAATGGTACTCATTCATCGTCTTTCTCTCTCCCTCTTTCCCTTTTTCTCTCCTCTTCTTTCATTTCTGTGTCTCTGTTTCTGTCTGTCTGATGCTTTCTCTCATAAGAGGGAAGTCTTATTTAATGAAAGCCAGCAATGAATCAACTAGGCAGTAGAATCAACATGTCCTGCAAAGCAGAGACAATTCATTCATCAAATCTATTGTATTTACACAGTGCATGAAAGGAAGAAAAAAGGAAAATCCTAAAAAAAAAAAAAGTGAAGGAAGGAAAAAAGAGAAATGAAAGAAAGAAGGGAACAGGTATTTGTTAAGAACTTACTATCTATTAGATTAAATACTTTACAAATATCATCCTGTGATCCTCATAAAAATTCTGGGACATAGGTATTATTTTCCCCAAAGTAATAGAAGGAATACTTACAGTAACCACTTAAAGTTTGATCACACTATCCCCAATAACCAAAGTTGAAAAAAAGAATTTTTCCTGAATCTGTGGAACATATTAACTCTGCTATTTTTAACTACTTCTCAGTAAAATATCACATAGTAGAGTTTATTTGATGTTAATCACTAATTAATTACTTTGAGGATATATTACAGGTTAAATGATATTTAGGAGATGTTTCTTAGACAATTAATATTCAGGACAATACTACTGGACAAAAGTAAACGCAGATAGAGGAACCACACAATTCTTCAGAAGTACTCCTCTTTTAGAGAATTTTTGAGCAGTGATATTTCTTTTTAGAATGCAACCTATTAATATTCATAAGGATTGTGAGAGTAGCTCAAAATTCTCCCTAAAGCTGAAATAAAAATGAGAGAGTTGGAGTCCAACTATGGAATCAGGTTAGCTTGAAATCTTAGTTAATCTTTAATAAATATTTGTAGGAGTGATGCTCTCATCCTTTATTTTTATACACCATGCATTTTAAGTCATGTGCTATTAATTATAAATAGGAATGTTTCTCCAGCATTCATTGGGTGCTTTTGAAACTATATATATATATATATATATATATATATATATATATATATATATATATATATATATATATAAAGAAGAAATATTAAAAATGATGATTGAATATTTGTAATGGTTTGTTTTTATATTCCAATGAATTTCAAAGCTATCATTTCTGGCTTGTATACTGTTAAAATCTTTTAGATATTTTTTATTCCCCCCAAAAACTTGGGGTTCAGAGAATTCCAGATAAAAATTTTGCTTACAAAACATCTTGCCATCAAAAGATTCTTTTCCGATGTTTGCTGAAGTCAAGTGAAAAGTGTTGTTGTTATAATAATGATTCTTCATTAACTTATAGCACACACACATATATGTGTGTGTGCTTGTGTGTGTGTGTTGATTTTGACTGCAGTTTCACATGGAAAAAATCTTCTTGAGTAATATTCATAGGAAAAAAAGATGTCAATATTACTAAGAAGTGACTGAAAAACACTGCAGTTATATATGTCTCAACCAAGCAGTCAAAGTACTTGATATATTTATTATAAACTTATCAAATCTGGAAGTGAAAGAGCTATTAAAATATTAAAATATTTGAATTTAATATTTTCACAATATAGATGAGTAAATTGAGGCTCATTCAAAGAGGAGAAATAACTTGGGAAGACCATATTATTATGCAGTGACAGAGAAATTACCAAAACATAGACAGTATATTTTAGAGATAGGATTTGAATTTAGGTCTATCTTCTTGGCCAGATTACCTCTTAAATAACAAATAGTTCAATTTTATTTTATGATTTTTGTTTAAAAAAAAGAAAACTGAAACATATCAACCTTTGAGGAAATGTCTGTCAAGCATATTATGGAAATAATTCTCAAAGAGAGTGATTAAAATTACATATATATATACACATACATACACAGACACATATGTATATGTACACATACATATGTGTAAGTATGTATAGGGATACTTAAAGCAATGATGACTTTCCAATGAAATTGTCAGAAAGCAAAGAAACACTCTAATTTTTCCAGTTACATTTTTCTGTGATGCAACAGGGAAACCTTAAATTGACACCTAAGTTTGAATACCAATTCTCTCTCCTTTCACACTATACAATTTCTGTTGAAGACATTACTGTGCTTTTAGGTTCACTGTTGTATAAAACATATTGTCTTTGACTCTTTTTTCCTCATCATCCATGTGCAATTAATTGACCAATCATATTCTTTTCTATCTCCATACCATTTATCAATCCCTCAGATAACTCTTATTATGGTTCAGGCTCTCATTACTTCCTAACTAGATGATAGCAATGAAGTCTTGACTGCTAACTTTCCTTTAATTCTTTCCTCTATGATGTCAGCAATGTGATTTATTAAAAGCAAGAGTATCATCAATTCTCTCCACAACTCAAAAATCTTAGTGGCTTCCTATTTCCTATAGAATTAAATACACGTTTATTTCCCATCTTCTCTCTGGGGTCCTAAACAGGGATCTAGAATCTACTGCCAGAAACATCTGTATCATCATCAGTCTAAAATCAGAACCCTTCAATAATCCCAGAAAAGAGATTATGCCTTTTTAAAGAAAAACTGTGTTAGCACTTCTTGAATTAAAGGACTTCCAGGAACCAGAGTCTTGAGTACATGTGATGTTTAATCTTTAGCTTGTTTTCCTTTAGATTATACATACATCTTTGGGAATGTATTTCATAGAGTTTTGGAAATATTCTATTCTTTGTCCCACCCCTTCTACTAGGTCACTTTAGTAAATACCCTGTTGTAAAATCTATTTAAGCTTGGATAACCAAATTAACTCCCAATAAAATAAATGTGTAGAGAAACACATTGTTTGAAGCTCAAGCTAATGGAATCAACAATCACTTCTAATTCCTCAGGGCTATCCTGCAGGTGGATATAGCTAGCCAAGCTATGGGCACCTGACTCAGCAGTGAATTGGAAACAAATCACTCTTCCCTCGGGGATAACCTCTAAAACTGTGAGGGAGAAACAGAAGACTAAACTTTGGGGACCTGACTTTAAATAGGAGATCAATAGGAGAATTTATATGGGCTACATACAAATTTCTTTCTTTAGCTTTTAAGGTTGTTTATCAACTTTCCTGAACATATTTTTTCAGCACGCATGTGTTTTTATTATTCAGGTGTCTCTTTGTGACTCCATTTATGGTTTTCTTGGCTAAGATTCTGGAGTGTAGCTCATTTTACATATGAGAAAACTGGGGCAAACAAGTTTATTTGACTTGTCCAGGGTCATACATCTGAGATCAGATTTGAACTCATATCTTCCTGATTCTGGGCCCGACACCGTATCTACTATTCCACTTAGCTGTTCCCTACTGTCACCCCTGCTCTATATATAGTATTGTCCTCTTTAATTTATTAACCAGGCAATACACTGTATCCTCACTTTTGCCTCATGGAATTCTTTTCCTTCAAATTTCTCGGATCCCTCCAAATGCTAGTCTTCTCTCTCAAACTACTTGATTTTATGGATCCTCTCTCCCCAGCCCACTTTGTTTATATATATTCACACACACACACACACACACACACACACACACACACACACACACACATACACACAAATATATATATATATATATACATATATATATATATATATATATTCTTGTCTCTCACATTAGAATGGCTTTTTTTGTGTGTGTGAGTAGCAATTGCTTCCTTCACTATATTTGCAGCTTTATCATAAAAGAATGGAACAGAGTACTTGTTGATTGATTAGAATTCCTATTTTGTTACTTGGGCAAATCTATTAGACTTCCAGAACCTTAGTTTTTAAAATAGAATGTTAATATTTGCCTTACTTATGTCATAGTGTTGTAGTGAGGAAAGAATTTGTAAAACCCTTAAAGTATTACATTAATGTGAAATATTAGTATTCCTCTTTACAAAGGATTGACTTAATATTCAGATCTTACCTAGCTTTAATACATTATTATTGTATTTATACAATACATATAAGTTTATTTAGTTATTAGTTGTTAGAAAGGGATATGGGAAAACTGGGACACGAGTGCATTATTGGTGGAATTGTAAAATGATCCAACCATTCTAGAAAGCAATTTGGAACTATGACCAAATAAGCTATAAAATAGACATATACTTTGATTTAGCTGTGCCACTATGGGGTCTGTGTCCCAAGAAAATCATAAAGGAGGAAAATGGAACCCCATTTTCCATAAGTTTATTTAGTTATACTTTTCTCTCCTAATAAGATTCATTAAGAAATATGTCTTAGAAATGAATGTCCATATATAACCAAAAAAATAAAAGCAATAATATTATTTCAAAATGCCTAGATGGATTATTAAAATATGTTCAATTTCCTATTTAAAATCATTTTTGCTTTCCTTAAGGTAATATCCTCTTATTATCTTGCAGTCAGTTTCTTCAACAGAATCTTACTGCTACAGTGTTCAATGTATTCCTGGTTCTGTTTGTTTTGCTCAATATCAATTTGTATAAATCTTTTCACGCCTTTCTAAAATCAGATTGTTCATTTTTTTTTAGAAAAACAATACTCCACTAGTCCCATATACCATATCTTAATCAGTTATTATCCAACTGATGAGTATCTATTTATTTTCTAATTCTTGAAAAAAACACAAAAAGAGCTACTACAAATATTTTTTCACATATGGTTCCATTTTCCTCTTTTATGATTTTCTTGGGACACAGACCCCATAGTGGCACAGGTAAATCAAAGTATATGTCTATTTTATAGCTTATTTGGTCATAGTTCCAAATTGCTTTCTAGAATGGTTGGATCATTTTACAATTCCACCAATAATGCACTCGTGTCCCAGTTTTCCCATATCCCTTTCTAACATTTGTTCTTATCTTTCTTGTCATCTTAACCAATCTGAGAGGTTTGAGGTGGTACCTCAGAGTTGTTTTAATTTGCATTTCTCTAATCAATAGTGATTTAGAGTATTTTTTCATATGCCTACAGATGGCTTTAATTTCATTATTTGAAAATTGTCTGTTAATTTCCTTTGACCATTTTTCAATTGGAGAATGGCTTGTATTTTTATAAATTTGACAGAATTCTTTATATATTTTAGAAATGAGGCTTTTATCAGAAACAAAAATTTTAAAATTTTTTCCCACTCTTTTGCTACCATTTAATCTTGCTTGTGTTGGTTTTGTTTGTGCAAAATCCTTTTAATTTAATGTCATCAAATTTGCTAATTTTGCATGTCATATGTTCTTTAGTTCTTCTTTGGTCATAAATCCCTCCCAAAGATCTAATAGGTAAATTATCCCTTGCTCTTTTAATTTGCTTATGGTATCACCCTTTATACCCAAATCATGCACCCATTTTGCCCATATTTTTGTATGAGTGTGAGATGAAGCTCTATGCCAAGTTTCTGACACATTATTTTCCAGTTTTCTGAGCAATTTTTTGTTCAGTAGTGAGTTTTTAACTCAGAAGATGGGATTTTGAGGATTAATCAAATACTAGATTACTTATGTCATGTGCAAACCTATTTCACTAATATACAACTCAATTTCTTAGCTAGTACTGATTGGTTTTGATGACTGTTGCTTTATAATAGATTTAGATCTAGTACTGCTAGACCACCATTCTTTGTCATTTTTTTCATTAATCCATTTGATATTCTTATGCTTTTGTTCTTTCAGATGAATTTTGTTACTATTTTTTTTTCTATCTCTATAAAGTAATTTCTTGGCAGTTTCATTGTTATGGCATTGAACAAATAGAATAATTTAGGTTGAATTGAAAATTTTTATTATATTAGCTTGACCTACCATGACCAATTGATATTTTTTTCAGTTGTTGAGATCTGACTTTATTTGTGTGAGTTTTTTATAATTGTGTTCCAACTGTTCCTGGGTTTATCTTGGCAGGTAGACAACAAATATTTTATTCTATTTATAGTTATTTTAGGTGGAATTTTTCTTTCTATCTTTTACTAGTGGGTTTTGTTAGTGATATATAAAAATGGTAATGATTTATGTGGGTTTATTTAGTATCCTGCAACTTTGGTAAAGCTGTAAATTTTTTCAAGTAGGTTTTTGAATGATTCTCCAGAATTCTTTCTATCATCATACAATCTGAAAAGTATTTAACTACTGATTTCTAATTTGTTCTTTTTCCAGCATTCTTAGTTGCATGATCAATTCTTTAACCTTTTCTTTCTCTATTACATTAATGTAAACATTTAGAGATATAAAATTTCCCCTGAGAACTGTTTTGACTTGCATCCCATAAGTTTTCATATGTTATCTCATCATTGTTATTCTATTGGATGAAATTATTGTTTCTATGATTTGTTGTTTGATTCACTCATTCTTTCAAATTAGATTATCTAATTTCCAATTACTTTATTGGTATATTTTTCTTTGACCCTTTATTGTATATGTTTTGATTGAATCATGGTCTGAAAAGGGAGCATTCACTGTATCTGCTTTGTGTATTTGTTTGTGAAGTTTTTGTGTAGGTGCCATATTCTGCTGAGAAAAATGTATTTCTTTTGGTCCCTATTCAATTGTCTGCAGAAGTCTATTATATCTAAGTTTTCTAGGATTCTATTAACATCCATAGTTTCTTTTTTGTTTATTTTGTGATTAGAATTATCTAATTCTAAGAGAGTGAGGGTGAGGTTCCCCACTTGTATAGTTTTGCTGTCTATTTCTTCCTATAACTGCATTAACTTTTTCTTTCAGAATTGGATGACAAAATACTGTGAAGAAGGTAAGGGGAGAAAGGAAAGAGAAAAATATAACTTGGGGTAAGTAAGATGGCAGTAAATACAGAATTAGTTATTTCAATGATGAATGTGAATAGAATGAACTCTTCCATAAAATAGAAGCAGATATCAGACTGGATTAAAAGCCAGGATCCTACAATATATTGTTTATAAGAAACATATCTAAAGAGTGATACAGAGTAAATGTAAAAGGCTGGAGCAGAAGATATGCTTCAGGTGAAATAAAAAAAAGCAACAGTAATATAATGGGCCAGAACTCTGGAGAAGTACTTGAAACAAGGATTCTTATAACAAGGTGTTAACTCAGTGGATTGATAATACAATCAATATCTAGTTTAGCATGATGATTAATAATTTTCTAGTTCAGTATGACTGATTTAATCTTACAACAAATAATGATTCCCTAGTGATATAATGATTGGCTTATACTCAGTATGATGAATGGATTTAATTGTAATAGAGGTCAGTGTCAGATCTAGAGGACTTAAAGTCACTTGAAGACAGAGATTGTGGTGGCTGGCCTGTCCTCCTTCATTTCTCCACTGAGACCAAGGCCCATCTGAAGGGCCTCCAGAAAGCTAGCCTGGACCTCCAGGCAAGGAGACAATAAAAAATTTGGACTTTATCCTGGCTATTTTCATGGTGATTACTCTGCTGAAACGAAGGTTGGTCCCAAGACCCCCAGAAAGCTAACTGGGACCTTCCATTTTCTCCTGCTTTCTTTTGCTTTAGAACATAAGTGGTCACACCCTCCTTGACTTCTCAGGGAGGTATGAACTCCCAAAAGGAGGTGATCTGCCCTTCCTGACTTCTGAGAAAAGGTGGGTGAAAACGCCAAAAAATGAGGTGACCATGTTCTCCCTGATGTCTCCAGAAGGGAGATGTAATATTCAATTAGGTGTCCTTCTAATAGTTTCCACCCATCTGGCTCTAATTCTTCTTCCTTAGAGAACCAAGGAGATGCGTATTTTAATATTTCGAAGAGTTCAATGATCTGCTTCCAACTTACAAGAAAACCTTATTTTATTCTTTCTATGCTTTCTATGCCTTCTACATACTTTCCTTGGTGCTGAGAAGGCTCTTTTTTAAGCATTTATCCCAGTTCAGCTGAAACACTAGTTTAGCCCTTAATAAATTTTCCTTGTCTAATTTTGTACTCACTCTAATTTGTGGGTGCCTAAATTCTGTTTGGGTGCCAAAATATAATGTTCTGGTTAGCTTTCTACAGATCTTTCAAATGGACTGTTCTCAGAGGAGAAATGAAGGAGGACAGGCCAGCCATGACCAGGGTCTCTGTCATTAAGTGGTTTGAATCCTCCTCTAGGTCTGACTTCTTAAATATTCTATTACAATTAAATCCATTCATCATACTGAGTATAAGCCAATCATTATATCACTAGGGAATCAGTATTTGATGTAAGATTAAATCAATCATACTGAACTAGAGAACAATCATCATGCTAAACTAGAAGAATCCTTGTTTTAAGTATACTTCTCCAGAGTTCTGGCCCATTAACAGAGTGGCAAGCAAAAGCAAAATAGATCTAATTAAAAGAGAGAAGAAAGGAAACTTGCTAATATCTTGCAAAAGTGTACCATAGACAGTGAAGTAATATCAATATTAAGCATATATGCACCAAATGGTATCACATCCAAATTCCTAGAGGAAAATTTAAGAGAGTTGCAAGAAGAAATAGACAGCAAAATGATAGTGTGATATTGCAACCTTGCTGTCTTAGAACTAGATAAGTCAAACCACAAAATAAAAAAGAAAGAAGTTAAAAAGGTAAATAGCATTTTAGAAAAAGTTAGATATTATAAATCTTTGGAGAAATTTGAATGTAAACAGAAATGAGTATACTTTTTTTTTCTTGGTGGTACATGGAATCTATACAAAAATTGACTATGTGTTAGGGCATAAAACCTCAAAATCAGATGCAGAAAGACAGAAATAGTAAATGCATTTTTTTCAGATCATGATGCCATAAAAATCACATGTAATAAAAGGTCAGAGGAAAATAGACCAAAAATTAATTGGAAACTAAATAATCTATTCCTAAAGAATGAATGAATGAAACTGAATTGTTTGCTATACCACTCGGTGTATATACATTTATTATATACAAGTGGTATAGCATCCAATTCTGTATAATCCAATACATTTATTATTGTGAATACTTCACTATCTATCATATAAGACATGTATCTTTCAATTGGATCTATTTTTACTTTTGTTTTATCTGAGATCAGAATTGCTAACGCTGCTTTTTTTTTTTTGGCTTTAGCTGAAGCATAATAAATTCTGGCCTTTTACACTTAGTTTGTATACATGTCTCTGTTTCAAATATGTTTCTTGTAAACAACACATTGTAGGATTCTGCTTTTTATCCACCCTGGTATTCCCTTCCATTTTATGGGAGACCTTATCCAATTCACATTCACAGTTATGATTAAATCTCTATACTTCATTTCATCATATTTTCTTTACCATGTTTTTGTTCTTTCTTTCCAGTCTTTTTTTCTAGCCATAGTTGCCCTTCCTTCTATCACAAATCTTTCCTTCTCTTACCCCTTTCTCCTATTGTTTCTACCCTCTCTTCTAGACAGTACCCCTTTTTTCCCTTTTTTCCTCCTACCTCCTTATAAGGTAGTATAAATTTCTATGCCCAATTGAGAGAATGTGTTATTTCCTCTTTGAATAAAAAATGGATGAGATTAAGCTTCAGCTAATGCTCATACCCCTCTCTTCTTTCCTTCTACAATATTGTCTTTGTGCCTCTTTATTGCTCTAATTTTTCCTATTTTACCTCCTCTATTTTCTCAGTGCAATCCTTTTTCGCCCCTTAATGTCTTTTTCTTTGATATTGTCATATCAGAGTTCATTCATGTTCACATCCTTCATCTACATATGCCCCTTCTAACTGTCCCAACACCAAATACATTTCTCAAGAGTTACAGATGTAATTTTTCCATTTTAAGATGTAAACAGCTAAACCCTTAAATAGTGTGTGTGTGTGTGTGTGTGTGTGTGTGTGTATTCCCATTTACCTTTTGATGCTTCTGTTGAGTCCTATGCTTGAAGATCACATTTTCTGTTTAGTTCTGTTTCTTTTTTTTTTTTTTAATAGAAATGATTGAATATGTCTTATTTCATTGAACATACCTTTTCCCCTAAAAGATGATGCTCAATTGAGCTGGGAACTTAATTCATAATTGTATTGCCTTTGCTTTTCTGGAATATGATATTCTAGACCCTTTTATTCCTTATTGTAAGGGCTTCCACAACCTGGAAATTCTGACTATTGCTCCTCAATACTTGAAATGTTTTTGTCTGATAATTTGCAGTATTTTTTCCTTGAAATTGTAATTCTGGACTTTTGCAACAATATTCCTTGGGGTTTTCTTTGTGGGTTCTTTTTCAGGAGATGATCAATGGAGTCTTTCAATGATAATGAGTAATCAACTTCTGCCTCTTTCTTGTCAATACTTAAGTAAGAACATTTTGATCTATGTTCTTTTAGCTAATTTCTTGATTTCAATTTCTTTTTTGAACACAGAGTCGTCTAGTTCAGGATAGTATTTTTAAGCTGTTTTTTTCCAACTGATTTTCAGTTCCAACAATTCTTATATTAACCTAAACCAAATACTTGATTTTCTTCTGAAATATGGCAAAAATTACTAAATACACCATTGTCTACTTCATTAGGCAGACTTATTATTCCTTTCCCAATATATTTTGTTATTTATATTTGTTTCACAAATGACATTTTTTCTCCTTTTTTTGGCATCAGTTTTTTTTTTTTTTATGGTCAATATATTATTATTATTATTTTTTTTAAATAACTTTTTATTGATAGAACCCATGCCAGGGTAATTTTTTACAGCATTATCCCTTGCACTCACTTCTCTTTTGATTTTTCCTCTCCCTCCCTCCACCCCCTCTCCCAGATGGCAAGCAGTCTTTTACATGTTGAATAAGTTACAGTATATCCTGGATACAATATACGTGTGCAGAATCGAACAGTTCTCTTGTTGCACAGGGAGAATTGAATTCAGAATGTATAAATAACCCGGGAAGAAAAACAAAAATGCAAGCAGTTTATATTCATCTTCCAGTATTCTTTCTTTGGGTGTAGCTGCTTCTGTCCATCTTTGATCAATTGAAATTGAATTAACTCTCTTTATCGAAGAGATCCACTTCCATCAGAATACATCCTCAAACAGTATCATTGTTGAGGTATATAATGATCTCCTGGTTCTGCTCATTTTACTTAGTTTTTGGCATCAGTTTTAAGACTTTTTGATCCATGTATAATTTGACAAATATCATTTTCTTTTACTTTATCTTGAACTTTTCCATGTTATTATTGTATATGTGTTCATTTTATTTGGTTCAGACAGTGTTTCTATTACCTGTATGTAATGAACACGTATACACATATATGTATATCTATGTATGTGTGTGTGTATCCAATATACACAATATTAATTTATTTATTCTCTCTCCCCCCATAACATGGATACTATTTAGTTATTTGCTCTAAAGTATTGTCTTTTAATCAGATTTTTTTCTTCTTCATCCATAATTTTTTCCATTTAATTAAAAAAAATGCCAACTGCCTGTACCTTTTTGAATCTATTATAACACCGGAGATTTCCCGCCCCCCGCCCTCTCCCCCCCCACCATCATGTAATCAGATGTACCTAAAATTGGGATTACAGGTTTATAATTGTTACCAGGTTAACAATCTGTTGCTTCCATTCCAGGCTCAGGAAAAACAGGTAATTATAGTATTATTTACAAGATAGTAATAAAATGTGGTCAAAATGTTGGGAAATGGAATTATTAGTATATTCCCAGGCCTTCTTTAGAGAAAATGATTGGAAGTCTCCTTTGAACACAAAAATAGATCTATAATTCTGGACCTTACTGCTGGAGTTTGGGGAAGGTCATATAACAAAAAAAAGAAATAGTATTTACAAAACAGCACTTATTTTTGCTTTTCCTGAATTAATTTCATTCTATTATTAAATATAGATTTGAATTTAATAGCATTCACTTCTAGCTGTTTGAAATTCTCCATTGTTCTTATATATATGTAAGTATAAATATGTATATTCATACACCAAATATATATATTTGTTTATATGTATATATTTTTCATACATTAATTCATACATGAAAATAGATTCTTATTGTATTTGTATATACACACATGTATTTCATAATATATTATACTAATATACATTACACATAGTCACAATTTGGCATAATAGTATATTATATGTCTATGTGTATTTATAATATGTTAGCACATACTATGTTTATATCAATAGCTATCTGTCTATTTATATTGCTCTCTTTTTAGTAAATGCCACTCTCATATTCATGGCTCACAAATATATAAACAAATTTTTTTATGGTTCATGTATTAAATTTTTGCTAATTTGAAACTGACAGTGACCTATTTTAACTAAATACTTGATTTTGATTGGAGGTTTTGATTCTAATTTAAAATATCTCACATGGTCAGTCATCTGAATATACTGATGAATTGCTTTACTTCTGGGTCTTAAAGAATAATATTACATAATAATATAATATAATAATAACATTTAGATAATCTTTACATTTTGATCAATCAACAACTGACACTGAGAAGGCACTTTTTGCTCTTTCATTGCTCTCTCCTAGTAGTACATTTGGCAAATTGATAGGGTTTCTCTCTTTTCTCTTCTCTCTTCTCTTTCTCTCTTTCTCTCTCTCTCTCTCTCTCTCTCTCTCTCTCTCTGTCTCTGTCTGTCTCTCTCTCTCTCTCTCGATGTAGCATGTAATACACATCTCTGAATTTAATAAAACTGGAAATGACTTGAGGCTCTTGAACTGAAAAGTAAAAAGTGCATTCCATACACATAGAAAAATGTATGTGATCTAGTCACATGACTAATTATTTCCTAATTAATTTATTTCCCTTAATATATACAGTTATATATTGCTGTCAGAATACTGCATGTTTCTGAAGAAATGAATGATAAAAACATTTCTGTAAGTCAAATTATGGAACCACAAAAGTTGACAAGAAGTATACACCTTCCTCTTTTGTCTGGTGTTCCAAGCCCTTCCTAGAAGAGCAATGGGACCTTTACAGGGTGGTTATACTAAAATTGGTGAATTATAACACTACATCCTGCTTTACTTTCAATTTAGAGGAAAAGGATCTGCCAAGGTAAGTGCTAGAATTCTTTGTTGATTATTTTTTAAATTGAATAACCTTTGGATAAATTAACCGTCTATTAAATTACCTTATTTAATTCTAATGTGAGACCTAAACTATGAAAACAGGCTGGAATTTAGTATTTCCAACAATATAACTTCGTGGTCTGGTGCTCACATATCTTTATATTCTTCTTTTTCTAAATTATTTCTCTTCAATCAACTTTCTTCCAATCGAACTTGTCTTCTAGTTCCTCAGAAATAACAATCCATTTTTAATTTTTTTCCCTCTTACATTAGGTTGTCCCCATGACTAATATGTACTTCCTCTAGTCCTGTTTCTTTTCTTCCTTCTAGGATATGCTTTAGTAGACTTGCTTCATATGAGGACTTCCCTGGCTTTCCCAATGTTATTTTTCTGTCTTCCTCCTTAAGCTACTTTATTTTCATATAATTAATTAAATATAATATATTAAGTCTACTAGAGGGAGGGAGATATTATGACAGGAAAATAATGAATAGACCAATGGCAGAGTAACAAATTAAGAAGTCTCTCTCTTTCCCCTTTGCAATACAACATATTTACCCCAATGGTAGAAGATAACCATGTGGAAATAGTATGATTGAAGTCTGTACATATGTCTATGTATCTCTTTAAGTGTGTGTTTGTGTGTGTGTGTGTATTTGTTTTCCCTGTTATGATAAATACCTAAGAAAGAGCTAATTTGTGGAAGTCTACTTGTCCTGCAGATTTTTGTTCTCAATGAACCTCTTCATTTTCTTCATGCTATAGTTTCTATCCTCTATTGGAATAATGTTATTTTTATTGTGCCCTAAATTGGAACTTGTATAAAAGTTACTTGGTATGTTGGTTTGTTGTTTTTTTCATAACAAATTTGGTAGACCATACAGGGAGTATGAGTTAGAAAGGGAAAAGGATATAGAGGAGGGGAAAATATGACAATATTGTAAGATTCAGGGAAAGAAATACTTGGATTAAGTCTCAAATTAAGTGCTGACTTTGTTATTGGAAAGAAGAGGAGGAATTAGGAGGTTGAAAGAGTAAATTGATAATATTCTTTTATCAGATTAAATATTGTGGAAATGAGAGATATTGATGAAACATAGCTGTTTCTTACGACATAAGGCTAGGTAACTGGAGAAATATCATTGTCCCTGACATTGTTTTTTCCCCCTCCTCTCCCTCCACCCCATTCCCATCCCTGTCTCTGTCTCTGTCCCCTTCCCCTTTCCTCTTCTTCTCTTTTTCTCATGCTAAATAGCGGAATTAGAAAAAGAGGAAGAATCAATAGAAAAGATGTTTTGTTTGAAATAAAATAAGTTTTAGATGCCTACATAATAACCATTTGCAAATGTCCTAGGGTTTCTTCAGAGCTCAAGAGAAAGATTAGTCCTGTAAATCTCTCTCTCTCTCTCTCTCTCTCTCTCTCTCACATAAAGACATATATATGTAACTATATGCATTCAAATATGTGAATATGTGTATGTATATTTTGTAATATAAGTAAAATATTACACATAAGTGTAAAGTAATATAATATTTTTAGTATAATTAATTTACCCACACTGATATAGATATATAATAAGAAAATGATACTTATATTTAGTGGTGTCAAAATCTGAAATAAATCAAAGCCATAAGTTGAGGAATATAACATCTTTAATTGAGATAATAGGGCAGATGAATCATAATTGCAGAAATATATACACTATTCCCCTTATTGAGAATAAAACTATGAAAGATGAATCTATTGTAAATGTGGTTAATCAAGCAAAAGAAATATCCTTATTAGCCCTGTTTCCTCCTCCCTGTCTCTGACCTTGTTTTTCCCTCTAACAGTTTCTCTTTCTCTCCTTCCTTTCTTATCTTCTTCCTTCCCTCCTCTCTCTCCCTCCCTTCTGCCCTCACCTCCTTTTCTCATGCTAAATTCTTTGCCACTCTTTACCTTTGATAGAGGAGAGAAAGGAAGTAGTATAAGCTATTAAGTTCTGGTCTATTTGGGGAGGGAAAACCAATTCATTCTGGCTGTTTTGCCTTGCATGTTATGAAAAAAGAAAGGGAACAAGAACATTAGATGTTAAGACTCAGGTTAAGCTAAGTTTCTTTACAACATAAAATCTCTGGGTGATGGTGATGGGGCTCAGAGAGCAGCTCAAATCAACCTACTTGAGAGTAAAAATCTTATGATTAGAAAGGTAAAAACATTACTAAAATTCTGACATTAGGATCATTAAAGAAGTGATAATCCATATTATATTTATATTAATTATTTCAATCATTTATCAACAATTTTTTTTCTGTCAGTAGGATTGATATAGATGATGATACAACAGAGGATATTTGGAAGGAGATATCAATTAAGTAAGAAAAACAAGAGAACATTGTCATAAAAATTCAAGAAGAGAGAAACTTTTAAATGTAGATGTTAACAGCATTCTTCAAAGATCATTAATTAATGATGAAAATTGAGAAAAGACCATTGAATTTGGCAATTTAAAGACAATTTTCAGTTGAGTAATTATGTCTGAAACTAGATTTCAAGGAGGAGAAAAGGGATTAAAAGAAAAAATAAAAGCATTTAGTGTAGATAGTTTTTAATGGGAATTTGTTTATGAAATAAATAAAAGATAGTTTTATGGGTAAAGAAATTAAAGGAATATATATCTGCATCTATATATTTCAATATACATATACATATATAGGCATATACAATATATATCATGATATAGATACAGATATAAATTGGTAGATAGAAATATATGTATGTGTGTGTGTGCATGTGTGTATATATACAGTTATATTTTGTAGATAAGCTACTTGGATTTCTATTTATTCATTAATTTATTAATTTACTTCTTTAATTCATTTACTTATTTAATCCATTTATTTATTGTAAGCAACAAGGAAGAGAACCAGAGAAATTGAAGTTCTGGGAGAAAGAGGATTAGGTTGTGGTAAACTGCTTTAGGAAATGTGATCTGGTGAAAGAGTTGACCTTGTGAGAAGAAATGTGTTATCTTTTCATTGATATTAGTTTAAATGAACAATTAAATGGAAATAATTTCAATGACTTTTGAGATTTTGACTGAGGGAGACGATACAGGCATAGCACGTCATAGTAAATCACCTGAATTATTCTTGTCAAATCATATGACACTTGAAGAAGAAAGAAAATTGTTATGAGTTCAAATGTTGGAGTTCCTGTTCTTCTCAAGGCAAAGCCGGTTTAGAGGCTTGGAGCCCTTCGGATGTCTCCAAATCCAAAGGTTCTGTCCTTCAGCCTCTGCCTCTGCTTTCTTCTGCCTCCAACCAAGACAGAGATGGAAGGTCTCTCTTATCTCCTTCTGGGGAGCCCAGCCACCAACTTGCCGCGGAGAGAGGGCTTCTGGCATAGCTCCACTGAAATCCGTCAAAGTATTCTCTGCACCAGAGTCGTTCCTCTCGAGTCCAGCGTGATCAGCCAGCCAAGAGGAAAAAATGTATTCTGCCATAGATCCCTCATCGCTGGCCTTTTATCTGCCTCTTCTGAGAGAATGGGATTATGGGTTTTCTCCCATAGTGCTCTCTGGTCCAATGAGCTTTAAGGGAGGTGTGGACTCCCTGAAAGTAGAAAGTCTACTTTGTGAAGCTAGCATACTTGTGGACTCCAATGAGTAAAGGTGGGAACACAAGCCTTGTATTGATTAGTTCTGCTTAGTACCTTGTTTCAGGTTCTGGCCAAAACATCTTCTTGTAAGATTAGATCAACTCTAATTAGTTAGCAGTTAGTAAGGATTCCAACAGAAAATATTTTAATAACTTTTGTAAAAAAAATGGAGGCTGGATTAGGGAAAAAAAAAATATGGCTTTAATGAAGGCTCAATTGAGGCTATATAACATGAATTTGTATTGAGACTACTGAAAATTGCTTCTTAGCTTCCTCCAAAACAGACAGTCAGCATCTGAGTAGTAGGAGAGAAAGCATCTGATAATAAGAGTAATGCAGTGGTGGATTTTTGCAGGGCATTATTAAGTGTTAATAAGTTAAGAGAACAATGGATTTAGAGCAAAAAACAATGTAAGACAGAACAGGATGGAGATTAGATAGAAAAAAGCAAGAAAGAAAAAAAAAGAAAGGAAGGAAGGAAGGAAAGAAAGAAGGAAGGAAGGAAGAAAAAAGAGAGTGAAGAAAGGAAAGAAAGAAGGAAAGAAGGAAGAAAGGAAGAAGGGGAGAAAGAGGAAGGGAAGGAGGAAAAAGAAAAGGGAAGATAGAAAAAGGGAAGAAGAAGGGAGAGATATAGGAAGAAAGGAAAGGAGTAAGGAAAAAAGGGAGTAAGACAATGGAAGGAGAAAGAAATGAAAAAAAGAAAGGTAAAGAAAGAAAAAGGAAGAAACAGAGGGAAGGAGAAAAGGATTGAGGAAAAGAGAAAGGAAAATAAGGGAAAGAAGGAGAGAAGAAAAGAAGGTAGAATGGACAGGAAGATATGAAAGGAGAGAAGGAGAGAGAGTGGAAAAGCTAGGAGAAAGGAAAGTAAGGGAAGAAAGGAAGAAAGGAGAGAGAAAAGAATGTGTGGGATGGCAGCACAACCTCTAACTCAAAATGACTCCTCAGAGATTTCTCAAAGTAAAGATCAGAAGCTTTATTAGGATCTTGCAAGAAGAGGGCAGTCCTCTCATTGAGGTCTCAGAAAGAGGAGGACAATTTTACAAAGGCTTAGAGGTAATTTAAATAGTAATAAATGACAGGAACTCTTGACCCCCTCCCCTTATCTGGTTAATTTTCATTGCCTGCTCAAGTGAAAGTAGCAAAGGTTTGCTAAATTCTAGTCAAGCCAATATAGTTGATTTATTGCAGATATGTTTGCCTAAGTTTACTATGGTCAGCTTGTTACAATGTTTGCAAATGCTTGCTTTAGTTGATATGAGCACTCTATTGTAATGTTTATACAAAGAATTTCATTTTTCCCAAACCCATCAGACCTTCATAAACTAAAATTTAAATTATAGGCTCAATCTACCTTAGTTAATGATTTTATGAGAAACCACATAATGCCTCACAATAAGGAGATTTATTTAGAGGTAAGTAATTAATTAAGAGGGGTTAAAAGTTTCTAAAAGAACTTAAGGAGACTTGGTTTGCCTCAGGCTTTTTCAATCAACAAATAGTGATAGCTAGTTTGGAGGCTTCTCAAATATCTCCAGGCCATTAAATTATTAGTCAGTTTCTAAGCAACTAAATAAAGGTCAAGGGGTTACCTCAGGTATTTTCTGCTGGAAAAGTAAATCTTTTCTCTCCTTTCCAAAGCCTTAATGATTAAATAGATCCTTAGTGTTGAGTCTTGAATTACCCAAAGTTATTATTCTGAGAAATCCTTAGTTTCCCATTTCACTAAAAAAGAAAGGAAGATAAATTATAAGGAAGAAAGGTAGATATTACAAACACATACATATATGTGAAAGAATTTGAGAAGATAGGAATATAAAGCTAGATAAAATATGTTATACTCAAAGTATTCAAGGATGGAAGCTTTAGAAGTTCCTGAACAGCAAAGGCAAAAGATACACTTAAGAGTTGTGAGCTCTAGGGAAAGATGACAACCTGAAGGTTAGATAATAGCATTTTAAATTATTAATCTGAAAGAGGCATTTATTTAATTGAGAATTAAATTTTTGCCTTATTGTCTCTAACACATATCCTCTTGTCCTTAGCACCATAGAACATAAAGTCTTTGAGGGCAGGAACAATTTCCTTACTTTTTTTTTCCCCCCCAGTCTAGCATTTGGTAATATGTCTTGCACAAAGCAAGAATTTTAAAAATCTTTTCTGAACAATGAGCAGGATAATTTCATAGAGGCCTCTCTCCTAAGGAGGAGAGACTTACACAAACTGTCACTAAGTGAAGTGAGCAGAATCAGGAGATCAATGTACATGGCAACAGGAAGATTATACAATGATAAATTCTGATGGATGTGACTCTTTTCCATAATGAGATGATTCAGGCCAGTTCCCATGATCTTTTGAGGAAGAGAGTCATATGCATTCAAAGAGAGCACTGTGGGAACTGAATTTTTTCTTTTGTTTTCTTTCTCATTTTTCCCCCATTTTGATCTGATTTTTCTTGTGCAGCATGATAATTTCAGAAATATGTAGAAAAGAATTGCACATGTTCAACATATACTGGATTACTTGCTGTCTAGGGGAAAGGTGGATGTGATGACCACACTAGCACCCCAGACACCCCAGAATCAGCAGGAGTCAGGATAATCAAAAGTTCTTAGTCTTTATTCTTGGTCTTTAGATGCAGGATTGAAGCAAATGGAAGCAGAATCTCCATGACCACTTTCTTCCTCATCTACCTCAAAAAGTGACTCTGGCTTGTCTTACTCCACCCCTAGTCCCTCCTACAGTCCTCCGTATACACCAATCATTGAGCCAGCACAGGATAGTGAGAAGGACCATTTTCCAAGCATATGCCCATAGAGTATTATGCAATCAATAATTAGCCCTAAGTGCTTGAACCGACTTCAGTGCAAAGACCCCAGAGTTTCAGCCCTCTACAGGTAGGGAAAAAGGAAGGAAAAAAAAAATTGGAACACAAAGTTTTGTAAGAGTGAATGTTGAAAATTATCCATGCATATGTTTTGAAAGTAAAAAGCTTTAATAAAAAAGTGAAAAAATAAATGTTTTCTGAAATTAATTAAAATTTAATCCACCTTTTCTCAGATTTATTCCCAAGACACAATGGAATCCAGAGGCAGCTAGAGCAAGATTGGGAAGGGAAATATGACTGGACTTCTCCCTCCATTACCTGTTGTCTTCAGCATTGTTTGAACCACTTTCTTATGTAGATGTTGTCTATTTGTAAGAATTTACAGTAATTTTCTCCTTTGGTGTGTACTGTGTATATTTGGTAACTATTGGCTCTATACAATTTCAGCATGAAGTGGGAATCATTGTGGTACTTGACTATCTTTTATCCTTTGTGGCATATAATTTAGTGTCGATTAAGAACTGCCTCATATTGATTCTGGACATTTGGATATATTAAGAATGGACTGTATGACAAACTTTTAAATTGATTTTTAGGCATAATAATTTCCAAAAAATTCAAGTCTGACTTATTCTTGAATCTATAGTCAAATTTTGGAAGTGAGTGGGTGTATTTTAAATGTGGCATTTAAAACATTATGATATCACACTAGCAATTAAATGCCTAAATGTTATTTATTCACTTATGATACCAACATCTATTTTTAAAAATAATTATAACTTTTTATTGACAGAATCTATGCCAGGGTAATTTTTTACATTATCCCTTGCACTCACTTCT
Organism: Antechinus flavipes; assembly: GCF_016432865.1. Taxonomy (NCBI): domain Eukaryota; kingdom Metazoa; phylum Chordata; class Mammalia; order Dasyuromorphia; family Dasyuridae; genus Antechinus; species Antechinus flavipes. The sequence goes on along the minus strand of NC_067403.1, from coordinate 115,454,118 downwards.
GTTCCGATTTTTCCCCTCCCTCCCTCCACACCTCTTTCCCCGAGACGGCAAGCAGTCCCATACATATTAAATATATCACAGTATATCCTAGATACAATATATGTGAACAGTTCTCCTGTTGCACAGGAAGAATTGGATTCAGAAGGTAAAAATAACCCAGGAAGAAAAACCAAAATGCAAACAGTTTACATTTATTTCTCAGTGTTCTTTCTTTGGGTGTAGTTACTTCTGTCCATCACTGATCAATTGAAACTGAATTAGATCTTCTCTTTGTCAAAGAAATCCACTTCCATTGGAATACAATCTCATACAATATCATTGTTGAGGTATATAATGATCTACTTTGTTCTGCTCATTTCACTTAACATCAGTTCATGTAAGTCTTTCCAAGCCTCTCTGTATTCATCCTGCTGGTCATTTCTTACAGAACAATAATACTTCATAACATTCATATGCCACAATTTACACAACCGTTTTCTAATTGATGGACATCCATTCATTTTCCAGTTTCTAGCCACTACAAATAGCTCTGCCACAAACATTTTGGCACATATAGGTCCCTTTCCCTTCTTTAGTATCTCTTTGGGATATAAGGTCAATAGTAATACTGCTGGATCAAAGGGCATGCACAATTTGATAACTTTTTGAGCATAATTCCAGACTGTTCTCCAGAATGGTTGGATTCGTTCACAACTCCACCAACAATGCATCAGTGTCCCAGTTTTCCCGCATCCCCTCCAACATTCATCGTTATTTTTTCCTGTCATTTTAGCCAATCTGACAGGTGTGTAGTGGTATTTCAGAGTTGTCTTAATTTGCATTTCTCTGATCAAAAGTGATTTGGAACACTTTCATATGAGAGGGAATAGTTTCAATTTCATCATCTGAAAATTATCTGTTCATATCCTTTGACCATTTATTAATTGGAGAATGGCTCAACAATTATTTTTTTTAATGTTAAATGATAAGCTTTTGTGAAGCAACAGTGAAATCACAAATGTCCATGGCATGTCTAGAGTCAGTTTAAAACTAACATTTCATGAAAGGACTAAAGTGAAAGAAATTTTTAATAGAAAATCTTCAGAGGTAATATGAATTGCATACTACTGATAGGATAGAACAGATTGAAAATGGCTCTCATCAAATGTTTTGAGAAGTAGTTGAAAGAACTGCAAATGTGTTGAATAAAAAAGAGAAAATTGTAAGAGTACATAACAACTGGCTTCAATTTTTTTTCAAGAATTAGGGTCATCAATTTAGAATTGAAAGAAACCTTCACAGCCATCTAATAGAACTGCATGATTTTTATATAACAGTAAAATAGTAAATTACAAACAGTAAATTGAGGCACTGAAAAGTTATATGATAGACCACTGACATGTAAGAAGCAAATGACAGAGATATGAGAAACTATAATATGAAAAATAGATTCCTCTTCAATCATATTTGTCTCTAACACTTTAAGACTGATTGGGGTTTTATTGGCAAAAACCCTAAAGTGTTTTATATTTCCCTTGTCCAGATTATTTTACCTATGAGGAAGAGAAATGGTGTTAAGTGACTTATTCAGAATCACACATCTAATTAGTGCCTGAGCAGATTTGAACTCAGGAAAATAAATTTTTCTCACTCCAGGACTGGAACTCTATGTACTATATCACTTAAGTGAACATGTAGAAGTGATTAGACTTAGTCTATTTGACCCTAGAGGTAAGAACTTGCATCAATGGATAAAAGTTTTTAAAAAACAAATTTATTCTCAACTTAAAGGATTAAATTTTGAACTATTTAATAGCAGAATTTAGTATGTTAACAAAACTAAACTAACTAACAAAACTAAAACTAACTAACAAAATGAAACTAAACAGAAACAAATAAGATAAATTGTTCAAATCGAGTAGACTAACACTTATTAAAATGACTTAGAGACAAGCATTGATATAGCCAAGATGGTGGAAAAAAAACTGAAAGTTACTTAAACTCTCCTCAGTTTCCTTTTAAAAACAACATTAAATCAAGCTTCTAAATGGATATGACAGAGTAAAACAATTTTTCACCCTAAGATAATTTAGAAGAACTTTTGGAAAAGGATTTTCTAACTCAGGTAAAAGACAGGCAAGTCAGCAGAAACCAGCATAGATCATCAATCAAGGTAAATTGCAAGACCTAGAACCTTGGCACCAACTAATCTGACTTGAACAGGACCAATAAATGCACGCCACCTCAGTGTTGTGGGCAAGTTTCCAGCACGTAAGGCTTCAACGCAGAAAATCAGTGACCAGACCCTGGTCCTCCAGCACAAGAAGTTTGCGACAGTGCCCTAGGAGTAGAACTCTAAAGAACAATAATAATAAAAAAAAGAATCCAGAACAAAGAAAGCTACTATGGTGAAGGGGAATATTAAAATAAACCCAGAAGAGGATAGCAATTGGAATATACCTACATGTAAATCCTCAAAGGGGAATGTCAATGGATGTCATGCCAAAAATTCCTATTAGAAGAGTTCTTAAAGGATTTTTAAAAACCAAGTAAGAGAGTTACAAGAAGAAAATATAAAAGATATGAGAGCTTTTCAGGAGAATCATGATGGGAGTAGGGAGTGGGGGGAGACTGTCAACATCTTAGAAAATAAAGTACACAAATTGAATGAAGAAAAAAACTTGAAAAATTTAATTGGGCAAATGGAAAAAAAATTGAAGAAACCAATTCCCTTAAAAAAGAATTAGCCACTAATACAAACACAATAACTATATGAACACAATTATAAACACTTCTCACGCAAATAAAATCACATCTAAACAATTGGAAAAATATCAATTGCTCATGGGTAGGCTGACCAATTATAATAAAAACAATACTTCTGCCTAAATTGTTTTACTTGTTCACTGACATACTAATCAAACTGCCAAAAAGTTTTTTTTTTTTTTAGAACTAGAAAAAAAATGATAATAAAATTCATCTGGAGAAGCAAAAGGTCAAGAATTTCAAGAGGATTAACAAAAAAAAAAAATACACAGGATAATGGCTTAGCAGTACCAAATGTAAAACTATGTTATAAAGCAGCAGTCATCACAACCATTTGGTACTGGCTAAGAAATACAACAATCAACAATATAATGATCAAGGCCTATAATAATCTAGTATTTGATAAACTCCAAACTTCAACTTCTGGAATAAGACCTCCCAATTTGACAACAATTGCTGGGAAAACTGTAAAATTATATGTCAGAAAGTTATCATAGACCTATATCTCACATCCCATGTCAAAATAAGGTCAAAATTATTACATTATTTGGACATAAAGGAGGACACCATAAACAAATTAAGAGTTGGTTTTATGAAAAAATAAAACAACAAAATAGATAAACCTTTAGTTAACTTGATAAAAATAAGGAAAAAGGCAAATCAAATTGTTAGTCTCAAAAATGAAAAGGGAGAACTATTCCCCAATGAAGAGGAAATTAGAGCAATTATTAGGAGTTACTTTGCCCAACTTTATGCCAATAAATTTGGCAACCTAAGAGAAATGGATGAATCGCACAAAATTATAGATTGCCTAGATTAACAGAAGAGGAAATACATTACTTAAATAGTCCCATCTTAGAAAAAGAAAGAAAACAAGCTATTAATCAACTCCCTAAAAAAAATTCCCAGGACCAGATGGATTTACATATGAATTCTACCAAACATTTAAAGAACAATTAACTCCAATACTATATAAATCCTTTGAAAAAATAGGGAATGAAGGATTCCCAGCAAATTCCTTTTATGACACAGACATGGTACTGATACCTAAACCAAGTAGGACAAAAACAGAGGACAAACATAATAGATCAACATCCCTAATGAATATGGATGCAAAAATCTTAAATAAAATATTAACAAAGAGATTACAGAAAATCATCTCCAGGATAATACACCATGACCAAGTAGGATTTATACCAGGAATGCAGGGCTGGTTCAATAGTAGGAAAACTATTAGCATAATTGACTATATAAATGACCAAATTAAATGACTATAACAACAGTCCTATTCCTCTCTAAAACACTCCAAAGTATAGGAATAAATGGACTTTTCCTTAAGTATAGGAATAAATGGACTTTTCCTTAAAATAGTAGCATCTATTTAAAACCACCAACAAGCATCATATGCAATAGGGATGATCTGGAACCATTCCCAATAAGATCAGGTGTGAAACAAGGTTGCCCATGATCACCATTATTATTTAATATTGTATTATTAATGCTAACTTTGAAAATAAGATGAGAGAAAGAGACTAATGGAATTAAAGTAGGTAATGAGAAAACCAAATTATCAATCTTTGCAGATATGATGATATTCTTAGAGAAACCCAGAGTATCAACTAAAAAAAAAAAAAAAAAAAAAAAAAAAAACTTTAGAAATAATCCACAATTTCAGCAATATGTCAGGATACAAAATAAATCCACACAAATCATCATCATTTTTATATATCACTAACAAAATCCAACAGCAAGAGATATAAAGAGAAATTCCATTTAACATAACTGTCAATAGTATAAAATATTTGGGAACTTATGTACCAAGGGAAAGTCAGGAATTATATGAGCAAAACTACAAAACACTTTCCAGCCAAATAAAGTCAGATCTAAGCAATTGGAAATTAGCAAGTGCTCTTAGATAGGTTGAGTGAATATAATAATGATGACAATATGCCCTAAACTAATCTATTTATTTCATGCTATACCAATCAAACTCTCAAGAAACTATTTAATTTATCTAGAAAAAATAACAACAAAATTCATCTGGAAGAACAAAAGGTCAAGAATTTCAAAGGAATTAATGAAGAGAAAGGCAAGTGAAGGTGGCCTAGTTGTACCAGATCTAAAATTATACAGTCATCAAAACCATTTGGTACTGGTGAAGTTGATCAGTGGAATAGGTTAGGTTCACAGAACAAAATAATCAATGACTATAGCAATCTAGTATTTGACAAACCTAAAGGCCTCAGCTTTTGGGATAAGTATTCAAAAAACTGCTGGGAAAAGTAGAAAGTTTTATGGCAGAAAGTAGGAATAGACACACACTTAATACCATATACCAAGATAAAGTAAAAATGAGTTTATGATCTAGATATAAAAAATGATATTATAAACAAATTAGGAGAACATAGAATAGTTTACCCCTCAGATTTGTGGAAGAGGAAGGAATTTTTGACCAACGAAGAAATAGATATCATTACTGATCACAAAATAGATAATTTTGGTTATATTAAGTTAAAAAAATTTTTAGAAACAAAACTAATTCAGACAAGATTAGAAGGGAAGTGATAAACTAGGAAAACATTTTCACATCCAAAGGATTTGATAAAGGCTTCATTTCTAAAATATATATATATATAGAATTAGCTCAAATTTATAATAGGAGGGAAAGGGACTCACATGTGCAAAACATTTGTGGTATCCCTCTTTGTAATGGCAAGAAACCGAAAACTGAGTGGATGTCCATCAATTGTTGAAGGGTTTAATGAATTATGGTATATGAATGATATAGAATACTATTGTTCTGTAAGAAATGACCAGCAAGATGATTTCAGAGAGGCTTGGAGAGGCTTAGTGAACTAATGCTAAGTGAAATGAGCAGAATGAGGAGATCAGTGTACACAGAAACAAAAGAGTATATGAGGATCAATTCTGGTGGACATGGCCCTCTTCAACAATAAGATGAACCAAATCAGATCATTAAACATGACAACAACAAGACTATACAATGATCAATTCTGATGTACTCTCTTTAACAATGAGAGGACTCAAACCAGTTTCACTTGTGATGAAGAGAGCCATCTATACCCAGAGAGAGAACTGTGGGAACAGAGTATGGAATACAACATAGACTTCTCTGTTGTTATTTGCTTGCATTTTGTTTTCTTTCTCAGTTTTTCTTTTCCTTCCTTCTTGATCTGATTTTTCTTGTGCCACAAGATAAATGCATAAATATATATACACAGAGAGAAAGAGAGAGAGAGAGAGAGAGAGGATTTAACATGGATTTAACATATTTAACATGTATTAGAGTATCTGCTAGCTAGGGGAGCGGTGGGGGGAAGGAGAGGAAAATTTGGACAAAAGATTTTGCAAGTGTCAATGTTGGAAAAATTACCTATTCGTATGCTTTATACATTAATAAGATAATTAATTAATTAAAATAAAAGAAGAAGAATTGGTCTATTGGGAAAATGCAATACAAAAAGTAAATGAGGATAATAATAAAAAAAAAATTAGAATGGTGGGGGGAATATATTAGGATTCTTCCAAAGTGCTAAGTCACTGGAATTGATAGAGAAAATAATTATCTAATTTAGCATGATTTGGTATGATTGATCTGATCCTACAAGGAGAAGTTGTGGGCCAGAACTTGAAACAACATACTAAGTGGAATTGAGGAAACAGTGGTTAAATCTAATTTAGTATTGATTTAATCCTACAACAAATAATGGTTTCCTAGTGATATAATGATTGGTGTATACTCAGTGTACAGCATATAAGCAAGAAGCTCTCAGGGCCAGACACAGAAGCCCACTAGAATCTCTGAGCCTCAGCCAGGGTTCAGTTGAGGAGATTCATAAGACAGAGACGGCAGGCCTCTCAGAACCAAGAAGAGAGATGGGCCTCCAGAAAGCTAACCGAGTTTGAGAAAAGAAGACAAGACTTGGAACGAGACAATAAAGGATTTGGACTTTAACTCCTGACTGCATTTGGGGTGATTACTCTGAACTGAAAGGAAGGCTGCCTCCAGAAGCCCCCCAAGAAACCTGCTCCCAGAGAAAATTACACTTTAGAGAAGAACATTACATTTTGACCCTTGAACATGGGACCAAGAACCTTCATCTGTGACCCAGAAATTAAAGTGAGTACAAAAACAGACAAGGAAACTTTGTTATAGGGCTAAAATAGTATTTCAGCTAAAATGGGATAGATGTTTAGAAAATAGCCTTCTTTACCAATTCAAGGGAAATGTGTAGAGAGAATTGTCAGACTTATGAAAAGCCAAGGTTTGATTATAATTTGGGAGCAGATCTATGAACTTTTAGGAACTGTACAGTACACATCTCCTTGCTCTAAGGAAAAAAGAATTGGATCTAGAGGAGTGGAAATTAGTAGGAGAGCAACTATGTCAATTCTACAATGAAAATGCAGCTGACTCAATTTCCAAAGATACACTTAACACATATAATTAATACAAGTGGTTTTAGGAAATTATATGTTATAAGAAGAAAGAGCAGGAGAGGGAGGATCTAACTAAACTATATGAAAAGAATGAAGAATCAGATAAAAATGGAACTAAGCACATTTTAAGTGTGATACTTCACAGCAGGAAAAATTAGGTCATTCCACAATCCCTGACCTACTTCCCTCAACTAACTCTTCATGGGTGGAGGGAGAAGGAAGGGAAGAGGCAGTGACACAATCAGCACTACCTATGAAGCAGCTTATGACAAGATTACAAAAGGTTAAGGAAAAAAAATGGAGGACAGGATGTATCTAATTTAATACATGCATACCCTGTAATTGAAGAGCTTGACTCTTCAGGTCAACAAAGGAAAAGACTCACTCCTTTTGGTTAGGAAAAAATAAGGATTTGAAAAAGGGTTGCAGTCTTTATGGGGCTACATCATCTTATACTAAGATGTTACTAAAGAGTTTGGCTTATGAAATCCTAACCCTTAGTGATTAGAAATCCATAGCAAGGACATGTTTAGAACCTGGACAAAACTTGTGGCTTTCAGGGTATCATGAATTACGTAGGATTCAAGCCCAACACAATAGACAAAAAGGAGTTAATATACAAGTCACCTTTGACCAACTAGCAGGTGAAGGTCAATATGCAGAGAATTCAGCACAGAATAATTATCTCATAACAGTGTATGAGCAAATTGCTACTGCTGAAATAAAAGTTTGGGGTTCCCTCCCAGGGAAAGATGAAAGTATAGCCTTCACAAAATAGAGCAAGGTCCCAACGAACCCTTTGTGGATTTTGTGGGACATTTGCAGACAGCTATTCCAAGAACCATTGGAGAAAATGCAGCTACAAGAATTGTGATCAGACAACTGGCTAAGGAAAATGCTAATGGCATTTGCAGAAGAATTATATGGGTACTACACAAAGATGCTCATTTAGAGGAGATCATAAGACACTGTGCCACAGTGGGCACAAATGTTTATTATACCCAGACTATGTTGAAGATTGGAAGACAGGGTCCCTCTTAGCCAGGGACTTCTAGAGAGAGTCATCATCAATGTTTTCAGTGTGGAAAAATAGGACATTTGAGAGCCCATTGTAGATATGGAGACAGAGTTAGAAGACAGGCTGAGAAAAGACCTAAAACCCTATGACCAAAATGTCACAAGGGCTTCCACTGGACCTCAGAATGTAGATTGATCCAGGGAAATGAGAGGTGGGCCCCAGCTCCAGGATATCATACAAAAGACAGATGGGGCATGATGGCAGCTGAGTTTACACTGAGAGAGTCTTTAGAAGGTCAGGACTCTGATGTGATCTATCAACCAAAAAGCAATCAGATAGCAGAAAGGGATTACAATTGGGGAGAATACAGGCTTTTTAACCCAACAGAAGGACAGTGTCCAGTGCAAGCAGCTTCAATATAATTGCCAGGTGATGAGGAGAAATCCTGAAAGTGGTAAATAGAAGGGACTAGATAGGTTAATTGCTTGGGAGAAAGGGTTTGCTTGTTTTCCTACAGATGGAGAAGGAAACAGAGGGGTGGCAACAAACATCTGGAGAAAGACAAAAAGAGAAAAACTTTGAAACAAAGAGAAGAAAGAAGAGAAACATCTGACACTGAAAGAGCATGGCTGATAATGGGACTGTTGCAGGACTTTAAAACCAGCAAGAATCATTGGATTGCTTGAGATGAAAAATAGTTGATGAGACTATTGCAGGATTTCAAAACTTGCAGGAATTATTGGATTCCTGGCACATGAACTAATGGACAATAGATTCCTTTTGGACTATTTCTAGGATTTATGGACATATATAATTCTGCATGTTGATTCATGTTATTTGTTACATCACTACTAGCCTGTGTTATATTGCTATGTGTTTATGTAATTTATGTAATTATGTGTAATATTAATGGATTTATATATACCTGTATTAAGAGTGAGCCCCTTCAGAAACCCGCTAATCTCATTTGACTTCCCATTTCCTTTGGTGTTTTCAGCTCTCTTCCTGAGATGCCAGGGAGAGCATGATCACCTCCTTTTTATGGTATTTTCACTCCTTTTTTGAGCAGTCAGGGAAGGCATGATCACTTTCTTTTTTGGGGTTCTCATCTCCTTGAGAAATCAGGGAGGTCATAACTACCTATGTTCTAAATCAAAAGAAAGCGGGAGATGTTAGGATTCTTACAAGGTGCTAAGACAGTGGAATTGATAGAGACAATAATAATCTAATTTATCATGGTTCAGTATGTTTGATTTGATCCTACAAAGAGAAGTACCAGAACTTGAAACAAGGTATTAAGTGGAATTGAGGAGACCTTGGTTAAATCTAATTTAGCATTGATTTAATCGTACAACAAATAATGGTTTCCTAGTGATATAATGATTGGTTTGTATTCAGTTGTACAGCATATAAGCAAGAAGCTCTCAGGGCCAGACACAGAAGCCCACTAAAGGATAAGCCCACTAGAACAGAAGCCCACTAGAAGCTCTGGGAGTCTCAGCTTAAGGCAGCTTAAGCTGTTGGAACCAATATTACAAAAGGCCTCTAAGAAAAACTAGCTGAGCCCCAAGTAAAGCAGATAAGACTTTGAAGGAGACAATAAAGGATTTGGACTTTAATCCCTGGCTGCAATTGTGATTATTGAACTGTAACTAAGCCTGCCTCCAGAAGTCCCCCAAGAAATCTGCTCCCAGAAAATATTACATTTTAGAGAAGAATATTTCAGGAACAAGATAGGGCATTATATAGAACACCAGCCCTGAAGTTAAGAGGACCTGAGTTCAAATCTGGCCTCAGAAACTCAATACTTCTTAGCTGTGTGAGCTTGGATAAGTCTCTTATCCCCAGTTGCTTCAGAGAAAAAAATAGAACTGGGCAAGTGGAAGATAATGTGCAACATGAAGAATCAGTGTAATAAAATTAAAAGAAAAAAATAGATGAAAATATAAAATGCCCCATTGGAAAAATAGGTAACCTCAAAAATTGAGACAAGAGAGATAATTTAAGAAGTATTGGACTGCCTGTAAATTGTGATAAAAAAATACTGGACAACATCTTCAAAAATTATTACAGAAAACTTACCTGACAACCTAGAAACCTAAGGCTAAATAGTAAGTGAAAATATCATCTCCAGAAAGAGATCCCAAAATAAAAATTTCAGTGAATAATGAAAACAAAATTCAGATTTACCAGTTAAAGAGAAAATGTTGTAGGCAGTCAGAAAGGAGAAAAAAAAAACAATTATCAAGGAACCACAGTTAGGATTACACAGAAATTAGCAGATTCTACCTCAAAGGATCGGAGGGAATGAAATATGATATTCCAGAAAGCAAAGAACCTTGGATTACAATGGCAAATTTCCTACACAGAAAAAAGTAAGTTTGAATTTTCAGGGGAAAAGATGGCCATTCAATGAAATAGAAGAACGTCAAACTTTCTTGATAAAAATAATACAGCTGAATATACAATTTGAACTTCAAATATAAGACTCAAGAGAAGCATAAAAATTTAAAGAGGTAATTTTCGAAATGTAAGGCAATATGATTAAACTATTTACATACCTAAATGGAAAGATCATAATTGTAACTCTTGAGAATGTGTATCTTCATTAGAGAAGTTAGAAGAAATACAAACAGGCAGATGATGTGGGTATACGTTAGTTTTGGTATGATTATATGAAAAAAAATGAGAGTTTACAAAAAGGTTTATGCTGGGAAAAGAGGAAAGAGAGATACAAAATAGGGTAAATTATATCACATATATAGGACCCAAAGACTTATTGCAGTATAGGGAAATACATTAGGGCTGAGTATTGTTTAAATCTTACTCTTATCAGATTTTCTCAAAGATGGAATAGCATACACCCTCCTATACTATAGGAGGGTAAGGGATGGCAGATTGAGGAAAGTGGTTGTCAAGGGTAAAACAATGGTGAAAAAGGACAAGAAATACTTATGAAGGAGAGATATACACATAGAATAAAGGTAAAAAAAGCTGTAGCAGAATCAAATCTGTTTTAGCTGAGGTTTAAAAAAAAGGCAAGGGTAGATTAATCCTGATGTTGGACAAAGAAAAAGTAAAAATGCATCAAATTAAGAGATAAGTGAGGAAATTATAACTTGATAAAGAATACTATAGACAATGAAATAATCTTAATTTTTAAAATATATGCATCAAGTGGTATAGCATCTGCATTCTTTTAATTTTTTTTTAATTATTAAAGCTTTTTATTTACAAAGCATATGCATGGGTAATTTTTTCCAACATTGACTCTTGAATAACCTTTTGATCCAAATTTTTCCCTCCTTCTGCCCATCCCCTCCCTTAACTGGCAAGTAGTCCAATACATGTTAAATATATATGTTAAATATGTTGAAATACATGTTAGATTCAATATATATACACACACATATTTATACAAATATCTTGTTGCACAAGAAAAAACAGATCAAGAAGGAATAAAAAGACAAACTGAGGAAAAAAACAAAATTCAAGCAAATAAGAACAGAGAAAGTAAGAATGCTATGTTCTATTCCACACTCTATTCCCATGGTTCTCTCTCTGGGTGTAGATGACTCTCTTCATCACTGAGCAAGTGGAACTGATATGAATCCTCTCATTGTTGAAGAGAGCCACATCCATCAGAGTTGATGATTGTATAGTCTTGTTGTTGCCATGTATAATGATCTCCTGGTTCTGTTCATTTTGCTTAGCATCAGTTCATGTAGATCTTAGCATCTAAATTCTTAAAGAAGTTAAATAAGTTTAAGGAAGAAATAGATGATAAATGTATACTAATAGGAGATCTCAACCTTCTTTCAGAACTAGATGAATATAACAACAAAATAAACAAGAAAACAAAACTAATGATATAAATTGGATTTGAGGAAAAATTGATATGAAATACCTCTAAAGCAAATTAAATTGTGATAGAAAGGATTATGCATTTTCCACAGTAATATGTACCACTTACACAAAACTGGCCAAATATTATGAAATAAAACCTCACAATCACATGTATAAAGGCATAGATATTAAATGCCTTTTATTTTTAAATTCCATTTATTGAATTAATTTATTGAATAAATAAAATGGATTAATTCAATATTTAATTAATATAAATATTAGATGTTGTAACACATTAAATATTTCAGATAATAATGCAATAAAATTATGTGTCTTTCATACAAAGATATACTATGTAATGTTCTTAGTTCGTTTTCTCTGGAGTTCTCTGGGGAAGCCTTGCTTTCAGTAATCACCATAAGAGTAGCCAGGGATTAAAGTCCAAATCCTTTATTATCTCTTTCAAAGTCTTGTCTCCTTTCCTGGGGCCTGGTTAGCTTTCTTAAAGGCCTTCCAGAATCTTGGTTTCAGTGGAAAAAATGAAGGAGGACAGGCCTGCTACCACAGGGTATGAGATGGGATGAATGAATCTGAGTCTAAGGGTTTGTGCTTTAACCTCCAGTTTTCCCTAGCTCTGAATGAATCTGGCTGAGGCTTCCAGCTTATATTCTCTACACTGAGTATAAACCAATCATTATATCACTAGGAAACCATTATTTGTTGTAAGATTAAATCAATCATACTAAATTTAGAGAACTATTAATCACTATGCTAAATTAGATAACCATTGTCTTTTCAATTCCACTGAATTAGCACCTTGTAAGAAACTTTGTTTCAATTTCTGGCCCATAATAATACTACTAATTGAAAACTAAATGATCTAATTCTAAAGAATGAATGGGTCAATTTATAAAAATAATTAGTAATTTCATCAATGAGAATGACAATAAAGAGACAGCATATCAAAATTTATGGGAGCTGGTAAAAGGAGTTCTTAGGGGAAGTTTTATATCTCTAAATGCATACATGAATAAAATAAAAAGGGGAGTTATGAATTAGGCATACAATTTAAAAAACTAGAAAAAGAACAAACTTAAATTTTTGACTTAAATATTTAGTTAGAGATTCTGAAAACTTAAGTAGAAATTAATAAAATTGAGAGCAAGAAAACTATTGAACTAAAAAATAAAGCTAAGAATTGGTTTTATTGATAAACCTTGTATTTATGTAAATATTATATTATTATAAAACAGAAAGAAAACCAAATTGTCAGTATCAAAAATGAAAAAGATTTTATCCATACATATATTTTGAAATTAAAAAAGCTTTATATTAAAAAGATGAATACAAAAAAAGGATGAATTCACCATCAATGAAGAGGAAATTAAAGCAATAATTTGAAGCTATTTTCTGTAACCATATTCCAATAAATCTAATAATCTGAGAAAAATGGATTGATATTTACAAAAAATATAAATTTACCAGCTTAACAGGAGACATAAAATACTCAAATAACTCTATTTATAAAAATCAATTGAATAAACTGTCAATAAACTCCCTAAGAAATAAATGTAGAGAATGTGGGAAAACCATAACTGTTTTTGGAGTTAGTGGTATAGTGGTGAGTTGTTGATGGAGTTGTGAACAGATCCAATCATTCTGAAAAACAGTTTGGAACTATTCCCAAAAGAGTATAAAACTGTGACTTTCCTTTGATTTGGCATACCACTACTATGTGTGTATTGCAAATAACTCATGAAAAAAAATGGATATATATATATAAATATTTATGGGAGTTCATTTTGTGGTGGGAAAAAATTAGAAATTGAGGGAATGTCCATCAATTGGGGGAATAGTTGAACAAGCTGTCATAATACGAATAGAATAGAATAGAATACTATTGTGCAATAAGAAATAATGAACAGAGTTTTTAACAAGAACAACAACAAAAAAACAATTTGGACTTATATGAACTGAATCTGAGTCAAGTGAATAGAATCAGAAGAACATTGTACACAATAACAACAGTGTGTGATAATCAATAGATCTAGCTCTTCTCAACCATACAGTAATTCAAGACAATTCCAAAAGACTTATGGAAAATATCATCTACATCCACAGAAATATCTGTGGAGTCTGAATGAAAATTGAAGAATATTTGAAGAATATTTTTGGCTTTTTTTTTCTCATAGATTTCCCCCATTTTGTTCTATTTTTTTGGCAACATTACCACTATGGGATTTAATATGATCATACATGTGTAGCCTAAATCAAAATCTTGCTGTCATGGGAAGTGGAAGAAGGGGGGAAGGAAGAAAAAATTGGAACTCAAAATCTTACAAAAAAATGAATGTTGAAAACTACTTTTTTTATATAATTGGGGAAGTGCTCCCATCAAATGGTTTAGAGGGGATTTTTTTTTTTTTTTGCTACAGAGTTTTTGCGATTAGAGGACTTCCAAATCTGAGAATCAATTTTTGTATGATTCTATGATTTCTTTTTTCCCAGGAATTACATAGATAGGCTAACTCTGATATGCATAGTTAAAATTCAGTTTTATTTTTAAAATTTAGGCATGGTAAATTTTAATAGCTTATTTTTTTCTTCCAAGACTTGCTGCTTTCTACAATGTTTGCATCTTGTATGTACTTATTTACAAATTTCCCACATTAGAATATAAACTGAAGAAAAATATTTTTTTAAATTTCTGCCATAATTTGGCTCATAATTTATTATTAAATGCATGTTAATTGATTGATGTTGTTTAAGTATGGGTAAAACTTTATTTTTTTAATGTTACATATCCCCTTTAAAAACATTCCACATAACTTCAATGTTAGTGGCCATTCATATCACTCATGTGTATATTTCTGTTTAAATGTATGTAGTATGTAGTATGTGTATTTGTATGTAGTGTGTGAACACATTTTCACAGAAAAATATATAATAAAATCTATCTTATATTTCCATCAATATGTCTACACCTCATACCTTACATTTATTTTTCAGAAATAGTCAAAGCAATCCAGTATCTTTGACAAAAAGCCCCAAATGAACTCATGAAGATTGAACAATAACAATGAACACATTGTATTCATGTAAAAAAAGTTTTTGATCTGGAAACTATATGTGTGTGAAAGCATACATGTGTTATGTTTCTATGTATACAAACACATATGTAAATATATACTTATAAATATAATACATAGTTGCATATAGCTATATTTAAATATAATAATTTTCCCTTATTAATCTTTGTTTTATATTTTGTATATTTATAGACCATTACTCTTATTGAGGGTTCACAGGCTCCACCAATCTGCCTTGAGGTTAGAGTCAATCATGGATACATACACACAACACACACAAGTTAAAAATCCCTATTTTGATGAAATGTAAGTTATTTGAAGGAAGAGACTATTTCAGCTTTGATTTGTGACACTAGGTCTAATGGAGACTTGCATGTAATAGGAACTTAATAAATGTAAAATGATTGATAGATCAATCTGGATTTATGCCTATTCTTTCATGGCAGTGTGAAAAAAGCAAAAAAAAAAAAAAAAAAAAAAAAAGCAGATCTCTATATAAGGAAGAGTTAAATTTTAGATATTCTATAACTTCTCTTAGGCTACTTGCTAACAAATCTGGAGTTAGATTTCAGAAGACCAAAATTATCCATAAAATCCTATTATTTGTATTGATTCAGTAGCTAGTAAATTTCATTTTCCACTCAGTGAAATGATAATGCTTCTGGCCATTTGAGCTTCTATCCCTGAGCTCTAATTTGAAATGTTTCAATCACCTTTTAAAAGTGCAAAATAATCTACCTGCTGATCCCCCAAAGGAGCATCATCCATAAGATCTGTGATATTCCAAAAGTCCAACAATGATAAAAGATTACTATTACCTTTAGCCTATTGAAAAAAATAAAAGAAAAAGAAAAAAAAAAACGTACTGCCTTAAATATGAAAGGACTTTTTGTTAGATATCATTAGTACTTTCAGCCAGCAAATTAAGCAGATTCAAGTTGAAAATAGAATGTGAGCAACAATGTGTTCCATACAAATTGAGACATAAATTAATCTGTTTCTTCTTTTTTCCCCTTCTTTTGGTGACTTGAATTGCTTGTGAGCTTCAAGGCTTTAATTTGCAAACAAATAAATAACAGTAGGAAATCCTTGTTAGTTTGGGGAAATGGCACTAGGGCTTCTACCTTATGAAGCACATGGGAAGTTTTTACATTTTAACGAAACTTAAATGAAATCAGGATTCCTAATACTTTTTATGGCCCAGCATCTTTATAAGTGAATTAACATTTTCAAAGTGAAAATCCTGGAAGAAAATATTGTTAGGGCCCGGCTTCCTCTAAGTTATTTTCCAAGCCATAAACTGATACAGATCCTGACATATAATTTTGCAACTGTGCTTCATCAAACCAAACTCTGTCTTCCTAACTTAATTTCCTTTCAGGCTAACCGTGTCATCACAGGAAGAGACTGTAATTTAAGTGCTACTAATCACTTTAGATTTAATTTGAATATAAAGCAGAAGATTAGCCTGAGAAGAGGAATCTTGTAATGTGAAAAGGTTCTGGAGGTGTAGTTAATTCTAAATCATTTTAGCTTTAGTCCACTTTCTCAAAATGCCCTTCACACTCTTTGCTGCAGTCATTCATAGGGAGACAAGACCAGATATTCCATAACACAGAGTTTATAGAAAAAAAGGTGTCTGTAGCTGGTAAATTTCTGAGGAAGAGACAAATGATACGGCATGTATATTTCCCTTGACAAGAGCTTGACTTGTTCACTGATCTTTCCTACATTTGACCTCTTTCTTTGTGTCTTTGAAAAAATTATTCTTCTTAGGTCTCAGTGACCATGTCTGCTTCTCAGTTAAATTTTTCAAAGAAATGGAACAGGTTTAAAGACTAATGACATGGCCCCAGTTTTTTAAAAATACACAAAAGTTTAGGAGAAATCAAATTGAGGCTACCCTTACTTTAATTCATAAGATTCATATTCTTCCACAACTTTCTTGAATGCAACTCACACTTGACAGAAGCCTGCCCTTTTCCCAAAGGCTGAATTGAGACAGAAAAAATCCTTGCATTTGAAGCTCTCAGTCAGTGGTTAGAGCAAGGTGAGGCTATTGTATTTCTTCTTATAATACATGTGACAAAAAACAGACCCTCCAATTAAAAAAAAGAGGAAGAGAGACAGAGGAATACATAAAAAAAAGAAATAGAGAAATGCTAACATCAATGGTGTAAAAAGTATCTTGGGCCAGAATATTACAAGGACTGTAATTATAATTTAATAATATACAATTATATTACAACTAAGCTCTTTTTTGGGGGATGGGATGATTACTTTAAGAAATTCTATTTCCATAACAATATTTTTATTATTTCATTATAAAAATTGCCTCTGTAGTCATTCTGTCCCCCGTCAGGGAACAATGAAGATTTTATAACATCCTCAACCCTGCTTTCATGAGAGTTAAGGTTGGAACATTTTAAATAGGTTAAAATTAGGTCCAGTAAGCAAGGATATATTTGACATTTTAGTAAGAAAGTAGATATAATAAACAATTTTGGGTCAATGACATAAAAAAGCATCTCAAATAAACTGCTTAAGGTAAATCCAGGTGAGCAAAGTGGGAGGGAGACACCTGGAAATTGTTCTCTCAGCTAGTATCATAAATCCAAAGACACCAGGGAGAAACTATTTGAAGGGTTCTAATAGATGAGTCAGAAATGATATCTTGGATGAAGAATGGAGGAAGGAAAGTTGGTCTTTGGTAATTCTTTTTTTAACTTATAAATTATACTTAAGTCCATATGTGCTAAACTCAGTAGTTCTATACTATTGAAGGCTTCAAGTATTTTTAGCATCATCCAAGAGTGGGCACACAAACACAGTCTTATTCATCCATCTTCAGTTTCTCTCTCTCTCTTTTTTTTTTTTTTTTTGTTGTTGTTGAAAAATAGCTTGCTAAAAGTTAGGACATTCATTTTACTTCAGAATTTAACACCAATGAATATTATGGAATAGAGGGTGACAGAAAGTTTAGAAAAATAGTAGGTTGAAGTGGCTATTGAATTACAATGAATAACTATAATTATCAACTAGTTGGATAAGTCTTAATTTGGACCTGAGTTCTCAAGGACTTTATATACCAATAATGCATAAACTCTAAAAAGTTGATATGACTTATATTTTGAATCTGAAAAGGTTCAAAATATGTCATATAATTTATATCATCATATCATAAACTTAGATGGAAGTTTATGTTCAACTTCCTCAACTGGAATGTTCAGTTCATTCCTGAATGAGGAATGTTCAGCTGGCTCAACATCATCATTCTAGAGGAATTTAAGCCACAGAGAAATTACATTACATTTCAAAAGTCATACAGGTAGTACCTATCAACGACTAGATTCGATAACAGATTCTTTGCCTTCAGAATCAGTGATCTTTTTATCATACCATATTTTATCTGAGTAGTATTATCACGAAATTTTGCAAGACTCACCACTGGAAAGAGAAGTAGTCTATTACAATGGCTAGAAAATGATTAGCTATAATAAAATCTGTGTTCAAGTCTTATCCCTTATGCTGCCTCATAGACCTTTAGAAAGTTATATAACCCCATAGTTATTCAGGAGCTTTTTCATTTATAAAGCAGGTGCTAAACTGCTTTACTAAAGGGACTTTCTGCATCAGTGATACCATAGGTCCAAGTTCTATCTATCCCTCCAAATAAACTTGGTCTCTAGATAATGAATTATTTCAATCTCTTGGAAGAGGGGATTTAAAAGTCTTTGGAAATAACAAGATGCCATAATTATCATACAATTTTATACATAATGTTCTATATATGCATATCTGTATAATTTTATTTTACATATTCATATATGATATATATTTTGTACAATTTTATTTACACACACACACACACACACACACATATATATAATTTTATATATTTTATAATTTACAAAGTATATTTATCTGATCCCAGCACTGCAAAAAATAGGTAGTCCTAAATTCAGGAAGATTCCCTTCACTTTTCCTGCGTTACAGTTAATAACAAATGGTAAAACAATTTTGAAGTAATTGAGACCTAGTTCAAAGTTATTTTCTCACATCTGGCAAGTAGGATTGCACAAATGCTCACTGGAGATGACATATGGTATTTGAAGATTCAGATACTGTTTAAATTAATTGAATTTTATATGACATCTGGATGAACAGAAATATCATGATAACATTAGATATCCTTATTACTTTTGCTACATTTGAAGAGATCTCATAGAAAGGTAAACACTCAACTTATTTCAAACATTCAATGAGGTGAATTATATATGCATTTTACCTCTTGCACATTTCTTTTCAATTTTTACTAATTCTTTATTGATTCTTTTATTTACATCAAATTATCTTTTTGAATATCTCTCTTTTCATCTGAGGAAACCCTCCCTTATTAGGTAGACTAAACAAAGAAGAAAATGGTTTAACAAAAAAAAAAAAAAAACCCTGATAAATCTACTGCCTGACTATATAAACAATGTTTCATACACATTCTCATTGGGCTCAGCAATTAAGTGAGGGAAACATATTTTCTCAATAACTCTTCAGAGACAAGAAGGTAATTATAATTACACAGTGTTCAATATTTGATGTATACTTTGCACGCTTGATGATTTTATATTCATTGCACACATTGTTTTTCTTGGTTCTGTTTGTTTCACTTGGTATCTGTTCACATAAGCTTTTCCATGTTTCTCTGCATTCTCTGCAGCAATAATTTACTAAACACAGATTAATATTGTATTATATTCATATAGTACAATTTGCTGTTCTCTTTTTGTTCTTTTTGTTGCATAGTAGAAAGAAGACTCCTGATAAGGAAAGGAACTGAGAACTTATAAGTCCAGGAGTCTGTATCCCATAATTGAAAGGAAAAATAACATTATGTGGTATATCATGACTATATTTTCCTCAAATATATTACACATATTACAATATAGCAAAATGAAATACAAATTAAAATACTAACTTACCACTTCTCGATTTCTCTATAACTCTAGACTTGAAAACTCAGTTGACTCTTTTGCTAAATGTCTTATTTTCCAATCTGAAGATACTTATTTTAAATAGGTACTTTCTTAATAATAAGTAACTAATAGATAATATCAGTTTTTCTCTAATAAAGCTAATATTGTAAATAATTTAAATGTCTACCATATGAAAATTTGGCAAGAAATTCCTTCAAAAATTACAAAATTCATGGATTTTGATTTAGAAGGAATGTTAAAATGTACCTACTCTGAATACACACACACACACACACACACACACACACATATGTTCTCTGCATTTTCTGCAGCAATAATTTACTAAACACAGATTAATATTCTATTATATTCATAAAGTACAATTTGCTGTTCTCTTTTTGTCGGTTTTGTTGCATAGTAGAAAGAAGACTCCTCATAAGGAAAGGAACTGGTAACTTATAAGTCCACGAGTCTCATAAATACACACACACACACACACACACACACACACATATATATGTATATACATAAATATGTATATATATTTATGAGGATACTGAAGCCCCAAAATTTATTTAACTAGTTAATTATAACTGAATTTCTCCAACCCAGTTAGTGGCAAAGTTGGGAAAGGAGCATATGTTCCCTCACTTCCAGGTAAGTGACTTTCTACTCCACAGTAGTCTTTCCATGGTATGTAAAAGTGTGCAACTCCAGCTCATAAAAACAAAACAAAACAAAACAAAAAAAAAAAACTCCTTCTCCTTTATCTCAACAAGCATAATAGCAGGTGTTTGTCTAACATTAAGGAAATTGGGAAATAAACAGGAGCAGTTGGGGATTAATAAAATTAGTCTTTTTCTATAGCTTCACAAAACATAATTCTCTCTTCTTTGCTTATCTTTCCATAATCAATCAGCCAATATAATTATGAGACCTCTTACTTTCTATTTTCAGAATTCATAAAAAAGACTTCTTAAATTTTGTACATGACTTTATATTTGATTAAAATTGATAAACTATATAATAAAGATATGAAGTATTAGAAAAATTACATTTTATTTAGGTTACTGAGAAATGGTGAATAAAAATCAGATTTTAAATAAAATGATTTTTTAAAAGCATCATCATATTCACAATTTGGGGTTTTGTTTTATGTGGAAAATATTCTCTAGTGAGGACAAAATGCCAAAATCCATCACCCATGATTTTGAATTAATATAACCCATTGTCAGATTATTACCAAAATCCGTAATTCCTTCTAACATTGTGATAGTTAAAAAAGACAAAAAAAGTTACTCTGTTAGACTTGGAAAGTTCAGATGACTCATTTATTAATTCTATGAACATCATAAAAATCACACATTGGATATTTGACTAAGTAAGCGTTCTTCTATTCCAAGTATATTCAATTTAAGTTGTTACATTTTAAGTAGAATATTGCTAAACTAGAAAATACAATACTTTAGGTATTGTAAAGTCTGGCAGGTGGGAAAAAATTAGAGTGATATTACTGCAATCTGGAAGACAGAATTAGGAATAACAGGGGGAAATTTTAAAGACTAAAATATGGTTGATATAGAACCATTCAAAAGATGAATAGATTGTTTTGAAAGGTATTGGGTTCCTCCTCATTGAAGGGATTAAAGAAATACCTGGATCATCTTGTGTGAGTATGTTGCTGATCCATCATTGACCATAGTTCAATATCTCTGTATTTCTAGTGGCATAAACTCATTTGGGATTCATTGATGTTCTCATTTATCTTGGCTTTCAACTCATTGGTAAATGCTTTTTTAGTGTATTTTTCCTTTGAAATAGATCATAATATTGACAATATGACATGTTGAGTAGTTTTTCCTTATCTATGATATCCATGTTATTCTATCTAATTTTTTATATTCCATCCCAAATATTTATGCAAATATTTTTGGCTTCACCATTCATTGCCAATCTCATTTCACAATGAGAAAGTTTCTTAAAATATATTTATGACATTACATAATAGTCCTTATTTATTTTTGCCTCAGTCTTCAATTTACTTTTGCATGCATATTTTATTTCTCTTTAATTCCTATCTATTATTAATAATATTCTTAACTTCTTATGGGAATTTAATTGTCCTCCAAGTTTTTTCATCTCTTCTATTTAACAATTAGTTCTTCCTTGCTTGTCAGAATTAGATATTGAAGATGAATTCTACTTATCACTTCCTCCCATTTTGAAGAATGAAATCATCGATTGTTCTCATTGAGAGAGTCAAAGAAAGAAAAACACACAAAGAGACACACACAGAAAGAGAGAGAAATGGAGAGAATCACAGACACAGATACAGACAGAGAGATACAGAGAAGAGTCTTAATTATTTGTGGATATGTGCTAGTCATTTAACCTCTCACCCAGGTTCTTTATCTAGACTGGGACAATAAAAACACCTTCTTTACATGAGATGCATTTGAAGATTAAATCAGATATTTACAAAATACTTTACAAATATTAAAGCATTAAATAAATATCATCATAATCATTATCATCATCATTACTAGATTCTGTCTCTGTGAGAATTTTTACATTTCCTTCTAATTCTGCATTTGTTTTCTCCTTTTGTCCAGATTGTATTTATATACTGTCATGAAAATATTGCTTCTATTTCACCTTTAATACATTATCACCAAAATCAAAAGAATCAATCAAGAATATGCCCTAGAAATACTGAAAATAAGATATAGGTTCAAATAGACAAACACATAGGATTACAATAGGAATAAGTGTAAAGAATAGTATACCATAGCCTGATGTAAATATCAAGTCTCAAGACTACACCTGACAAATGTATAACCAATATAAAACCTATAATAGTTTAGAAAAGTGTCATGATGACTATAATAACAATAATAAATAACATCTGTGAAGTACTTTACATTTTGTAATGCTTTACATTTTATTTCACCCTAATAACAGTCTTCTGAATTCATAAGAGTATGGGAGATTAAATGTCATTTTCAGATTGACAAAGAAAGTATCTGAGGTGTAGTATAACCACACATAAGAAACATAAATATTAATGCTAAAATTAATTTCAAATAAATCTAAGTATTCTATTTTGGGGTGGGCTGGGGAAATGAACTTTAAAAATCAGGAAGATTTTGATTGCTTCATGAAGATATCACCTAATCTTAGAGAAGTATCTGACTTGCAAATGTAGCAGCGACCTGGTACATGTAGAAGTGGCTAGTGTCCTCATGTCAAGTATGCTAATCAATAAGTACTTTGTAACCCTTTTTTTATGAAAAAGGAAAGTTATAAAGAGTAACAAAACATATGGAATATATATGCAATTTATTCAGAGAAGTACATCCATTTTGACTACTATGAAGAAAATGATGAGAATTGCAATAAATATTTTAAAAGCGTAAGTAAGCAAATCCAAGAGACATAGAGAGAAGGCTTTGGTTATTATTTTCTTAAAATCAATATGACAAATTAATTTGAATACAGTCAATAATTGTATCTGATTTAAATTGTATATTTCAGAATTTCTTGGTTATTGTGGTTGCTGGATTAAAAGTAAAAAAAAGATTAAAAATGAAATAATAAAAAAAACTTTAAAAATAAATTAGAGCTAACTATATTAGTCATTGATTCATTAACCTATCTTAATAATGGAGGGTATCAATCCTAGCCCTAATCCCAGTGAAAACAATTACATGAGGAAAAATAAATTTAAATAAACAACTTGATGTTGGATGGAAAAAGCTGGTCACAAAGTGAGGAAGATATAAGTTCAAATTCTACCTCTGATAAAAAAATGGTTATTTGATCCTAAGCAAATCACTTAAATATTCAGCTGTCCAGTGAATTTTTTTTAAGATATTCAGTTATAAGGAAGGTGCTGATGTATTTTGTAATTAAATTAACCTAAGGTTTATCTATTTTGGGTTTTTTCCCATAAAACTATCTCTTAGTTTTGTTTTACTTTAATAGTTTTCTTGCTTTCAATTTTATTAACTTCTTTGATTTTCAGAATTTCTAATTGTATATTTAATTGGGGAGTTAATTTGCTCTTAATTTGCTCTTTTTTTAGCTTTTTGCATGATCAATTCATTGATCTTCTCTTAATTTTATTGATGTAAGCATCTAGAGATATATAATTATCCCTAAGAACTACTTTATCTGCATCTAATAAATTTTGATATATTATCTCATTGTTGCCATTCTCTTGGATGAAATTATTCTTTCTTTGGTTTGATGTTTTATCCAATCATTTTTTAGGATTATATTATTTAGCTTTCAATTATTTTTATCTATCTTTCCATGACCATTTCTTAATATCATTTTATTGCTTCATGATCTGAAAAAATACATTTACTATTTCTGCCTTTATGCATTTGTGAGGTTTTATGCCTTAATACATCGTTAAACTTTGCATATCGCCATGTACACTGAACATAAAGGTATATTGCATTATATTCTCATTCAATTTTCACCAAAAGTCTATCATACCTAACTTTTCTAAAATAATATCCACCTCCTAATTTCTTTCTTATTTATTTTGTGACTAGATTTATCTAATTTTTATGGAAGGAGGTTGAGATTCTCAAATAGTTTAGCTTCGCTCTTTAATTCTTCTTGCAACTCACTTAATTTCTCCTCTATGGATATGGATGCAATACTACTTGGTGCTTGTAGTGTTGATATTATTTTACGATCTATGGTATCCTGTAGCAAAATGTAGTTTCCTTCCTTATCTCTTTTGAATAGATTTTTTTTTTTTTGCTTTTGTGTGATATGAGATGAAGGTCTCTATCTTTGCTTTTTTTTTTTTTTTCCTTCACTTCAACTGAAACAAAATACATTCTGTTCCAACCTTTTTATCTTTACTCTAAATGTATCTCTCTGCTTCAAGTGTTTTTTTTTTTTTTTTTTTTTTTGTAAACAACATATTGTAGGATTTTGTCTTTTAATCCATCCTGATATTTTCTTTCACTTTATTGGAGAGTGACATTCAGAATTAACATTTACACTTAAAATTACTACCTCTATATTTCCCATCATCTTAGTTTTTTCAAATTATATTTTCTTCTCTCTTTTCCCTCTTCAAAAGTGTTTTGCTTCTGACAACTGTAAACTGGCTGAAATTCTGGAAAGGTATGCTTGAACCAGACAAGAGAGTACTTAAGGCTAATTACCTATTCAGTGTGAGACAATGACTCTATTAGCATATGTTTGGGAAAATGGCTCTTCTCACTGTTGGGTGCTTGTTGAATGGTTGGTATTAAGATAATCATAGGCAAGAATTAGAGGGTAGAGAGAGAGGGGGGCCAGAGGGTCACTCTGTGGCAGGAGGAGGAGGAGAGAAGGTGGTGGCTTTGGACTTGAGAATCCAGAATATATCTTTGGCAAGCCTCATGGCAGTTAGTCTGTCTCCTTCACTTTTTCCCCTAAATACCAAGGACTTTAATTTATCCTGACTCCGGCTGACCTCAAGGCCCTCCAAGGAACTAGCCAGTAAATTTCACAGACAACCACCACTCTCAATCTGCTTTCCCTTTTTTCAGCATGCCCATTTCTTATCCTTTTCCCTTTCTACTTTTCCCCTTCTTTCTATTAGCCACCCTTATCCTTTCCCTTTCCCCCTCTTACTTCCCTATAAAGTGAGGCAAATTTCTTTCTTTTTTTGTTAAAACATTTTATTTTCAAAACTTTTGCATGTCTAATTCTTCAATATTAATCCTTGCAGAACATTGTCTTCCAATTCCCCCCCTTCCTTTAGCCCCTCCCCTAGATGACAAGTATTCCAATATATGTTAAACATGGTAGAAATATATGTTAAATACAATATATGCAAAAATATTTATATAATTATCTTGTTGCATAAAGAAAAACCAAATTAAACCAGAAAAGAAAATGATGAAAAAAATGAAATTCAAGCAAACAACAACAAAAAGAGTGAGAATGCTATGTTGTGAACCACACTCAGTTTTCATAGTCCTCTCTCTCTGGCTCTTTTGATCACAAGACCATTGGAACTGGTCTGAATCCAGTTTGGATTTGGAACTATGCTCAAAAAGTTATCAAACTGTGCATACCCTTTGATTCAGCAGTGTTGTTACTGGGCTTATATCCCAAAGAGATTTTAAAGAAGGGAAAGGGACTTTTATGTGCAAGAATGTTTGTGGCAACCCTCTTTGTAGTGGCCAGAAACTGGAAACTGAGTAAAAGCCCCTCAACTGGAGAATGGCTGAATAAATTGTGGTATATGAATATTATGGAATTTTATTCTTCTGTAAGAAATGACCAACAGGATGATTTCAGAAAGGCCTGGAGAGACTTACATGAACTGATGCTGAGTAAAATGAGCAGGAACAGGATATCATTATATACTTCAACAATAATATTATATGATAATCAATTGTGATGGACGTGGCCATCCTCAGCAATGACATGAATCAAATCAGTTCCAGTAGAGCAATAATGAATTGAACCAGCTACACCCAGTGAAAGAACTCTGGGAGATGACTATGAACCACTACATAGAATTCCTAATCCCTCTATTTTTGTCAGCCTACAGTTTTGATTTCCTTCACAGGTTAATTGTACACTATTTTAAAGTCCAATTCTTTTTGTACAGCAAAATAACTGTATGGACATGTATACATATATTATAATTAACTTATATTTTAACATATTTTACATATGTTAGTCAACCTGCCATCTGGAGGAAGGGGTGGAGGGAAGGAGGGGAAAAAAAATTGAAGAAAGGGTTTTGCAATTATCAAGACTGAAAAATTACCCACGCATATATCTTGTAAATAAAAAGCTATTAAAAAAAAAGTCACTAACAAAAAAAAAGAAAAAAAGAAAAGAAAAGAAACAATGGTGGATAGGGCACAAATCAGCTCAATTCTTGTTTCAGGTACTTATTAGCAGTGAGATTCTTAAAGAAGGTATTCGATCTTTTCATGCCTCAGTTTTTTTGTAAATTAATTTGGATTTGATGGCTTCTAAGGGACTTTCAGGTCCAAATTTGTGGTCCTATAATTGAATCCATTTATTAAGCATTTATTAAATCAATATTAGCATTTATTAAGCCCCAAGTGTATGGAAGAAACTGTGCTAGGTACTAGGAAGACAAAGCTCTACGAAATAGATTTGCAATTTTACATACAATCATTTTAATTATGCTACTTATGGAAATGCTTGTTAGCAATCCCACAAATTAAAAATAAAATAAAATAAATTTTAAAAAATGATCTCCTGATTCTGCTTATTTTACTTAGTATCAGTTCATGTAAGTCTTTCTAGGCCTCTCTGAAATCATATTGCTGATCATTTCTTATAGAACAATAATATTCCATAACATTACTATATCAAAATTTATTCAACCATTCTCCAACTAATGAGCATCCACTCAGTTTCCAATTTCTTGTCACTAAAAAAAGAGCTGCCACAAACTTTTTTCACATATAGGTCCCTTTCCCTTCTTTAAGGTCTCTTTGGGATGTAGGCTCAATAGAAACAGTGCTGTTTTATAACTCTATAGACATAGTTCCAAATTGGTGAGGCAAATTTCAAAACAAATTATGTATGATATTCCCTCTTTCCCTCAACTGTATTACTATTTTGTGCCTCTTCATGTGGTTTAATTTACCCCTTTTTACCTCCCCCTTTCTTTTTCTCCAGTGCAATTCCTTTTCCAACCCAATATTTTATATCATCACATTAAAGTTAACTTATACCTACAGCCTCTAAATATATCCTTTCCAACTGTCTTGACAAAGGTACAATTCTCAAGAATTATATGTATCTAATAAAAACTGCTGGGATAATTGGAAATTAGTATGGCAGAAATTAGGCATGGACCCATACTTAACACCATATACCAAGATAAGATCAAAATGGGTCCATGACCTAGGCATAAAGAATGAGATTATAAATAAATTAGAGGAACATAGAATAGTTTATCTCTCAGACTTGTGGAGGAGAAAGAAATTTGTGACCAAAGATGAACTAGAGACCATTACTGATGACAAAATAGAAAATTTTGATTACATCAAATTAAAAAGCCTTTGTACAAACAAAACTAATGCAAACAAGATTAGAAGAGAAGCAACAAACTGGGAAAACATCTTCATAGTTAAAGGTTCTGATAAAGGCCTCATTTCCAAAATATATAGAGAACTGACTCAAATTTATAAGAAATCAAGCCATTCTCCAATTGATAAATGGTCAAAGGATATGAACAGACAATTTTCAGAGAATGAAATTGAAACTATTACCACTCTTATGAAAGAGTGTTCCAAATCATTATTGATCAGAGAAATGCAAATTAAGACAACTCTGAGATACCACTACACACCTGTCAGATTGGCTAAGATGACAGGAAAAAACAATGATGAATGTTGAAGGGGAAGCGGGAAAACTGGGACACTAATGCATTGTTGGTGGAGTTGTGAACGAATCCAACCATTCTGGAGAGCAATCTGGAATTATGCCCAAAAAATTATCAAATTGTGCATAGCCTTTGATCCAGCAGTGTTTCTATTGGGCTTATATCCCAAAGAAATACTAAAGAAGGGAAAGGGACCTGTATGTGCCAAAATGTTTGTGGCAGCTTTATTTGTAGTGGCTAGAAACTGGAAAATGAATGGATGCCCATCAATTGGAGAATGGCTGAGTAAATTGTGGTATATGAATGTTATGGAATAAGAAATGACCAGCAGGATGAATACAGAGAGGACTGGTGAGACTTACATGAACTGATGCTAAGTGAAATGAGCAGAACCAGGAGATCATTATACACTTCGACAACGATATTGTATGAGGACATATTTTGATGGAAGTGGATTTCTTTGACAAGGAGACCTAACTGAGTTTCAATTGATAAATGATGGACAAAAGCAGCTACACCCAAAGAAAGAACACTGGGAAACAAATGTGAACTATCTGCATTTTAGTTTTTCTTCCCGGGTTATTTATACCTTCTGAATCCAATTCTCCCTATGCAACAAGAGAACTGTTAGGTTCTGCAAACATATATTGTATCTAGGATATACTGCAACATATCCAACATATAAAGGACTGCTTGCCATCTAGGGGAGGGGGTGGAGGGAGGGAGGGGAAAAAATTGGAACAGAAACAAGTACAAAGGATAATATTGTAAAAAAAAATTACCCTGGCATGGATTCTGTCAATATAAAGTAATTATTAAATAAAAATTAAAAAAAAGAATTATATGTATCATCTCATATAGATATGTGAAACTTTTAACCTTTAAAAAGTATAGTTTTGTTTTCTTCCCTTTTAACCTTTTATGCTTCTGTTGAGTCTTGTATTTGAAGATCTATTTTTTTGTTGTTGTTGTTTGGGTTCTGGTCTTTTCACCCCAAATGGTTGAAAATCTTCTGTTTCACTGAATATCCATCTTTTCCCTTAAAAGATAATGTTAGTGAACCATTACATAGAATTCCCAATCCCTATATTTTGTCTGCCTGCATTTTTGATTTCCTTCAAGGCTAATCACATACTATTTCAGAATCTGATTCTTTTTGTATAGCAAAATAACTGTTTGGATATATACTTCTTTTGTATTTAATTTATACTTTAACATATTTAGCATGTATTGGTCAATCTGCCATCTGGGGGAGGGGAAGGGGGGAAGGAGGGGTAAAATTGGAACAAAAGGTTTGGCAATTGTAAATGCTGTAAAATTTCCCATGCATATAACTTGTAAATAAAAAGCTATAATAATAATAAAAAAAAGAAGTTAAAAAAAAGATAATGTTAGTTTTTCTGGATAGTTGCTTGTAGTCCAAGCTCCTCTGTGTTCTGGAATATCATATTTAAGGCCCTTTGATCCTGTAAAGTGGAATTTGATAAGTTTTGGAAAATCCTGACTCTGGTTCCTCATTATTTGAATTGTTTCTTTCTGCTGGTTTGCAATATTTTCTGTGTGATCTGATAATTCTGGAATTTAGCTTCAATATTCCTTGAACTTTTCATTTTGAGGTCTTATTCAAGATGTGATTGGTGTATTCTTTCAATGATTATTTTTTCCCTCTGGTTCTAGGATATCCTAGATCGTTTCTTGAAAGATGTTGTTCAGGCACTTTTTATTTCATTGTGGATTTCAGGTTGTTTTGTACTATCTGTAATTTTCTAGTAATTTGTAGATTGTGTCACCTGGATCTATTTTCCAGGCCACTTGTTTGTCCATTGAGGTATTTTACATTTTTCTTCCCCTTTTTTCATTTTTTTGTTTTGTTTGATTGATTCTTCAAGTCTCATTGAATCATTCATTTCCATTTGTCTAATTCTGATTGTAGTGAATTATTGTCCCTACATCCCTGTTCAGGACAACAGATAGAGGCCTCTCTGACTCTGATGAGGCTGATGATGCTACAGGCTTTTCCACTGAATGGGTGAACCTGGCCAAGTTCTTGCTGTTATGCTGGGGTATAGTGGCACACAATTTGTCTTCTGTAATTGTGTTGGAGATCTCACAGGTAATTTGCTTATCTAGTGATTCAAAAACCAAGATAGATTAGCCAACATTGTTGCATTTTGGCTAAGAGACTCCCACTAAATTCCTAGTACTGAGCTTCTTCAGATAGGCCTCCCTGTTCTGTGTCTTTGCTGAGCTGCATTACTTCTGCCCAATTTAGACACACCTTTCCTAAAGTCCTTTAAAGATATCTTAAGCTAGAAAATTATTACACACTGAATCTTTGTGGGTTCTGTCTCTCTAAAATATATTCAGAGGCTTGATCTAATGTTGATTCTGAAGGAAGCTGCGTAGAGCTCAGGCAATGTCATGTCTACTCTCTTCCATCATGGTCCCAATTCCATGCATGTATATTTTGATAGAAGAATATGCATTTGAAACAATCGAAAAAATTCCTCTAAGTGGAACATATTATAATTGCATAATTAAAAAGGAATTCAAGTGATACTTTACACCAATATGATAGCTATTAATAAGTACGTTAAATATTAAACAATTGCTTGAGAATTAGTAGAACTTTTTGATGATCATAAATTCAAACACTGAGAAATATTGTAGAGATTGGACTTAGACTTTTTAAAATGATATTCTCTATCCGAGTCTATTTTTAGTAATGCTTTACCATCATATTATCATTTATCTTGGATCATAAAGGGAAAATTTTTAAAAAGATGCTTACTTCTTTTTTTTTCAGTGATTGGATGGAGGGATAAGGAGAATTTGGAACTCAAATTTTTAAAGTGAATATCAAAAAAAAAAACACACAATGAAAATGCATTTTAATAGGACAACTTTCAAATGCATAGTTAATGTATGGTCCCAACTTAATTAATACTTTATGTGAATAACCTTAGAGGGATAATGTATAATGAGATACAGAAAATAATAAATCATACTGTGTTCTTTAGGTGAATGAAAGACCAAGCTGTTGAGGAAAATTCAGAGATATTTTGCATGGTTGTATAAGTGAAGAAAAAATGAAGCTAATTATATTAAATATGAGCAAAATTATCTTTTATGGAAAAGTGACCTAAAATTTAGGAGATATATATACTCAGTTTCCAAGTTTTGTTAGTATTTTCCTAGATCTATAATTGCATCTCCATAGGTCCTTCCTCCAGGCTATTTAGCTGGATAGCTAAATTTAGCTATATTTGATATACTTTTCCAGTGGATGACATTTTTGTATTTTATTCTTACTTAGATATAATATAGAGAATGTATTCGACACTGAATGATTTTTTATTGTAGTAAGTTTATTTTTAATACACATTGCTTTATGAATCATGTTGGGACAGGAACATCAGAGCAATAGAGAATCATGGGAAAGATAAAAACAAAAACAAAAACAAAAATTGAAAAAGAAGTGAACATAGCATGTCTTAATTCTTTGTCTAAAATTTGTAGGTGGCATTTTCTGTCCAAAGCCTTATTGGAATTGTTTTGGATCACTGAACCACTGAGAAGAGCCAAGCTTTTCATAGTTGATCATCACACATTATTGCTATTATTGAGTACATTTTATTACTGGTTCTGCTTGTTTCACTCAGCATCAGTTCACATCAATATTTTCAGGCCTTTCAAAAATCCATTAGTTCATCATTTTTCTAGAACAATAATATTTCATTATCGTATGTACCACAACTTATTCAGACATTCCCCAACTGATGGGCATCCACCCCTTTTGCAATCTTTGCTAACATATAAAGAACTGCTACAAATATTTTTGTACATGTGACTTCTTTAACCTCCTTTATGATTCCCTTGGGATACAGACCCAGTAATGGCTCTGCTGGGTCAAAGGGTATGCACAACTTTATAATGCTTTAAACATAGTTCCAAATTCTTCTCCAGAATGGCATGATCATTTCACAATTCCACCAATAGTGAATTAGTGTCCCAGTTTTCTCAATCTCCTTCAACACTGGTCATTATCTTTTTCTGTCATCTTAGCCAATTGGAGAGTAGTTTTAATTTGCATTTTTAATAGTAGTGATTTAGATCATCTTTTCTTATGACTAAAGAAGACTTTAATTTTATTATCTGAAAATTGTTTATAGCCTTTGACCATTTAACAATTGGGAAATAACTTGTATTCTGATAAATTTGACACAATTCTTTATATATTTTAGAAATGAGGCCTTTATCAGAAACTAGCTGCAAAATTTTTTTCCAACTTTTTAAATTCATTTTAAATCTTATTTTGTCAGTTTTGTTTTGCAGAAACTTTTTAATTTAATGTAATCAAAGTTGTTCATTTTATATTTTGTAATGTTCTCTAATCCTTCATTGGTCATAAATTCCTCCCTTCTCCAAAGATGTATCTCTTGCTTTCCTAATTTGCTTCACATTTTAAGCCCAAATCATGTACCCATTTTAACGTTATTTTGGTATGTAGTTTAAGATGTAAGTCTATGCTGAGTTTTTGACATATTATTTTTCAGTTTTCTGAGCAATTTTTGTTAAATAATGAGTTCTTATCTCAGAAAATGGTATTTTGAGGTTTTTCGAATACATTGATTATTGTCATGTGTATTCACTAGAAGATCCATCATTCTATTTTTTAACCACTACCAAATGATTTTCATGACTTCTGCTTTTTTAATATAGTTTTAAGTCTGGTACTGCTAGGCTACTATCCTTTGTATTTGTTTATTCATTAATTCCTTTGGTATTCTTGACTTTTTTCTTCTAGATGAATTTTATTACTTTTTGTAAAATAATAATACTTTTGTTAAAAAAATATAAATAATAAAATAAAATGATTTTTGGCAATGTGATTGGTATGGCACTGAACAAGTAGACCAATTTAGATAGAATTGTGATTTTTTTTTTTTATAATATTACTTCAGTCTACCGATGAGCAACTGATATTTTTCCAATTATTTAGATCAGACTTTATTTTTGTGAGAAGTGCTTTATAATAATGTTCATATAGTTCCTGGATTTATCTTGGTAGGTAGACACCCAAATATTTTCATTTTCTATAGCTATTTTAAATTAAATTTTCTATTTCTTGTTGCTAGGCTTTGTCAGTAATACATAGAAATGCTGTTGATTTCTATGCGTTTATTTTATTTCCTATAACTTTGTTAAAACTATTGAATGTTTTAAGCAGGTTTTTAGATGCTTCTCTTGGATTCTTTAAATATATAACGATAACATCTGCAAAGAGTAATAGTTTTATCTTATCATTGTGTTTAATTTCTTTATTTTTCTTTTTTTATTCTTAAAGCCAAATTTTCTAGTATGATGTTGCCTAATAGTGGTGATAATGGGCAGCCTTCCAAATTAAATATTTCAATGGAATTGGCTTTGTTTAGAATTAATACTTATTGTCCAAAACAAATGCATCTAGGGTTAATTTTAGAGTATTTCCTGAAAACATTAAATCAAAATATGAACATTGATAAACAGACCAATCTTATGCAAATCAATTATGAGTTCACATCTTCAAAATTTTCTGGTTTCTCTTAAGGGAGACATTAGTAATCTTGAAAAGACAACAGGAAGAAGATGAAGATGATCAAGTGGAGGAGGGATTTTGATAATTTAATACTCAAAGATGAGTAAATTCAACTGTGATGCTTTTTGAGATTGACTGTTATTTTGTGGTAGTACATTCCTGTAATCCTTTAACTATAAAAATAATTAAATCCTAGAATATTGGAACCAGCAATGTACACTTTTTGTAATGAATGGGCTACATTTTTGAATGAATAAAAAAAGCAAAATAAAGTCTCAGGAGACCTGAGTTAATGACTTGCTTGATTAGAGAAGTTCAATTAACTGAAAAAGTTTATGTGATTATTTGACTTCCAATATAGAAAAAATGGTGATTCTCTCTTTTTCTCTCTCTCTCTCTTTCTCTCTCTCTCTCTCTCTCTCTCTCTCTCCCTTTAGCTCTCTTTTTTTCTTTCTCTCTGTATATATGCAGATATATTCATATATATATATAGATAGATATAGATATTTGTATGGAAAAAGTCATTTTGTCTCGTTTGTTATCAGTAAACTTGGATGATTCAGAACCATTATTCAAGCTGATTCCTGCAGAACTCACTAAAATGAACTACAAGGTACTTTCTCATTACTTTATATTCAATTTTCTGTTTTTCAGTGAACATATTCTTGACCTCTGAAAGAATATCTCTTAACATTTCATAGATGGATAGAAAGGCTATTTTGGAAGTGGCTTTTGCCAAGATATCAAAGCCTATACATTCAACTTCATTTTAAAGGATGACATTTCTCCTGGAATGATGTGGTGCCCTTCCAGGTTTTCTTAAAGATTGCCCAAATAATTGACTAAGAAAAGGTTATGTAATCTATTTGAAACTATGCAAACCAAGTATAATATTTACTCCAGCTATATCATAACTAGCATAAAAAAAAAAAAAAAAAACCACCTAAACCACCTAAACCAAAGAAAAAGAATCTATGTCTAAAAAAAAACCAGCTCTTTTCATGGCAATGAAAAATAGAAAGGTAGCAGAGGGACTTCCAATTAAGAAATTATAAAATATAATTTCAAAATGCATTATTGTGTCACAAGAAATGATAAAATGGACAACTTGAGAAGAAACTGGAAGATTTCTGTGAATTAATTCATAAGGAAGTGAGAAGTAGGAAAACAATCTAAAGATGATAACATTAAACAAATAAACAATTTTGAAAGACTTTAGAATTCCAATCAATACAGTGATAAACTATGAGTTCAGAAAAATGAAGATGAACAATTACACTCATGACTTGAAGAGAGTTGATGGACTTATAACATATATATAAAATAAGGTGGTAATTGTAGGCATAATAAATGAATGTAAATAAAATAAATTAATAAATAAAAATATTTGTTTCTTCAAAATATAGTTTTTAACAATAGTTAAAATGTTTTTAAAACAGTCCAGTACTCTCATTACTGAAATTTTACATTTAATAATATGAGATTTTAATTCTTGCTTTTTTTTTGAACAATGGATGAAGTTTTCCATGAAATTACTTCATGTTAACATTCTATGTAATAGTTTCTATTCTTTTCTATAAATGTGCTAAGATCAGAGCACTAGATCAAAAGACTTGTATTTTTTGGAAGTCATCTAAGTATTAAGTTTTTTTCTTCCACATCTAAAAAAAAATGGATGAGGCATTAAACCAAAACCAATATGATTCCAATTTGCTATCAATAGGTCCTAAGCCAAGCCCATCGGGCCTTTTCTAGGTCCTGATTAACTCAACTTAAATGAAATAGCCATCATTTATGCTTTGACCAGAAACCTTGAGAGTCTTCTCCTTCCAGATTCATTCATTAAATTATTTATTTAGATTTTCTTGGACTAGGTGAAAGAAAAATCCCTTGCTTCAATTGCTACCTAGCCTCAATTATTGAATAGGTGCAGCTTCAACCAAACTGAGACCTTTGAAAACCTTAGATTAAAAAAGACAAGATCTTCCATTTCACCCAGAACCATCTCTAGTTCTCCAGATTTATATCTAGTCACTGGACCTAGATGGTTCTAAAGGGGAAAATGACCCAGGTGATCTTGTACAGCCCTCTCTCATTTAAATCCAATATTTCATGTCATAGCATGTCATAGCATCACCTCCCTGATGTCATTATTCTCTTTGAGAATAAAGCGAATATGCTGGGAGAAGGTACACTGGATCTGGATTATGAAATTCTGAAGTCATCAAAGTTTTCTAAATAGAGAAGTGACAGAGTCCTTTTTGTATTATTTGAATTTTATTTTTGAAGCTGTTTAGTGTGGCAATATTTCCAGAAAAAAGTGACAGGAGCCTGAATGAAAAGGTATGGTGCTCATGAGAGTGAAGAAAAAAATAGAGATAAAATCAGAAAAATAAATAATCTTCAGAGAATTTTAGATAAATTCATGAATGATCAAATGGCCTTTCAAAAGAAATTAGAATGTTTGGGTAGGTATGGAGACATAATGGAAGAAAACCATTCTTTCCCACAAGATGGCTCTTATTGCTACAGTTCAGAGTGCACATATTGAACTAAATATACCATAGATTTGATTAATGTTAGGATGACCTATCTTTTTGTAAAGTTAGCATGGAACTCATCAAAACTAGGCAGTAAAAATTTAAGTCAATTTGTGATAACATTTATAATAATAGAATATATAAATTCTATTATATATGTACTTTTCACAAGTCTTTTCAGTATCCTCACATATTCAGTTGGATATGTGATCTTATCAATTAAGCAATTCCTTGTAATGTTGAGAGCCATACATTTATTTCTGCATATATTGGATAACATCTTCTTTACTTTCTCCTGAGATTATGACAATATACACTTTTTGACTAATCATTCCTTTGCCACATTACCAGTCCATTCTTTCTTTAACCTATCTAATTTCCTTTTATTTACCACTTTTGGAATTTCTCCTCATTATCTGACAATTACATTGGAGCCGTTTGCACTGGACACTGCGCTGTTGGGTTAAAAGGCCTGTATTCTCCCCAACTGTAATCTCTTCCTGCCATGTGATTATGATTATGTTTAGGCTGATTGATCGCATCAGAGTCCTGACCTTCTAAAGACTCTCTGAGTGTAACCTCATCTGCTATTATGCCCCATCTGACTGGGCCCTGCCTCTCATTTCTCTGGGTCAAGCTACATTCCGAGGCCCCAACTCATAATATCTTCATGATATCTTATGCCTATTCCTCTTCACAGTTCTTTCCTACAATTATACTTCATAATCTCCTTAAGTCCAACACATAGTATTCTGTTCTTTTCTTTTTAATACTTCTTCAGGGGCTGTGGTAGTCTAAGTATCACTATTACAATAAACAAATGCTATAGATAGAGTACCAAGAGTGCAGTCAGGGAGACTCATTTTCATGCGTTCAAATTCAGCTCCAGACAGTTGAATTTGGGACTCTAGACAAGTCACTTAACACTGTAAATCTCAGTTTCATCATCTATTGTGGTGTGCTTTTTCTTCTTTAAAATATATTATAATAATGGTTCTCTCTGGGAGAGAGCAGGTTCTCGGAGGAGGTTTTCTGGAGGCAGTCTTAGTTACAGTTGAAAGTAATAATCACCCAAATTCTGCCAGCTGGGGAAAATGCAAATGTTTATTTTCTCCTTCCAAATAGCCCAGTTGAGGCCCATCTCTCTGCTTGGTTCCAAGAGCTCTTGTAGATTGTTCTTTGCTTCTGCCTCTGCTTTCTTCAGCTACCAGCCAGCCAAGTGGAAAAATGGAAAGAGGGCTTCTGACGTAATTCAGCTGAAATCTCGATTTGTAGCTTCTTCCTCTGAAAACTCTTCTGACTGGCCCCTTTGAAGCTCTATTTATTTGAGAGAGAGGAATTGTGGGATACGAGAGAGAGGGATTATGGGTTTTCTCCCATAGTGCTCTCTGGCCCTACGAGCTTCAAGGGAAGTATGAATTCACAAAGTTACAAAGTTTGTGAATCTCCCATACTTGTGAATTCCAATGAGTAAAGGTATAAACACAAGCATTGTATTAATTAGTTCTACTTAGTACCTTGTTTCAGGTTCTGGCCCAAAACATCTTCTTGTAAGATCAGATCAGTAATCTATCAACTCTAATGAGTTAGCAGTTTGTAAAGATTCCAACAATCTATAAAATGAATGGGAGAAGGAAATGGCAAACCATTTCTGCATATTTCACCAGAAAATCCTAAATGGGGTCATAACTTTGTTTTCAAAGGAAGCATTGGGTTAATAAAATACCTTTCACGAGTTCTACAAGGCAATAGAAGTCTGTATTCCCCTTTTTTCAATTCAGTACACCTTTTAAAAAGCAATAATCATCAACAGTGTATTAATAGTTTTAACTTTTTTTCTTTAAATGATGTTCATCCTTTTTTTTTTTTTTAACTCCAGTCTGTAGGTGACTTTTAGCTTTTTCTGTTGAAAAGACCTTGAGCCCAAGACTGATTTCCATAACTGATTTAAAATTCCCCTGGTAGACATTATGAGGACAAGGTCTCTTTGCATATTTGTCTGCATTTCTAGCACTTAATACCAGTCTTGGCATTTTGTTGTTTTGGGCCCAAATGAGAAATATTGTTGGTGTTATTTTTTTTTTTTATTTTGCCTTTAGTTTGATCATTTTTCAATGCTATTTTTTGGTGGAAATTTCTTCTATTGATGTACTTAACTTTAATACTTTGAAGAATTATCACAGGCATTGAGATGCTGTTATTTTTATTATATATTTTTGTTGTTGTTGTTGTTGTTGTTTTCCCATTTCCCATTTCATATAGCCATTACATTTTTTAGGAAGTCCTATAACTCAGATCTTGCTGATTTCCCATTTAGCTCTATATCCACTATACTACACTACATCTTAGCTTTTCAGTTTTACTGAATTGGATATAATAGATGTATGAAGATACAAGTATAAACTTTATCTTGCCTAATAATAGTTCAATTGTCATGTATTGAGTTCTGATAATAAAGCTTTTGCATGTAAGAGAACTCTGATTCCAAGAAGCAAGGAGTTAATTTCAAAGAAAGCTCCTTAGAAAATTTTCTAGTTTTGAAATTGTTTTTAAATCAATATATATTGCACTTAGATTACAGATAAGTACTGAAGTGAGATACTTCCCTAGATGAGTAGGTGAAGGATGGAGACAAGAGAAGCATCAGTTCTCTGTATATGTACTGGGAAAACACTTTTTTCCTTAACCCAAATATTTGAATTCACCATCATTGGAAGTGTACAATGTACGCCATTCCCTATCAAGCATGGTTCTTCTGATTTAGTTTTTAGTTTCTTTTTTTTTTTTTCCATAAAAGCTTATTCCCATGAGCACATGCAGCATCTCAATATTTATATTTTAACTGCATTTATTAGGCGGGCACATAAAAAGAAGAAAAAATATTGTGCGTGAAGTTTTGTAAATGTGGATTTGACAGTTTTCTTTAAAAGGAGAGAGAAATCTGAATTGGGTTTTCAAGATTTTGAAAAGAGAAAGCCTTCATTAATGCAACAAATACAGAATAAGATATGACAAGCCATATTACAGTTGGGTTAGCTCTTCTCTATAATATGATGATTTCAAATCAGCAGAACTATTTACAGGTAGTAAACATAAAAAAAGAATGGGAAAATAATGACTTCCCCAATATTTATTCTTATCTTGTAGAGAACCAGACAAGAGAATTATTATAAATGTTAATTATTTTAAACAAATATGACGCTATTTCATAAAGATTAATGTTTACACTCTGAGTAGGGAGGTAATTGCAAGCTCTCAAACAAACAAACAAACAAAAAATCAGGAATTCTGTTATTCTTCTGACACAATTGCTTGAGCACTGGGACTTCTTTGCACCCAATCTCCATCTTTCCATTATGTTTGATACATATAACTTGTGACCTGAGCCATCTATTTTACTGGATTTGCCTGAAATCAAACTCCAAACTCCTTCTAAATGAGATGGGAATATACTACCCCGAGGTTTGGCAGGTCATTGGGTGATTTTGTTATACATTTGTAGTTTTACAGGAATCAAAAATATTGTTATTAAACTAGATCAAGCAATTTAGGCTGAAGAAATGGCTTATTAGCCAAAATTCATTCAAATATTTATAAGTGAAATTTCTGCTTTCACTAACTTCAGATTATTTTGAAAAAAAACATTTCAAGAGCATTTTGTGTAGAGCACTATATGAGAGATGTAAAGGTGTGCTAAAATATGCTGCTTGACTTTAAAGAGTGAACAGCCTAATGATCCAACCAAACAAAAACAAAAACAAAACACAACTTGCATCAGGCTTCTAAGTGAAGCTGAATAATCTTATCTAAAGAAATCTAAATAAAACAAACCTCTCACATCTGGTATTTGGTTTACATTGGCATGCTTACATTACTTACAGATGTGTTTTCCTTCTCTAAAATTATAAATTTTTTGAAAGCAACCCCATAAATCTAAATAAGAAAATATTTTTCTATTTATTTTCTCAAAGATTTTTTCATTGAGGTGGGTGTTCTGGTCAATGATGCATATGGAATGTTCAGTCAGCTTGGGTGTTTCTTTCTTATGCTCTTGTATAAGTTTGACAGAGAAAATTCACAGAACTTGCTGAGGATGCTTCATACCTTCTTGACATGTTAAGTGTGCCAATTTGTGTGTATGTTTCTGCAGGAATTTGTGAGTATAAATGCATGTATGGATGTGCTGCTGTACATATTATACACATCTATTACCAAATATATATGCATTATATATGTCTGTCTATATTAAATGATAAATCTATAACTATGTATGTATTTATGCATTAATAATTATATTTCCACCCCAGTTCAGAACTCATTTGTCATGTATCCCTTGTTAAG
Organism: Antechinus flavipes; assembly: GCF_016432865.1. Taxonomy (NCBI): domain Eukaryota; kingdom Metazoa; phylum Chordata; class Mammalia; order Dasyuromorphia; family Dasyuridae; genus Antechinus; species Antechinus flavipes. The sequence goes on along the minus strand of NC_067403.1, from coordinate 115,413,138 downwards.
TTACTTAATCAGCTAACCCTCAGTTTCTCTCTCTAAAAATAGTGTCACTGATATTTCAAACTATCACCCTGGGTTTTGATAATATTAATGGGTGAACCATATTCATAAGTCATTTTGGACAGTTGCAGAAAAGCACTGTTTTGTGGATAGATATACATGTCCTATTTTTATAACTATTAAAAAGGTTCTTGAAACTTTTCTACTCTTACTAGGATGATATTGAATATATCATAAGAGAGCATCTATATCCTGAAGGAAGTCAATAATCACATTTACACATCATGCTTTCTTTTTTGATTAACATTTGTAGTTATCCAAAGTCTGATTTCTTTTTAAACACTAGATTCAGATCAGTGTAGTTATAATTTCCACAGATTTTTAAAAAAACAAGCTTCAAGTGTATCATTACTAGTACGAAGAAGCATAAGATTAGACCTGGAAAATAGCTTAGAGTTCATCTAGTCCAACACTGTTGGAATTATTTTACTGTTGAGGTTCACAAAGACTGTGATGTGTCAAAAGTCATAGCTGAAGTAAATAGAAGAATTGTAGTGTTAGTCTCCAGATTTAAAATACAAGAGTATTTCCATCAGAACATACTACTTTAGGAGCTTAAATTCTAATACTAGTAAAAACTTTTATGTTTTATATTATATGTTACTATATTATATATTACTATATTATATTACACTATATTATGATGGATAGTCAGAAAACCCTGAGGTAATTACACATCTCTATTACATACTAAATGTGTGACACTTGGGAAAATAAACTTCTCAATCAATAGAATTGGGGAAGATTTTTTCTGCTTTTCATCTTTGTAGTTTAGTCAAATCTAAATCTTCTCACAATTATGTTTTTTAATGCATAATGTAAAATGACAAAGAAAATTTATCATAAAGAAAACTTATTAAATTGATGTGGTTATGAAAACATTAAATACATTCATGGGTGAGGGTTAAGACCTCTTGCTTTAGTCAAATTTCTATGAATATAAATCATAGAAGAGTCAAATGTTATCCATCAGAAGAGAGATGTTCTGTCTTAAATGTCCCTATGTTGATGAAATCATAGGTTTGAACAATACAGGTCTGGGATCTACAGCAATATTCTATAAAATTATTTTTGCTCCTTAGAACCATCATGGAATAAAGAATCCCCAGGTTCAAGACCTGATTTTATCTGTTACTGAACTGAAAAGCCTTTTGGAAACTGTAATGGGTTGAGGCTTGAGTTGATGCACTGAGGTCCCAAGCACATGAGGCTAAATAGTAATTGGACCATACTTTATTAATATATATGCTTGGAGAAAGGATGGCTCCCATCCACTCTTTGTGCAAGTCCTGATGTGTTGTATAGGAAATGACGATTTTGGTGGGTGGAGGCAACGGGGCAGAAAAGGGAAGTGGAAAGAGAGACTGCTGGCTGGCATCTTGACACAGCTGCTCACATTGCTATTGTGACTGCCCTTCACCTCTGATCCCCCTCTGCTAGCTGGCTTCCTGTCACAGGTGCCCATATTGCTATTGCAATCCTCCTTCATATCTACTGAGAATAAAGATAGAAGATTTTTTTCCCTTAACCTGAATTCCTGACTCCGGCTGATTTTAAATCCACGGTCATCACATTTGGTGCCCAAGCGTGAGAACCAAATATCCTACTTTCACTGAAGAAGTCTCCAGTGACCAGGAACTTAGGTGAATATAATAGACAAACAGGGAACTTATTTTCTTAAAGACTAAACTAGTAACTTTTTTGGGCTGCAATGGGACAGATGCTAGCTAAAGATTCTTCATCCCCCACCCCAAACCCCCAACCCCACCCAGGAGTGGCGCTATAGAAAGCATGCTTAAGGTGATAGAAGATCAAGGGCTACTTATAACTTGGGAACAGACAGCTAGACTTCTGGGTACATTAAAATGCACCTCCCCTTGGTTCTTAGAGGAAGAGCAAATCTCTCCAGATAATTGGACATTAATTGGGCAACAGCTCTCCGCATATTACAATGAAAATGGTCCTCATTCAATTTCCATTGAGGCATTCTATTTATACAATATAATACAGTTGGCCTTAAGAAATCAGATAAGTTATAGAAGAAAGGGAAAACACTCTAGGAATAGCCAAATGGGGAAGCCTGAGATAAAGGAGGAAGACAATGAACAGATTAATGACCATATCCCCACAGGGCATGGAGACTTAAGTGAGACTCAAGGGTGTGGTGAATCTGACACAGCTTCAGCCCCACCTAAGGAGCAGGTAATTGCCTCTCCTCCATCAACTCCACCCTCCAGGATGCATTGCCCAGTGAGGGGGGGGGGAGGGCAGTGACAGCACCAACATCTCCCCCTCAGCATTCAGCCACTCCTATGACTTGATTGCAAAAGGGACTAATTAAGGCCAAAGTGGAAGGGAGAGATGTATCGGAATTTCAGCACCACATTTTCCCTGTAATTCAACAGTTTAATTCTTCAAGTCAAGAAAGTAGAAAATACGCTCCTTTTGATATAGAAATCCTCAAAGACCTGAAAAAGGCTTGCACTCTTTATGGGGCTAGATCAGCTTATGTTAAGATGTTATTACAGAATTTGGCTTTTGAAATCTTGACCCCTAATGACTAGAAATCTATAGCAAGGGCATGCCTAGAATCTGGATAAAACTACTTGTGGCTTTCTGAATATAGTAAGCTCTCTAGGATACAAGCCCAACAAAATAGTCAAAGCTGCAATCAACTGTGACCTACTAACAGGTGTGGTAACTATGCAGATGTCGCAGTACAGATTAATTATTCCATAGCAGCATATGAGCAAATTGCTGCTAATGCTATCAAAGTGTGGACTTCTCTCCACAATAAAGATGACAAGGGTGAGGCCTTCACAAAAATAACACAAGGGCTAAATGAACCCTTTGCTGACTTTGTGGGATGTTTGCAGACAGCTATAACAAGAACAAATGGGGAAAATGCAGTAACAGATCTTTTGATAAGGCAACTTGCTAAGGAAAATGCTAATGAGGTTTGCAGAAGAATTATACTAGGACTGCACAAGGATGCTCCTTTAGAGGAGCTTATAAGACGCTGTGCCACAGTGGGCACAAATGCCTTTTATAAACCAGGCTATGATGCCGACTTCCCAAAAGACAAACATGGGGAGACAGGTTCCTTTTTGGCAAGGGACTTCCAGAGAAACTTGTAGATGCTTTCAGTGTGGAAAAGTTGGACATTTGAGAGATCATTGTAGATATGGAGATAGAATGAGAAGACAGGGTGAGAGAATAAAACCCAAAACCCCATGTCCAAAATGAAACCGAGGCTTTCACTGGGCCTCTGAATGTAGATTGATCCAGAGAAATGAGAGGCAGGTCCCAGATCCAAGGTATCAATCAAAAGATAGATGGGGCATGATAGCAACTGAGGTTACACCCAGAGAGTCTTTAGAAATTCAGGACTCTGATGTCATCAACCAACAGAAAAGCAATCAAGATTACAGTTGGGGAGGTTACAGGTCTTTTAACACAACAGGGCAGTGTCCAGTGCAAACAGCTCCACTATCTTTAAATAATCACCAGGTAATGTGGAGAGATCCAGAAAGTGGTAAATAGAAGGGAATTAGATAGGTTAACTGCTTGGAGAAGAGGGTTTCCTTGTATTTTTATAGGAGGAGAAGGAATCAGATGTGTGCCAATGAGCCATATTTGCCTTGTCCATTGCAGAGAGACAGAGCAGACCCTTGAAACGAAGGAGAAGACCCAAGAAATATTGGGTGGTTCTGTTGCTGATTGTGCTCACGATTGAAAGAGTGTGGCAGTTAAGGCGTTTGACTCATGGATATAGAAAATTGTTGGATTTCAAAATGCTCAGGAATCATTGGATTCTCTGAGACATGTTAAGATTGTTTTAGGACTTGAAAACTCTCAGGAATCATTGGATTCTCTGAGACATAAGATTGTTGTAGGACTTGAAAACCCTCAGGAATCATTGGATTCTCTGAGACATAAGACTTGAAAGCCCTCAGGAATCATTGGATTTTCTGAGAAATGATAAGATTGTTACAGGACTTCAAAATCTGCTGGAATCATTGGATTCCCTAACACATAAAAAGACTTTTGCAGACTTCAAAAACTTGGGGGGATCATTGGATTCCCTGATATGTGAAGCAATGGACAATAGATTGGTTTTGGACTATCTCTTGGCTGCTGAAGAAGGCGTATGTGTTACTGCTGTTTATATACCCTCCTTCTAGAACTTCTGGCAATCTTTTACAATGCCATGTTGATTTATATTGTTATACCGTTACTTGGGTGTACAATTCATGTTTGTTACACCACATCAAGCCTGCACTGACTGTGGGGAGAGTCATCACTAATAGCCTCTGTGTTATTGCTATGTGCTTGTATACTACCTCCCATGCTGATGGGTTTGTGCATACCTATTTCTAATAAGACCCTTCAGCCCAGAGACTTGCTACCAACCCCCACTTCCCTTTGGTGCTTTTCATCTCCCTTCCTGAGATGTCAGGGAGGGCATGATCATCTCCTTTTTAGTGCTTTCACCTCCTTTCCTGAGAAGGTGTGTGATCACCTCCCCTTGGGGGCTCTGACCTCCCTGAGGAGTCAGGGATGGCATGACGACCTGTGTTCTAAAACAAAAGAAAGCAGGAGATGTCATGGATTGAGGCTTGAGTTGATGCACTGAGGTCCCAAGCACATGAGGCTAAATAGTAATTAGACCATACTTTTATATATATATGTATATGTATATATATATATATATATATATATATATATATGTATGTATGTATGTATTTGGAGAATGGCCCCGCCACTCTTTGTGCAAGTCCTGATGTGTTGTATAGGAAATGATGATTTTGGTGGGTGAAGGCAAGGGAGTGGGAAGGGAAGCAGAAAGAGAGATGGCTGGCTGGCATCTTGACACAGCTGCTCGCATTGCTATTGCAACTGCCCTTCACCTCCGATCCCCCTCTACTAGCCGGCTTCCTGTCGCAGCTGCCCATACTGCTATCGCAATCCTTCTTCACCTCTACTGAGAATAAAGATTGAAGATTTTTCCCTTAACCTAAATTCCTGACTCCGGCTGATTTTAAATACATGGTAATCACAGGAAACCTCAGTTTCCTTATTTGGAAAACAGAGTAATGATCAAAGGAAAGAATTATTTATTAAGTTCCTATTTTGTGATATTCATTTTGTTACCTACTTTACGAATATTATTTCATTTGGTAATTCTCCTTGGGAGGTGGGTGCTGTTATTATCCTTATAAGGAAAGGCAGAGGACAGATATCTTGTCAAGGTCATAGAACTAGGAAGTTCTGGTCATATTTGAAGGTCTCCCTGACTGTAGCCTCTGTATTCTAACTCTTGAGCCATATATTTGACTTAAAAAAAAAATGAAACCTGCCTTTTCAATGTAGGAACATTTTAAATGAGCCTCTGAGAAGATTTTTATTAAAGTATTTCTTAACTATAAATTATAATAAACAAATTAGACTACATATATATGTATATCAAAGTGTGACACACAGCATCTGGTACAGAGATGATGACTGATAAGTTATTGACAATTAGATGGCTCTTATTAGTTATATTCTTATCATACAGATAACATTATTGCATTTGGAGTGCATTTATTGATCATTATGTTATTATATTGTTATAATCAATATTTCAATAGTTTCAATAGTTAACATTTCTTTTACAATTACAGAATTCTTACAAGGAGACATTATTATGTAAGGCAAATAAATATTGGAGAAAAAACTCTATAAGTTGAAGGAAATTTTGAAACAAGACATTTTAATTCATCTAAGAGTTAAATAGCACATCTAACTCAGTGACATAGAATGCTATTATTCCCATGACTGTCAGTGTCACAAGAAATGGATTCCTGGTATTTGCATTCTATAAAATGCTCATCCCAGTCCCTAGTGCCATTTATTAATGATTATAGTAATTGCACTTTATTTTCACAAAGTTGATATGCCAAATGATTAGATGCCATCCCATACTAGTAATCTTTCTAAATCAAAAGGGTATATACATAAGAATGACTGTTCTTTTGTGAATGACATATTAAAAGATTAAACTTCAAATTATTCTATGTTAAGATGTCAGAATATCATGTTTAGCTTTATTATTAAAATGTGCCTCAGCACTGTAGTTGCTATATTAAACTGAAGATAGAACTTTTCATCCAAGTTGTTTAAAAAACAGTAGATACTCTGGGCATCTAGGTGGAACAGTAAATAGAGCACTGGCCCTGGAATTAGGAGGAACTGACTTTAAATCCAGCCTGAAAGAACTGACACTTACTAGCCTTGTGGACAAATCATATTTTCTCAGAAGTCATGCAAAAACAAAAACAAAAACAGACAAAAATTTACATTGAAATTGAAACAAATTAGCAGCTTTGGGAAATGCTGCTCTCCTCATCTCAATGGACACCAATACGAAATGGATGAAAATGTGGATTATTCATATGCTTTTTGTACTATGTTTAGGGAAAAAAAGCAATATGTGGGTGGTTTCTTTCTTATCTGTCTATGTTATAACACATGGTTCATGCATTTCAACTAGTTGAGTTTCTTTCAACTTATTATGCAGAAAATATTAAAACTACCATGAATGTGGTTATGCATATTGACCCAATGTTTTCAAGCATAAGGGACTAAACACTAAATATTTACTAAGTGTCTACTAGTTGCACAGTTTCACATATATTACCATATACTATGTTATGCAAAGTAATGTTTTCCCCCTGGAAAGGGTCGGCTGAGCATCATTTTATATAATAGATGCTTTTGGTAGTATAGTGAAGACTATAGGCTGCATACAATTATGTTTTTAATGCATAAATTAAAATGCATGGAATCGCCAAGATTGACAAATTATATGGAAATACAGTTAACATGTAAAAAAAATCCACGTAGTATACATTAATATTGGAGTTCAGCTCCTGTAGTGAATTAAGGATGTGGAAGCATACCAAGGTCAGGCAGAGAAATCCAGATTATGAACTTATCGAAGTTTATTGATCAGCGAGACAAATCTGTTTCCTCAAATGCTCATCGACTTGATACAAAGTACATTCTTTGAAGTTCCTATAGTTTTCTCTAATAAACAAGATCTACTGAGATGTAAATGGTTAAGCCCTGGATGTTGGTTATTTAGTCAGAGCTGCAAATAGTTGAGATAGACATCAGGGTAAAGTTTATCATATCATTGTTTCAAGTATCTTATTCCCAAATGCCATTAGTTTCTATTATGAGTTGTTTTTCTTGTCCTAAGTTCAATGGTTTGCCTATAATCCAAAGGGCAGTGTTTGTATTTTGCTTCAGTCACTGCATTATTAATTTATTATATTGATAAGCAGTCTCTGCTATTTCAATAAGAAAAGGGAGTTTTGGTGAGCCAAATTACTGAAAGATTCAAGACCTGCAATGGATTCTTACCTCCTTCCTGGCCCTCTACACATTAAGAATCCCTGAGCTGGAAGGATCAGAAAAAGCTTTATGAAAGCTGAACTTTGCAGCTGAGATTTTAGAGCTGAATTTCTGGGCATGGGGAACAGCCTATACAAGGGTAAAAAGATGAAAATAGATTGTTGAAAATTGTATATAATAAGTACACCAAAATGGCTCGAAAATAAAGTTTGTGAAGAAGAACAATTAGCATATAAGACTAGAAAAACATGACAAAAACAGATGAGATAATGGAGGGACATATATACCAAATGTAGAATTTTAAAATTTTGCCTAGAAGCAAGTGGGAACCACATAATTTTTTGAGTAGAAGAATAACACGATCAGATCAGGTCTTCAGTAATACTATAAATATTATAATATTTAATTTAATCACAGTATTTAATACTGTGAATATTGTAATACAGTAATACTGTAGATACTTGTAAGGGATTGATGAGGAAAAGGCAAGTATCATTAGTAGACTACATCCCTTTGCCACTTTGTCTAATCTGGCCAAAAGGTATGATATTTCTCTTTGATCATTGCATCAGTAGTCCTTATCATAGTGCAAGCACTTAATAAATTATTGGTATATGATATTTAATAGAGTTGAAAAAGCATGCTGTAGGCAAGCTAAATCTATACTTGAACAATTGACTTTTAAGTTTATAAATTTAAGTATACATTATAAATTTATATATAAGTATATAAATTCTTATCCTAGAATTTTTTGTGCTTAATAATTGAAGAGATCAAAAGCAAAAGTGATAACTAGGAAAGAGTTCCATAATATTTTCTACACTAGACTTCTGGGGGCGGGGCCAAGATGGCAGAGATGCTACATGTTTCTTTGTGACATTCTCTACAATCCTCACAATAAAGACAAAATCCAGCATCTTAATTATCGCTGGACCAGCAGAATACACAAATATTGTTAGTGCAACAAATTATCAGCAAAAGATAATTTCAAAGGTCTCCAGAAAAAGTCTATTTCAATTGGAAATGGGAGAGAGGCAGCCAGTGCAACCAGGTGAGTAAAAACACCATTGTAGACAACACAGAGTCTCGGGGTGTGGCTGGTTTGGTGGGGTGGTGTGGATTCTGTGTGGCAGAGAATCTACTGTGAGGAATCTACAGGAATCTAAGCAGCGTTGGCCATTCTGCCCTGGTTGCAAGCCAATAGATCAGCAGACAACTTGTAAAATATCAACACAAACACAAAAGATCAATAGTGAAACCAAAAAGCTAAAATTGCACAGGACCTGGTCACGCCCACCCAGCACTGGGAGTGAATCATCATTGACTCAGCTCAGCTGCATTCACTTGGAAAATCTCCCCCACTCTAAAGGCAGACCTTAATTTAAAAAATGAGTAAAAAAGTAAAGAGGACTCCAAGAATTGACAGCATTTATTGCAAAAAAGAACAGATTTTTAACCCTAAGGAGACTAAAGACAGATTGTCTCCAGATAAAGCTCCAAAAGGAGACATAACCTGGTCCTCATCATACAAGGCTCTATTAGAAGAAATTTAAAAAGGATCTTAAAAGAGAGTTAGAAGAAAAATGGAGAAAGAAAATGAAAAATTTGCAAGAGGGTTTGGAAAAGGTAACATAGAAATTATCTGATAAAAAAGCACTAGAAAATAGACCTAGTGAAATGGAAAAAGCATATAACCCATTAAAAATATATTTGATAAAATGGGAAAAAAAAGCAACTCCCAGAAAAATAGAATTTGTGAAACAGAAAAATAAAATAACTACTTAAAAAAAGAATTTGTGAAATGGAAAAAGAAAATAACTCCATAAAAAAAAAAAATTGTGAGATGGGAAAAAAAATTCCATAGAACAAAACAACTCATTTAAAAATTCAATTGAACGGGACTTCCGGCCAAGATGGCGGAGAGGAGGCACACAGCTGTTTAAGCTGCATGTTTCCTCTCAGAATCCATTTCATTACAAGCCTCTGACTTAATGCTTGACTGAAAAAAACCCCATAAATAGTTACAAAGGGAAGATATCCTTGAAATTTTCCAGGAAAGGTCTCTTTTTATTTGAGGGCAGGGACAGTTTTAGATCAGGAGCAGGCTGAGGGCAGGCAGTAGCAGTGAGAGCATGGGGGGGCAGCTCACAGCCGAGCAGACCGGAGAGGAGGGGTGTGATCTCAGTTGTTTCTGCGGGGCGAGCTTTGCTACAGGATTGGATACTTTGACCTGGTAGCAAGTCAATAGCATAGCAGAGAAGCTAAAAACACTGGGAGGAAGAGTGAAGAATCAATCTGGAACAGCTGGAATCTCTCAGGACCTGGCCACACCTTCCGCACAGTGTCTCAGCCTGCTCTCAGAGGCTCAGAGCCATCCCTGTCCTGCTAGTGCCTCACTGCTGACCCCCACACTCTGTAGAGGAAGCTTGGTAACACCACCCAGCCCTTCCCACCAAAAAAGCAGATTCCATATGGGGGTTTTTCTTTTTTTCTTTGCTAGTTTGTCTTTGATTCTTCTCTGACAAAATGAGTGAAAAAATGAAAAGGACCTTAACCACTGACAGCTTGTATATGGATAGAGAGCACACTCTAAACCCTGAGAAGACTAAAAACAGACTGTCTCCAGGTGAATCCCCAAAGGAGAAGGCCATCTGTTCCTCAGCACAGATGAATCTCATAGAAGAAATTAAAAAGGCTCTCACAAGAGAGCTCGAAGAAAAATGGGAAAAGGAGAGGGAGGCTTGGCAAGAGAGTCTGGAGAAGTCATCCCACTCATTTAAAGAAGATTGGATAAAGAAACCAAATCCTTGGAAAAATAGGATTAGTGAACTGGAAACAGAAAATAGTTCTCTAAAAAATAAAATTAGTGAAATGGAAAAAAAATTCCATAGAACAAAAGAAGTCAATTGGACAATTAGAAAAAGATATAAAAAAAAGTGAGTGAAGAAAATACTTCATTGAAAATCAGAATAGAACAAATAGAATTGAATGACTTGAGGAAACAACAAGAATCAGTCAAGCAAAACCAAAAAAATCAAACAATGGAAAAAAATGTGAAATACCTTCTTGGGAAAACAACAGACCTGGAAAATAAGGGCAGGAGAAACAATGTGAGAATTATTGGACTCCCAGAAAAATATGATGAAAAAAAGAGCCTGAATTTAGTAAAAAAGTAACAAAATTCATCTGAAAGAACAAAAGATCAAGAATTTCAAAGGAATTAATGAAGAGAAAAGCAAATTAAAGTGGCTTTGCTGTACCAGATCTAAAACTATATTATAAAGCAGTGGTCATCAAAACCATTTGCTACTGGCTAAGAAATAGAGAAGTTGATTAGGAAAATAAGTTAGGTTCACAGAACAAAATAGAGAATGATTAAAACAATCTAGTATTTGATAAACCCCAAAGCCCTAGCCTTTTGCACAAGAATTCACTATTTGACAAAAATTGCTGGGAAAATTGGAAACTAATATGGCAGAAAGTAGGAATATACTCAGAACTAACACCATATACCAAGATAAGGTCAAAATGGGTTCGTGCTCTAGACATAAAGAATGATATTATAAACAAATTAGAAGAACATGGGATAGTTTACCTCTCAGATTTTTGGATGAGGAAGAAATTTTTGACCAAAAAAGAACTAGAGATCATTATTGATCATAAAATAGATGTTTGATTATATTAAGTTAAAATTTTTTGTACAAACAAAACTAATGCAGACAGCATTAGAAGGGAAGCAATAAGCTGGGAATAACATTTTTACATCCAATAGATCTGATAAAGGCATCATTTCTAAAATATACAGAGAATTGACTCAAATTTATAATAGTTCAAGCCATTCTCCAATTGATAAATTACATAAGAATATGAACAGACAATTTTCAGATGAAGACATTGAAACTATTTGTAGCCACATGAAAAGGTGCTCTAAATCACTACTGATCAGAGAAATATAAATTAATACAACTCTGAAACACCACTACATACTTGTCAAATTGGGTAATACAATGGGAAAACATAATGACAAAGGTTGGAGGGGATGTGGAAAAACTGGGACACTGATACATTGTTGGTAGAACTATGAACGGATCCAACCATACTGGAGAGCCGTTTGGAACTATGCTCAAAAAGTTATCAAACTGTATATACCCTTTGATCCAGCAGTGTTTGTACTAGGTATGTATCCCAAAGAGATCTTAAAAGAGGAAAAGGGACTCACATGGGCAAAAATGTTTGTGGCAGCTCTTTTTTTAGTGGCAAGAAAGTAGAAACTGTATGGTTGCCCATCAATTGGAGAATGGCTGAATAAGTTATGGTATATGAATTCTATGAAATACTATTGTTTTATAAGAAATGACCAGCAGGATGATTTCAGAGAGGCTTGGAAAGACTGATACTAAGTGACATGAGCAGAACCAGGAGATCATTATACATGACAACAACAAGACTATATGACGATCAATTCTGATTGATATGGCTCTCTTCAACATTGATATGATTCAAACCAGTTCCACTTGTGCAGTGATAAAACAAGCCATCTATATCCAGAGAGAGATCCATGGGAACAGAGTGTGAAATACAACATGGCATTCTCACTTTCTGTGTTCTTATTTGCTTGCATTTTGTTTTCTTTCTCAGTTTTTCTTTTTCCTCTTTCTTTATGTGGTTTTTCTTGTGCAACAAAGTAATGGTATAAATATGTATACATATATTGGATCTAATATGTATTCCAACATATTTAACATGTATTGGGTTACCTACCAGCTAGGGAAGGGGGTGAGAGGAAGGATGGGAAAATTTAGAATAAAAGGTTATGCAAGGATCAATGTTGGAAAAATTACCCATGCATATACTTTGTAAATAAAAAGCTTTAATAATTTTTTTAAAAATTTAAAAAATTACTTTATATACCAAAAGTTCCTTTGCTGTGTTCCTTTGTCTGGTATTTTATAAGTAGTTAAGATTGAATAGAGAATGATTTAAAAGAGTTCAAATTTAATTCAATAAAGATGCTCTTGACAGTTTGAGATGAGATAGAATAACAGCAATAAAAAAAAGGATTTTCAAAAAAAATTGGTCCCTCTCTAGAGAATAATTTTTATTATATAATTCAATGGATATATTTTTCACATGATGATGTCAAGCAGAAACACATACTGGATGTAGTATTGCTTAATTTTTTTCTCTGTAGTATTTTAATTTAGGATTTGGATGAAAACAAATCTTGGCCATGAGGAAGATGATATGCTTATGTGTTTCTTTTTTTCTTTTTTTTTCCCCCAGAATTTGGGGTTGGGAGGTCAACAACTCAGCTTGATTTGATCCAACCCAAACTTAAAAGAATCCCATACTAGACGATTTGTTATATGGATTTTCCTAAGAAACTTTTATTTTTCTTAATGTATATGTCTTTCATGAAACTTTGGAAGAAGGGGATAAAAAGAATAGAAGAGAAAAGGAAAGAAGGGAGGAAGAACACAACATCTTGATCAGTCCCATGCCAATCAGAGATAGAGCTAACAATTAGGAAGTCTTCATTACACCAGGACTTGATTTGTTTTTGTTTTTTTTTTTTACAATTTTTATTTGTTTTGAAGTAGAACAGATATAACATTGATTCAGTGTCACAACCTTTAATTTATTTGATGTTCCTTATCATGATATCTACCCTAATCTTTTCTACACCAAGGTAAATATCCCAGATTTCAACAGCTAATACTCATCTGGCATAGACAAGAGGTTCTGCATCATTCTGATTGTTATGCTTTGAATCTTTTCCAGCAATGTCATATTTAGTTTTGTTAGCAAAATGCCTTTGCATTGTAGTTCATACATTCAATGAAAAATAGTACTTTTTTTCCTTTGTTAGTTAAACAAAAGTAAAAACTTACATTTAGACTGTAATTATTTAGTATATTTCCTTTTAGGTAATGAATATAAAGCAGGTTTTTTAGAGTAAAAACTTCTAGAGGAAAGCATTATCTATTTATTTATGTATACAAAGTAAATATTATTCATAAATGAAATATTTTTAGGTAATAAATAAAGCCCTATTTTTTTCAATAGCAAAATAGTTAGTAGGAAAAAAAAACACAAACACAAAACCAAAAAAAAAAATACAAAAATAGTTATGCTTACTTCTTTTATGAAAAGAAAGGATAATGGAGGAAAGGAGGAAGACACATGTAGACCTTTTGAAATTTAATGAATAGATATATTACTATATGTCATGTTTTTAAATTTCTGAGATCAAGAAAGAATAGTACAAGAATGTGATCATGTTAGATGTGAGCTTAAGGTCATTTTAGTAGTGCTAATTTAGAAGTATTTGAAGAAAAAAAATTTTCTCTTTCTTGCAGAAATCCAATATTTGCACAGAAGATATGATTAGATATGATTTGAGCTCCTGTTTGGCCACCTTCTTAATTATCTTCAATAAAAATGAAATTTTAGAAATTTAGAAATGAGATTAATCCAATAAATCAATTGATAATAACTAATTAATTAAAGTGAGTTACAACTTGTAAAGTACTTTGAAGATAGTACATGCTAGGGGTGTTAAATAGTATTATTAAGATAATATTGATGAAAAAGGTGAATAAGAAAGCTCAGTATGATTAAATGTCATAGAGTTTCTCTAGCTACTTGTCCATGTATATATGTTTAAGATAAAAAAAGTACTATGCTTATGTATCTTTATTTTAATTTTTTTCCTTTTTTCTTCTCTTTCCTTTGCCCCCAGTTGCAGGATAATGCCATCAATTCCTACGACTTTTTCCCTCATTTTTTTCCTTTATTTAATTTCTTCTTTTCATGTCTCACTATTATAGTCATAGACATTGTGCTCCCCCTTTATGTTTACATTGTCTTCAAACTTGTCTCTCTAATTCCATTTTCTTGACTTTTCAATGTATTCTAATCTATCCTATAGATAACTGTCAAATTACTTTTCATAAAATGCTACCTCTATAATAGTTAGGAAAAATTAAGGTGTCTTATTTGGTATAATATAATTTATCTATTTGATGTAATTTATGTGAAGCAGATGAATAATATGAGATAAAACAAGATAAGTGGATTAGAATGAAACTGTGATGCATCTTGAACTCCAGGTTAAGAAATTTAAAATTTCTTAGGTGAAAGCTAGTCACTGCAGATTTTAAACAGCAATACGAATGCATTAGACCTATGTATTAGGCGAATTAAACTAGATGAAGTGAGTAGGATTAATTGAGAAGAAAACTACTGCAGTCGATTTGTTTTTTTTTTTTTTTTATATATATATATTTTTTTATTATTATTATAAATTTTTATTGACAGAACCCATGCCTAGGTAATTTTTTTACATCATTATCCTTTGCACTCACTTCTGTTCTGACTTTTCCCCTCCTTCCTTTCACCACCTCCCCCAGATGGCAAGCAGCCCTATATATGTTGAATATGTCACCATATGTCCTAGATACAATATATGTTTGCAGAACCGAACAGTTCTCTTGTTGCACAGGAAGAATTGGATTCAGAAGGTAGAAAATAACCTGGGAAGAAAAACAAAAATGCAAACAGTTTGCATTCATTTCCCAGTGTTCTTTCTTTGGGTGTAGCTGTGCAGTCTATTTGAAAGCCTAGAACAAAAGGTCAGAGGAGAGATTACCAGGGCTTGCTGAAGTTAGTGGCAGGGAAAAGGAAAGAAAAGGGCATAATCATGGATGTGCTATTTTAAAAGCTATCAAAATTCTCCTTGTAATTAAATTTCTAGTTTATTTTTACATTTTTCATAAAATTTTCCACAAACATTCTGAAAGTTCATGTGGATTTTCCTATAATACTAATTATTTATATTATATCATTTTCTTTTTTTTTAAATAATTGTTATTATTTAATAAATCACTTTAGTTATATATGTCTATTATGATTTTAAATTTGTTTTTCTGGACTCAGGATGGTTTTATTTTTTGAATTGTTTGATTGGAGAATAGTTAGAGAGAGATAAACATTAATTTTTTTGGTGTGTATTAGTTAAATATAAATTTATCTATCATTAATACATATATACTCTGTCATCTCATTACCTATTCTTAAAACACATATATTCTATTTTTACAACATGTGCACCAAAAATAGAATGCATAAATAAGTATATGTTAGCAAAAACTGAAAAAGCTAAAAATGAATCCCTTATGAAAAATTCCAGATATTTAAAGAACAATTAATCCTATATTACATGTACTACTTGAAAACATGGATGACAAGGAAATCTTACTAAATTGTTCCAAGACAGAACTAGAGTTTTTATACCAATCATGAAGAGCAATGACAGAGAAAGAAAACTATAGACCAACTTACCTAATGAATATGGATACAACAATTTAAATAAAATATTAGCAAGACTATTAGAAAAATATATTACTAAAATCAAACACCATGACTAGTTGGGATTGATAACAACAATATTGAGCTCTCTGATATTAGGAAGACTATAAGCATAATTTACTGCATCTATAAGAAAACAACCCAAAACACGATTAAACCAATAGATAGAGAAAAATATTTTGAAAATACAGTATCTATTCTTATTCAAAATATTAGGAAGCATAGAAATAAGGGGAATTTTTTTTAAAATGATAAGTGAAATCTTATCTAAAACTAAGTGCATACATTTTCTGTAACTGACATAAGATAGAAATTTCCCCAATCAAGCTAGAAGTGAAGCAAGGGTGTTTTATATCATCACTATTATAAAATATTGTATTACAAAATGTAGCTGTTCATATATACATAACATATTAAGGAAAGAAAAATAAATCTGTAAATATAATAATGTTTTTAGAGAAGCCTATAGAATCAACCAAAAACCTGGGTGAAAGAATTAAAAACATTAGCAAAGTTGCAGGATAAAAAAATAAATCTACATAAATCATATATATATATATATACATATATATATATTTAATAAAAGCTTTTCATTTTCAAAACATATACATGGAAAATTTTTGACATTCATCCCTACAAAAACCTGTATTCTAATTTTTTTTCTCTCCCTTCTTTTTAAACCCCATTTGGCAAGTGATTCAATATAAATTAAACATGTGTAATTCCTGTATGCATGTTTCCACATATATGTTGTACAAGAAAAAGCAGATCAAAAAGGATAAAAGATTAGAAAGAAAACAAAATGCAAGCAAACAACAACAAAAAGAGGGAAAATATTATGTTGTGTAATACATTAAGTTCCCGATGTCCTCTCTCTGGGTGGGGATGGGTTTCTTCATCACAAGACCATTGGAACTCATCTGAATCATCTCATTGTTGATCAGAGACATGTTCTTCAGAATTGGTCATCGTATAATCTTGTTATTGCCATGTATAATGATAACTTGGTTCTGCTCATTTCACTTAGCACCAATTCATGTAAGTCTCTTCAGACCTCTCTGAAATCATCCTGCTGATCATTTCTTATAGAAGAATAATATTCCATAACATTCATATGCCATAATTTATTCAGCCATTCTCTACCTGATGGGCATTCAATCAGTTTCCAGTTTCTTGCCACTACAAAAAGGGCTGCCACAAACATATTTTTGCACATTTAGTCCACTTTCCCTCCTTTAAAATCTCTTTAGGATGGGATTTCCAGGGTTGCAGCCAAAATTGCAGAGAGGACACACATTTCTTTTTGACCTCCTCAAACCCTACAAATCCAACCTCTGAATGAGCTCTGAACCAGCAGAACCCACAGTTATTGAAAGTACAATGAATTAACAGTAGAAGATAATTTAGAAGATCATCAGAAAAGGTCTGTTTCGATTGGAAATGAGAGGGAGGCAGCTAAGTGCAAACAGCTGAGCACAAACTCCAGCACAGAAGCACAGAGTCCCAAGGTGGTGCAGACTTAGCAGGGCAGTGCAGTTTCCATGTGGCAGAGAATCTATAAAGAGGAAACAGACCAGAAAAGGTCTATTTCAATCGGAAATGGGAGGGAGTCAGTCAAGCACAAGCAGGTGAGTTTAAATGCCACTGCAGAGCACAGAGTCTCAGGAAGGTACAGACTGTGCAGGCAGTATGGAATACATGTGGAAGAGAATCTACAAAGAGAAATTTGTTGGCTGCTCTACCCTGGCTTTAAGTCAGTAGATCAGCAGAGAAGTTGTAAAACATTTAAGTCAAACCTAAAGGTTAATAGTGAACCCCAAAATGCAAAAATCTCACAGAACTTGGCCACACCCATCCAGCACCTGGAGTGAGTCAGCACTGACCCAGAACTAAGCCATTGCAGCTTAGAGGAACCTAGGAAAACCTCTCGAGCCCTAAAAACAGACATATATATATATATATATATATATAATCAGTAAAAAAAAGTCAACAGAACTCTGAAGATATACAACTTTTATGGTGAAAGAGAAGAATAAATTTCAAACACTTAGGAGACTAAAGGTAGATTGTCTCCAGAAAAAGCCCCAAAAGGTGATATAACCTAGACCCCATTGCACAAAACTGTCCTAAAAGAAATTAAAAAGGATCTTTAAAAAGAGCTAAAAGAAAAATGGAGAAAGGAAATGAAAATTTTGCAAGAGAGTTTGGAAAAGAGAATTTAACTCATTAAAATATAAGTTTGATAAAATGGAAAAAGAAAACAACTCTCAGAAAAACAGAATGTGTGAAACAGAAAAATAAAATAACACCTTATAAACAGAATTTGTGAAATTGAAAAAAAAAATAACTCCTTTAAAAAAAAATTGTAGCACTTCTGGGGGCAGAGCCAAGATGGCAGAGAAGGCACACACGACTCTCTAAGCTACTCTCATTCCCCTCATAACTGACTATTGAATTCAGCCTCAAAAATAGCTCTTCACTGCTTAAATTCATGAATATTAGAAGCACTACAACTTACCAGCCAAAGTAAATCTGGAAGATCACCAGGAAAGGTTTATCCTGAGGCGCCAGGAACAGACTAGCACAGGCAGTGAGAGACTAGCGTGCATACTGAGAAGACCAGGGGTGGGGGGTGAGCTTTGTGACTAGAGAAGTTAAAGAGATGACTCTGCTATACACTAACTGCTCTGCCTTGATTACAAAGCAGTAAATTGGCAGAGAAATTAAAGCCTAAAACAGAGGGTAGTCTAAAAAACACCAGAACCCAAGGAGATCTGGCTGTAACCACTCAAATCCAGAAGTGATTCAAGCAGACTATCGCAGCCCTGTAGCCACATCCTGCAGTTGTGGGGGTTTTGTGGGGACATTTACAAATCTGCACAGCAGGGGGGCACAGCCTGGGCAATCTCTAATCTGCACAGTGGGGGGTTTGGCCTGGGGCAATAGAACTTCCCCAGCAGACTGTGCTTCCCCCAGCAGACACTTAAGGTCCCTGCAAATCCATTCACTGCTCAACTGCTAATACCCACAGCCCCAGGGCAGGCTTTGGCATGGGGTAGTGAAACTCTCACTGTTCAGCATCTAGCCCCAGGGCAGTCGTTATCTCACACAGTGGGGGTTCTTTGCAGGGCACTTTCCCAGCTCGGCCCTGCAGGCCTGAGTTACTCCTGGGTGGGGAATTCTTTCCCAAAGCACTCCAGTACCTCGCTGCTTTTTGTAGCTGGCTGGCAGGACAGCTACCCATCCATACACCTTTCACTGCTCTGCAGAGGAAGCTGGTAACCTCCTGGCTCAGAAGGCAGACCCTACAGTCTTTAACAAAATGAGTAAAAAAGTCAAAAGAACAATTGATAGTTTCTATACAGAAAAAGAATAGCTTTTCAACCCTGAAGAGACTAATAGCAGACAGTCTCCAGACAATTGTTGGTCCCCAATACAAAAGGCTCTCCTAGAAGAGACTATTAAAAACCTTAAGAGAGAACGAGAAGAAAAATGGGGAAAGGAAAGAGAAGCTATGCAAAAGAGTACAGAAAAGGCATATAACTCACTAAAAGAAAAAATTGATAAAGTGGAAAAAGAAAACAACTTCCTGAAATGTGAATTGGAAAAGGTAAAAAACTCCCAAGAAGTGCAGGGAAACAAATTTTGTGAATTAGAAAAAGAAAATAATTCACTAAAAAAAAAAAAATAGTGAAATGGGAAAAAAATTTCATAGAATAAAACAACTCATTTTAAAAATTATTAATTGTTTTAGCCTCAACCTGGGAGTATAAAGACTTGAGTTCTAGTCCTATCTCTAATATTGTTTAGTTGCTCTTTGATATCACAAAAGAATAAGAAATTAAAACTTGAAGGATCTTAACAAGACATCATACCCAAACCTCATTTTACAGATGAAGAATTTAAGTCCCAGAGAGCTAAGTGATTTACATGGGCCATACAGGTAGTAAGTAACAATATTTGAATTTAAATTCATGTCCTCTAATTCAAAATATAGCATCTTTTACTTTATAATTTCTATTCCTTTTTTACTATATATATATGTGTGTGTGTGTGTGTGTGTGTGTGTGTGTGTGTGTATGTATAATATATATGTATATATACATATATATTCATGCAAATATTTCATACTAATCAGGTTGTGAAAAAATGCATAGATCCAAAGACAAACAAATGAATGAATGGATTAATAGCTAAATAAACAAATAAATAGAAATAACCTCAAGAAAAGTAAAGTTTGAAAAAGTATGCTTCTTAATTCAGCTAATAAGAGTTCTTTCTCTGGATGTGGATAGAATTTTTAATCATAAATCTTTCAGAATATCTTGTATTGGTTGGAATAGTTGTGTAATTCATAGCTAATCATCTTGCTTACTACATGGTTTATTTCACTGTTCATCTGCTCATGGAAATCTTTTCAAGTTTTTCTGAGAGCATCCTGCTCATAATTTCTTATAACACACTAGCATTCTATTGTAATTACATACCACAATTTATTTAGTCATTCCTCAATTCATGGATATAGCCTCATTTTTCTATTTTTTTTTTTTTTGCCACCAGACACGAGTTGCAATAATTTTTTTTCTACACATCTATACTTTTGTTTTTTCCCCCTTTATCTTTTGGGATACAGACCTAGTAATGTTATTGCTATATCAGAGTAAAGCTATTAGGGCACAGTTCCTAATTGCTTTACAGAATGGTTGAATCAATTCACAACTCCACCAACAATGCATTAAGGTCTTGCTTTTTTCCCCATATGTCCACCAATATTTGTCATTTTCCTTTTCTGTCCTATTAGCCAATCTAATTATTTGAATTTGCATTTTTCCATTCAATAGTAAATTAGAAGTTTATCATATGGGTATATATAGTTATGAGAATTGTTGATCAATTGAAAACTATTGATATCTTTTGATCATTTGTCATATAATTTCTATTCCTTAGGCTTCTCTTTTCTTATTTATGAGATTAGCTTCATGTGATGGCATACATTTCTTTTTTTAAAAAAAAATTAATAGCTTTTTATTTACAAATTATATGCATGGGTAATTTTACAGCATTGTCAATTGCCAACTCTTTTGTTCCAATTTTTCCCCTCCTTCCCCCCACCCCCTCCCCTAGATGGCAGGATGACCAATACATGTTAAATATATTAGAATATAAATTAAATACAAAATAAGTATACATGTCCAAACCATTATTTTGCTGTACAAAAAGAATCGGGCTCTGGAATATTGTACAGTAAGCCTGTGAAGGAAATAAAAAATTCAGGCGGACAAAAATAGAGATATTGAGAATTCTACAAAGTGCTTCATAGTCATCTACCAGGGTTCTTTCCCTGGGTGTAGCTAGTTCAATTCATTACTGCTCTATTGGAACTGATTTGGTTCATCTCATTGTTGAAGAGGACCACGTCCATCAGAATTGATCTCCTGGTCCTGCTCATTTCACTCAGAATTTGTTCATGTAAGTCTCTCCAGGCCTTTCTGAAATCATCCTACTGGTCATTTCTTATAGAACAATAATATTCCATAATATTCATATACCACAATTTGTTCAGCCATTCTCCAATTGATGGGCATCCAATCAGTTTCCAGTTTCTGACCACTACAAAGAGGACTGCCACAAACATTCTTGCACATACAGGTCTATGGCACACATTTCTAGTAATTTGTATTAGGAAGGTGGAAAGAGCCTGGTAGATAGCTTAAGCTTGGGAATTCTGAGCTACAGAGGCAAAGTGTCTACCCTAAATCCAAAACAAATGAAATAAGCCATGAGAATTGGGCCTAAGCAGTATAGGAACAGAATTTGGTTAGAAAAATCAAGTGCATTAAAAATTCCATTCAAATCACCAGTAGACTGGATCCATAATAGCTGATGCATGTTCACACTGAATAAGTCAGATAGACTTAATTATGTAGAAAGATTGTTAGTTAGAGATGGGGTAGAGAATACATAAATGAATGAAAAGGAAGGAAGGAAGGAAGGAAAGAGAAATAAAGAGAAGACATTTAGGATTATAATGTTGATACAGGAAAAGTTTATTCTCATCTCTAAAATTTTATGTACAAATGCTTCATGCCTTTTTTACATTGAGAAGCAAAGTCAGAGAAAATATGCTGAAGTATTTGTATCTCACTGACAGAAAACAATCCTTCTACTCTCAGATTTATTTTAGAAATATTAGCCAACAGGTTGCCGGTTTGCATTGATCTTAGTACCTAATAACAGGAAATTGACCAGCCCACTTAAGAGGTTTTGTTATGTTATTGTTATTATTTTTAACAGCACTTTTTCTCTTCAGGAGGTAAAGAAGCAGTGACATAAATAAACCCAACATTCCTTACTACTCACCTGCTTTGAAAGATTGCTCTCCCTAGGTGAGTGAGTGTATGACTGCCTTTAGGATAAACTATTTTGAAAGATAATCTATCTTTGCTGGATTATATACTTAGTGTTTCCCCATTGTACTTCATGTTTCTTTTTTGTGATGGTGAATCCCTGATATGTTGTACAGTGAGGATGAAAGTTATATAGAAAAGATCATGCAGTCTAATGGATAGAGCAGTGAGTCTGCAGTAAATCTAGGTTTGATTCCTAGCTCTGCTATTTACTAGTTGTCTGATTCTAAGCAAGTCACATAAGCTGTGTGGACTTCAGTTTCTTTTCTGTAAAATGAAGAACAGATTAGATAATTTCTAAGGTCCCTGGAGCTTAATGATTCTATATTTAAATAGGTTTCACTTTTTTGGGGGGGGGGAAGGGGAAGATTGTAGAGTGTATTGTTTAACTTGTAATGTCATCTGTATAGAGAATCTGTTCACCCAAGCTACTCTCCCATCCAATGCCTGTCGCAGAAATTCAGATCACCAGTGTGACTTTTATGGTTTTCATTGCAGCCAACAGTTACTTTACTTTTCCCAGACACACTTACTATATATTAGAATCATAACTTGAATCTGGGCTTTCCTGAAATATAGAACTTCTCTCTATGCATTTAGGAAAGTAAATTCATTAGTTGAAGAAACCAAAATTCATGATTTGGTGGTCAAAAATATTGACTATATTGTTAAATGTAATGACAGTAACATATGTTGCACACAATACTCACCTGGATTTTGTCTTTCATTTTATATGTCATTTGGTAAATTTTTCCTCCATGGGAATTTGTGTAGAACACAGAAAGATTATAGAGTTAGTGGACATTGAGAACAATTCTTAATGTAAATAAGATGTCTTAAAATAGCCACTATATTCTCACCTTTATATTCTCACTTTAGTATTGTGAAAGCAAACAATTGAAAATAAAAATACTTGTCTTACTTCTATTGCTCCCAACCCTCAATTCCTAAAGAAGTTATTTGACCTTGGACTGTAGTCTACAGGAGAAAACAAGAATATTGAAGGTTTAGGCAAATTTCACTATTAGGACTATCTACTATAAATATGCACTCACACATGCATACACTGCATATCTGGATGCATATTTGGAGTTACTTGCCTCCTTTGCAGGACACTTCTAGCTGGCTAGAGAGTGAGGGAAAAAAAAAAGAAAGATGTCCCCTACTAGCTTTAGAAAGGGAAAGTTTGCAATGATCACTCATAATTAAGGTAGATGATGATAGTGCAGAACAGTGAAATACTTCTCCATAAAGAATAGATGTGTGGCATAGAGAATGCAAGGAAGCAGGACAGAGAAAAAGAGATAAAGGAGAGAGAGAATGAGGGAAATAGAGAGATAGAGGCAGAGATTGAGGTACCCTGGGATTTCTTTTTTGAGAAGCTTTTATTATTTGTATTGATTTTAGTTTGCAAATTCCATTTCTCTCTCTTTCTACTCACCCACCATGTAATGTGTAAATAATAAATAGAATAACAGTGAGTCACAACAACCATAACAATACATTAATGCTTCAATTGCATCCTATACTATTACCACTCATAAAACTAATCGTTTTCTGGGGAAGAGGCAGTGACTTATACTAACTAGTGGAAGAAATGTGTGGAAGTCAGATTATCAGAGAAGAGAAATGTCCTTTCACTGTAAACATAAAGGTAAATCTACTTTTTTTCTTTTTTGGTTCAGACCTATGATTTTTTTGGGGAAGTGTTGTATGAAACAGCATAAGAATTCCTTTTACTGATGAAGGCTACCAACTTGTTTTAGCCTTTGAGAATTACCTATGGGCATTGAGAAGGTAAAAGACTTGCCCAGTATCACAAAACTTACTGTTCTGTGCAAAGGGTAAGATGTTCACCCTGTTTTTCCTAACTCCAAAATTTGCTCTTTATATACTTTACCATGCTTTTTTTTCTCTAAATCAGCTTTGAAAATGATTAATTAAAACATTCATTTAAGAACTGTTTATTATGTTCACCTATTGCAAGAAAATGTGCCAGTAGACAATGCCAAAAAATATATATATTAGTTACTTCCTTGCTTCTGTCCTTTGATATATGTTGATATTATATGTATGTACTTATATCATAAAATTTACTCTAAACATTTTATATTTTTCTTTTTATTTATGTATGTTTCCAATATGTGTCTATATGTAACATGTGTATATATTTATAGATAAATACATTTCTATCTATCTCTGTCTACATACAAATACACACATATATTTATTTATTCATACATATGTATATAAAATTTAGCAGAAAAGATAAAGTTAATGATTAAGTGGAAAACTTCCATGCAAATGAATATAAACATTTTTATAGATATTTAAAATGAAGAAAAGAAGGTGACTAATGACAATTAAGTTACTGTTTAGAAAATAATATCAATGCAGGTAATTGGGAATTAGTAATAAGTCAGTGAATAATGTCACCATGGGGATTTCAGCTCTTTAGATAGATGAAGCATGTCATATGTTGTTTATAAGAGGCTCTTTCTCATTATTTAGGGGACATTTTGTTATTTTTTTTAGTTTAATGACAATAAAAATAAGGAAAGTTAACCTTGCTTAATGTGAAACTATATATGGCATTAAAATTATATCAGAGAAGCGTGCTGCAGAATATAGCAATATGCAAAGATGAAATAATACTTTTCATAGTAGAATGAGGTCTTATCCAGCAGAAATTGAATATTTTTTATTTTTTATAGTTTCAATATTTAGCAGTTTTGCACATAGTAGGTACTTAATAAATTCCTTTTGGATTGAGTTAGATGGTTAGAACAATTACTAATTTCCAGATTAAAGAATTCCATCCTGGATCCTGAAAATCTTGACTTATTATTAATTCCTAATTATCTGAATTGATATCACTTTCTATAATCATTTATTTGCCATAAGAAGTATTGGTAGACATTTCTCTTCTGACTGGGAACTAAAAATTGCATGACATATCTCTATCACTCTGTATAAATCCTGATGGCAGCTCCAAGAGAATGTGAGATTCTGAAACTAGAATAGTATCACAAAAAGGAAATCTTTTGACCCTCAATTAAGAGAATGTTAGTAAAGATGCAGTGTACAATCCTAAATCTATAGCTTCAGAGGCCATCTGATACTGCTCATTCAACTACAGTTTAATGAAACTGAGATCCAGGGAGATTATTCTGTTCACCTAAAGCGATACGGGGAATATCAGCAGTAGTAAGGCATTTTGACTCCAAAGTCAAATTGGTACCTTCTCCATCATGGAGGGCAGAGAAGAATTTTGTTACCAGTTCTGTAGTACACTCATTTGATATTTGGTGAAATTTTCTTTTATAAGTATATGTCAGGTAGATCTAAGATGTACGTGATTTAAAAAGAACTTAAAATTCTTTCAACTTTTCTTTAAAAAAAATTCCTATCTTTCAGCCTGCTAGTCAACCATCTTGCAAAACAATAACAAATAAATAAACAAACAAACAAAAAAAGTTCACTCCCAATGCACACATGAAATAAGATTGAACATTTAGCAACACTTGGGTTGGAGCTAACAACTCTATACATGAAGCCAGCTTGTGTTTTAGTCCTTCCTTCCTATCTTATGAATATATTTATATTGAATATGCATATTACTTTATCCTACAAAGACAGTGTAATTACTTTTGAGAGGTCTGTTTTTTTGGTTTGTTTTTAATTGATTTATTTGTTTTTAATATTTTTAATAATAGCTTTTTTATTTTCAAATTACATGCAAAGATAAATTGCAAAATTTACCCTTGCAAAATCTTGTGTTTCAAATTTTTCTCCCTCCCATCACCTCACCCCCTCCTTTAGAGTGCAACTAATCCAATAAAGGTTAAACATGTGCAGTTCTTCTAAACATATTTCCAAATTTATCGTGCTGCATAAGAAAAATCAGATGAAAAAGTAAAAAAAAAATGAAAGAAAAAAAGCACATAAACAACAACAAACAAGCCCCCATGGTACTCGTTCTGGATGCAGATGGCTCTTTCCATCACAAGTCTATTGGAATTGCCCTGAATCACTTCATTTTTGAGAAGAGCCAACTCAATCAGTCTTGCTGTTCTACTGTGTTCCATTGTACTGTCGCTGGGTACAATGTTCCCTCGGTTCTACTCACTTCACTTAACATCATTTCATATAAGTTTCTCAAGATCTTTATGCTGCTGCTGATTATTTCTTATAGCACAATAATATTCCATTACATCCATATACCATATGAATTCCCCATTCCCCAACTCATGAGCAACCACTATTTCCAGTTCCTTGCCACCACAAAAAGGGCTTCTACAAATATTTTTTCACATGTGTATCCTTTCCCCATTTTTATGATCTATTTTAGATAAAGACCCAGTAGTGACACTGTTGGATCCAAAGGGCATGTACAATTTGCTAGCCCTTGGAATATAGTTCCATATTCCTCTCCAGAATGGTGGAATCAGTTCACAACTTCACCAACCATCGATTCGTGTCCCAGCTTGTAACGTGACTCCTTTCACGAGCGGAGTATCTGCCCTCTACTTACCCATCTTCTGGGTCTTTGGTCGTCATTGGCTTCCGAGGAAGAACTAGACACTGAGCCGAGTTGCCAGAGATCAAGCGGAGTTTATTCTTACACAGCTACATCAGGCTAAAGAGAGAGTGTTCCAGGGAGTATATTGCATTTATAGTCTTTTTGGTTTTTACAGCACCAATCAGGATGTCTGATACTAGCTTCATTCAGACCATAGGTGTGGCTGACATCCTGGGGCATACTCATTATCTAGTTCCTGGGCGGGTAGGGCCAATTTCCTGGGACGCACATAATCTTGTCTCAGGAATTTAGGATGTATTGTTTGTTCATGATAAGGTCTTAGCTCAGAGTTTACGCGCAGGTAATCACATTAAAAGTCTGATGCTCTTTGTTTCCAAGGACATGGTTTCTGGCACCAACTTTTCCACATCCTTTCCAACATTTATCATTACCTTTTCCTGTTATTCTAGGCAATCTGATGGTGTGTAGTGGTACTTCAGAGTTTGCTTAATTTACTTTTCTTTAATCAATAATGATTTAGAACATTTTTTCATATATGATTATATGGATCTCTATAATATATATTATATATAATATAATATCTCATTATGGCTTTAATTTTTTTATCTGAAAATTTTCTGTTCATATCCTTTGACCATTCATCAATTGGGGAATGACTTGTATTCTTATAAATTTGAGTTAATTCTCTATGTTTTGGAAATGAGGCCTTCATCAGAACCATTGGATGTAAAATTTCCCCCCACCCCAGTTTTCTGCTTCCCTTCAATTTTAGCCACATTGCTTTTTTTTTTTTTTGTAAAAAAAAAAAAAAAAAAAAAAAACCTTTTCAATTTAATATAAGCAAAATCATCCATTTCACATTTCATAATGTTTTTCAGTACTTTTTTGGCCATCAATTATCTTCTCCCCCACAGATCTGAGAGGTAGACTATCTCTTATTCTCCTGATGTGCTTATAGGATCACCCTTTACATCTAGATCATGAACCCATTTTGATATAGGGTATAGGGTATTAGGTGCTAGTCAATGACTATTTTCTGCCACACTATTTTCCAATTTTCCCAGAATTTTTTGTCAAATAGTGAGTTTTTATCTGAGAATTTGGAGTCTTTGGGTTTATCAAACACTAGATAATAATAATCATTTATTATTGTGTCTTGTGAACCCTACCTATTCCACTGATCAACTACTCTATTTCTTAGCCAGTATCAAATTGTCTTGATAACCATTACTTTATAATATAGCTTTAGGTCTGGTATAGCTAGCCCATCATCATTTGCATTTTTTTCATTAGTTTCTAGTACAATCTTGAATAATAGTAGTGATAAATGCACATCCTTTTTTATCTCTTATTTTTTTGGAAATTCTTCAAGTTTATTCCTATTACATCTGATGATTGCTGATGATTTTAGATAAATGATACTCATCATATTAAGGAAAACACCATTTATTTTTAAACTCTGTAGTGTTTCTAATATGAATTGATGTTGCATTTTGTTGAATCTTTTTGCATCTATTTATATAATCACATGATTTTTGTTAAGTTGGTTATTGATATAGTCAATTTTATTTTCCTAATATTAAACCAGTCCTGCATTCCAGATATAAATTCTAATTGGTCATAATGTACTATCCTGTTGATAAATTGATGTAATCTGTGCTAATTTTTTATTTAAGATGTTTACATCAATATTGATTATGGAATTAGGTCTATAATTTTCTTTTCCTCTTTTGACTCTACCTGGTTTAGGTGTTAGCACCATATCTGTGTCACAAAATGAATTGGGAGGACTCTATCTTCCCTTATGTTTCCAAATTATTTGAATAATATTGGAATTGTTCTTTAAATGTTTGGTAAAATTCACCTACAAATATATCTGATCCTGGAGATTTTTTCCTTAGAGAGTTCATTAATAGCTCATTCAATTTCTTTTTCTAAAATCATCTTATTTAAGTACTTTATTTCCTCCTCTGTTAATCTGGGTAATCTATATTTTGTAAATGTACATCCACTTCACTTAAATTATCAGAGTTATTGGCATAAAACTGTACAAAAATAGCTCCTATTTGTTGCCTTAATTTCCTTTTCAATGCTGGTAACTTCATCCTTTTCATTTTTTATATTGGCAATTTGATTTCTTTCCTTTTTCTAATCATGTTAACTGAGGTTTTATCTATTTTTTCATAAAACAAATTCTTAGTTTTGTTTAATACTTCAATAGTTTCATTACTTTCAATTATATTAATCACTCCTTTTATTTTCAGAATTTCTAATTTGGCATTTAATTGGGGGTTTTTAATTTATTCTTTTTCTAGCTTTTTTAGTTGCATGCCCCTATTGATTGATCTTTTTTCTCAATTTGATTTAAGTACACTTCTAGAAATATTGCATTTTCTCTAAAAACTGTTTTGGCCACATCCAATAACTTTTGGTATGTTGTCTTCTTATTTTCATTCCATTGGATAAAATTATTTATTTTATTTTGGTTTGTTGTTTCACCCACTCATTCCTTGGGATTAGATTATTTAGTTTACAAATAATTTTGGGTGTATTTTTCCCTGCTCCTTTATTACATGTAATTTTTATTGATTCATAATCTGGAAAAGATGCATTTACTGTTTCTGCCTTTCTACATTTGAGTTTGAGGGTTTTATGCCCTAATACATGGTCAATTGTTGTATAGGTTCTATGTACCACCAAGAGAAAAGTATATTCCTTTCTGTCTCAATTCCATTTTCTCCAAAGGTCTATCATATCTAAATTTTCTAAAATTCTATTTATCTCCTTATCTTATTTCTTGTTTATTTTGTGATTATATTTATATAATTCTAATAGAAAAAGGTGGACAACTTCCATTAGTGTTGTCCTTATTTATTTATTTTTTTTTTTTGCAGTTCCCTTAACTTGCCCTATAGGAATTTTGGTGCTACATCACTGGTTGTATACATGTTTAGTATTGATATTACTTTATTTTTATTACTTTAGGAAGATACAATTTTGTTCTTTAGATATATTTTTGCTTTTGATTAATCTGAAATCAGCATTGCTATCCCCGTTTTTTTTGATTCAGCTGAAACAAAATAAATTTTGTCCAGTCTTTTACCTTTATTACTGCTTCAAATGTATTTATTGTAAACAGCATATTATAGGATTATGATTTTTAAACCAGTCTGATATATATAAGGTTCTTGGTTTTTTGGAGGTCTTGGAGCAGCCTTCATTTCAGTAATCACTACAAAAATAGTCTTTATTAATAATAATCCTTTATTATCTCCTTCACAGTGTAGTTTCCTTGCCTGGGGGCCAGGCTAGCTTTCTTAGCTGCCTTCCAGAATCTTGGTTTCAGTGGGGGAAGGGCAGGAGGCAAGACCAGGCCAGCCAACATGAGGCTGATGTAAAATGGAATGAATCTGAGTCCAAGGGCTTGTGCTTCAGCCTCCAGTCCACTTGTCTTCTCTGGCTCTGATTCTGAGTCTCTTTGTCCCAGCTTTATAAGCTCTACATTGAGTATAAACCAGTCATTATATCACTAGGAAGCCATTATTTTTTGTACTGAACTTAGAGAACTATTAATCACTATGCTAAACTAGATAACCATTGTCTTTATTAATTCTACTGACTTAAAACCTTGTAAGAACCCTTGTTTTAGTTCTGGCTATACACTTCCATTTTATGGAACATCTTATTCACATTCACAAATAAAATTACTATTACCATTTTCCCCAAGTTATATTTTTTTTCTCTCCTTTCCTCCTTCCCTCTTTTTTTTTTTTTAATTTTTTATTTAATAATTACATTATATTGACACTCGTTTCTGTTCCGATTTTTTTCCCCCTCCCTCCCTCCACCCCCTCCCTTAGATGGCAAGCAGTCCTTTATATGTTGGATATGTTGCAGTATATCCTAGATACAATATATGTTTGCAGAACCGAACAGTTCTCTTGTTGCGTAGGGAGAATTGGATTCAGAAGGTATAAATAATCCGGGAAGAAAAACAAAAATGCAGATAGTTTACATTCGTTTCCCAGTGTTCTTTCTTTGGGTGTAGCTGCTTTTGTCCGTCATTTATCAATTGAAACTCAGGTCTCTTTGTCAAAGAAATCCACTTCCATCAAAATATGTCCTCATACAATATCGTTGTCGAAGTGTATAATGATCTCCTGGTTCTGCTCATTTCACTTAGCATCAGTTCATGTAAGTCTCGCCAGTCCTCTCTGTATTCATCCTGCTGGTCATTTCTTACAGAACAATAATATTCCATAACATTCATATACCACAATTTACCCAGCCATTCTCCAATTGATGGGCATCCATTCATTTTCCAGTTTTTAGCCACTACAAACAGGGCTGCTATAAACATTTTGGCACATACAGGTCCCTTTCCCTTCTTTAGTATTTCCTTGGGATATAAGCCCAATAGAAACACTGCTGGATCAAAGGGTATGCACAATTTGATAATTTTTTGGGCATAATTCCAGATTGCTCTCCAGAATGGTTGGATTCGTTCACAACTCCACCAACAATGCATTAGTGTCCCAGTTTTCCCGCATCCCCTCCAACATTCATCATTATTTTTTCCTGTCATCTTAGCCAATCTGACAGGTGTGTAGTGGTATCTCAGAGTTGTCTTAATTTGCATTTCTCTGATCAATAATGATTTGGAACACTCTTTCATATGAGTGGTAATAGTTTCAATCTCATGCTCTGAAAATTGTCTGTTCATATCCTTTGACCATTTATCAATTGGAGAATGGCTTGATTTCTTATAAATTTGAGTCAGTTCTCTATATATTTTGGAAATGAGGCCTTTATCAGAACCTTTAACTGTGAAAATGTTTTCCCAGTTTGTTGCTTCCCTTCTAATCTTGTTTGCATTAGTTTTATTTGTACAAAGGCTTTTTAATTTGATGTAATCGAAATTTTCTATTTTGTGATCAGTAATGGTCTCTAGTTCATCTTTGGTCACAAATTTCTTTCTCCTCCACAAGTCTGAGAGATAAACTATTCTATGTTCCTCTAATTTATTTATAATCTCGTTCTTTATGCCTAGGTCATAGACCCATTTTGATCTTATCTTGGTATATGGTGTTAAGTGTGGGTCCATGCCTAATTTCTGCCATACTAATTTCCAATTATCCCAGCAGTTTTTATCAAATAATGAATTCTTTTCCCAGAAGTTAGGGGCTTTGGGTTTGTCAAACACTAGATTGCTATAATTGACTATTCTGTCTTGTGAGCCTAGCCTTTTCCACTGATCAACTAATCTATTTCTTAGCCAATACCAAATGGTTTTGGTGACTGCTGCTTTATAATATAATTTTAGATCAGGTACAGCTAGGCCACCTTCATTTGATTTTTTTTTCATTAATTCCCTTGAGATTCTCGACTTTTTATTGTTCCATATGAATTTTGTTGTTATTTTTTCTAGATCAATAAAATATTTTCTTGGAAGTCTGATTGGTATAGCACTAAATAAATAGATTAGTTTAGGGAGTATTGTCATCTTTATTATGTTCGCTCGGCCGATCCAAGAGTACTTAATATTTTTCCAATTATTTAAGTCTGACTTTATTTGTGTGGAGACTTTTTTATAATTTTGCTCATATAATTCCTGACTTTCCTTTGGTAGATAGATTCCCAAATATTTTATGGTATCAACAGTTATTCTGAATGGAATTTCTCTTTGTATCTCTTGCTGTTGGGTTTTGTTGGTGATGTATAAAAATGCTGAGGATTTATGGGGATTTATTTTGTAGCCAGCTACTTTGCTAAAATTATGAATTATTTCCAATAGCTTTTTGGTAGAATCTCTGGGGTTCTCTAGGTATACCATCATATCATCTGCAAAGAGTGATAGTTTGGTTTCCTCATTGCCTACTCTAATTCCTTTTATATCTTTCTCGACTCTTATTGCCGAGGCTAGTGTTTCTAATACGATATTAAATAATAATGGTGATAGTGGGCAACCTTGCTTCACTCCAGATCTTACTGGGAAAGGTTCCAGTTTTTCCCCATTGCATATGATGCTTACTGATGGTTTTAAATATATGCTCCTGACTATTTTAAGGAAAAGTCCATTTATTCCTATGCTCTCAAGTGTTTTTATTAGGAATGGATGTTGGATTTTATCAAATGCTTTTTCTGCATCTATTGAGATGATCATGTGGTTTTTGTTTGTTTGGTTATTGATATAGTCAATTATGCTAATAGTTTTCCTAATATTGAACCAGCCCTGCATTCCTGGTATAAATCCTACTTGGTCATAGTGTATTATCCTGGTGACGATTTTCTGTAATCTTTTTGCTAATATTTTATTTAAGATTTTAGCATCAATATTCATTAGGGAGATTGGTCTATAATTTTCTTTCTCTGTTTTCAGCCTACCTGGTTTAGGTATCAGTACCATATCTGTGTCATAAAAGGAGTTTGGTAGGACTCCTTCAATCCCTATTTTTTCAAATAGTTTATATAACATTGGAGTTAATTGTTCTTTAAATGTTTGGTAGAATTCACATGTAAATCCATCTGGTCCTGGGGATTTTTTCTTAGGGAGTTGATTGATAGTTTGTTCTATTTCTTTTTCTGAGATGGGACTGTTTAGGATATTTACTTCTTCCTCTGTTAGTTTGGGCAAGCTGTATTTTTGGAGGTATTTTTCTATTTCATTTAAGTTGTCGAATTTATTGGCATAAAGTTGGGCAAAGTAACTCCTAATTATTGCTCTAATTTCCTCTTCGTTAGTGGTGAGTTCTCCCTTTTCATTTTTAAGACTATCAATTTGATTTTCCTCTTTCCTTTTTTTAATCAGATTTACTAAGGGTTTGTCTATTTTGTTGGTTTTTTCATAGAACCAACTCTTAGTTTTATTAATCAATTCAATAGTTTTTTTACTTTCAATTTTATTGATCTCACCTTTTACTTTTAGAATTTCAAGTTTAGTGTTTGACTGGGGTTTTTAATTTGTTCCTTTTCTAGCATTTTTAATTGCAAACCCAATTCATTGACCTTCTCTTTCTCTATTTTATACAAATAGGCCTCTAGAGATATGAAATTTCCCCTTATCACCGCTTTGGCTGCATCCCATACATTTTGGTATGATGTCTCATTATTATCGTTTTCTTGGGTGAAGTTATTAATTATGTCTATGATTTGCTGTTTCATCCAATCATTCTTTAGTATGAGATTATTTAGTTTCCAATTATTTTTTGGTCTACTTCCCCCTGCTTTTTTGTTGAATGTAATTTTCATTGCATCGTGGTCTGAAAAGGATGCATTTACTATTTCTGCCTTACTGCATTTGAGTTTGAGGTTTTTATGTCCTAATATATGGTCAATTTTTGTATAGGTTCCATGAACTGCTGAAAAGAAAGTGTATTCCTTTCTGTCTCCATTACATTTTCTCCAGAGATCTATCATATCTAACTTTTCTAGTATTCTATTTACCTCTTTGACTTCTTTCTTATTTATTTTGTGGTTTGATTTATCTAATTCTGAGAGTGCAAGGTTAAGATCTCCCACTATTATAGTTTTACTGTCTATTTCTTCTTGCAGCTCTCTTAGTTTCTCTTTTAAGAATTTAGATGCTACCCCACTTGGTGCATATATGTTTAATATAGATAGTGCTTCATTATCCATGCTACCCTTTAGCAAGATATAGTGTCCTTCCTTATCTCTTTTAATTAGGTCAATTTTTGCTTTAGCTTGATCTGAGATCAGGATGGCTACCCCTGCTTTTTTGACTTCACCTGAAGCATAGTAGATTTTGCTCCAACCTTTTACCTTTAACCTGCATGTATCTCCCCGCTTCAGGTGTGTTTCCTGTAAACAACATATTGTAGGATTCTGGCTTTTAATCCATTCTGCTAACCGCTTCCTCTTTATGGGGGAGTTTACCCCGTTCACGTTTATGGTTAGAATGACCAATTCTGTATTACTTGCCATCTTGTTAACCCCGGTTTATGCTTTCCTCCCTTCTTTCCCCTTTCCCCCCCTTCCAAGTATTAAGCTTGTGAGCACCCCTTGCTTCTCACAGCCCTCCCTTTTTAGTGTCCCTCCCCCCGCCTTAGAGTTCCTCCCCCTATCTTACCCCTTTCCCTCCCAGTTCCCGTATTCCCTTCCGCTTAGCTTATTCCTTCCCTTTCCACTTTTCCCTTCTCACTTTTCAATGAGATGGGAGAAGTTTCACCATAGATTGAATATGTCTTAAGATTTTTCACTTAAAGCCAATTCTGAAGGCAGTAAGATACCCACTATATTCATCCCCCTCCATTCTTTCTCTCAGATATAATAGGTTTCCTATGCCTCTTCATGAGATGTACTACCCCCACTTTACCCTTTTTCTGGTACAATGTCCTTTCCACATCAATTTCTAGAACAAGGTATACATGTATTCTTTATACATCTATATAGTCAAAATATAGTTCCCAAGATTAATCTTTACCTTTTTAGATTTCTCTTGAGTTCTATATTTGTAGATCAAACTTTTTGTTAAGTTCTGGTTTTTTCATCAGAAATAGATGAAATTCGCTTACTTCGTTGAATGTCCATCTTCTTCCCTGGAAAAAAGATGCTCATTCTCGCTGGGTAAGTTATTTTTGGTTGCATACCAAGTTCCTTAGCCTTTCGGAATATCATATTCCAGGCCCTTCGATCTTTTAATGTGGATGCTGCCAGATCCTGGGTGATCCTTATTGTGGCTCCTTGATACTTGAATTGGGTTTTTCTAGCCGCTTGCAATATTTTTTCTTTTATCTGAGGGTTCTGGCATTTGGCCACTATATTCCTTGGTGTTTTGATTTTAGGATCCCTTTCAGTGGGTGATCGATGAATCCTTTCAATGTTTATTTTTTCCTCTGTTCCTATGACTTCTGGGCAGTTCTCTTTGATAATTTCCTGGAAGACAGTGTCCAGGCTCTTTTTTTCATCATGTTTTTCTGGGAGTCCAATGATTCTCAGATTGTCTCTCCTGGATCTGTTTTCCAGGTCTGTTGTCTTCCCCAGAAGGTATTTCACATTTTTCTCCATTGTTTGATTTTTTTGGATTTGCTTGACTGATTCTTCTTGTCTCCTCGAGTCATTCAATTCCACTTGTTCAATTCTGATTTTCAGTGAAGTATTCTCTTCACTCACTTTTTTAAAATCTTTCTCTAATTGTCCAATTGAGTTCTTTTGTTCTGTGGAATTTTTTTCCATTTCGCCAATTTTGTTTTTTAGAGAGCTGTTTTTTGTTTCCAGTTCACTAATCCTATTTTTCAAGGATTTTACTTCTTTATCCACTCTCTCTTTAACTTTCTCCAGGCTCTTTTGCCAAGCCTCCCTCTCCTTTTCCCAAGCCTCACTCTGCTTTCCCCATTTTTCTTCTAGCTCCCTTGTGAGAGCCTTTTTAATCACTTCTATGAGGTTCATCTGTGCTGAGGAACAGACAATCTCCTCCTTTGGGGATTCACCTGGGGACTGCCTGTTTTTAGTCTCCTCAGGATTTAGAGTCTGCTCTCTATCTGTGTAGAAGCTGTCAAGGGTTAAAGTCCTCTTCAGCTTCTTGCTCATTCTGTCTATTAATCAGAGACAAACTACCAAAGAAAAACAGAAAAAACTGGAGTCTTTCTTTGGGGGGGGGCTGGGTGTGTTATCGAGCTTCCTCTACAGACTGCAGGGGGCAGCAGTGAGGCACTAGCAGGACTGTGCTGCGCCTGCGCTCTGAGATCCCAAAGCGTGCTGAGTCACTGAGGGGGGGGAAGGGGGGGGCGGCCAGGTCCTGAGAGACTCCAGCTGTTTGGGGTTGTATTCTTCAGCCCCGGTGTTTTTAGCTTCTCTGCTGGGCTGTTGACTTGCTGCCGGAGGAAAGTATCCAAACCTGTAGCGAAGCTCTCCCCGCAGAGACGGCTACGATCACTCTCCACCCCTCTCCAGTCTGCTCCTGTGCCCTCACTGCCGCTCCCGCCGCCTGCGCCCGATCTAAAACCGCCCCAGCCCTCCAGTAAAGACAGACCTTTCGTGGCGGATCTCAAGGATGGCTTCTCTTGGTAACTATTTGTGGGTTTTTTTCAGTCAAGCAT
Source organism: Antechinus flavipes (assembly GCF_016432865.1). NCBI lineage: Eukaryota > Metazoa > Chordata > Mammalia > Dasyuromorphia > Dasyuridae > Antechinus > Antechinus flavipes. The sequence goes on along the minus strand of NC_067403.1, from coordinate 115,376,305 downwards.
TGATTCAGAGGCTTGTAATGAAATGGATAGTGAGAGAAAGCGTGGAGCTTATGCAGCTGTGAGCCTCCTCTCTGCCATCTTAACCGGAAGTCCCCCCTTCCCTCTTCATCAGTGTTTTGCTTCTGACAACCACCTTCCTCAATCTGCCCTTCCTTTTTTTCAATCTCTCCTCCTTATACTTAGGTTTTCTCTTATATTAGCTTCTCTCTTTTCTTTTCTCTTTCCTCTCCTACTTCCCTATGAGATGAGACAAGTTTCTATATCAAACTAAATATATATGATAGTTCCCATTTGGGCTAAATTCAATTAGATTAAGTGTCAAAGAATGCTACTCCACCTTCCTTCTTTCCCTCAATTATAATAGATCTTTTTTGCCTCTTCATGTATGTAATTTACCCCATTTTACCTCCTCTTTCCATTTCTTCCATTAAAATTCCTTTTCCAACTTTATTTTCTTTTTTTATATAATCACATTAAAGTCAACTTACACCTATATCCTCTATGTATATCTCTAACAAGGACACAGTTCTGAAGTTACATATATCATAAGTCACATATATCAACTTTCCATGTAGGGATGTAATCATTTTATCCTTTAAAAAAAAAATTTTTTTTTCTTCCCTTTTTACCTTCTAATGCTTCTCTTAATTTTTTGTAATTAAATATCAAATTCTCTGTTTAGCTCTGGTCATTTAATCAAAAATAATTGAAAATCTCCTTTTTCACTGACTGTTCATCTTTTTTTCCCTGAAACATAATGCTTAGTTTTGCTGGATACTTGATTGGCTGCAATCTAAACTCTGTTTGTCCTCCAGAATATCATATTCCAGGCCCTTGAATCCTTTAAAGTGGAAGCTGGTAGGTCCTGGGTAATCCTGTTTGTTATTTCCTGATAATATATTTTTTTTTTTCTTTCAGGCTGTTTGCAGTATTTTCTCCATCTAATCTAGAATCTAATAATTCTGAAATTTAGCTATATTGTTCCTTGGAATTTTTATTTTGTGGTGTCTTTTAGGAAGTGATTTGTGGATTCTTGAAATGGCTATTTTATCCTTTGGTACTAGGATATCAGGGCAGTTTTACTTGATAATTTCTTGAAAGATGTTGTTCAGTTTTTTTTTTTTTATCTTGGTTTTTGGATAGCGTTATAATTTTTCTCACCTATATCTACTTTCCAGATTAGTTATTTTTCCAGTGAAATATTTTACAATTTCTTCTTTTTTTTCATGTTTTTTGCTTTTGTTTGACTGACTTTTGGTGTCTCATTGAAGTATTCACTCCCATTTGTTGAATTCTAATTTTTAGTGAATTATTTTCTTCACGTAACTTTTTACTTCCTTTTTCATTTGGACAATTCAAGTTTTAAAGGAGTTTTTTTGTTCATTGATTTTTTTTTCCATTTCACCAATTCTATTTCTTATAGAGTGTTTTGCTTTTTCCATTTCAGAAATCCTCTTTTTCAAAGAGTTGTTTTCTTTTTCCACTTTAGCAAATCTATTTATTTATTTATTTTTAATTCAAAGCTTTTTTATCATTCAAAATAAATATGTGGACAGTTCTTCAGCATTAGTCCTTGCAAAACCTTGTATTTTGATTTCCCCTCCTTCCCCTCAGCCTCCCCTAGATGGCAAGTAGTTCAATATATGTTAAACATGGTAGAAATATATGTGAAATCCAATATATGCATAGTTCCATACAATCATTATGCTGCACAAAAAAATCAAATCAATCCAGTAAAAAAAGGCAAAATAAAATGCAAGCAAAAAACAACGAAAAGAGTAAAAATGCAATCTTAGGAAGCACATTCAGTTCTCAGAGTCTTCTCAGATAGTTCTCTTCATCACTAAATAATTGGAATTGGTTTGAATTATATGTCTGTTGAAGAGAGCCACTTCCATCAGAAATGATCATTGTTTAATCTTATTGACATGTATAATGATCTCCTGGTTCTGCTCATTTCATTTAGTGTCAATTTATGTAAGTCTTTCCAGGCTTCTTTGAAAGCATCCTGCTGGTCTTTTTTTAACAGAACAATAATATTCCATAACATTCATATACCATAATTTATTCAGCCATTCTCCAAATGATGGGCATCCATTCAGTATTATTTCCAGATACTACAAAAAGGACTACCACAAACATTTCTGCACATGTGAATCCCTTTCTATTAAAAGAACTCTTTGGGATATAGGCTTAGTGGAAACACTGCTGGATCAAAGGGTATGCACAGTTTGATAATTTTTAAAGCATAGTTCCAAATTGCTCTCCAGAATGGTTGGTTCCATTCACACTTCCATCAACAATGTATTAGTGTTCAAGTTTTCCCACATCTCCTCCCACATTTGTCATTATCTTTTCCTGTCATCTTAACCAAACTGAGAGGTGTGTAGTAGTATCTCAGAGTTGTCTTAATTTGCAACTCTCTGATCAATAGTGATTTAGAACACCTTTTCACATGATTAGAAATAGTTTCAATTTCTTCATCTGAAAACTGTCTGTTCATAACCTTTGGCCATTTATCAATTGGAGAATGGCTTGAATTCTTGCAAATTTGAGTCAATTCTCTATATATTTTAGAAATGAGGCCTTTATCAGAACCTTTGAATATAAAAAATGTTTTCCCAGTTCATTACTTCCCTTCTATTTTTCTGCATTAGTTTTATTTGTACATTTTTTTAACTTAATATAATCAAAATTATCTATTTTATGATCAATAATGATCTCCAGTTCTTCTTTGGTCACAAATTCCTTCCTCCTCTACAGATTTGAGAGGTTAAATAGCCTATGTTCTCTTAATTTGTATAATATAAGATACCAAGATCTTATCTTGGTATGCAATGTTAGATGTTGGATAATACCTAGTTTCTGCCATACTAGTTTCCAATTTTCCCAGTAGTTTTTGTCAAATACTGAATTCTTGTTGGAAAAGCTGCGGTCTTTGGGTTTGTCAAAAACTAGATTACTATAGTTATTGAATATTTTGTCCTTTGAACCTAACCTATTCCATTGATTGACTATTCTACTTCTAAGCCAGTACTAAATAATCTTGTTGACCACTGTTTTCTAATATAGTTTCAGATTTGGTACAGCTAGTCCACCTTCATTGGCAATTTTTCATTTATTCCCTTGAAATTCTTGACTTTTAATTCTTCCAGATGAATTTTGTTGCTATATTTTACTGTCAGTAAAATAGTTTCTTAGGAGTTTGATTGTATAGCACTAAATAAATAGGTACTATTGCCTCTTTATTATATTGACTGGACCAATCCAAGAGCACTTGATAATTTTTTCAATTGTGTAGGTCTCACTTTATTTGTTTGGAAAGTGTTTTATAGTTTTACTCATATAGTTCCTGACTTTCCTTTAGCAGATAGATTTCCAAATATTTTATACTATTGACAGTTATTTTAAATGGAATTTCTTTATGTATCTCTTGCTGTTGGACTTTGTTAGTGGTGTGTAAAAATGCTGATGATTTATGTGGATTTATTTTGTATCCTGCAACTTTGCTAAGGTTGTGGATTATTTCTAGTAGCTTTGTAGTAGATTCTCTGGCAAACTCTAAGTATACTATAATATCATCTGTAAAGAGTGATAATTTGGTTTCCTCATGACCTACTCTAATTACTTTAATGCCTTTTCTATATCTTATTGCCAAAGCTAGAATTCTAATATACTATTGAGTAGTAATAGTGATAGTGGCCAACTTGTTTCATGCTGGATCTTACTGGGAATGGTTCCAGTTTATCCTCCATTAAATATGATGTTTGCTGATGGTTTTAAATAGTTGCTACTGACCAGTTTAAAGAAAAGTCCATTAAAAAAATCCATTTCTTCCTATATTCTCTAGTGTTTTTAAAAGGAATGGTTGTTGAATTTTATCAAATATTTTTCTGCATCTTTTGAGATAATTATATGGCTTTTGTTCATTTGGTTATTGATATAGTAAATTGTGCTAATAGCTTTTCTAATATTGAACCAGACCTGCATTCCTGGTATAAATGCTATTTGGTCATGATATGTTATGCTGGGGATAGTTTTCTGTAATCTTTTTGCTAATATTTTATTTAAGATTTTTGCATCAATATTCATTAGGGAAATTGGTCTATAATTTTCTTACTCTGTTTTCATCCTACCTGTTTTAGATATCAGTACCATGTCATTGTCATAAAAGGAGTTTGGTAAGACTCCTTCCTTCCCTATTTTTTCAAATAATTTATATATTTTCAAAGTTAATTGTTCTTTAAATTTTTGGTAGAATTCACATGTAAATCTATCTGGTCCTGGAGATTTTTTTTCTTACATAATTGATTACTAGCTTGTTCTAGTTCTTTTTTCTAAAATGGTACTATTTAAGTAATTTATTTCCTCTTCTATTAATCTGGGCAATATATATTTTTGTAAGTATTCTTCCATTTCACTTAGGTTATCAAATTTATTGGCATAAAGTTGGGCAAAATAACTCCAAAGTATTGCTCTAATCTCCTTTTCATTAGTGGAAAGGTCTTCCTTTTCATTTTTGAGACTAACAATTTGATTTTCTTCTTTCCTTTTTCTAATCAAATTAACTAAAGGTTTATCTTTTTTTCTTATTAAACCAACTCTTAATTTTAGTTATTAATTCAATAGTTTTTTTAGCTTCAATTTTATTAATCTTTCCTTTTATTTTTACAATTCCAAGTTTGGTATTTGACTGGGGTTTTTAATTTGTTCTCTTTCTAGTTTTTTTAGTTGCAAGACCAATTCATTGATCTTCTATTTCTCTTTTTTAGGCAAGTAAGCATCTAGAGATATGAAATTTCCCCTTATTACCACTTTGGCCGTATCTCACAAATTTTGGTATGTCATCTCATTATTGTCATTCTCTTGAATGAAATTATTAACTGTGTCTATGATTTGCTGTTTCACCTGTTTATTCTTTAGTAATAGATTATTTAATTTCCAAATGTTTTTTAGTCTATTTTCCCCTGGTATTTTATTGAATGCAATTTTTATTGCATCATGATTTGAAAAAATGCATTTACTATTTCTGCCTTTCTGCATACCCAACTGCTCCAGCATTTTGTCTTTAGTGTCCTCAGTGTTTGAAGTTTGTTCTTCCTTTTCTCCATAAAACTTTTATGCTCAGAGTTCTTTTTTGCTTTTTTATTCATTTTTAAAGGTTGAGGTATGCTCCTAGGGTATAGAGAAGATTGTCCAAATTTTTCTCTACAAAATTTGAAAGAGTATTTACAGTTTCTGGGCTTGGTGGACCTGGCTGAATTTGGTTTATTAAGCTGGGGTTTAGAGGCTCACTATTTTCTTTCTGTAATTGTGTCAGGTGGTCTGGTCATCCACAGGCTTCTGAACCAGGACTGAAGAGTGAATGCTGGTGTATTTTGGCTAAAAGCCACTAGAGTCTTGACATGTGGGGCCTTTCTACCCTGGGACTCCCTGTCCTGCATCTGCACTGGGCCACATCATTCCCTTACTGATTCAAAGATATTTTCTAGACAGCTATCTGCTACATGCCAAATATTTGTGGATTCTGTCATTTCAAAATTCATTATTTGTTGTATCTGAGAGAAGCTAGGAAGAGCTGCTGTCTATTATCTGCCATCTTGGCTCCACACCCTGTTTTTTATTGAACATAAAGAAATAATACTACTAAAGCATCACCATCAGTAGAGATATTTTGAGTTTTTTTTTAAAGTAGGAATAACTTTATTTTACCTCATTTTTTTTTTCCTGTTTTTAAAATATTAGCTGAGTTTTAGCTGTTAAATACTTGTAGAAATAATCCAGAGTAATCAAGTTAAAACAGTTATTAAACCAATGACTTCGCCCTTATTAATACTTTGTGCCAAACAATGAGTTAACTAACTATAGACATGAAAAAGAATACCTAAATGAGTTAAAATAACACAAAGAAATAATTTAATATGTTTTTGGCAAGCAATGAAGGAAAGTGGTTTTAAGGGCAAGGTGCTAGAGTTTGTTAGCTTCTTTGTCATTTCAATGATACAATGGTCTTTATTAGGTTGAAGAAATCTTCTTTCCAGAAGTTCCACCTGAAAAAAGTTCTCAATAATCTTTTTTTTTTCATTCTTTACAGATACTATATGTAATTAAATCTATGGTACACTAGTATAATATGCTTTTAGTTATGAGAGCCTGCATATAGATACATTGAAGATACACTATGTTACTAACTATCCTACTGGTAGAAAGCCTTATAACCTACTGAAAGTAATTTGTTTGCTTGTTTTTAATGAATTTCCTTTATAAATGATTGCTGGTTTAACAAGGCTTATATTTTTAAGTAGTTATAACTTCAGTTCTGATTTATAATCCTACATGAACAATTTGCTTCTTTTTTAAGGAAAACTTTTAAAATCATATTAATTGAAGACTAGAGATTCTTAATCTTTGTCTAAAGGCTCCTTCTACGTTATCTACAAATACATCATATTTGTTTCATTCCTAAAAATCCCAATGCGGGAAAAATAAAAAATAAGATACAAAAAACTTTCACCTGTCCCTACTATCTCCTTTAACTTTGTCCTATGAATTCTCATGTTGACCATACCATATTGTTTCTAAGATACAATCTTCTAAGATACAATCTAAGATTGTTTCTAATATTCCTTGCTTCAAGTTTCTCCCAGCTAATTTATTTCTTAACTCTTTGGAATATTGCTCATCAAACTATCTCTTCAGTGCTAAATTCAATGGCATTTCCCCACACTTCAAAGGCCTTTTTGCAAGTTTTAGACAGTGCTAAATAGTCCCTCTTCTTATATATCCTTTCCTTTTTGGGTTTTCATGACATTGCTATATCCTGGATTCTCTTCATGCCTAGATAACTATGCTTCTCAATTGCTTTCATTTTGGTTATCATATATATTCTTCTCTTTGTGAGTGAATATACAGCAAGGTTCTATCCTAAGCTTTTTTTCTCTACTCCCTTTCCTGAAAACTTCATGAATTCACATATATTTATTTATCATCTTTATGTAGTCAACTTACAAGTTCATTCATTTTCCACCTGAGTTCCAACCCCACAATGACAACTACTTACTGGATATGAATATCCACATAAATAACTTATAGAGATCTTAAAGTATCATGTTTAAAACAGGACTAATTTTTACTTCCTCTTAAATCCAGTTTTTCTCTATTTACTTATTTTTGTCAAGGGTATCTTTCTTTCTTTCTTTTTTAATAACTTTTTATTGATAGAACGCATGCCAGGGTAATTTTTTACAGCATTATCCCTTGCATTCACTTCTGTTCCAATTTTTACCCTCCCTCCCTCCACCCCTTTCCCCAGATGGCAAGCAGTCCTTTACATGTTGAATGGGTTACAGTATATCTTAGATACAATATATGTGTGCAGAACTGAACAGTTTTCTTGTTGCACAGGGAGAATTGAATTCAGAAGGTATAAATAACCCGGGAAGAAAAACAAAAATGCAAGCAGTTTACATTCATTTCCCAGTGTTCTTTCTCTGGGTGTAGCTGCTTTTGTCCATCTTTGATCAATTAAAGCTCTCTTTATCGAGGAGATCCACTTCCATCAGAATACGTCCTCAAACAGTATGGTTGTTGAGGTATATAATGATCTCCTGGTTCTGCTCATTTCACTCAGCATCAGTTCATGTACCAGTCCTCTCTGTATTCATCCTGCTGGTCATTCAAGGGTATCTTTCTAGTTACTGAGGCTTACTTTTTCTTAGTCATCATATGGAGTCAATTGATTAGTCCTGATTTGATCTCCATGAATTTTCCTTTCATCCCTATTTTTTTTCATTTACAGGGCCACAACTCCAGTTCATCATTTTTCATCTGGATTATATCTTTTTAACTGATCTGCTTTCCTTTTTTTTTTTTTTTGCCTTTTTTATGTAGTTCCCAAATAAATTTTCCTAAGATGTAGCTAATCTCAATAACTTTCAGCATGTCCTATTTATTATTAGGTTAATTTTTAAGAACTTTATAGTCTAGTTCCAAGCAATCTTTTCAGACTCACTGCATATTACAGCTCCTCATGATATTTACCTTCTAGTATAACTGGTCTGTAATCTCTTCTTATGTTCCTTATGTACATGGAAGGTGCTTATATCCCATTTCTTTATCTTTGAATAGAATATTTATTGTGATACATAGGCTTTCCTTGCTGGCCTTTCTATCTTTTATAAGTGTTCAGATCTTTAAAGTCTCAGCTCAAGTATCAAGTCCAGTAAAAGACTATTTGTTATATTCACAGTCAATAGTGAACTCCCTTCTCTGAAATTATTTTATCTATAATTTGTAATTGTTTATCATTCTAGCTTCTAGTCACCTTCTTCTAGAATCCTTTGACTGGGTTTTGTGTTTCTTTATAACCCTAGAAATTATCACAGTGCTTGGCATATGATAGGTACTTACTAAATGGGCCATACTGTTTTCTCATGGTATATTTTAATATCAATTTGGGTTAAGAATTTTTTTTACCTTTCTGTTCCAAGTGTTTGCCAGGAGGATTAATAACTGCATGTCAAATTGAATTTATTTGAACTATATCAATTCAATTCAATTCATTTCCTGTTTTGTTATATCAAACTAAACAAATATATTAATGTTCCTGTTCTTTAAATATATATATATATATATATTTCTAGAACAGAAAATGTGATAAGTTTGTTATTTAAAATAATCTGGAAAAACAAAACAAATAAAAATGAACTATATTAGGTGTAATTGTAGAATTGATCAGAACATACAGGGATAAAAATGTAAGTATAATATCTGAATTTAATTTTTTTTTATTTTAGAAAGACTTATTAAAAACTAACTTTCTAATGCTGTGTTAGTGTCTAGGAAAATATATATCTTACTGTGTGATGAACAGAATATCATTCTGAAAGGAGTAAATGCTTTAAAATATTAGAATATAGGATGATGAAATTATAGAGGTGTGTTTGAATTAAGCAAATAAAAAGGAAAAGCAAAGAGAAGATTCAATTGGAAGAGACTGAGATAAATATTTGATGCCAAGAATGAGAGATTTAATATATTTGTAAGTAGATAGGGTGTCTGGCAAGGGAAAATACTTGTTGTGTTGTATATAATTTAGGGAAAAACTGAATAGTTCAGACTAGCACCAGAGATGAAAATGAATAGATAGTAATTATGAGTAATATTTTCATGTTTAAAAAGAGATTTAAAAATAGAATTGAGGAATTTGAGCAAATATCAAAGAAATCATTAAAATAGTATTGTAAACAAAAATAGTTTTAAATTATAGTTTGTAAAGTTTAGTTGGCGAGTGTACTCTCAACTGCTTAGTCCTTAGTTTTAATTTAGGTGTTTTACACTTAGAGGGAAAAAAAGTTAAAACAAAATGTAACTATAAAAATAACTATTATCTTAGGGTGGAAAAGCTCATGAGATGCAATTCTAGGATTCCCCATGTGCCAATTTCAGTTAGGTGGCACAATGTATAAAAACTGGATTTTGAATCAGGAAGGTGAATTCAAATCTAAACTTGAATTTGTTTGCTTTATTGATTTCAGTTTCATGATCTATAAAATGGAATATTAATAGCATCCATTTCTCAGGGACTGTGTGAAGATAGAAGAAAATGGAAGCAATGTGCCCTATCCACTGTGCAACCTTGTTATTTTACTATGTCACCTACTGGGCCTAATAATGAAATATTATCCCTTTTTTCCCAGAGTTGTAATTGAAAGAAGAGTGAATCATATTGTACAAATTTATTTTAGTTATCAAGTAGCTGAATTTTCAGTAGGAATTCCTCATAAATCTTTAGGTATATTATACTATAAAAAAATCTAAAAGATGTGCTCAAAACTATTTAGTCATACCAGTTTAAATAAATGTTGTATCTAAAGTGGGAAGAAAGCTCAGATGCCATCTAGCTCAATGCTATTTCTTTACAAGGAAATCAAAGCTTTAAGTGGTTAAATGATTTGTCTAATGTTACCATAACTAGACTTGATTTCTCATTAATTGAGTCCAAAACCAACTTTCTTTCTACTGTACCAGTTTTTTAAGTTATATGATATTATAATAAATAATAGTAAGTGTAGTTTATTTTCTTTACTCTTATAATTATCAATTGATTTTTATCTGACTTATCTGATCTGAGAATATATAAAGGGATTCTTTGGAAACTTGATTTAAAGAGAAACTTATTTTTTAATAGACTCAATTATACTGTGATTTAAGCAACATTCAATAAACAGACTTTTATTAAATGATTTTGTTAATAAAGGGGGTGTATGTGTGTGTGTGTGTGTGTGTGTGTGTGTGTGTGTGTGTGTATGTGTGTGTGTGTAGTTGAACTCATATTAAGGACTCATTGTTTGAAGACCTGAATTCAAATGTGATCTCTTTCCCTTACTATTTGTATGACCTTAGAGAAATCACTCCATCTCTTTTGTCCTGAATTTTTTCTTCTGTAAAAGATAAAATTTGGATATGATTATCTCTAGAGCTTTTTCCCAATCTAAGTCTATGATCCTTCAAGTTTACAATAGCTCTGACTATAATATGGAATGTCTATAATTTTCTGATACAAGAATCACAACAAGCATGTGGAATATTTCTTGTAAGGCACCTAACTCTGCTATTTTACTAAATTATTTTTAGAAAAATACGTCTCTGGGATCAACATAATTGTGTCATGGTTAACTAAGAGAAAATCAAAATTATATTCAGAGATCAAGAAAGTTATCTGAATAATCTATTCATTTACAGAAATAGGCACTGATAGAAAATAAATTAATCAGACATACATTTTTTTCCCGTTCAACTTTAGATGTCTTTTTTTTAATATTTTATTTTATTTTATAATAACTGACAGAATCCATGCCAGGGTAATTTTTTTTTTACAACATTATCCCTTGTACTCGCTTCTGTTCTGATTTTTCCCCTCCTTCCCTCCACCTCCTCCCCTAGATGGCAAGCAATCCTATAGATGTTAAATATGTTGCAGTATATCCTAGATACAATATATGTGTGCAGAACTGAGCAGTTCTCTTATTGCACAGGTAGAATTGGATTCAGAAGGTAAAAAACAACTCGGAAAGAAAAACAAAAATGCAAATAGTTCACATTCATTTCCCAGTGTTCTTTCTTTGGGTGTAGCTGCTTCTGTCCATCATTTATCAATTGAAACTAAGTTAGGTTTCTTTGTCAAAGAAATCCACTTCCATCTGAATACATCCTCATACAATATCGTTGTTGAAGTGTATAATGATCTCCTGGTTCTGCTCATTTCACTCAGCATCAGTTTCTGTAAGTCTCTCCAAGCCTCTCTGTATTCATCCTGCTGGTCATTTCTTACAGAACAATAATATTCCATAACATTCATATACCACAATTTACCCAGCAATTCTCCAATTGATGGGCATCCATTCAATTTCCAGTTTCTAGCCACTACAAACAGGGCTGCCACAAACATTTTGGCACATACAGGTCCCTTTCCCTTCTTTAGTATTTCTTTGGGATATAAGCCCAATAGAAACACTGCTGGATCAAAGGGTATGCACAATTTGGCAACTTTTTGGGCATAATTCCAGATTGCTCTCCAGAATAGTTGGATTCGTTCACAACTCCACCAACAATGCATCAGTGTCCCAGTTTTCCCACATCCCCTCCAACATTCATCATTATTTTTTTCCTGTCATCTTAGCCAATCTGACAGGTGTGTAGTGGTATCTCAGAGTTGTCCTAATTTGCATTTCTCTGATCAATAATGATTTGGAACACTCTTTCATATGAGTGGTAATAGTTTCAATTTCATTATCTGAAAATCGTCTGTTCATATCCTTTGACCATTTATCAATTGGAGAATGGCTTGATTTCTTATAAATTAGAGTTAATTATATATTTTGGAAATGAGGCCTTTATCAGAACCTTTAACTGTGAAGATGTTTTTCCAGTGTGTTGCTTCCCTTCTAATCTTGTTTGCATTAGTTTTGTTTGTACAAAGGCTTTTTAATTTGATATAATCAAAATTTTCTATTTTGTGATCGGTAATAGTCTCTAGTTCAGCTTTGGTCACAAATTTCTTTCTCCTCCACAAGTATGAGAGATAAACTATCCTATGTTCCTCCAATTTATTTATAATCTTGTTCTTTATGCCTAAGTCATGGACCCATTTTGATCTTATCTTAGTATATGGTGTTAAGTGTGGGTCCATGCCTAATTTCTGCCATACTAATTTCCAGTTATCCCAGCAGGTTTTATCGAATAATGAATTCTTATCCCAAAAGTTAGGATCTTTCGGTTTGTCAAACACTCAATTGTTATAGTTGACTATTCTGTCTTGTGAACCTAACCTTTTCCACTGATCAACTAATCTATGTCTTAGCCAATACCAAATGGTTTTGGTGACTGCTGCTTTATAACATAATTTTAGATCAGGTACAGCTAGGCCACCTTCATTTGATTTTTTTTTTCATTAATTCCCTTGAGTGTTTTGACTTTTCATTGTTCCATATGAATTTTGTTGTTATTTTTTCTAGATCATTAAAATATTTTCTTGGAAGTCTGATCGGTATAGCACTAAATAAATAGATTAGTTTAGGGAGTATTGTCATCTTTATTATATTCGCTCGGGTTATCCAAGAGCACTTAATATTTTTCCAATTATTTAAGTCTGACTTTATTTATGTGGAGACTTTTTTGTAATTTTGTTCATATAATTCCTGACTTTCCTTTGGTAGATAGATTCCCAAATGTTTTATGCTATCAACAGTTATTCTGAATGGAATTTCTCTTTGTATCTCTTGCTGTTGGATTTTGTTGGTGATGTATAAAAATGCTGAGGATTTATGGGGATTTATTTTGTAGCCAGCTACTTTGCTAAAATTGTGAATTATTTCTAATAGCTTTTTAGTAGGATCTCTGGGGTTCTCTAGGTATACCATCATATCATCTGCAAAGAGTGATAGTTTGGTTTCCTCATTGCCTACTCTAATTCCTTTAATCTTGTTCTCGACTCTTATTGCAGAGGCTAGTGTTTCTAATACAATATTGAATAATAATGGTGATAGTGGGCAACCTTGCTTCACTCCAGATCTTACTAGGAATGATTCCAGTTTTTCCCCATTGCATATGATGCTTACTGATGGTTTTAAATATATGCTCCTGACTATTTTAAGGAAAAGTCCATTTATTCCTATGCTCTCAAGTGTTTTTATTAGGAATGGATGTTGAATTTTATCAAATGCTTTTTCTGCATCTATTGAGATGATCATATGGTTTTTGTTTATTTGGTTATTGATATAGTCAATTATGCTAATAGTTTTCCTAATATTTAACCAGCCCTGCATTCCTGGTATAAATCCTACTTGGTCATGGTGTATTATCCTGGGGATGATTTTCTGTAATCTTTTTGCTAATATTTTATTTAAGATTTTAGCATTAATATTCATTAGGGAGATTGGTCTATAATTTTCTTTCTCTGTTTTCAACCTACCTGGTTTAGGTATCAGTACCATGTCTGTGTCATAAAAGGAGTTTGGTAGGACTCCTTCAATCCCTATTTTTTCAAATAGTTTATTTAGCATTGGAGTTAATTGTTCTTTAAATGTTTGATAGAATTCACATGTAAATCCATCTGGTTTTTGGGATTTTTTTCTTAGGGAGTTGATTGATAGTTTGTTCTATTTCTTTTTCTGAGATGGGACTGTTTAGGATATTTACTTCTTCCTCTGTTAGTTTGGGCAAGCTATATTTTTGGAGGTATTCTTCTATTTCATTTAAGTTGTCAAATTTATTGGCATAAAATTGGGCAAAGTAACTCCTAATTATTGCTCTAATTTCCTCTTCGTTAGTGGTGAACTTTTCATTTTTAAGACGAACAATTTGATTTTCCTCTTTCCTTTTTTAAATCAGATTTACTAAGGGTGTGTCTATTTTATTGGTTTTTTCATAGAACCAACTCTTAATTTTATTAATTAATTCAATAGTTTTTTTTACTTTCACTTTTATTGATCTCTCCTTTTATTTTTAGAATTTCAAGTTTAATATTTGACTGGGGGTTTTTAATTTGTTCCTTTTCTAGCATTTTTAGTTGCAAGCCCAATTCATTGAGCTTCTCTTTCACTATTTTATGCAAATAGGCCTCTAGAGATATGAAATTTCCCCTTATTACCGCTTTGGCTGTATCCCATACATTTTAGTATGATGTCTCATTATTATCGTTTTCTTGGGTGAAATTATTAATTATGTCTATGATGTGCTGTTTCACCCAATCATTCTTTAGTATAAGATTATTGAGTTTCCAATTATTTTTTGGTCTACTTTCCCATGGTTTTTTGTTGAATGTAATTTTCATTGCATCGTGGTCTGAAAAGGATGCATTTACTATTTCTGCCTTACTGTATTTGAATTTGAGGTTTTTATGTCTTAATATATGGTCAATTTTTGTATAGGTTCCATGAACTGCTGAAAAGAAAGTGTACTCCTTTCTGTCTCCATTACATTTTCTCCAGAGATCTATCATATCTAACTTTTCTAGTATTCTATTTACCTCTTTGACTTCTTTCTTATTTATTTTGTGGTTTGATTTATCTAATACTGAGAGTGCAAGGTTGAGATCTCCCACTATTATAGTTTTGCTGTCTATTTCTTCTTGCAGCTCTCTTAATTTTTCTTTTAAGAAATTAGATGCTACACCTGATCTATATATATTATATATATATATATATATATATATATATATATATATATATATATATATATATATATATATATATATATATATATATATATATATATATATATATATATATATGCTACACCTGGATCTGTTTTCCAGGTCTGTTGTCTTCCCCAGAAGGTATTTCACATTCTTTTCCATTGTTTGATTTTTTTGTATTTGCTTGACTGATTCTTCTTGTCTCCTCGAGTCATTCAATTCCAATTGTTCAATTCTGATTTTTAATGAAGTGTTTTCTTCACTCACTCTTTTAAAATCTTTTTCTAATTGTCCCATTGAGTTCTTTTGTTCTGTGGAATTTTTTTCCATTTCGCCAATTTTGTTTTTTAGAGAGCTGTTTTCTGTTTCCAGTTCACTAATCCTATTTTTCAAGGATTTTATTTCTTTATCCACTCTCTCTTTAACTGACTTCTCCAGACTCTCTTGCCAAGGCTCCCTCTCCTTTTCCCATTTTTCTTCTAGCCTTTTTGTGAGAGCCTTTTTAATTACTTCTATGAGGTTCATCTGTGCTGAGGGCCAGATGATCTCCTCTTTTGGGGATTCACCTGGAGAAAGTCTGTTTTTAGTCTCCTCCGGATTTGGAGTCTGCTCTTTCTGTATAGAAGCTGTCAAGGGTTAAAGTCCTCTTCAGTTTTTTGCTCATTATGTCAAAGAATCAAGGACAAACTAGCAAAAAGAGAAAAAGAAATCACCCCTAATTTGGAGTCTGCTTTTTTGGGGGAGGGGCTGGGTGGCATTACCGAGCTTCCTCTACAGACTGCGGGGGGCAGCAGTGAGGCACTAGCCCTAACGAGCTGCGCCTGCGCTCTGAGATCCCAGAGCGTGCTGAGTCACTGTGGGGGGTGGGGTGGTGGCCAGGTCCCGAGAGACTCCAGCTGTTTGGGGTTGTATTCTTCACCCCGGTGTTTTTAGCTTCTCTGCTGGGCTGCTGGCTTGCTGCCGGAGCAAAGTATTCAAACCTGTAGCAAAGCTCTCTCTGCAGAGACGTCTGTGATCACACCCCACCCCTCTCCAGTCTACTCGGCTGTGAGCCACCTCCCGTGCTCTCAGCTGCTTGCCCGCACCCTGCGCCCAATCCAAAACCGTTCCAGCCCTTGTGCAAAAACAGACCTTTCTTGGCGAATTTCAAGGATGGCTTCTCTTGGTAACTATTTGTGGGTTTTTTTTTTTTTTCAGTCAAGCATCAATTCAGGGGCTTGTAATGAAATGGATAGTGAGAGAAAAACGTGGAGCTATTCAGCTGTGTGCCTCCTTCCCGCCATCTTGTCCGGAAGTAATCAGACATATTTTGTGATCTGGATTCATTGCCACATTTGGACAGAATTGTCCCAAGATGAGGTAAAATTGGGCTATTGTTTTAGGACCATGTATTTTGACATGAAGACTGGTCAGGATACCGTAGCCGGTAAAGTCATAACTCACGGTAGTGCATTGGGTGGGTACTAAATGATTAGAGAGAAAACCAGGAAGTATAAATGGGTGTTGACAGAGAAAGGGGAAGAAATTCCCACATCACTTGAAATAATAGCTTTCTACAAGATATGGAAAAAGTTAAAATAAAATCAAGAAATTTAGAAACAAGAAACCTAGCCTAAGAATTATTTTATTTATATTACTTTTGCTGATGCTATTTTATGATTGATTCGTTATTTGTTTGTCATATACTGATATTGTTGATACAATTTTTCATTTCATTGAATCATTTCATTTCAGTGAATCACTATAATGATTCATAGTGAGTATAGGAACATCATAGTCATTTTGTCAATCAATAAACATTTATCAATGGCCTACTATGTAAAAGACACTGTATTAAGCATTAGGACACAACGAGTGGCAAAAGGTGGATTTTGTTTTCAAGTATGCCATTTTTTGATGATGAAGTCAAACAAGCAAACATCTATATACAAATGATATATACAGGATAAATTGAAGATACTAGACAGAAGTAACTACTATTATAGGAGGGTATTAAGAAAACTTTATTATAGAATGTGAGAGTTTATATGAGATTTGAAAGAGGCCAGGAAGCCAAGAGGCAGAAGTAAGGAGAGAGTGAATTCCAGGCATGAGAATAAACAATGAACATATTCAGTTTTAGGAGATCAAGGATTATGCAAGAAAGAGCATGGAGGCTATTAGTTTTTATTATTATTAAAGCTTTTTAGTTACAAAGTATATACATGGGTAATTTTTCTGACATTGACCCTTGAAAAACCTTTTGTTCGAAATTTTCCCCTCCTTCCCTCCACCTCCTTCCCTAACTGGCAGGTAGTCCAATACATGTTAAATATGTTGAAATACATGTTAAATCCAATATATGCATACATATTTATACAATTATCTTCCTGCACAAGAAAAAAATCAGATTAAGAAGGGAGAAAAAAACCCTGAGAAAGAAAACAAAATGCAAGAAAATAAGAGAGTGTCAGAATGTTATGTTGTGTTCCACACTCTGTTCCTATGGTTCTCTCTCTGTGTGTAGATGGCTCTCTTCATCACTGAACAAGTGGAACTGGCTTGAATCATCTCAATATTGAAGAAAGACACATCCATCAGAGTTGATTGTCATATAGTCTTCTTGTTGCTGTGCATAATGATCTCCTGGTTCTGCTCATTTCACTTAGCATCAGTTCATGTAGGTCTCTAAGACTCTCTGAAATCATCCTGCTGGTCATTTCTTACAGAACAATATTATTTCATAGCATTCATATACCATAATTTATTCAGCCATTCTCCAATTGATGGGCATCCACTCACTTTCCAATTTCTTGCCACTACAAAAAGGGCTGCCACAAACATTTTGCACATGTGTGTCCCTTTCCCAGCAAAGAGGATATTATCATTGATCTCAAAATATATTAAAATCTCTAAGGTTAAAAAAAAGTAGAAAGTTAGAAATGGGGTAGGGATCTCCACCCTAATATCTAGACATGTAGAAATGTCTTCTACCATCTTATCATCTGAAATGAATTATTAGCATGTATGGCACACTAGAGATCAAATTTATCCTCTCCTATGAGCAACTTGTAAGTATTACCATTCAGATGAGCTATTAATGTTACAAGAAAGTATTTCTACAATGGAAGTGACTGAAAGAAAATGAATTCAGCTTATTTCTCCCTGTTTTAGTTGTTGGTTTGCTCAGTTCACTGCTTTCCAGCTGAATTCATGAAAGGAGGAAAAAAGAAAAGAAAACATTCTGACTGCAATTAAAGCTCCATGATAATCTGCTGACTTTGAACACACACACATACACACACACAATCAGTTGTTAGAAACAGGTGATTAGAAGAGATGTTTTCAACTTAATAAAAAGAGCAAACCTCCATTAAAAATAACTCCACCCATCATTTCATCATTTATAGCTCATAAATTTGTTTCTAATGTCTCTGTGACCATAGAAAAGCAGAGATAAATTAAGCACCATGGAGCTGGGTTAATTGGCTAAAGAACTGTTTAAATTTGATGTGGACTGACTTAATCAGCCCATGGGCACTAATGGACATAGGCACTATTTACTAGGAAATAGTGTGATCTTTCACTGATTTCCTAAGTGCCTGTTTATGATTGCTGAAGGTGCTTTCCATTGTAGTTTATATATTCTTTTCCTTCACAGAGCCTAAAGCAACATAAATGTCCATAGAAATTAAAAAAAAATAGAGATATTATACCATCAATCATCTATCTTTTCTGTTATTGCAAATGTCAGTTTTTGGGCAAAGAACTGAACTGTATATTACTTACAATACTCATATACTTAAATATGTACTTAAAAAGAGATTCTAAATAAAATGTTGCCAAAACTACATGTAATTTATTTGTCAGGATAGCAACAAAAACATTTTTTTCACTTTTGCTGTCAAAACTTTAATGTTGCTGCTGTTAGCTTTTCTCTACTACCTGAAAGGAAGGTAATAAGATATAGGAATATATGTAATATATATGTATGCATGTTTGTATGTGTGTGCCTCTTTCAAATTCTGCCTAAACAAGTGGGACACATGTTTCTAACTCTTCCAATCATACTTTACCAAGGGCTTAGAATTTCAGGGTTTCTTAAGAAAGTAAGAAAGGTATTAAAGTACATGATGAGGAAGTCATTTAGCACACCAACTACCATCTCACATCACTACCATCATCAACCACTTACTTCTTTCAAAGGTGTGATATTTTATAAAGTGTGGGACCAGTAATCATTCAGGATTTTCATTCATTGATTCATTTGTATTTAAGATTTCAGGTGCCAATAATAACACTCTTACCAAAAACGTAATGGTTTGAGAAACTCCACATCATCATGAGCTAAGGGAAATCATATACTGATGAAACTATAATTATTCTGCATAACCTAAGGATACAAATAGATCTGAGATTTATGGTTGTGAACATATGGCAACTAGTTGGATTGAGTAGTGTTAAAAAGAGAGCAAGTGACAAAGCTGAGGGCAATCCAAACACCTTTGTAGAGCCAGGAGTCAAATTTGGCCAAAGAAGATGAAGAAGTTGTTATTTGGTGGAGCTAACATTTGGGGCAAAATCCTAAGAAAGGAGGAAGAAACTCACTTTTTCACTGTGAATTCTTCTTCGTATATTCCCTTGACTTCAGATTGCTACCTTGTCTCCCAGGTTTATGTAAAAATATAATTCTATTCACACTTTTGTATTTATCAATGAAAGGCCTTAATAACCTTACCACAATTTACCTTTGCAGCCTTAGTATAAATTCTTACTTTCTTTCATGTATTCTTTGTTCTAACTAAATGTGATTTCTTGCTGTTCCTTTCATATGACAGTCCTCTCATCTCTGTATCATGGACCAGGCTTTTCCCCTCGCCTCTAATGCAATCTTTTTCTGAACTATTCCCCTTAAAACTTCTATTTTCTTTCACAACTCAGCTTCAGTTCTGTTTTCTAAAATAACACTTTGACTAATCTCCCCTACTGCAAGTTCCTTCCTGATTCCTTTAAATTAACTTGTGCTTATTTTGTATAAAATTAACATCTACCAAAAAATGTTTATGTTGTCAAACTGTGTTGAATAGAAATTTCTTAAAGTCAAAAATTGTTTCTTTTGTGCTTTTATAACTTCAACGCTTAGTTAAGTACCTAGCTGACAATAGAACTTAATAGAAACGTACTTCTTGAGTGAATAAATTAATGTTGATTAGAATGGCAATGCAATGCATATTAACTGGACTAGGCTGTACTATACTTGCCAAAGGATGAGAAACCTAACAGAATTGAAAAGTAAGAAAGCAGAATGGTAGAATAAATTCCTAAGCAAATGGAAATCATCAAAAGGCGCCAAAACATAATTGAGAAATTTTGAAAAAATAAAATAGTTCAGAATTATAGTCCATTTGTCTATAATAATAAGACATATTTATCTCATGTATTACTTTTATCCCTATAACTTTGGCCATTTTCCTCACTGTGTAAAGCAAGGATATTTTGCATTCCTTTCTTCTCTGTGCTATCTCTTTATGTACCTTGTTGTAGCTTTTGTGAATTTTTGCTCTTACTACCTGAACTATTGTTTACTTAATATAAATATATATATATACATATATATATGTATATATATATATGTATATATATATACACACACACACACACATATATATACATATTATATATATACATATGTGTATATATATATTAACCAAAAGTCACTTGAGCAATTTAAGACTTGCCTTATAATATCCCAATAAAATGGAAAAGTAAAAATGATGATGCAATTAGTAGAGGATAATAAAATATGAAACATGAAAATTAACATATAAAGAAGAATACCCAAAGGTGGGGCAATAGATGGGAGACTTATTCAAAAATAGTTGGTTGATAGGTAACCCCAGGGGAAGTGAGGGTAAGAATATAGCATTACAATTTATGAAACCATCAGTAAAATTATGGAGTATCAAA
Source organism: Antechinus flavipes (assembly GCF_016432865.1). NCBI lineage: Eukaryota > Metazoa > Chordata > Mammalia > Dasyuromorphia > Dasyuridae > Antechinus > Antechinus flavipes. Next base: position 115,355,664 of record NC_067403.1, on the reverse strand, counting down.
ATCCCCACTGATTAAAGTATAACTTACATTGATGAAATCATTAATTTTTGGAAGAAATATTTGCATGTATTTCTATTATACAATTCTCATATATATATATATATATATATATATATATATATATATATGTCAAATATTATACAATTCTGACATACAATAAGACCAGCAAATTTTGATATAATTCCATAATTAGAATCTTCAAAAAATGAATTAAAAATAATTAAGTATCTTTAACAAGTATACATCCTTTAAAATTAGAATTATATTTTTTAAAAACAGAAAAAAATTAAATTTAATTTTACCTTTTGTGCAACTAAATTTGTAACAAAGGAAAATGTTTAAATTAAAGGATTATCATTATTTCAAAAGTTTATATAACATTGGAGTTAATTGTTCTTTAAATGTTTGGTAGAATTCACATGTAAATCCATCCGGTCCTGGGGATTTTTTCTTAGGGAGTTGATTGATAGTTTGTTCTATTTCTTTTTCTGAGATGGGACTGTTTAGGATATTTACTTCTTCCTCTGTTAGTTTGGGCAAGCTGTATTTTTGGAGGTATTTTTCTATTTCATTTAAGTTGTCGAATTTATTGGCATAAAGTTGAGCAAAGTAACTCCTAATTATTGCTCTAATTTCCTCTTCGTTAGTGGTGAGTTCTCCCTTTTCATTTTTAAGACTATAAATTTGATTTTCCTCTTTCCTTTTTTTAATCAGATTTACTAAGGGTTTGTCTATTTTGTTGGTTTTTTCATAGAACCAACTCTTACTTTTATTAATCAATTCAATAGTTTTTTTTACTTTCAATTTTATTGATCTCACCTTTTACTTTTAGAATTTCAAGTTTAGTGTTTGACTGGGGGTTTTTAATTTGTTCCTTTTCTAGCATTTTTAATTGCAAACCCAATTCATTGACCTTCTCTTTCTCTATTTTATACAAATAGGCCTCTAGAGATATGAAATTTCCCCTTATTACCGCTTTGGCTGCATCCCATACATTTTGGTATGATGTCTCATTATTATCGTTTTCTTGGGTGAAGTTATTAATTATGTCTATGATTTGCTGTTTCACCCAATCATTCTTTAGTATGAGATTATTTAGTTTCCAATTATTTTTTGGTCTACTTCCCCCTGCTTTTTTGTTGAATTAGAAACAGGTGATTAAAAGAGATGTTTTCAACTTAATAAAAAGAGCAAACCTCCATTAAAAATAACTCCACCCATCATTTCATCATTTATAGCTCATAAATTTGTTTCTAATGTCTCTGTGACCATAGAAAAGCAGAGATAAATTAAGCACCATGGAGCTGGGTTAATTGGCTAAAGAACTGTTTAAATTTGATGTGGACTGACTTAATCAGCCCATGGGCACTAATGGACATAGGCACTATTTACTAGGAAATAGTGTGATCTTTCACTGATTTCCTAAGTGCCTGTTTATGATTGCTGAAGGTGCTTTCCATTGTAGTTTATATATTCTTTTCCTTCACAGAGCCTAAAGCAACATAAATGTCCATAGAAATTAAAAAAAAATAGAGATATTATACCATCAATCATCTATCTTTTCTGTTATTGCAAATGTCAGTTTTTGGGCAAAGAACTGAACTGTATATTACTTACAATACTCATATACTTAAATATGTACTTAAAAAGAGATTCTAAATAAAATGTTGCCAAAACTACATGTAATTTATTTGTCAGGATAGCAACAAAAACATTTTTTTCACTTTTGCTGTCAAAACTTTAATGTTGCTGCTGTTAGCTTTTCTCTACTACCTGAAAGGAAGGTAATAAGATATAGGAATATATGTAATATATATGTATGCATGTTTGTATGTGTGTGCCTCTTTCAAATTCTGCCTAAACAAGTGGGACACATGTTTCTAACTCTTCCAATCATACTTTACCAAGGGCTTAGAATTTCAGGGTTTCTTAAGAAAGTAAGAAAGGTATTAAAGTACATGATGAGGAAGTCATTTAGCACACCAACTACCATCTCACATCACTACCATCATCAACCACTTACTTCTTTCAAAGGTGTGATATTTTATAAAGTGTGGGACCAGTAATCATTCAGGATTTTCATTCATTGATTCATTTGTATTTAAGATTTCAGGTGCCAATAATAACACTCTTACCAAAAACGTAATGGTTTGAGAAACTCCACATCATCATGAGCTAAGGGAAATCATATACTGATGAAACTATAATTATTCTGCATAACCTAAGGATACAAATAGATCTGAGATTTATGGTTGTGAACATATGGCAACTAGTTGGATTGGGTAGTGTTAAAAAGAGAGCAAGTGACAAAGCTGAGGGCAATCCAAACACCTTTGTAGAGCCAGGAGTCAAATTTAGCCAAAGAAGATGAAGAAGTTGTTATTTGGTGGAGCTAACATTTGGGGCAAAATCCCAAGAAAGGAGGAAGAAACTCACTTTTTCACTGTGAATTCTTCTTCGTATATTCCCTTGACTTCAGATTGCTACCTTGTCTCCCAGGTTTATGTAAAAATATAATTCTATTCACACTTTTGTATTTATCAATGAAAGGCCTTAATAACCTTAACACAATTTACCTTTGCAGCCTTAGTATAAATTCTTACTTTCTTTCATGTATTCTTTGTTCTAACTAAATGTGATTTCTTGCTGTTCCTTTCATACGACAGTCCTCTCATCTCTGTATCATGGACCAGGCTTTTCCCCTCGCCTCTAATGCAATCTTTTTCTGAACTATTCCCCTTAAAACTTCTATTTTCTTTCACAACTCAGCTTCAGTTCTGTTTTCTAAAATAACACTTTGACTAATCTCCCCTACTGCAAGTTCCTTCCTGATTCCTTTAAATTAACTTGTGCTTATTTTGTATAAAATTAACATCTACCAAAAAATGTTTATGTTGTCAAACTGTGTTGAATAGAAATTTCTTGAAGTCAAAAATTGTTTCTTTTGTGCTTTTATAACTTCAACGCTTAGTTAAGTACCTAGCTGACAATAGAACTTAATAGAAACGTACTTCTTGAGTGAATAAATTAATGTTGATTAGAATGGCAATGCAATGCATATTAACTGGACTAGGCTGTACTATACTTGCCAAAGGATGAGAAACCTAACAGAATTGAAAAGTAAGAAAGCAGAATGGTAGAATAAATTCCTAAGCAAATGGAAATCATCAAAAGGCGCCAAAACATAATTGAGAAATTTTGAAAAAATAAAATAGTTCAGAATTATAGTCCATTTGTCTATAATGATAAGACATATTTATCTCATGTATTACTTTTATCCCTATAATTTTGGCCATTTTCCTCACTGTGTAAAGCAAGGATATTTTGCATTCCTTTCTTCTCTGTGCTATCTCTTTATGTACCTTGTTGTAGCTTTTGTGAATTTTTGCTCTTACTACCTGAACTATTGTTTACTTAATATAAATATATATATATGTATATATATATATATATATACACACACACACACACACACACACATATATATATACATATTATATATATATACATATGTGTATATATATATTAACCAAAAGTCACTTGAGCAATTTAAGACTTGCCTTATAATATCCCAATAAAATGGAAAAGTAAAAATGATGATGCAATTAGTAGAGGATAATAAAATATGAAACATGAAAATTAACATATAAAGAAGAATACCCAAAGGTGGGGCAATAGATGGGAGACTTATTCGAAAATAGTTGGTTGATAGGTAACCCCAGGGGAAGTGAGGGTAAGAATATAGCATTACAATTTATGAAACCATCAGTAAAATTATGGAGTATCAAAATCCCCACTGATTAAAGTATAACTTACATTGATGAAATCATTAATTTTTGGAAGAAATATTTGCATGTATTTCTATTATACAATTCTCATATATATATATATGTCATATATTATACAATTCTGACATACAATAAGACCAGCAAATTTTGATATAATTCCATAATTAGAATCTTCAAAAAATGAATTAAAAATAATTAAGTATCTTTAACAAGTATACATCCTTTAAAATTAGAATTATATTTTTTAAAAACAGAAAAAAATTAAATTTAATTTTACCTTTTGTGCAACTAAATTTGTAACAAAGGAAAATGTTTAAATTAAAGGATTATCATTATTTCAAAAGCCCTTACTCCTCTGATCTTGCCAGTCTTTTCATAATGCAACTGTAACCCTCAAACTTTCTATATCTGAGAGGGCTGAATGCACAGAGTTCTCTTGCTGCTCTGCGAATTGAAAATTTGTCTTATTCTGTCAGCATGTCGATTTTTACCTTCCCAGTGGAAATCAGGACCATCACCTTCAGGATAATCCCAAACTAAATTGCTCAGAATACAAAAGCAGCTTTAGAAGTAGAGTTTGATTCTTTTCCCTTTATTTGTCACTGTCTAGCTTTTCAAACAATGAAACTAGAAGTTTTGCTGTTTTATTTTTTAATTACAAAATTCTATGTAATATTATAGCTATGGTATAGCTGAATGAGCTGGGTTACATTTCCAGTTCTGACACTGATCAACTATGATTATGATCTTGAATTAATCAGTTAACCTATTTGTGTTTCAGTTTCTTATCTGTAAAATAAAAGAAAAGAGATTGTATAATACTTTATAATTGTCAAGGCAGTGTCCTCACAACATGATAAGACAGAGAAAATGTTAATACCACCATTTTACAAAGGAGAAAACTAATGATAACAGATAATGTGACTTTGCCATGACTGGCAAGTATCAAAACTGGACTCTGAATCCAGGATTTTTGACTCTAAAATTAAAGTCTTTTCCAATCTAAAATTATAAAAATAACAATATATAAATGGTGCTAACATTCCTCTCAAACATTTTATCAATTAATTTGTGAAAAATATTTCCATACTGCTGGTTTGCAAGTAAATCCATATATCTGGTCAAGAAATTTGGGGCAATTCTTTCCACAGAGATCTCTAATGATGATGAAACTTTCAATAGGAAATGTCATTTTTCTTTAATGCAATTAAATGTGTGATGCTATTCCATAAAATGGCCTTTATCGTATAGTCTCAGGTCTTCTTTATAATAATTAGATAACTACTATATTTTATTTCTAAGTAATTGTGATTAATTTATGTATGGAAACTATCAACCAAATTAGTGAACTCGGTGTTACTGTGATTTCTATCCTAATAAAATTCATTTTAATTTCAATATCATATGTGGTACAAGAATAATCATCTCCAAATTTGAACTATCAATGGCTCATTAGGTTAATCCAAATTAAAAGTTGGAATGGAAAAGAAGGCAGTCAATATTTTTTCTAAAATTAAAATTTTATTTTCTTTCCTGGCTTCAAATTGCATGTAATTAGAATTAGCAGGAAAAAAAAAAACATTAAAATTAAGTTTTGGGTAGATTTTGAGCAAGTACAGTGGAAGTAATATGTAGCAATAGGAAAAAAAAATATTGACCTGTTAAGTAGTAACACTAGGTAGATAATACTGGCTCTGCCATTGAACTAGCTTTGTGACCTTAGGCACTTCTACTTTTCCTAACTGGTCCTCTTTACTCATCTGGGAAATGAAAGGTTTGAACTACATAAGTTCTATAATTCACTTGTCTCCCTGTCAATTTAAAGAAAAAAATATCATCACTAAGTTCTTTTGTATCTACTTCTAAAATATTCCTGCCATTCACACTCACTTCTTTCTTTTCACTGCTACTTTGACTCATATCAAACCAAATTTGAGCCACTCCCTGAGAACTCTCTCTTCTCATAACTCTTGTCATTTTACTCCACTTTATTTTCCTTAAATCAAATCAGTGATGAATAGGATTTCCTTTGGTTTCCACAAACTTCCCTTCTCTATGTACTTTCCATCTCATTCCTTCCATTATTATTCTTGCTCTCTAATCTTTAACCTCAATCTGCTGTATCCCGCTTTGTTGCCTTTTCTCATGTCCATGTCTTCACTGTTTTCATGAACCACCTGTTTCACTAAATATTACATAATATCTCTCTTTGATTTCTTGTCTTTCTTGAGAAAAAAATGTAGTGCTTCTATTTCTTTCTCCCTTTTCTAAATCTACTGTAATCCTGCTTCTGACATCACCATTCAACAGATACTGCTTTCTTCATAGTTACAAGTGATTACTTAAACACCAAATCTGATGACTTTTTCTCAATCCTTATCCTTCTTGACCTCTTTGTAAAGTAAAATACTGTTGACCACCTTATACTTCCGGATAGTTTTTTTCTCTCTCTGTGGATATTTACTGTTCTACTGGTTCTCATCCTAATTGTTTGACTGACCATTTTCAATGTCTTTTGCTAGCTCTTCATCCATATTATTTCCCTCAACTGCATACTTTCTTGGCTCGCATTTTATCCCTATGTTTTTGATATCCCATGAAGATATTATCATTTCTCATGGATTTTACATTTCTATTTAGATGACTACCATATCTATATATTTATTGTGAATATGACTTCCAAACTCCAATTCTTTATTTACAGAAATCTGGTATTCATAATAGATTGCTTATAAAAATCTCAAATTCAGCATATATAAAACAATACCCATTATAGTTCACTCCCTCTTCCCAATTTTTCCTCTTTCTAACTTCCCTAGTAATGTTCAAGGTATTGCCATCCACTTAGTCATGATTGGTATCACCTTGAAATTCCCAGTTTCATTTGCCCTGTATACTCAATCCATTATCAGTCTTTTCATTTATTTTCATATTATGTCTCATTTATGCTTTCTTCTGACTGAAGAGACTGTATTTGACTAATTAAACTATATTTGGCTATTATAGTTTTCACCTTGATTACTTTTTAGCCAGACTATCTCAATAGCCTCCTATTTAACCTCCCTTCCTCAAATCTCTTTCTAGTCCAATCTGAATTCTATATAACAATCAAAAGTGATTTTCCAAATTATAGATCTAACCATATCATTCCCTTGTTCAATAAATTACATTCCCCTCCAAGATTTAATTCTCTTCATAACCCTGGTGCATTTCTATGTTTTCAACTTTCTCATATATTCCTCACTTTTGAACGCTGAATAGTCAAATGATATAGTTTTACTTGTTATTTCTTGCATATGACATGCCATCTCTTTTCTCCATGACTTTGCACTGGCTATGTCTGGAATATTTCCTTTTGATGTTTATGTTTTGACACCCCTAAAATCTTTCTTATTTATTTTTTCAATATTTTTAGTGTTTTTAATTATTTAATTAGATTATACATTCATATTTTTTTTTCATATTTTTATGTGAGTCATGTTGGGAGAGAAAAATCAAAAGAAAAGGGAAAAATAGAAAAATAAAAGAAAACTTCAACAATGAGATGATTGAAACCAGTTCCACTTGTTCAGTAATGAATAGAGCCATCTACACCCAGAGAGAGAATTGTGAGAACAGAATGTCGAACATATCATAACATTTCTCACTTTCTCTTGTTATTTGTTTGCATTTTCTTTTCTTTCTCACTTTTTCTTTTTCTTCCTTCTTGATCTGATTTTTCTTGTACAGAAAGATAACTGTATAAATATGTGTATACATATATTGGATTTAACATGTATTTAAATATATTTAACATATATTGGACTGCCTGCCAGCTAGGAGAGGGGTTGGGGGAAAGGAGGGGAAAATTTGGAAGAAAAGGTTTTGCAAGGATCAATGTTGGAAAAATTACCCATGCATGTGTTTTGGAAACAAAAAGCTTTAGTAAAAAAAAAATAGAAGAAAAAAGGTGAAAAATATGTTAATACTCATTCAGTCTCCATTTCTCTGTCTCTCTCTCTGGATATAGATTGCATTTTCCATCCAAAGTTTATTGCAACTTTCTTTGATCACTGAATTGCTAAGAAGAACCAAATCTATCATAACTAATCATCACACAATCTTGTTGCTTTCTATAATGCTTTTCTCATTCTATTTGTTTCACTCAGCATCAGTTCATTTAAATCTTTCTAGGATTTTATAAAACCTGAATTCTTTTACTAATAGGAGTACAAATTAACCTTTTACAAAAAAGCATTTCCAGTCCCTTCAGTCATGCCAGCCTTCTCTTTTAAGGTTACCTCTCTTTTATTCTTTATATATTTTAAATATGTCTTTAATTATATATTGAACCCCCCAAATAATATAATCCTTTAAAATAGGAACTCTTTGTGGATTTCTTTTCATTTGACCTCCATTCATCCCCCTTCATGATCCATTCTTTGAACTTCTGTCAGGATAAACATCTTTGAATATATATTTTAGCATACTTTTTCTTGCTCATAAAACTCTCATTTTTTCCTCTTGACTATTAAGTAAAATTCAAACTCCTTAATATCTATTTAAAGCTTTCCTCTCTCTTGTGCCATCTTTCCTCCCCACACCTGTCTTACTCTGCTTCATGTGCTTTAAACTCTAATAAAGCTTTGAGAGCTTCTGCACATGGAATGGACATTTCTTCTTCCTGTCTCCCTTCTCTTGCACAAACTGGTCAGTCTTGATTTTATTTGTCTGTTGATGCCCTATGCCCATTTTAAAAGTCAACTAAATTATCATCAATATACATAACTATAGATACACACTTGTGTGAGTTTTGGTTTTACTGATCATCTCCCAAGTAACCTATTATTGCTCAGAGATCATGATTGCCTTTGTTTTACTTATCTCTAAAGGACCTTTATTATCATATAAAACAATAAGAGTTTCAAGTCCCAGGAAAACTTGGTGAAGTTAGCAACAATGTTTTAAAGAAACTTTTATGTTTCATTCATTGCCCAGTACAATGTTCTAAAAATTATGTCTTAATATATAAATACCCATGGGATGAATGAATACTATGCATTTATGATGCATTTTATTTTAAAGCTTTACTCTAATGCTATATTTTGATATTGAAGATTGTTCTAGGTTCTTATTATCTATGGTACTCTTTAGCAAGACCTCATTTAATTATATCAATTTTTGCTTTTGCTTGATCGAGATCAGGATGGCTATCCCTGCTTTTTTTTTTTTGTCTGAAGCATAATAGATTCTGCTCCAGCTTTTTACTTTTACTCTATATGCATCACTCTGCTTTAAATGTGTTTCTTGTGGACAACATATTGTAAAATTCTGGCTTTTAACCCAATCTGCTATCTGATTCCACTTTATAAGGGAATTAACCCCATTCATATTTACAATTAAACTCTTAATTCTGTATTTCCCACCATTTTATTTATCCCAAATGACATTTTTCTCTTTCCTTTTCCTCTTTCCCTCCTCCCCAGTATTTTACTTATGAGCACCACTTGCCTGAATCAACCCTCCTTCTTTAGAGCCCCTGTCCTTTTCTTTTTTTTTTTTAATTTTGAAAAAAATTTCTTTACAACAGTATCCCTTGTACTCACTTCTGTTCTGACTTTTTCCCTCCCTCCCGCCACCCCCTCCCCCAGATGGCAAGCAGTCCTATACATGTTAAATATGTGACAGTATATCCTAGATACAATATATGTATGCAGAACCGAACAGTTCTCTTGTTGCATAGGAAGAATTGGATTCAGAAGGTAAAAATAACCCAGGAAGAAAAACAAAAATGCAAACAGTTTCCATTCATTTCCCAGTATTTTTTCTTTGGCTGTAGCTGCTTCTGTCCATCATTGATCAATTGAAACTGAGTTAGATCTTTTCTTTGTCAAAGAAATCCACTTCCATCAGATCATGTAAGTCTTTCCAAGCCTCTCTGTATTCATCCTGCTGGTAATTTCTTACAGAACAATAATATTTCATAACATTCATATACCACAATTTACCCAATCATTCTCCACTTGATGGCCATCCATTCATTTTCCAGTTTCTAATCACTACAAACAGAACTGCCACAAACATTTTGGAACATACAGTTCCCTTTCCCTTCTTTAGTATCTCTTTGGCGTATAAGCCCAATTGTAGCACTGTTGGATCAAAGGGTATGCACAGTTTGATAACTTTTTGGGCGTAATTCTAGATTGCTCTCCAGTCCCTGTCCTTTTCTTATACCTTTTCCCTAATATTTCTGTTTTCTCTTCTTTTAGCCTACCCTTCCCTTTTTGACCTTTCCCCTCCCTCTTTTCAATGAAGTGAGAGAAGTTACTCTGTAAACCAAATATGTCTAATATTCTCTCTTTGAGTCAAATCTGAAGAGATTAAGATTCACAGAATATTCATTCCCCTCCCTTTTTTCACTCAATTACAATAGATTTTCTTTGCCTGTTTTTGAGATGTAATTTCCCTCATTTGATCTCCACTTTCCTTTTTTTTTTTTTCCTGGTATAATCCCCTTACCACCTCTAATTTTCTTTTTATATTATAATAGTAAAACCAAATTATACATGCATTGACTATGTATGTATACACATTACAGAGATATAGTTCTCGAGTTCTTTTCTTATTACTTTTTATGCTTCTCTTGGATGCTATATTTGGAAGTCATATTTTTTGTTCAGCTCTGGTCTTCTCATCAGAAATAAATGGAATTTGCCTGTTTCATTGAAAGCCCATATTTTTCCCTGGAAGAATATGCTCAGTTTAGCTGGGTAGTTTATTTTTGGCTACATTCCAAATTCCTTTGCCTTTCAGAATATCTGATTCCAGGCCCTTCAATCCTTTAAGGTAGAAGTTGCTAAATCCTGGGTAATCCTTATTGTGACTCTTCTGTATTTGAATTGTTTTTTTTTTTTTCCTGATCTGGTAGTTCTGAAATTTAGCCATGATATTCCTTGGAGTTTTAATTTTGGTGTCTTTTTCAGGGGGTGTTTGCTGAATTCTTTCACTGGATATTTTACCGTCTGATTCTATGACATCAGGGCAGTTCTCTTTGATGATTTCCTGAAAAATAATGTTCAGGCTCTTTTTTTCATCATGGTTTTCAGGAAGTCCAATAATCCTTAAATTGTCTCTCCTAAATTTATTTCCAGGTCAGTTGTTTTCCCAAGTAGGTATTTTATATTTTCTTTTATTTATTCTTTTTTTTGGGGGTGAGGGGGAGGTTTGCTTAGCTGATTCTTGATGTCTCATTGAAACATTCACTTCCATTTGTTTAGTTCTGATTTTTAGTGTATTATTTTCTTCATTTACTTTTTTAGTTCCTTTTGTATTTGTACCATTGAATTTTTAATTAAATTGATTTTTTTCTGTTTTTTTTTTTTCCATTTCACTGTAGAGGGCTGCAGATAGTGGGGGAACTCTGGGTAAGGTATAAGATCCTTTAACCTACAGGAAATCTGCTGACAATATCTGATTTGTCTTCCCATTTCCCTTTGCTGCCCACAGAGAAATCAGGGAGGGTATCTCTTTGCTGTTCTCATCTCCCTTCCTGAGAAGTCAAGGAGAGTATGACCATCTGTGTTCTACTTGAAGTAAGAGATGTATATAGTAAAGAGATATTGTACACAGGGGTAATTATAGTTAGCACATACTCAGTGTGATTGATGAGATAATGGTTCTCTAGTTTACACATACTTAGTATGGTGTAATGATATAATCATGCTGAGGTATTTAAGGGCTAAGAGGACTATAAATAGACAAATTCCATCTTTAACCATCATCCTGGTGGCTCTCCTGCCTTCTTCACTCCTCCACTAAGACCAAGGATGGGTTAGAAATCCTTCAGAGAACTAGTCTGGACACTACATTTTGGTGCCCAAACAGGGACTTCCAGAAGGACACTAAATTATGGCACCTGAACATGGGACACAAGAAACATAAGAAATAAAGAAGTAGCAGCATTTGAGAACTGTTCATGAGTACTTTGCTCCCAGAGTTCCTTTGGTAATCTATGGGGGAAGGAAAGGAAGAAGAGATCCAGTAAGACTTTTTTATTAGGGGTAATTAAATGGGCCAACAGATCAAAGGGCTGAACCAGGAGACTGATGAGAGACTTATGAAAAAATGCTTGTTTTGACTACACTCCTCTTCTCTGTTTGATTTGCCTCCATGACATATCATAAGATTTAACACCGGCTATAGTATCTCATCCTACAATCATCCAGAGGTGATAATACTGTTTTCACTCCCTAGCATTTGGACTCGGAAATCTTAGTAAGTGGACTTAGATAACAGCTAATGCATAAACTTACTGACTATACTGGGGGGGGGGGGATAATCATGTTTCCATAAAACAAAAAACAAGCAATTGTTAAGGACCATGCCTAGAAGAGGCAGGTCAATTCTCTGAGAGGCTCCATAGCTGTGAATCATAAATTTGAAGAAGTTGCAAAGCAGCCTTCACAGATGTTCTTTGTGGATTGGGAATGAAATAAATTGGAGCCAAGAGGGAAGAGGAGAGAAGTCAGAGAACAGCAACTGCCTCTCAATCTCCCTGTATCATCATCATCATCATCCTTTCACATGAAAAGATTTATCCTACAGGTCTGAATTAGAACTCCAGCAGCCACTGGCAGGTGGCTCCTGTATCCAAACATTTCACAAATTCTGGTTTTTAAGGAATTATTTTTTCTATGTCACAAATTCTGTTATTCAGAGAGTTGTTTTCTTTTTCCATTTTGTCAACTCTATTTTAAAGGAAGTATATCCTTCCATTTTCACTAAGTCTATTTTATAATGAATTTTCTCAAGTTAATTTTTGTGTTTTCTTTTCCAAACCCTCTTGTAAAGTTCTCTTTTCTTTTTCCCACTTTTCTTCAGCTCTCTTATAAGATCTTTTATAATTTCTTCTAGGAGAGCCTTGTGTGGTGGGTACCAATTTATGTCAAGCTTTGGGGCTTCATCTAGAGACAATCTGCTTTTGGTCTTCTCAGGGCTTGAAATCTGTTCCTCTCTTTCACCATAAAAACTATCTATGGTCAGAGTTCTTTTTGCTTTTTTATTCATTTTTTAAAGGTGAGATCTGCTTTTAGGGCAAGGGAGATTGTCTAAGCTTCCTCTTCAAAAATGCCCTGAATGACTTTATATGCTGAGTGGGTGTGGCCAGGTCTTGTGAAATTCTGGCATTTTGGGGTTCTTCATTGACCTTTTGTGTTTGTATTGGATTTCTTATAACTTTGCTGATTTAGGATATTGCATCCAGGGAAGAGTAGCCAACACTGCTGTAGATTCCTCCCTGTAGGTTCTCTGACACAGAGCTCACACTGCCCTGTGTTTGTGCTGCCTTCACTCGGTGTCTGTGCTTGGCCAGCTTGTGTTTGGCCCGCTTGTTTGTGTCTGACCTGCCTTCCTCCATGCCCAATTGAAACTGACTTTTTCTGGACACCTTTGAAATTATTTTTTGCTGGTAATTTGTTACACTTCCAATATTTGTGGATTCTACCAGTCCAGAATTAATGTAGAGGCTGGATTTGCTAATTAGTCTGAGGGTCATGGGAGAATGTCAGAAAGAAACAAGTGTCCTCTTGGCAATCTTGGTTTCTCCCTCAATTGTTCTAAATTCTCAAAGGAATTGTTGGAGAACTCAAGTTATTCATCCTAAAAGTTTTCAGGTATGGACAGATAACATATTAAGTGCCCCTTATATAAGAACCACTCCAGTTAAATTTGGAGAGACTCATCATCAAAAGGTTTATGCATGTGTTCTTGGCCATAATCAGTCTTGAGGATTGTCTAATCAAATATGAAAGGTAGCTAATATACATTTGTGAAGAAAGCATCTACACTGAGGAAAGCAAAAATCTCTGAAATTCAGATTACAATGACAGATTTCAGCCATGATAAGTATTATACTCATCAATACTAAACACTAAATGTATGACTACAGAAACAAGGGCATGGTAAAAAATAAGTCAAATTTGGAAATGTATTTCCTTAGGTGACTTTTAAATATTTTCTTAAAATATGTTTTATTGATGTCTTTTAATTTACTTCATAGTTATTTCTAGACCCAAACAATCTTTTACCAAAGAAAAACAGAATGTAAATCTAAACAATACAGTGACCCCATCTGACAACAGATGATTAAAGACTATAATGCTGAGATTCCTGTAGAATTTTCTCCTCTTGCCAAGTTAACCCACTATTCACTGAAAATGGACTCCAACTTGGAATTCCACAAAATATACCACATCTGACATGACTAGACTGAGACCTATTCTGGAAGGAAGTTACTCAAGGCATTAAGAGAAAGTTTGAGGGGAGAAAAAAAAACCTTGAAATATAATTCATAGCATACAGTAGCTCTCATGATCCAGATAAGTCCTAGAGTTCTAGATGCTTAAGAGTTATAGAAAAATTCCATTTTCAATCATTGTTCTTTTTTCACTTTGGTCAGACATGTCTGGCAAGAATTCACTCAATTAAAAAAGTCATCACATTATTTGAAAATGAGATTCAATTTGATCTAAAGTCTTTTCCTTTGTATCAGGAATTATAGTTCTGTGTTCCTAGGAAATACATATATATGCATGTGTGTTTATGTGTATACATGCACATTATACATATAAGTGAGGGGAGAAATAAATATTTGTGTCAAAGTGTTTTTGTCATACTACTATGTTCTAAACACTTTACAAATATTTTACTTGATCCTCTCAATAAACTTTTGTCAGAAACAATCTTAAAGCATTTTACAGTTGAAAAACCTGTGGCAAATAAGGATTAAGTGATTTTTCCAAGATCACACAACTAGTAAAGCTATATGTCATCAAAAATATAAACATCACTTAGTTCATAGAACTTTATCCATTTACATCTTTTTTTTTTCTTGCTGGATGTAATAATGGAAAGAAGCCAGATTAAAAGAGATGAAAGACTATGGTTTCCCATTCTGGCTCCAAATGTACTACTTATATGGTTCTAGGTGATTCATTCCATCAACCCGAACATTCATTAGCAAACTGGCAATAAAATATTTTTATTCCATATTTTCCAAGGACAATTATGAAGAATTCACAATATATACTTTAAATCTTTGTATAAATCTGAAATAACATAGTAATTCAAGGTATACTTAGGTCACATCTCAGAGGAGCAGTGTTCTTACTTAATCAATTATGGAAGTTTACTCAAAAACTTACTCAGTGCTACCCAAAAATTGTGTATTATAATATGCAAACTTATGGCAATTTGTATTTTTCTGGCCCCAACAATCACTTGATAATGAATGCAAATCGGTATGTTATTTTGAAAAAAGTTACTTGTCCAAGTCAGATAGTCAATCTTTATAAGAAAAAAAAAAAAAAAAAACACCCAAGAATCCTGGCTCTGAAGCCATTCTTTATACACTATGTCTTATTGCCTGATAAAATCCCATGTATAAAAAAATAAGAAAAGAAGAGAGTTCAACAAAACTTACTAATACAATAACTGTGATTGACATTACCACAATTGACATCACTTATAATGTTGGATATCCTTTGTTTATTATATCTGCAAAAAAAGGAAGTGAGTTGCATTTTATCATCGTTCCCTTAGTGGCATAATTTATTCATTTTAAATTGAGTATTTCTGTGATTTCATATATAGGTGCAAGTATATACCATGTCAATGCATGCACATGCATTTGTATGCATATAAACAAAGGATTATATTGTACTATAAAATTAATATGCATTTGAAAATATATCCTAAACTCCACATAATACTGTGATTGAATGTAAAAATATCCCCTCTGAAAAAGGTAGAAAACCCCAGAGATTTTAGTTTGCCATCATTAATATTCATTGTTCAAATTATAGCCTTTTGCAACATTTTAAAAAAATTACAGCAGTGGAAATCATTCTTAAATGATAACATTATGCTATATACCAAAACAAACTGTCTCCACTATATCCCATAGACAAATCTCCACAATAGGACTGAGAATAGATTTTATTACTATAGTAAATGGCTCCTAGACCAAAAAGCCTATACTTTGCTTTTAAATCTTTTATAATGTTCTGCTCCTTGCTCCTATAGCCAGTTTTGCTCATTCTTTTTTTAAAATGCTGTTCCCTTTATTGACGCAAAGATTGCTATCAGATGCCACATATATTTCTTTACCGTATAGCATAGTGCCCATTAAATTATGTGTCGATGGACCTATGGAAAACAATACCAAATAATGCTGTGCACAAAGCCTCAGTACACCAATGCATCAGGATAAACAATAAAATGCTTTAGTTATTGCAGATGGGGTACTTTAAAACAGGGTTACAAAAGGAATCTGGTGTTCTCTTTTGAAGAGTATATCATATAGTTTCAGTGGATCCCATTCCCATAAAAACAAACAAGAGATGTACCTAAACTACCCTTTCCTCCTAGGAATCTGTACCAAGACATTTGAGTTTAACATTCATAGAAAATTGCTTCTATCATGTTGGTAAAAGCAATTTTTCAGAAAAGTATCTTTCCCCTCATTCTCTGGAACAGACATAGATATATATCCATGAATTGAATAGTAAAACAACTAAACTTATACTAAATCCTATTTTGTTGTTGTTGTTGTTGTTTTTGTTTGTTTGTTTTTTTGCTACTTTACTATATTGCTTCGGGTATAGAAATATGCACACACAAGTTTACTCACATAAACACATAATCATAGATAAACTTATGTGAATTAACATATTTCTTTTTTTAAATAACTTTTTATGTCAGAGTAATTTTTTACAGCATTATCCCTTGCACTCACTTCTGTTCCGATTTTTCCCCCCTCTCTCTCCACCCCCTCCTCCAGATGGCAAGCAGTTCTTTATATGTTGAATAGGTTACAGTATATCCTAGATACAATATATGTGTGCAAAACCGAATAGTTCTCTTGTTGCACAGGGAGAATTGGATTCTGAAGGTATAAATAACCCGGGAAGAAAAACAAAAATGCAAGTAATTTATATTCATTTCCCAGTGTTCTTTCTTTGGGTGTAGCTGCTTCTGTCCATCCTTGATCAATTGAAACTGAATTAGTTCTCTTTATCGAAGAGATTTACTTCGATCAGAATACATCCTCAAACAGTATCGTTGGTGAGGTATATAATGATCTCCTGGTTCTGCTCATTTCACTTAGCATCAGTTCATGTAAGTCTCTCCACTCCTCTCTGTTTTCATCCTGCTGGTCATTCCTTACAGAGCAATAATATTCCATAATGTTCATATACCACAATTTACTCAACCATTCTCCAATTGATGGGCATCCATTCATTTACCAGCTTCTAGCCACTACAAACAGGGCTGCCACAAACATTTTGGCACATACAGGTCCCTTTCCCTTCTTTAGTATCTCTTTGGGGTATAAGTCCAGTAGAAACACTGCTGGATCAAAGGGTATGCACAGTTTGATAACTTTTTGAGCATGAACTAAAATATTTCTAAATATTTTGTGGAGTGTGCTTTTTCCCTTTCATTCATGTTTCCTCATATCTTAAAATAAGAAAATTATTAATGATTTATAATTTCAACCAAATTTAAATACATATCAGATATCCTAGGAAGAAAAAATTATAGACTATTTAAAAATCAAATATATGAAGACATAAGCTTTCTTCCTTTCATAGAAAAAGGTACTGCATAATGAGTACAGAATATTACATATCTTGTGAAAAAAGGTCATTGTATCATAGAGTTTACGTGTTTTGACTATAAGGGGGATATTTGGTTGGATACTAGAGGGGGCATAAATACAGTCACATAGAAACTTCAATGCCATGAGAAAGAGAATCAAAGAAGGAATGAATGATGTTGGAGCCCTTAAATAATAATAAAATTTAGGATTATACTAGAAGAGAAGAGAATTAATGAATAGAGAAAAAAAATCTTCTTAGAAAAATACATAGTAAAAATATGGAAGAAAAGGAGAAATTTTGAACTACCCTACTTAACGGAGAGAGAAAAGATGAAGGGACAAAAAGAGAGAAAATTAAACAAGAAAAAACATTTACATAAATAAAAAAATAATTTAAGCCAAATGCCCAAACTAGGGGAAAAGTTACATACCAGCTTGGGGAAAAGGGAGGTAATCTTGGGGAAAAGAAAATAAAAGTAGTTTGTGCTGAATCAATCATAATGCCAAAGTATTGAGTTAGAAACATAAGAGGAAAACAAAATTAAAAAAAAAAATAAAAGAATGCTAAGAAAAGTAGGAGAAAATATAAGCTTACAATTATAATTTTAAGTGTAAATGGATACAGTTCAACAAAATGAATAAATAAATCAAATGGCAGAATGGATAAGGAGGGAAACATAAAATACATTTTAAAAAATGGACCAGTAGCTTCTAAATAAAAGATTAGGAAAAAAAAAACTAAACCTCCCCCCAATAAAAAAGTAATCTTTAGAAAGACATTGAAATTATCCCTATTTTAATGTCTTAATTGATCAGTTAAAAGTTCTATAGTTGCTCTTTATCCTCTTACATCAATAAATATAATTATTAATTGTTAATTTTGATAATTATTAATGCAATGGTAATTAATTTAATGATATAATTAATTTAATAATATAATTAGGAATTAGGTATGTATTGTAAGTGTTAGTTTTGTAATAAAAAGAAAACAGAAAAATAAAAACTTATAGATTATCTAGTTCAACTTATTTATTTTATATGTGTAACACTGGGGATCTTACTTTGTGCTCAGCCATACAAGTCACATATGAGAAAGCTAACATTAAAACTCAGAACTTTTAGCTTTCTAACTAGTGTGCTCTCTAATATTCTTTTTAATAGCGGAGATGTGGGAACACAGGGTACAAATGACAAGTAGTTACAGGTAATATAGAATTTAGTCAAATGGTTTACCTAAGGTCATACAGATTTATTTTTCTTAAAATTTATATTGATTTTATTTTTCATTGCAAGTCACTTTTTATGTCCAGCTTCATTTACACTATTCTTGTTTTAAAAATTTCAGTTTAGATTATTTGGACTAGCAGTGAGATATTTCAATTGCAGAAATTTTAAGATAATAAAATTCTTTTTAAGGAAAAAAATTATGTGATTTTCATTGTGTTAGCAATTCAGTACTTGAGGGTTAGGTCTAATTTCCCTATGAGCCAATTGTAGATTAAATGGTGCTGTGTGTATAGTGTGTGTGTGTGTGTGTGTGTGTGTGTGTGTGAAAGAGAGAGAGAGAGAGAGAGAGAGAGTTGGTCCCTTTAAAAATTGCTGCTAAGAAGTCAAATGTTATGAACAACAACAAAATAAATAACAACACCAAAGCTTTTCAAAAATGCTATTCTGTTCCAATTAAACATCAATAAGGAAAAGAAAGTGAATGAGTAGGCAAGTTTATTGGAGTGATACAGAAGCCTGGTTGCTAGGGAAATATTTCTATATTGGAAGAAAATGATTACAATGATTTTATGCAGACCAAGAAAAAATGGAGTATAGTCTTTTTTTCCCTTCTAATTTGTTTCTATTTTAAAGGGGGAAAAGAAAACATGTGTTAATATACTTTGGAGGTTGTTATAGGCCTTTTCTGATCAGTAGAAGATTACTATTTATAAGGAAGGAATCAAAAAAATGATAAATATCTATACCTTGGATAACACAAATGGAAGAAGTATCATCTGGAATTGTTGGCTAAAACTCAATTGTCAAAATCCATCTGCTGGTAATCCAAATCAAAAGAAGATGGACTAGAAGGAAATAGCTAAATTCTAAGAAACTGGTCTAAAAGTTTCACTACATCATTGACATTCACACTTCAGAAGTACATTCCATCATTGCAGTATCTTCCTCTTATTTGATACCCCCTCCCAGTACTTCCATTTAAGAAAACCACTCAAACCCATGTTATCTCATTGTGGTCAAGGTTGCAGAGTTCCTTCTACAAAGTACATATTAATATAACACTAACAAATATTCCATCCACTTAATAGCACATTTAATTGATGTATTAATATTCAACAAAAAGAAAAAAGCAATTGATGACATAAATTTGATATATTTGGATCAATTGGTGATCTCATTTATATTGGTAATCCCTCCATAGATAAAATTTTATATAGAGTGTAAATCTCAAATTTTGCATCTTTTGTCCATATCCTTCTATAAACCATCCATTGGAATCCACCCATCTTATTTTGGCCTTTTTCCAGATTTATTGAAATGTGTAGATATCCATGGAATAGACATGCTGTCCCTGTCCACACTTCATATCTTCTACTTTTTTTCACAAAATTTTATCTTTTGATAGCTTTTTGCTTTTGTTTTATGTTTGTTTTGCCAATTTAGGACCACATGGCTTATGTTCTATTGTATTCAAATAAAGTGCATGCATCTCCATTTACATTTCTATGACCTCTAATTGTAATTCTTAAGATACTAGAATAATTTCATGACATTTTGACATAGCTTCATGTAAGGAGTATTTGTTTTAAAGTCATCTATGATTTATTTTTAATAATAAATATTGGAATAATTAGAAAGTCTGTACGATTTTCCAAAGAAATCTATACCATTTGAGCCAACATTACCATTTGAGTTATTATGAAAATTCAGCTAGATGTTCAAAACAAAAAAAATCTAAACTCTATATTTATTAAAATGATAATTCTTTAAAATGATAATCTTAGTAATATTACCTTAGAAAATAAAAAGCCATTTACTCTAAATATATAAATAGGAAGTGAGTGGGCTTTCTTGGACATATTTCACAACTTAAAGCAAGCAGGCTTGCTATAGGCTTGATTTCCTTAATAGTTCCAAGATTCATGGTAGATTATAATCTTGCAAATCTAAAAAGAAACCTTTGTATTTCAACATAAGGAATAGAGCAAGCCATATTTGAACAGAATAGCATTTAGAGATCAATAATTGTGTGAGACCTTGGTCTATTATGTTCCTCTATTAAATTTCCTCTATATTGCTCTATTAAATTTGTGTGAATTTGACCTTCTACAAGATATATTTTTGTTTGAAATCTGAATGAAAAAATGAAATTTTTGGTTATTCACTATAAATAATATAATTAAGTTAGAATTAGTTTAGAATTAGTGACATATATCACTGTGTGTGTGTGTGTGTGTGTGTGTGTGTATGTGTGTGGTGTATGTGTTTATGTAAAGAGACAGAGAGACAGAGATACACATACAGAAGGGGAGAGAGAATGAGAGAGAAGAAAAAGAGTGAGAGAGAGAGGCTGCTTTTAGAATGGTTATGTATACAATTGTCATTTTGGCTTCTTAATTTTCATAAAACAATATTGTGCCATCTTGCCTTTGCTAACAGATATGAGCTACAATTCCTCTAAAATCATAATTGTACCTGCTTGAATGGATTATTGCTACTATATTTCTTTCCCAAAAGATATACTTCTTATGATTTTACCTCTCACAAAGCCCTCACATATACATGTTTTCAGTTGCTAAGCAACATTTAAAACCATTTAAATAACAGTTGACATTTTATTTTGTAAGAACACACAATCTCACCTTCAAATATCAACTAAAGTGTTCCCCCAAATCTGGATATACTGGTCATTAGCTAATTTGCATGAAAGACAGAAATCAATGGGTGTGACTGTATTCTTCTGTTACATCAAATGCCCATCACATTGTCATTCCTGATATTCTAGGAATTGATCTGTCAGCTCAGTAAAAAAAAAAAAAAAAAAAAAAAAAAAAGTTTTAATGTATTCATCGAAATATTGCATGTCAATAATTTTTATTTACAACTCAGGTGATAGCATTTAGTGAGTTAAGCAAGTGGATGTGTGATATTTAATGCAATTAAAATATTAAATAGACATTATTCTGAAAAGCTCAAAAAAGCTTAATCACTTTCCCAGATGCATACTGTATAAAAATCATTGAAGAAAAATAAAACTCTAAGATTAATAATCATTTGGAACTATGTTAGAACAGATTCAGCCAATTAGTAAAGCTGCTGAAATTCTATACTACATCTCTCAGAGACATTATAACATAAATAAATTCACAGTGCCAGACACTTGGTCAATACTTTCCCCCTAATTTATGTTATGATTTCCATGATTTTATTCCTCCCACTTAAAAAACAAAAACAGAAACAAACAAAAAGAAAAAAAAAACACAATTCCTACCAAGGAATATTTTCCTTCCCTCATTCCCTCCTTCTTCCCTCCCTGTTTTCCTTCTTTCTTTCCTTCCTTTCCTCTTTCCCTGTTTTATTTCTTCCCTTTCTTCTTACCTCCTTTCCTTTCCTCTAATTCCTCTTTTCCTTATTCTTCTTTCTTAATTTAATTTTTCATAGTTGTTTTCTTTCATTTCTTCTTTTCTCCCTTCAAAGGACAATTTTTTTTGAGGGGAAAGGGAATAAACATTTATTGAACACTTAATGTGAATTAGACATTTTGTGAGCACCTAATGTGAACCAAAGTTAAGAGCTTTATAAATATTATCTCACTTAATTTTCTTTTTTTAAAATTCCTTTTTTTCTTTTTCTTTAATTTATTATTAAATAACTTTTTATTGACAGAACCCATGCCAGGTTTTTTTTTTTTAACAACATTATCCCTTGCACTCACTTCTGTTCCGATTTTTCCCCTCTTTCCCTCCACCACCTCCCCCAGATGGCAAGCAGTCCTATACATGTTAAAGAGGTTACAGTATATGTGTGCAGAACTGAACAGTTCTCTTGTTGCACAGGGAGAATTGGATTCAGAAGGTATAAATAATCCGGGAAGAAAAACAAACATGCAAGCAGTTTATATTCATTTCCCAGTGTCCTTTCTTTGGGTGTAGCTGCTTCTGTCCATCCTTGATCAATTGAAATGAATTAGATCTCTTTTACTTCCATCAGAATACATCCTGATACAGCATCGTTGTTGAGGTATATAATGTTCTCCTGGTTCTGCTCATTTCACTTAGCATCAGTTCATGTAAGTCTCACCAGTCCTCTCTGTATTCATCCTGCTGGTCATTTCTTACAGAACAATAATATTTCATAATGTTCATATGCCACAATTTACTCAACCATTCTCCAGTTGATGGGCATCCATTCATTTTCCAGTTTCTAGTCACTACAAACAGGGCTGCCACAAACATTTTGGCTCATTCAAGTCCCTTCCCTTCTTTAGTATTTCTTTGGGGTATTAGCCCAGTAGAAACACTGCTGGATCAAAGGGTATGCACAGTTTGATAACTTTTTGAGCATAGTTCCAAATTGCTCTCCAGAATGCCTGGATGTGCTCACAATTCCAGCAACAGTGTATTAGTGTCCATGTTTTCCCACATTTACAACATTCTGCATTATCTTTCTCTGTCATTCTAGTCAATCTGACAGCTGTGTAGTCAGCCGTATCTCAGAGTTGTCTTCATTTGCATTTCTCTGATTAATAATGATTTGGAGCATATTTTCATATGGCTATAACTAGTTTTAATTTCTTCATCTGAGAATTGTCTGTTCATATCCTCTGACCATTTATCAATTGGAGAATGGCTTGATTTCTTATAAATTAGAGTCAATTCTCTATATATTTTGGAAATGAGGCCTTTATCAGAACCTTTGACTGTAAAAATGTTTTCCCAGTTTATTGTTTCCCTTCTAATCATGTCTGCATTAATTTTGTTTGTACAAAAACTTTTAAATTTGATATAATCAAAATTTTCTATTTTGTGGCCAATAATGATCTCTAGTTCTTCTTTGGTCATAAATTCCTTCCTCTTCCATAAGTCTGAGAGGTAAACTATCCTATGCTCTTCCAATTTATTTATAATTTCATTCTTTATGCCTAGGTCATGAACCCATTTTGACCTTATCTTGGCGTATGGTGTTAAGTGTGGGTCAATGCCTAGTTTCTGCCACACTAATTTCCAATTTTCCCAGCAATTTTTGTCAAATAATGCATTCTTCTCCCCAAAACTGGTGTCTTTGGGTTTGTCAAACACTAGATTATTAAAGTTATTGGCTGTTTTGTCCTTTGAACCTAAACAATTTTATTGATCAACTAATCTATTTCTTAGCCAATACCAGATAATTTTAGTAACTGCTGCTTTATAATCTAATATAATCTAAAATAATAATTTTAGATCTGGTACAGCTAGGCCACCTTCATTTGATTTTTTTAAATTAATTCCCTTGAAATTCTTGACCTTTTGTTTTTCCATATGAATTTTGTTGTTATTTTTTCTAGGTCATGAAAATAATTTTTTTGGTGTCTGACTGGCATAGCACTAAAGAATTATATTAGTTTTAGATAGTATTGTCATCTTTATTATATTTGCTTGCCCAATCCAAGAGCATTTAATATTTTTCAAGTTGGTTAGATCAGACTTAACTTGTGTGGAAAGTGTTTTGTAGTTTGCTCGTAAAGTTTCTGATTTTCCCTTGGCAGATAAATTCCTAAATATTTTATACAATCAGTAGTTACTTTAAATGGAATTTCTATTTGTAACTCCAACTGTTGGGTTTTGTTAGTGATATAGAAGAATGCTGATGACTTATGTGAGTTTATTTTGTATCCTGCAACTTTGCTAAAGGTGTGGATTATTTCTAATAACTTTTTAGTAGAATCTCTGGGGTTCTCTAAATATACTATCATATCATCAGCAAAGAGTGATAATTTGGTTTCCTCATTGCCTATTCTTATCCCTTTCATCTCTTTCTCAACTCTTATTGCCAAATCTAGCATTTCTAATACAATATTAAATAGTAACAGTGATAGTGGGCAACCTTGTTTCACTCCTGATCTTATTGGGAATGTTTGCAGTTTGTCCCCGTTACATATGATGCTTACTGCTGGTTTTAAATAGATGCTACTGATTATTTTAAGGAAAAGTCCATTTATTCCTATACTCTCAAGAGTTTTTTATAGGAATGGATGTTGGATTTTATCAAACATTTTTTTCTGCATCTATTGAGATGATCATATGGTTTTTGTTTATTTGATTATTAATATGGCCAATTATACTGATAGTTTTCCTAATATTGAACCAGCCCTGCATTCCTGGTATAAATTCTACTTGATCGTGGTATATTATCCTGGGGATGATTTTCTGTAGTCTTTTTGCTAATATCTTATTTAAGATTTTAGGATCAATATTCATTAGAAAGATTGGTCCATAATTTTCTTTCTCTATTTTCAACCTACCTGGTTTAGGTATCGGTACCATGTCTGTGTCATAAAAGGAATTTGATAGGACTCCTTCATTCCCTATTTTTTCAAATAGTTTATAAAGCATGGGGGCTAATTGTTCTTTGAATGTTTGGTAGAATTCACATGTAAATCCATCTGGTCCCAGGGATTTTTTTTAAGGGAGTTGATTAATAGCTTGTTCTATTTCTTTTTCTGAAATGGGACTATTTAAGCAATTTACTTCCTCCTCTGATAATCTGGGAAGCCTATATTTTTGGAGGTAATCATCCATTTCACTTAGATTATCAAATTTATTGGCATAAAGTTGGGAAAAGTAACCCCTTATTGTTTCTTTAATTTCCTTTTCATTGGTGGAAAGTTCTCCCTTTTTATTTTTAAGACTACTAGTTTGATTTTCCTCTCTCCTTTTTCTAATCAGATTTACCAAAAGTTTATCAATTTTATTGTTTTTTTCATAAAACCAACTCTTAGTTTTATTTATTAGATCAATAGTTTTTTTTTTACTTTCTATATTATTAATTTCTCCTTTTAATTTTAGAATTTCAAGTTTAATAATTGATTGGGGGTTTTAATTTGTTCTTTTTCTAGCTTTTTAAGTTGCAGGCCCAATTTATTGATCTTCTCTTTCTCTATTTTATTCAAGTAAGCCTCTAAGGATATAAAATTTCCCCTTATTACCACTTTGGCTGCATCGCATAAATTTTGATATGATGTCTCACCATTATCATTATCTTGAGTGAAATTATTAATTGTGTCTCTAATTTGCTGTTTCACCCAATCATTCTTTAAGATGAGATTATTTAGTTTCCAATTACTTTTTGGTCTATTTACACCTAACTTTTTGTTGAATGTAGTTTTTATTGCATTATGATCTGAAAAGAAAGCATTTACGATTTCTGCTTTCCTGCATTTAATTTTGAGGTTTTTATGTTCTAATATATGATCAATTTTTGTGTAAGTTCCATGAACTGCTGAAAAGAAAGTATACTCCTTCCTG
Source organism: Antechinus flavipes (assembly GCF_016432865.1). Classification (NCBI taxonomy): domain Eukaryota; kingdom Metazoa; phylum Chordata; class Mammalia; order Dasyuromorphia; family Dasyuridae; genus Antechinus; species Antechinus flavipes. The sequence goes on along the minus strand of NC_067403.1, from coordinate 115,329,727 downwards.
TCACCATTCAGTTTTCTCCAGATATCTATCATACCTAATTTCTCTACTATTCTATTTACCTCTTTAATTTCTTTCTTATTTGTTTTGTGATTTGATTTATCTAAATCTGATAGTGCAAGATTGAGATGTCCCACTATTATAGTTTTGTTGTCTATTTCTTCTTGCAACTCTCTTCTTCTTTAGGAAGGTAGATGGTGTACCCCTTGGTGCATATATGTTTAATACTGATATTGCTTCATTGTCTATAGTACCCTTTAGCAAGATATAGTTTCCTTCCTTATCTCTTTTAATTAGATCAATTTTTGCTTTTGCTTGACCTGAGATAAGGATAGCTACCCCTGCTTTTTTGACTTCACCTGAAGCATAATAGATTCTGCCCCAGCCTTTTACCTTTACTCTGTATGTATCTCCCTGTTTTAAATGTGTTTCCTGTAAAGAACATATTGTAGGGTTCTGACTTTCGATCCAGTCTGCTATTTGCCTCCTCTTTAAGGGAGAGTTCATCCCATTCACATTTATGGTTAAAATGACTAATTCTGTATTTCCTGCCATCTTAATATCCCCAGATTATACTTTTCTTTTTCTTGCCCTCCTTCCCTTCTTCCCTAGTATAAAACTTATTGTTCCCACTTACGTCATGCAGCTCTCCCTCTTTAGTATCCTTCCCTCCTCCCTTTGCATCCCTTTCCCTTTCTTGTATCTTTCCCTTATTACTCTTTTTCCTTTTCCCTTTTCCTCTCCCACTTTTTAATGAAGTGAGAGAAGAATCTTTGTAAAACAAATATGTCAATTATTTCCTCTTTGAGCCAACTCTGATGAGAGTAGGATTCACACAATGTTCTTCACCCTCTCTAAGTTCCTTCAGATATGATAGGTTTCCTTTGCCTCATTGTCACATGTAGTTTCCCTTTTTTTATCTCCCCTTTTTCTTTTTCTGACATTATCCCCTTTCCATTTCTACTTTCCTTTTTTGTGTTACATCAGTAAAATCAAATTATACATATGGTTTTTATGTATATCCACAATAGAAATACAGTTCCCAAGAGTTCCTTTTACCTTTTTCTACTTCTCTTGAGTCCTGTTGTTGGAGATCAAATTTTTTGTTTAAGTCTGGTTTTTTCCTTAGAAACAAATGGAATTCCTCTATTTCATTAAATGTCCATCTTCTTCTATGGAAAAAAAAATACTCAGCTTAGCTGGGTGGATTATTCTTGGCTGCATTCCAAGCTCTTTTGCCTTTTGGAATATCTGATTCCAGGCCCTTCGAGCCTTTAATTTTGAGGCAGCCAGATCTTGTGTGACCCTTATTGTGGCACCTTGGTATTTGAACTGTTTTTTCCTGGCTGCTTGTAAAATTTTTTCTTTAGTCTGAAAATTCTGAAGTTTGGCCCTAATATTCCTTGTAGTCTTTATTTTAGAGTCATTTTCAGAAGGTGTTCGATGAATTCTTTCAATGCCTATTTTACCTTCCAGTTCTATCACTTCTGGGCAGTTCTCTTTGATTATTTCCTGTAAAATAGTATCTAGACTCTTTTTTTATCATAATTTTTGCATAGTCCTATGATCCTCTCAGGTTATCTCTCCTAGATCTATTTTCCAGATCTGTTGTTTTTCCAAGTAAATATTTGACATTTTTTCCAATCTTTCATTTTTTTGCTTTTGGTTGACTGATTCTTGATGTCTCAATGAATCAGTCATTTCTATTTGTTCAGTTCTGATATTTAGTGAGTTATTTTCTTTATTAGCTTTTTTTTTACTTCTTTTTGTATATGTCCAATTGAGTTGTTTTGCTCTATGGAATTTTTTTCCATTTCACTATTTTTTTTTTTTAGTGAGTTATTTTCTTTTTCCAATTCACAAATTCTGTTTCTCTGCACTTCTTGGGAGTTTTTTTTTTTTTTTTTTTTTTGTTTTTTTTTTTTGTTTGTTTTTTTTTTTTTTTACCTTTTCCAATTCACATTTCAGGAAGTTGTTTTCTTTTTCCACTTTATCAATTTTTTCTTTTAGTGAGTTATATGCCTTTTCTGTACTCTCTTGCATAGCTTCTCTTTCCTTTCCCCAGTTTTCTTTTAGTTGTCTTTTAAGGTTTTTAATAGTCTCTTCTAGGAGAGCCTTTTGTTTTGGGGGACCAACAATTGTCTGGAGACTGCTGTTAGTTTCTTCAGGGTTGAAAAGCTGTTCTCTTTCTGTATAGAAACTATCAATCATTCTTTTGATTTTTTTACTCATTTTGTTAAAGCCTGTAGGGTCTGCCTTCAGAGCCAGGAGGTTACCAGCTTCCTCTGCAGAGCAGTGAAAGGTGTATGGATGGGTAGCTGTCCTGCCAGCTGGCTACAAAAAGCAGCGAGGTACTAGAGTGTTCTAGGAAAGAGTTCCCTACCTGGGAGTAACTCAGGCCTGCAGGGCTGAGCTAGGAAAGTGCCCTGCAAAGAACCCCTGCTGTGTGAGATAACGACTGCCCTGGGGCTAGATGCTGAGCAGTGAGAGTTTCACTATCCCAAGCCAAAGCCTGCCCTGGAGCCGTGGGTATTAGGAGTTGAGCAGTGAATGGATTTGCAGGGACCTTAAGTGTCTGCCTGTGGAAGCACAGTCTGCTGGGGAAGTTCTATTGCCCCAGGCTGAGCCCCTCTTTGTGCTGATAAGAGGCTGCCCAGGCTGTGCCCCACTGCCATGCAGATTTGTAACTGCCCCCCTCCTCTGCTTCCTCCTCCTGCAAAAGCCCTGAACTGCAGGATGTCCCTGCAGGGCTACGTTAAAGTCTGCCTGAGTCACTTCTGGGTTTGAGTGGTTACAGCCAGATCTCGTTAGGTTCTGGCATTTTTTAGAGAACCTTCTTTTTTTAGGCTTTCATTTCTCTTCCAGTTTACTGCTTTGTAGTCATGGCAGAGCAGTTAGCCTATAGCAGAGTCATCTCTATAACTTCTCTAGCCACAGAGATCACCCCCACCCCTGTTCTGCTCAGGATGCTGGTCTCTCACTGCCTGTGCTAGTCTGTTCCTGGCCCCTTGGGACAAACCTTTCCTGGTGATCTTCCAGATTGACTTTGGCTGGTAAATTGTAGTGTTTCTAATCTTCATGAATTCAAGAAATGATGAGCTATTTTTGAGGCTGAATTAAATAGTTGGTTATGAGGGGAATGAGAGGAGCTTAGAAAGTCATGTGTGTCTTCTCCGCCATCTTCAGGACAATTCTTTACATTGTACAAAAGTCATTTACAATTTCCAGGAGTAGCTTCTCATACTGTTTCTATATATAGCTCCTATTTATAAAAGTGCATTTATAAAAATTTGTATTGACTAAATTTCTTATTCTTTGTTTTGACTGCCTATACATCCTTCAATCTTACTTTATATTTTAAAATTGTTTTTATTTATTTCATTAAGTATTTCCCAATTAAATGAAGGAAATTAACCTAATTTTGAAAATTTTTAATTATAAATTTCTCTTCTTTCCCTAAACCCTCATTGAAAAGATAACCAATTTGACATTGATTATACATATTAATCATGTAAAATATATTTCTATATTACCCATGTTGTTAAAAAAAAAGACAACAATAAAAATAGAATGAAAAGCACAATAGAAAGATGGTTCAATCTATATTCAGAGTTTATCGGTTCTCTTTCCATATGTGGAAAGCATTTTTCCTTACAAATCTTTGGAATTTTCTTGGGTCATTGTTTTGATAAGAAAAGCCAAAAACCTTCATAGAAAGTTGATCATCTTTACCATAATGCTATTTCCATGAAAAAATATCCTTCTGGTTTGAGCCACTTAGCTTTGTTTGAATTTATGTGCCTTCTCATGTTTTTTATAAAGTCATCTTGATCATCATTTCTTACAGTGCAATATTCCATCACAATAATATATTCTGATCTGTTCAGCCATTCTCAATTGATAAGCAAGCATGTCTTCATTTTTGAAGTCGTTGATACCACAAAAAGAGCTGCTATAAATATTTTTTGAATAAATAGATTTCCTCTTTTCTTTGATGTCTTCTCAGATAGTAGTGCTACTACTATAGTTATAGTAATAATAGTAATACTATAGTAATAGTGCTACTGCTGTGTTATGGAGTATGCATAGTTTGGTATCCCTTTGGACATATTCCCAAATTGTTCTCCAGAATGGTTGAATAAGTTCATAATTCTCCAAAAAGTGCATTATTGTCCCAATTTTTCTATATCCCCTCTAGCATTTGCCATTTTTAGTTTTTGTAATGTTACCCATTCTGATAGGTTTGAAATTCCCATTGAGGTGCTTCTTCTCAACTCAACACAATGCCAAGTACTATATAACCTGGATCCAAGTGTGGCAATGTATGAGAGTTTTACACCCAATGCCTTCAAAGAGAACCCTGAAATCTTTTGACCAGTTGCTAAACTCCCTAAATGCTCTATCTGTTCTTAGAGTTATTCTAATTTGCAGTTCTTTATTTAACAGTAATTTAGAACATTTTTTTCCTATGATTATAGATAGTTTTCTTGTTTCTTAGGAAAACAATATGGTCCTATCCTTTAATCATTTATCATTTAATCATTTAGGAATAGCTCTTTTATCAGATAGCTTAATTCTGGCCTGGGATATTTCTTCTGATCGTCAGGTTTTTTTGCAGGAGACTCCTATTCTGTGAGTCTTCTTGGCTTTCCAACAATCTATGTTCACCTTGAGGTGCAAATTTGTTCTATTTGGGGGAGAAATCTGGAGACCTTGAAATTAACCAACCTACTCTTCCATCTTCCCAGAATCCTCCTCCTGATACTAAATTTTAAAGAGTTACTTTTGTCAGTGAACTTTTGTATCTCCCTTTCAATTTGTCAGTTAAAATAATGTTGCCTTTTTTTGTTGTTAAGGCAGTTGGGGTTGTGAGTTGCTTAGGGTCACATAGTTGGAAAATGTTCTTTCTGAGGCCAGATTTGAACTCAGGTCCTACTAACTTCGAGGTTGGTACTCTATCTGCACCACCCAGTTGATCCACCTTTCATTTTAAAATTATTTTCTATAATGTAAATTCTGCTTTATAAGAAAATCTTCTTTTCATTGAATTTAAGTACTTAAAAATGCCCAATTCTACATTTTAAGTAGTTGTTATCTTTAGCAGAATTGTGTCCTCTTAATTAACCATTTGATCTATTTTTTTAATTTAATTTTTATTTAATAATTACTTTATATTGACACTCGTTTCTGTTCCGATTTTTTTTCCCTCCCTCCCTCCCTCCCTCCGCCCCCTCCCCTAGATGGCAAGCAGTCCTTTATATGTTGGATATGTTGCAGTATATCCTAGATACAATATATGTTTGCAGAATTGAACAGTTCTCTTGTTGCATAGGGAGAATTGGATTCAGAAGGTATAAATAACCCGGGAAGAAAAACAAAAATGCAGATAGTTCACATTCGTTTCCCAGTGTTCTTTCTTTGGGTGTAGCTGCTTTTGTCCGTCATTTATCAATTGAAACTCAGGTCTCTTTGTCAAAGAAATCCACTTCCATCAAAATATGTCCTCATACAATATCGTTGTCGAAGTGTATAATGATCTCCTGGTTCTGCTCATTTCACGTAGCATCAGTTCATGTAAGTCTCGCCAGTCCTCTCTGTATTCATCCTGCTGGTCATTTCTTACAGAACAATAATATTTCATAACATTCATATACCACAATTTACCCAGCCATTCTCCAATTGATGGGCATCCATTCATTTTCCAGTTTCTAGCCACTACAAACAGGGCTGCTACAAACATTTTGGCACATACAGGTCCCTTTCCCTTCTTTAGTATTTCTTTGGGATATAAGCCCAATAGAAACACTGCTGGGTCAAAGGGTATGCACAATTTGATAAATTTTTGGGCATAATTCCAGATTGCTCTCCAGAATGGTTGGATTCGTTCACAACTCCACCAACAATGCATTAGTGTCCCAGTTTTCCCGCATCCCCTCCAACATTCATCATTATTTTTTCCTGTCATCTTAGCCAATCTGACAGGTGTGCAGTGATATCTCAGAGTTGTCTTAATTTGCATTTCTCTGATCAATAATGATTTGGAACACTCTTTCATATGAGTGGTAATAGTTTCAATTTCATCCTCTGAAAATTGTCTGTTCATATCCTTTGACCATTTATCAATTGGAGAATGGCTTGATTTCTTATAAATTTGAGTCAGTTCTCTATATATTTTGGAAATGAGGCCTTTATCAGAACCTTTAACTGTGAAGATGTTTTCCCAGTTTGTTGCTTCCCTTCTAATCTTGTTTGCATTAGTTTTATTTGTACAAAGGCTTTTTAATTTGATGTAATCGAAATTTTCTATTTTGTGATCAGTAATGGTCTCTAGTTCATCTTTGGTCACAAATTTCTTTCTCCTCCACAAGTCTGAGAGATAAACTATTCTATGTTCCTCTAATTTATTTATAATCTCGTTCTTTATGCCTAGGTCATAGACCCATTTTGATCTTATCTTGGTATATGGTGTTAAGTGTGGGTCCATGCCTAATTTCTGCCATACTAATTTCCAATTATCCCAGCAGTTTTTATCAAATAATGAATTCTTTTCCCAGAAGTTAGGGGCTTTGGGTTTGTCAAACACTAGATTGCTATAGTTGACTATTCTGTCTTGTGAACCTAGCCTTTTCCACTGATCCACTAATCTATTTCTTAGCCAATACCAAATGGTTTTGGTGACTGCTGCTTTATAATATAATTTCAGATCAGGTACAGCTAGGCCACCTTCATTTGATTTTTTTTTTTCATTAATTCCCTTGAGATTCTCGACTTTTTATTGTTCCATATGAATTTTGTTGTTATTTTTTCTAGATCAATAAAATATTTTCTTGGAAGTCTGATTGGTATAGCACTAAATAAATAGATTAGTTTAGGGAGTATTGTCATCTTTATTATGTTCGCTCGGCCAATCCAAGAGCACTTAATATTTTTCCAATTATTTAAGTCTGACTTTATTTGTGTGGAGACTTTTTTATAATTTTGCTCATATAATTCCTGACTTTCCTTTGGTAGATAGATTCCCAAATATTTTATGGTATCAACAGTTATTCTGAATGGAATTTCTCTTTGTATCTCTTGCTGTTGGGTTTTGTTGGTGATGTATAAAAATGCTGAGGATTTATGGGGATTTATTTTGTAGCCAGCTGCTTTGCTAAAATTATGAATTATTTCCAATAGCTTTTTAGTAGAATCTCTGGGTTCTCTAGGTATACCATCATATCATCTGCAAAGAGTGATAGTTTGGTTTCCTCATTGCCTACTCTAATTCCTTTAATATCTTTCTCGACTCTTATTGCCGAGGCTAGTGTTTCTAATACGATATTAAATAATAATGGTGATAGTGGGCAACCTTGCTTCACTCCAGATCTTACTGGGAAAGGTTCCAGTTTTTCCCCATTGCATATGATGCTTACTGATGGTTTTAAATATATGCTCCTGACTATTTTAAGGAAAAGTCCATTTATTCCTATGCTCTCAAGTGTTTTTATTAGGAATGGATGTTGGATTTTATCAAATGCTTTTTCTGCATCTATTGAGATGATCATATGGTTTTTGTTTGTTTGGTTATTGATATAGTCAATTATGCTAATAGTTTTCCTAATATTGAACCAGCCCTGCATTCCTGGTATAAATCCTACTTTTTCATAGTGTATTATCCTGGTGATGATTTTCTGTAATCTTTTTGCTAATATTTTATTTAAGATTTTAGCATCAATATTCATTAGGGAGATTGGTCTATAATTTTCTTTCTCTGTTTTCAGCCTACCTGGTTTAGGTATCAGTACCATATCTGTGTCATAAAAGGAGTTTGGTAGGACTCCTTCAATCCCTATTTTTTCAAATAGTTTATATAACATTGGAATTAATTGTTCTTTAACTGTTTGGTAGAATTCACATGTAAATCCATCTGGTCCTGGGGATTTTTTCTTAGGGAGTTGATTGATAGTTTGTTCTATTTCTTTTTCTGAGATGGGACTGTTTAGGATATTTACTTCTTCCTCTGTTAGTTTGGGCAAGCTATATTTTTGGAGGTATTTTTCTATTTCATTTAAGTTGTCGAATTTATTGGCATAAAGTTGGGCAAAGTAACTCCTAATTATTGCTCTAATTTCCTCTTCGTTAGTGGTGAGTTCTCCCTTTTCATTTTTAAGACTAACAATTTGATTTTCCTCTCTCCTTTTTTTAATCAGATTTACTAAGGGTTTGTCTATTTTGTTGGTTTTTTCATAGAACCAACTCTTAGTTTTATTAATCAATTCAATAGTTTTTTTACTTTCAATTTTATTGATCTCACCTTTTATTTTTAGAATTTCAAGTTTAGTGTTTGACTGGGGATTTTTAATTTGTTCCTTTTCTAGCATTTTTAGTTGCAAACCCAATTCATTGACCTTCTCTTTCTCTATTTTATACAAATAGGCCTCTAGAGATATGAAATTTCCCCTTATTACCGCTTTGGCTGCATCCCATACATTTTGGTATGATGTCTCATTATTATCGTTTTCTTGGGTGAAGTTATTAATTATGTCTATGATTTGCTGTTTCACCCAATCATTCTTTAGTATGAGATTATTTAGTTTCCAATTATTTTTTGGTCTACTTCCCCCTGCTTTTTTGTTGAATGTAATTTTCATTGCATCGTGGTCTGAAAAGGATGCATTTACTATTTCTGCCTTACTGCATTTGAGTTTGAGGTTTTTATGTCCTAATATATGGTCAATTTTTGTATAGGTTCCATGAACTGCTGAAAAGAAAGTGTATTCCTTTCTGTCTCCATTACATTTTCTCCAGAGATCTATCATATCTAACTTTTCTAGTATTCTATTTACCTCTTTGACTTCTTTCTTATTTATTTTGTGGTTTGATTTATCTAATTCTGAGAGTGCAAGGTTAAGATCTCCCACTATTATAGTTTTACTGTCTATTTCTTCTTGCAGCTCTCTTAGTTTCTCTTTTAAGAATTTAGATGCTACCCTACTTGGTGCATATATGTTTAATATAGATAGTGCTTCATTATCCATGCTACCCTTTAGCAAGATATAGTGCCCTTCCTTATCTCTTTTAATTAGATCAATTTTTGCTTTAGCTTGATCTGAGATCAGGATGGCTACCCCTGCTTTTTTGACTTCACCTGAAGCATAGTAGATTTTGCTCCAACCTTTTACCTTTAACCTGCATGTATCTCCCCGCTTCAGGTGTGTTTCCTGTAAACAACATATTGTAGGATTCTGGCTTTTAATCCATTCTGCTAACCGCTTCCTCTTTATGGGGGAGTTTACCCCGTTCACGTTTATGGTTAGAATGACCAATTCTGTATTACTTGCCATCTTGTTAACCCCAGTTTATGCTTTTCTCCCTTCTTTCCCTCCCCCCCCCCTTCCCAGTATTAAGCTTGTGAGCACCACTTGCTTCTCACAGCCCTCCCTTTTTGGTATCCCTCCCCCCGCCTTAGAGTTCCTCCCCCTATCTTACCTCTTTCCCTCCCAGTTCCCGTATTCCCTTCCTCTTAGCTTATTCCTTCCCTTTTCACTTTTCCCTTCTCACTTTTCAATGAGGTGGGAGAAGTTTCACCATAGATTGAATATGTCTTAAGATTTTTCACTTAAAGCCAATTCTGAAGGCAGTAAGATACCTACTATATACATCCCCCTCCATTCTTCCTCTCAGATATAATAGGTTTCCTATACCTCTTCATGAGATGTACTACCCCCACTTTACCCTTTTTCTGATACAATATCCTTTCCACATCAATTTCTAGAACAAGGTATACATGTATTCTTTATACATCTATATAGTCAAAATATAGTTCCCAAGATTAATCTTTACCTTTTTAGATTTCTCTTGAGTTCTATATTTGTAGATCAAACTTTTTGTTAAGTTCTGGTTTTTTCATCAGAAATAGATGAAATTCGCTTACTTCGTTGAATGTCCATCTTCTTCCCTGGAAAAAGATGCTCATTCTCGCTGGGTAAGTTATTTTTGGTTGCATACCAAGTTCCTTAGCCTTTCGTAATATCATATTCCAGGCCCTTCGATCTTTTAATGTGGATGCTGCCAGATCCTGGGTGATCCTTATTGTGGCTCCTTGATACTTGAATTGGGTTTTTCTAGCCGCTTGCAATATTTTTTCCTTCATCTGAGGGTTCTGGCATTTGGCCACTATATTCCTTGGTGTTTTGATTTTAGGATCCCTTTCAGTGGGTGATCGATGAATCCTTTCAATGTTTATTTTTTCCTCTGTTCCTATGACTTCTGGGCAGTTCTCTTTGATAATTTCCTGGAAAATAGTGTCCAGGCTCTTTTTTTCATCATGTTTTTCTGGAAGTCCAATGATTCTCAGATTGTCTCTCCTGGATCTGTTTTCCAGGTCTGTTGTCTTCCCCAGAAGGTATTTCACATTTTTCTCCATTGTTTGATTTTTTTTTTTTGATTTGCTTGACTGATTCTTCTTGTCTCCTCGAGTCATTCAATTCCATTTGTTCGACCCTGATTTTCAGTGAAGTATTTTCTTCACTCACTTTTTTAAGATCTTTTTCTAATTGTCCAATTGAGTTCTTTTGTTCTGTGGAATTTTTTTCCATTCCGCCAATTTTGTTTTTTAGAGAGCTATTTTCTATTTCCAGTTCACCAATCCTATTTTTCAAGGATTTTACTTCTTTATCCACTCTCTCTTTAACTTTCTCCAGGCTTTTTTGCCAAGCCTCCCTCTCCTTTTCCCAAGCTTCCCTCTCCTTTTGCCAAGCCTCACTCTGCTTTCCCCATTTTTCTTCTAGCTCCCTTGTGAGAGCCTTTTTAATTACTTCTATGAGGTTCATCTGTGCTGAGGAACAGATGATCTCCTCCTTTGGGGATTCACCTGGGGACTGTCTGTTTTTAGTCTCCTCAGGATTTAGAGTCTGCTCTCTATCTGTGTAGAAGCTGTCAAGGGTTAAAGTCCTCTTCAGCTTCTTGCTCATTCTGTCTAATAATCAAAGACAAACTACCAAAGAAAAACAGAAAAAACTGGAGTCTTTCTTTGGGGGACGGGCTGGGTATGTTATCGAGCTTCCTCTACAGACTGTGGGGGGCAGCAGTGAGGCACTAGCAGGACTGTGGTTGCGCATGCGCTCTGAGATCCCAAAGCGTGCTGAGTCACTGGGGGGTGGGGGGAAGGGGGGACCCCAGGTCCCGAGAGACTCCAGCTGTTTGGGGTTATATTCTTCAGCCCCGGTGTTTTAAGCTTCTCTGCTGGGCTGCTGACTTGCTGCTGGAGGAAAGTATCCAGTCCTGTAGCGAAGCTCTCCCCGCAGAGATGGCTGCAATCACTCCCCACCCCCTCTCCAGTCTGCTCCCGTGCTCTCACTGCCGCTGCCCTCAGCCTGCGCCCGATCTAAAACCGCCCCAGCCCTCCAGTAAAGACAGACCTTTCTTGGCGAATCTCAAGGATGGCTTCTCTTGGTAACTATTTGTGGGTTTTTTTTCAGTCAAGCATTAATTCAGAGGCTTGTAATGAAATGGATAGTGAGAGAAAGCGTGGAGCTTATGCAGCTGTGTGCCTCCTCTCCGCCATCTTAACCGGAAGTCCGTATATTCACTCTTGTCTTGCACTCTGGTATTTGAGCAAACATAAGTATTCTTTTCTATTTTGGAATAGTAGCCAGAATCCCTGAATTTGCAACCATACATTCTGCTGTGCTATTGCTCCTTCTCTCCCAGCACAGTACCAACTTTTTCTATAACCTGGATCCAATATATGAGAGTTCTACACCCAGTGCCATCAAGAAGAGCCCTGGAATCTTCCAACCAGTTGCTAAACTTCCTAAATACTCTGTGGGTTGAGAGTTCCTGAAATCATCACTGCCCTTCTTGACTCAATTACCTAAAGGTTTCTGTGGGTTTGCTCGAGTGAATCACTCTCACTCTTGGGCAACCAACATTTATTGCCTTCATTGTAAGCTGTCTGGAGCTGGAAAATGTTTTCATCTCATCCTCTTGTATGTTCTGCTGCTCCAGCATTCATTCTGATGTGTTAATATTAATGTTGTTTGTCTGGTAATTGTAAAGGGCCCAGGAAAATCCCTAGCTATTGTGTCATCTTTGCTCCATTTCTCCAAGAACCCATTTTTACTGTATCTTGGTAACAGGTATAAAATTGCTTCTATTAGAAAAATTCCCATGGGGTAGCTAGGTGGCACACTGGATAGAGCACCAGCCCTGAAGTTAGGAGGACTTGAGTTCAAATCTGGTCTCAGACACTTAACACTTTCTAGCTATGTGACCCTAAGCAAATCACTTAACTCCAATTGCCTAATCAAAAAAAAAAATCCTCCCTATTTCCCAATATTTTTTCCAAATAGTGATCTCATCCCAAAATCTTGTCAGACACTAACCTACTCTCTTAATTTGTTACCTCTATTGTGTACATCTATTGTGTATTAATGTATTCTATAGGTCCACAACTATATTTTATACATATTTCCACATTTATCATGGTGCACAAGAAAATTCAGATTAAAAAGGGAAAAATGAGAAAGAAAGAAAAAAAAAAGATGCAAATAACAACAAAAAGGGTGCAAATATTATGCTTTAAACCACATCCAAAAAGTATTTTTTTTTTTTGATGAAGATAGTTCACTTCATCAGAAGTCCATTGGAATTGTCTGAATAATTTTATTATTGAAAAGAATCAAGTTGGTAATTACCTAATTTTGTTGCCACTGTCTATATTGTTCTCTTGGTTCTACTCACTTAATTTAGCATCAGTTCATGTAAGTCTCTCTAGGCCTTTCTTTCTTATCCTACTCATCATTTCTTATAGAACAATAATATTTGATAAAATATATATATCATAATTTATCCAGCCATTCACCAACTCATAAGCATACAATCAGTTTCCAGTTCTTTGTCATCACAAAAAGGACTACTATAAATATTTTTGTGCATGTGGGTCCTTTTCCTCATTTTAATGATCTCTTTGTAATACAGACCCAATAGAGACCATGTTGGATCAAAGGGTATGCAAATTTTGATAGCCTTTTGGGCATAGTTCCAAATTGCTCCCCAAAATATTCAGATCAGTTCACAATTCTTTCAACAATGTTCTAGTTGTCCCACATCCCCTCAGGGTGGTGTGGCACGTGCTCAAATAGGGACTATATATCAGCATCAACTATTCTATCCTGGTTCAGAAGCTAGTGGATCAGCAGATTAGTTGTGAGACATCTAACACAAATACATATGCTGAATAGTGAGCCTCTGAACCCCAAGAATAACAAGAGACTTGTACCTGCCCACTTAGCATCAGAAAAAAGTCAGCAGCACCGGCCAAGTGTAATGTAAACCTACTATCACCTGTAGAGGAAGTTCAACTTCAACCTTTAAAAATTGAGCAAAAAAGTACAAAGACATCTGACCATAGATTGTTTTTATGGAGACAGATCTCAGTCCCTGAGGTTACTAAAGGCAAATCATCTTCATATAAAACCTCAAAATTGGTCTCCATCACTCAAGTCTCTCTTGGAAGAATTAAAAAAAGGATCACAAAAGAGAGTTACATGAAAAATGGAGAAAGAAAGTGAGAACAAGAAAATTTGGAAAAGGAAGCACATAAATTATCTGAAAATTCCTTTAAAAATTGAATTAGTGAAATGGAAAAATCATATAACTCCTTATGAAATAGATGTGATGAAATGGAAAAAATATAATTTACAAAATAGAGTTGAAAAAAAACTAACTCATTGAAAAAATAGAAATTGTGAAATAGGAAAAAATCCAATGAACAAAACACCTCATTTCAAAGTTCAATTAGCCAAATGCAAAAGGAGATGAAAAAGGTAACTGAAGAAAATGATTCACTAAATATTCGATTAAATGCAAAAGGAGATAAAAAAAAAACCTAACTGAAGAAAGCGAGTCACTAAACATTAGATTTTAACAAATGGAGGTGACTTAATTAATGAGATTTCAAGAATCAGTCATACAAAATCAAAAAAATGAAAAAAAATAGAAGAAAATATAAAATGCTATGTTGGAAAAACAACTAAGCTAGAAAATAGAACCAGAAGAGACAATCTAAGAATTGTTGGACTATCTGCAAACCATGATAAAAAAAAAAAAAAAGCCTAGATATCATCTTTCAAGAAATCATCAGGGAAAATTGCCCTGATATGTTAAAAACAGAAGATAAAATAATCACTGAAAGAATTCACTGATCACCCCCAAATCAAAACTCCAAGAAATATTGTAAGTTACTTTCAGAATTATCAGATCGAGGGGACAATATAGCAAACAAGCAGAAAGAAATTATTCAAATATCAAGGAGCCACAATCAGCAAAGGAACTTGGATTGCAGTGAAAAAATGAACTACCCAGCAAAATTAAGCATTATCTTCAGAAAAAAAAAAAAAAGATTGACATTGCATGAAATAAGGGAATTTCATTTATTTCTGATGAAAAGACCAGAGCTAAACAGAAAATTTGATCTTCAAATACAGAATTCAAGAGAAGTATAAAAAGATAAAAAGGAAAGGAAAAATATCTTTCTTTTAAAAGTTAAAAAATTACAGCTCTAGATAAGAATATGATATATTTAATTCTTGAGATCTGTATTTCTATTATGGGTATACTTAGAGGGTTCAGGTATAATTTGATGTTATTGTGATGATAAAAAAAGAAACTAGAGATGGAAAGGGCATTCTACTGGAAAAAGAGGAAAATATAGCTAAAATGAGGTGAAGTATCTCTCATGAAGAAACAAAAAAAGACCTATTGCAATTGGAGAAAGAGAAAGGGGATGAGCATTGTTTGAATCTTACTCTTAACAGATTTGGCTCAGAGATAATATTAGAATAACAGGCATATTTAGCTTCATAGAGAAACATCTGATCCTATAGGGAAGGAGGAGGGGAAAATGGACAGTAAAATGAGGGTGCTAATGGAAGGGAGAACAAAAGAAGAAAGAGAAAAGTATAAGAAAGGAAGAATGGCTATAAAATGGGAGGGCTGTTTGAAGGAGGCGGTAGTCAGAAGCAAAATACTATGGAGGAGGGAAAGATAGAAAGGAAAGAGAAAAGTATAACTTGGGGAAATCAAGATGATGGGAAATACAGTTTTAATAATTTTAACTGTGAATGTGAATAAGATGAATTCCCTAATAAAATGGAAGCAGATAGCAAAATGGATTAAAAGACAGAACCTTTTTTTTTATTTCACACTATTATGACTTTATTTTTTTATTATTATTATAGCTTTTTATTTAAAAACATTTGCATGGATAATTTTTCAGCATTGACCTTGGAACTTTCTGTTCCAACTTTTCCCCAATCCCTCCCCTAGATGCTAGGTAGTCCAATGCATGATAAATATGTTAAAGTATATGGTAAGTCCAATATATGTATACATATTTATACAGTTATCTTTCTGTACAAGGAAAATTAGATCTATAAAGAAAGAAAAAAAAAACCTGAGAAGGAAAACAAAAATGCAAGCAAATTTAAGAGAAAAAGTAGAAATGCTCTGTTGTGGTTCACACTTATTTTCCATAGTTTTCGCTCTGGGTATAGCTGATTCTGTTCTTTACTGAACAATTGAAATTGGTTTGAATGCTCTCATTGTTGAAGAAAGCCAAATTCATCAGAGTTGATTGTTGTGATTTTCTTCTTTTAAAATAATATAATCATTCTCTCTGGGAGCAAGCAGATTTCTCGGGGAGGTTTTCTGGAGGCAGCCTTAGTTTCAGTTAAAAGTAATAATCACCCAAAATGCAGCCAGCTGGTAAAAATGCAAATGTTTATTTTCTTCTTCCAAAATAGCCCAGTTAGTTGAGGCCTATCTCTCTGATTGGTTCTAAGAGTTCTTGCAGTTTTGTCCTTTGCTTCTGCCTCTGCATTCTTCAGGTTCCAGAGCCAGCACCAAGTTGAATCTGTCTTGCCTCTGAGAGAGGGCTTCTGGCTCTAAATCTCCCAGAGTGCTCCTCTCCGACCCCAGTCATTGTTCTGAAGTAAAACTCCTCACTCAGGGAGGGCTTCTGGCTGAACTCACTTGACGCTCCCTTCTCAATCTAAATTCAGTTGAACTCTCGACTGAGTCTGCTTCTCCCAAAGGTTGACTCCTCCTTCTGAAGGCACACCTAAGGGAGGAATGAATTCACAAAGTTACAAAGTTTACTTTATGAATCTCCCATTTTTGTGAACTCCAATGAGTACTGGTGTGAACACAACCATTGTATCAATTAGTTCTACTTAGTACCTTGTTTCATGTTCTGGACCAAAGCATCCCCTTGTAAGATCAAATCAATGATACTGAACCATGCTAAATTAGATAATTATTATCTCTATCAACTCTAATGACTTAAGTTTGTAAATATTCCAACAATTGATAATTGTATAATCCTGTTGTTACTATGTATAAAAATCTGGTTCTGCTCATTTGACCCAGCATCAATTCATGTAAGAATCTCCAGGCCTCCCTGAAATCATCCTGCTGGTCATTTCTTACAGAACATTCATTCATATACATATAAAAAATTCATTCATATACAAAAATTTATTCAGCCATTCTCCAATTGATGGGAATCCATTCAATTTCCAGGGTCTAGCCACTACAAAAAGGGCCGCCACAAAAAATTTTGGACATGTGGGTCCCTTTCCCTTTTTAAAGATCTTTTTGGAATATAAACCCAGGAGTAACACTGCTGGATCAAAGGGTATGCACAGTTTGATAACTTTTTAAGCATAGTTCCAAATTGCTCTTCAGAATGGTGGGATTCATCCACAATTCCACCAACAATGTATCAGTGTCCCAGTTTTCCCGCATGTCCTCCAACATTAGTTATTATCTTTTCCTGTTATCTTAGCCAATCTGAGAGGTGTGTAGTGGTATCACAAAGTTATCTTAATTTGCATTTTTCTGATCAATAATGATTTGGAGCACCTTTTTATATAACTAGAAATAGTTACAATTTCTTCATCTGGAAATTATCTGTTCATATCTTTTAACCATTTATCAGTTGAGAATGACTTGATGTCTTATAAATTAGAGTCAATTCTCTATATATTTTGGAAATGAGGCCTTTATCAGAACGTTTGAATATAAAAATGTTTTCCCAGTTTATTGCTTCCCTTCTAATCTTTTCTGCATTAGTTTTCTTTGTACAAAACCTTTTAAACTTAATGTAATCAAAATTTTCTATTTTGTGATCAATAAGGATCTCTAGTTCTTCTTTGGTCACAAATTCCTTCCTCCTCCACAGATCTGACAGGTAAATTATCCTATGCTTTTCTAATTTATTTATATTCTCAGTCTTTATGTCTAGGTCATAAACTTATTTTGACCTTGTGTGGGTCAATGTCTAGCTTCTGCCATACTAATTTCCAATTTTCTCAGAATTTTTTGTCAAATAGTGAATTCTTATCCCAAAAGCTTGGGTATTTGGGTTTGTCAAACACTAGGTTTCTATAGTTATTGACTATTTTGTCTTGGAAACCTAACCTCTTCCACTGATCAAGTAGTCTATTTCTTAGCCAGTACTAAATGGTTTTGATGACCACTGCTGTATAATATAATTTTAGACTTGGTATAGCTACACCACCTTCATTTGATTCTTTTTCTTTTTTTCATTAGTTCCCTTGAAATTCTTGACCTTTTGTTCTGCCAAATGAATTTTTTTTGTTATTTTTCTAGGTCAGTAAGATAGTATGGGAGTTTGGGAGTTTGATTGGAATAGCACTAAATAAATAGATTACTTTAGGTAGTATTGTCATCTTTATTATATTCACTCAACCTATCCAAGCACTTAATATTTTTCTAATTGTTTGGATCTGACTTTATTTATGTGGAAGGTGTTTTATAGTTCCTGAATTTCCCTTGGCAGACAGATTCCCAAATAATTTATACTACTGACAGTTATTTTAAATTGAATTTCTCTTTGTATCTCTTGCTATAGAATTCTGTTAGTGATGTATAAAAATGCTGATGACTTTGTGGATTTATTTTATATCTTGTAACTTTGCTAAAGTTGTGGATTATTTCTAATAGCTTTTTTTAGGAGATTTTCTGGTGTTCTCTAAGTATATCATCATAGCATCTGCAATGAGGGATAATTTGGTTTCCTCATTACCTACTCTAATTCCTTTGATCACTTTTCCATATCTTATTTGTAATGTTCTTCTCTAAAATATAATGTTCTCTGGGAGCAGGTTTCTTTGGGAGTTTCTGGAGGCAGCCTTCATTTCAGTTCAGTAATCACAAGTGCAACAAGGGATTAAAGTCTAAATCCTTTGTTGTCTCCTTTTCCTGTGGCCTGGTTAACTTTCTTAGAGGCCTATCTCTCTCCTTGGTTCCGAGAGCTCCTGCTGCTAGTTCTTGGTCTCTGCCAGCTTCTGCCTCTATCTCCCAACAAATGAGCTTTTAGTGGGCTTGTCCTTTAGTGGGCTTATATTTTAGTGGGCTTGTCCTTCTGGCCCTGACAGCTCCTCCTTATATACCTCACACTGAGTATACACCAACCATTATATCACTAGGAAACAATTATTTATTGTAGGATTAAATCAATTCTAAACTAGATTAACCATTTTTCTCCTCAATTCCACTTAGTACTTTGTTTCAAGTTCTGGCCCATAACTTCTTGTAGGATTAGATCAATCATACTGAACCATGTTAAATTAGATAATTATTGTCTCTATCAATTCCACTATCTTAGCACCTTATAAGAATCCTAATACTTATTGGCAAAGCTAGCATTTCTAATACAATATTGAATAGTAATGGTGATAGTGGGCAACCCTGTTTCACTTCTGAATGATACCAGTTTATCCTGATTATATATGGTGCTTACTGATGGTTTTAAATAGAGGCTACTGATAATTTTAAGGAAAAGTCCATTTATTCTTATACCCACTAGTGTTTTTAATAAGAAATGGGTGTTGGATTTTATCAAATGCTTTTTCTGCATCTATTGAGATGATCATATGGTTTTTGTTAGTTTGGTTATCGATACAGTCAATTATGCTAATAGTTTTCCTAATATTGAAGAACCCCTGCATTTCTGGTATAAATCTTAGTTGGTCATGGTGTATTATCCAGGGGATGATTTTCTGTAATCTTTTTTGCTAATATTTGATTTAAGATTTTTGCATCCATATTCATTAAGTAGATTGATCTATAATTGTTCTTCTCTATTTTCATCCTACATAGTTGGGTATCAGTGCCATGTCTGAGTCAAAAAAAGAATTTGGTAGGAGTCCTTCATTCCCTATTTTTAAAAATAATTTATATAGTATTGGGTTTAATTGTTGTTTAAATGTTCCATAAAATTCACATGTACATTCATCTGGTCCTGGGGATTTTTTCTTAGGGAGATGATTAATAGCTTGTTCTATTGCTTTTTCTAATATGGGACTATTTAAGCAAGTTACTTCCTCCTCTTAATCTGGGAACCTATATTTTTGTATGCAGTTAGCCATTTCACTTAGGTTATCAAATGTGTTGGTATAGAGTTAGGCAAAGTAACTCCTAACTATTTCTCTAATTTTCTCTTCATTTTGTGGAAAGTTCTCCCTTTTAATTTTTAAGACTAACAATTTGATTTTCCTCTTTTCTTTTTTAAATGAAATTTACCAAATGTTTATCTATTTTGTTGTTTTTTCCTAAAACCAACTCTTAGTTTTATTTATTAATTTATTAGTTTTTTTTTTTTTACTTTCAATTTTATTAACCTCTTTTTTTATTTTTAGAATTTAAACTTTAGTCTTTGATTGGGGTTTTTTAATTTGCTCTTTTTCTAACCTTTTTAGTTGATCCTCTCTCTATTTTATACATGTAGTCCTCTAGAGATATAAATTTTCCCCTTATTACTGCTTTGGCTGCATTCCACAAATTTTGGTATGTTGTATCATAATTGTCTTTCTCTGGGATGAAATGATTGTGTCTATGATTTGCTGTTTCTCTCATTCATTCTTTACGATGGGGTTATTTAGTTTCCAATTACTTTTTTGGTCTATTTACCCCTAATTTCTTGTTGAATGTAGTTTTTATTACAATGTGATCTGAAAAGAATGCATTTATCATTTCTGCCTTTCTGCATTTTATTTTGAGGTGCTTATGTCCTAATATATGGTAATTTTTTTTCTAGGTTCCATGAACTGCTAAGAATAATGTGTATTCCTTTCTGCCTCTATTTAGTTTTCTCCAAAGATCTATCATATCTAACTTTTCTAATGCTCTATTTACCTCTTTAACTTCTTTCTTATTTGTGAGCTCAAGGTTGAGATCTCCCACTATTATAGTTTTACTGTCTATTTCTTCTTACAGCTTTTTGAACTTTTCCTTTAGGAGTTTAGATGCTATACCACTTGGTGCATATATGTTTAATATTGATATTGCTTCATTATTTATAGTACTCTTTAGCAAGATATAGTTTCCTCTTGTATTTCTTTTAATTAGGTCAATTTTTGCTTTTGCTACCCCTAGTTTTTTTTTTTTTTTAATTTAGCTGCAGCATAATAGATTCTGCTCCAGCCTTTTACCTTTACTCTTTATATATAGCTCTGCTTTAAATATATTTCTTGTAAACAACATATTGTAGGATTCTGGCTTTTAATCTAGTCTGCTATCTGCTTCTGCTTTATGGAAGAGTTCACCCCATTCACATTTGCAGCTAAAACTATTAATTCTGTATTTCCTGTCTTTTTTTATCCCCAGATTATACTTTTATACTTTTCTCATTCCTATTCCCCTTATTCCCCCTCCCAAGTTTTTAATTTATGGGCACCACTTGCCTCAAGCAGCCTTCCCTCTTTAGAATGCCTCCCTCTTAGATTTCCTCCCCCTTTGTTATTCTTTCCCCCTACTATTTCTGTATCCCCTTCAATTTAGTCTATCCCTTTCCTTTTCACTTTCCCCCTCCCAGTTTTCAATGAGGTGACAGAAGTTTCTCTGTAAACCAAATATCTCTAATATTTTCTCTCTGAGCTAAATCTGATGAGAGTAAGATTCACACAATGTTCATACTCCTTTTCCCCCTCAGATTGTGCAATAGTACAATATCTCTATTGTAATAATAATACAATACTTATTATAAAATTTTACAATATTTATACAATAGGTATTTTCATTTGCCTCTTCATGAGATGTAATTTCCCTCTTTTTACCTCCCCTTTTACCTTTTTCTTGTACAATCCCCTTTCCACCTCTAATACTTTTTAAATATTATAACAGTAAAATCAAATTAGACATGCACTCTCTTTATATGCCCATAACAGAAATACAGTTTTCAAAAGTTCCATTTACCTTTTTATGCTTCTCTTGAATCCTATATTTGCAGGTCAATTTTTTTGTTTAGGTCTGTTTTTTTCATCAGAAATAAATTCTGTGCATTGAATGTTTCATTGAATTAACCAGTTTTTTTGAATGCCCATCTTTTTCCCTGGAGGAAAATGCTAATATAGCTCGGTTGTTTACTCTTGGCTGCATTACAAAGTTCCTTTGCCTTTTGGAATATCACATTCCTTTAATGTGGAAGCTGCTAGATCCTGACTGATACTTATTTTGGGTCCTTGGTATTTGAACTGTTTTTTTTTTTTTTTTTCTGTCTGCTTGTAATATTTTTCCTTGGTCCGATAGTTCTGAAATTTAGCCACAATATTTTTTGGAGTTTTAATTTTGGGGTCTCCTTCAGTAGATGTTCGATGAATTCTTTCAATAGCTACTTTATGTTCTGATTCTATGACATCTGGACATTGATGATTTCCTGAAAAATAGTATCTTTGCTCATTTATTCATCACGAATTTCAGGGAGTCCAATAATCCTTAGACCATGTCCCTAGATCTATTTCCCAGGTCTTTTTTTTTCCTAAGCAGGTATTTAAGCCAGAATCTTACAATATGTTGTTTATAAGAAACACATTTAAACAGAGCAATTCATATCAGCCAAATGGAACCAAACAAATGAAAAAAATAGAAAAAATATGAAATACCCTATATTTCCTTCTATTTTTTTCATTTGTTTGGCTCTATTTGGTTGATTCTTTCCACTCCATAAATTCTGTTTTTCAATAAATTGATGTATTTTTCATATATATATATATATACACACACACACACATACACACACACACACACACACACACACACACACATATAGTAGAGTTATATGCTTTTCCCATTTCATCAAATCTATTTTAAGGAGTTTTCTTCAAATAATTTCTGTTTTTCTTTATACCTACCCAATTGCAATTTCATGTCCCCATTTTTCTTCTCTCTTTTAAGATTCTTTTTGAGGTCATCTAAGAAGGCCTTGTGAAATTGGGACCAGCTCATATCTCCCTTTGGGGCTTCATCTGGAGTTGATTTGCCTTTGGGAACCTCAGGGATTAAGGCAAAGTAGCAATAGCTGCTTGTTTGCCCTGGTGCTGGGTCAGTGGCTTACAATTTTTTTTTGTATTGGCTTTTGGATTTCTTAGATTTGGATATCTTAGAACAAATCTAATAAGTCACCCACCTGCAACCAGGGCAGTGTAGCCTCAGAGACTCACAGAAGTTTCCTCAGTTCACAGGGGCAGCAAATGCTCTGGCTCCTCAAACAATCTCATTGTCCCTGGCTCCCTGTGCTGTCATCTGTGCTCACACATTGATAGAACAGAACTGTTCTGAAGTTCTTCCAAGGCACATAAAGAAGTTAAAGAGCTGCAAGAAGAAACAGACAGCAAAACTATACTAATGGGGGATCTCAATTTTGCTGTCTCAGATCTAAATAAATTGAACTGCAAAATAAATAAGAAAGGACTATCAAACTTTGCATACCCTTTGATCTAGCACCATCTATACTGGCCTATATACCAAAGACATCTCAAAGGAGGGAAAGGAATCCCATGCAAAATATAAGGACATGAACAGGAATTGAGAAAAGTTAGGTATGATAGATCTTTAAAGAAAATTGAATGGAGACAGAAACGAGTATACTTTTTTTCACAGCAGTTCATGGGATCCATAAAAATAAATGACCATGTATTAAAACACAAAAACCTCAAAATCAAATGTAGAATGGCCGAAAAAGTAAATACATTTTTTTTTCAGATCATGATACAAATAAAAATCACATGCGATTAAAAGCCAGGGGAAAATAGGCCAAAAATTAATTGGGAACTAAATAATCTAGTTCTAAAGAATGAATGGGTAAAACAACAAATAATAGACATAATCAATAACATCATCCAAAAGAATGACAATAATGAAATAACATACCAGAATTTGTGGAATGCAGCCAAAATGGTTAGAAGGGGAAATTTTATATCTCTATGTGCTTACTTGCATAAAATAGAGCAAGAGACAATCAATGAATTGGGCTTACAACTAAAACAGCTACAAAAAGAACAAATTAAATACCAGATTTGAAATTCTGAAAATAAAAAGGGAGATCAATAAAATTAAAAGTAAGAAAACTATTGAATTAACAAATAAAACTGAGTTGATTTTATGGGAAAAAATCAAAATAGATAAACATTAGTTAATTTGATTAGAAAAAGGAAAGAGGAAAATTATGTTGTTAATCTCAAAATTGAAAAGGGAGAACTATCCACCAGTGAAGAGGAAAATAGAAGAATTATCAGGAGTTACTTTGCCCAATTTTATGCCAATAAATTTTACAACCTAAGTAAAATGGAGGGATACCTACAAAAATATAGATTGCCCAGATTAACAGAAGAGGAAATAAATTACTTAAATAATCCCATTTTTTAAAAAAGAAATAGAACAATCTATTAATCAACTCCCTAAGGAAAAAAAAAAAAAAACCCAGGACCAGATAGATTTACATGTGAATTCTCTGAAACATTTAAGGAACAATTCATTCCAATACTGTCTAAACTATTTGAAAAAATAGGGAGAGAAGGACTCCTACCAAATTCCATTTTTGACAGACATGGTGCTGGTACTTAAACCAGGTAGGATGAAAATAGAGAAAAAAAGTATAAACCAATTTCCCTCATTAATATTGATGCAAAGATCTTATATAAAATATTAGCAAAGAGATTACAGAAAGTCAATCCCCAGGATAATAAACTATGACCAAGTAGAATTTATACCTGAAATACAGGGCTGGTTCAAAATTAGGAAAATTATTAGCATAATTAACTACATCAATAATCAAACTAACAAAAATCATATTATTTTCTCAATAGATATAGCAAAAATATTTGATAAAATCTAACACCCATTCCTATTAAAAACACTAGAGAGTATAGGAAAAAATGGACTTTTCCTTAAAATAATTTGTAGAATTAATTAAAAATAGGAAAACATTTTTACATTTAAAAGTTCTGATAAAGGTCTCATTTCTAAAATATACAGAAAATTGATTCAAATTTTAAAAAAATCAATCTATTCTCCACTTGATAGTCAAGTAATATAAACAGAAAATTTTTCAGATGAAGAAATTTGAACCATCTCTAGTCATATGAAAAGATGATCTAAATCATTATTGATCAAAGAACGCAAAATCAGACAACTCGTGTACCTTTTGAACTATATGGAACTATGCCCAAAGGAATATCAAACTTTGCATCCCCTTTGATCTAGCACCATCTATACTGGCCTGTATACCAAAGCCATTTCAAAGGAGGGAAAGGAATCCCATGTACAAAAAAATTTTTGTCAACCTTTTTGTAGTGGCATGAAACTGATCACTAAGTAGACACCTGTCAGTTGGAGAATGATTGAACAAGTTATGGTGCATGAATGTAGAATATTATTGTTCTATAAGAAACGATGAGCAGGATGATTTCAGAGAGGTCTGAAAACATTTACATGAACTGATGCTAAGTGAAATTATCAAAACTAGCAGTTCATTATATATGGCAACAAGATTATATGATGATCAGTTCTGATGGACATGATTCTTTTTAATATATCTCTGGGTCTTGTTACAATAAAACACAAATAGAGGGTTAATCTGGTGTTGAAATGAGGGAAGTGAGGAAGAGTTCAGACAAAGACACTCTTCCATTTTCTAATTAGTAGTTGCTTTGCTCAAATACATACAAATAAATCTGATAATCTAAGTGAAATAAATGAATTCTTACAAAAATATAGATTGACCAGATGAATAGAGAAGAAAGTAAATTACAGTTATAATTCCATTTTTAGAAAAAAAGTAATTGAACAAGCTATTAATCAACTCCCTTGAAAATAAATCTTCCTGGACAGAAGGATTTACATGTAAATTTTACCAAATATTTAAAGAACTATTAATTCTAATACTATGCAAACTATTTGGGAAAATAGGGAAAGAAGAGATCTTACAAAATTCTTTTTATGATAAAATGTGCTGATACCTAACTGAGGTAGAGTCAAAATAGAGAAAGAAAATTATAAATCAATTTCCCTAGTGAATATTGATGCAAAAATTTTAAATAAAATATTAGCAAAGAACTTACAACAACTTATCACCACTATAATATACTGTGACTAAATAGGATTTATACCAGGAATGCAGGGCTGGTTCAATATTAGGAAAACTATTAGTATAACTGACTATATTAATAACCAAACTAACCAAAATCACAGGATTATTTTAATAGATGCAGAAAAAAACATTTGACTAAATCCAACAATCACTCCTATTAAAAACACTAGAGAGTATAGGAATAAATGGGTTTTTTCCTAAAATGATCAGTAGTATCTATTTAAAACCATCAGCAAGCATCATATATAATGGGCATGAACTAGAACCATTTCCAATAAGATCATGGTGAAACAAGGTTGCCCACTATCACCATTACTATTCAATATTGTATAAGAAATATTAGCTTTAACAATAAGAGCTGAAAAAATTGAAGAAATTAGAATAGGTATTGAGCAAAACAAATTATCACTCTTAGCAGATGTTATGATGATATACTTAGAGAATCCTAGAAAATCAAGTAAAAAAAGTAATAAAAAATTGACAATTAAAATCTGGGAAATTTGCATGATAATAAACCCACAGAAATCATCAGTATTTCAATACGTTACAAAGTCCAGTAGCAAGTGATGCAAAGAGAAATTGCATATAACATCACTATAAGTAATAGAAAATATTTGAGAGTTTACCTGCCAACTCAAAGGCAACTAAACTAAATTACAAAATACTTTCCAGACAAATAAGGTGAAATCTAATCAATTGGAAGATTATCGCGTGTTCATGAGTAGAATGAACTAATATATTTAAAATGACAATTCTATCTAAATTAATGTACTTATTCAGTGCCATACCTATAAAACTCCCAAGAAATTATTTTACACATCTAGAAGAAATTATAACACAGTTCATCCGGAATAATAAAAGTTTGAGAATTTCAAGGCAATTAGTGAAAAAAAAGGGAAAGTGGCCAACTGTACTAGAGCTAAAATTATATTACAAAGTAGCAGTCATCAAAACCATTTTTACTGGCTAAAAAATAAGGTTGTCAATCAGTGGAATAGCTTGGATTAACAAAACACAATACAAAATACCTATAGTGACCTAGTGTTTGATAAACCCTAAGGCCTCAGCTTCTGGGATAAAAACCCACTATTTGACAAAAGTTGTTGGGAAAATTAGAAATTACTATGTTAGAATCTAGCCATAGATTTACACCTAATGTCCTAGGTAAGGTAAGGTCAAAATGGGTTCATGATTTAGACATAAAGAGTGATACTATAAGCAAATTAGAATCACAGAGGATAGTCTACCTCTCAGCTCTGTGGAGAAAGAAGGAATTTGTGGCCAGGGAAGAACTAGAATACCTAATGCAATGCAAAATTGATAATTTTGATTACATGACGTTAAAAAGGTTTTGTATAAACAAAACCAATGCAGATAAGATTAGAAAATAAGCAGTAAACTGAGGAAAAATTCACATCCAAGGGTTCTGACAAATGTTCCTTTTCTAAAATATGTAGAAAATTGACTCACATTTAGAAGACTACAAGCGGGACTTCCAGCCAAGATGGTGGAGAGGAGGGGCATAGCTGTGTAAGCTCCGCATTTTCTCTCACTATCCATCCCATTACAAGCCTCTGAATTAATGCTTGACTGAAAAAAAAAAAAAAACACAAAGTTACCAAGAGAAGACATCCTTGAGATTCACCAAGAAAGGTCTGTTTTTGTGCGAGGGCGGTGACGGTTTTAGATAGGGCACATGCTGATGGCAGACAGGTGAGAGCACGGCAGGCAGTTCACAGCCAAGCAGGTCGGAACCGGGTGGGGTATGATCGCAGCCATCTCTGTGGAGAGAGCTTTGCTACAGGATTGGATAATTTTCCCTGGCAGCAAGCCAGCAGCCCAGCAGAGAAGCTAAAAACAAGGGTGAGGGGGGGGAAGAATACAACCCCAAACAGCTGGAGTCTCTCGGGACCTGGCCACCCCTCCCCCACAGTGTCTCAGCACGCTCTCAGATCTCAGAGTGCAGGCGGAACGCAGTCCTACTAATGCCTCGCTGCTGCCCCCCCCCAGTCTGTAGAGGAAGCTTGGTAACATCACCCAGCCCCTCCCCCCAAAAAAGGAGACTCCATTTAGGGTTTTTTTTTTCTCTTTTTTTCTTTTTGCTAGTTTGTCTTTGATTGATTCTTCTCTGACAAAATGAGCAAAAAATTGAAGAGGACTTTAAGCCTTGACAGCTTCTATACAGAGAGAGAGCAGAATCTAAAACCTGAGGAGAGTAAAAGTAGACTGTCTCCAGGTGAATCCTCAAAGGAGGAGATCATGTGTTCCTCAGCACAGATGAACCTTATAGAAGTAATTAAAAAGGCTCTCACAAGAGAGCTAGAAGAAAAATGGGAAAAGGAGAGAGAGGCTTGGCAAGAGAGTCTGGAGAAGTCATCCCACTCATTTAAAGAGAGAGTGGATAAAAAAATCAAATCCTTGAAAAATAGGATTAGTTAACTGGAAACAGAAAATAGCTCTCTAAAAAACAAAATTGGCGAAATGGAAAAAAATTCCATAGAACAAAAGAACTCAATTGGACAATTAGAAAAAGATATAAAAAAAGTGAGTGGAGAAAATATTTCATTGAAAATCAGAATTGAACAATTGGAATTGAATGACTCGAGGAGACAAGAAGAATCAGTCAAGCAAATCAAAAAAAAATCAAACAATGGAAAAGAATGTGAAATACCTTCTGGGGAAGACAATAGACCTGGAAAACAGATCCAGGAGAGACAACCTGAGAATCATTAGACTCCCAGAAAAGTATGATGAAAAAAAGAGCCTGGACACTATTTTCCAGGAAATTATCAAAGAGAACTGCCTAGAAGTCATAGGAACAGAGGGTAAAATAGACATTGAAAGAATTCATCAATCACCTAATGAAAGGGATCCTAAAATCAAAATACCAAGAAATGTAGTGGCCAAATGCCAGAACCCTCAGACGAAGGAAAAAATATTGCAAGCGGCTAGAAAAACCGAATTCAAGTATCCAGGAGCCACAACAAGGATCACCCAGGATCTGGCAGCATCCACATTAAAGGATCGAAGGGCCTGGAATATGATATTCTGAAAGGCTAAGGAACTTGGTATGCAACCAAAAATAACTTACCCAGCTAGAATGAACATCTTTTTCCAGGGAAGAAGATGGACATTCAACTAAGTAAGCGAATTTCATCTATTTTTGATGAAAAAGCCAGAACTTAAAAAAAAGTTTGATCTACAAATATAGAACTCAAGAGAAATCTAAAAAGGTAAAGATTAATCTTGGGAACTATATTTCGGCTATAAAGATGTATAAAGAATACATGTATACCTTGTTCTAGAAACTAGATGTGGAAAGGACATTGTATCAGAAAAAGGGTAAAGTGGGGATACTATATATCATGAAGAAGCAAAGGAAACCTATTATATCTGAGAGAAAGAATGGAGGGGGATGAATATAGTGGGTATCTTACTGCCTTCAGAATTGGCTTTAAGAGAAAAATTTTAGACATATTCAATTTATGGTGAAACTTCTCCCACCTCATTGAAAAGTGAGAAGGGAAAAGTGAAAAGGGAAGGAATAAACTAAGCGGAAGGGAATATGGAAACTGGGAGGAAAAGGGATAAGATAGGGGGAGGAACTCTAAGGCAGGGGGAGGGATACTAAAAAGCAAGGCTGTGTGAAGAAAGTGGTGTTCACAAGCTTAATACTGGGAAGGAGGGTAAGAGGGAAAGAAGGGAGAAAAGCATAAACAGGGGTTAACAAGATGGCAAGTCATACAGAATTGGTCATTTTAACCATAAATGTGAATGGGGTAAACTCCCCCATAAAGAGAAGCGGTTAGCAGAATGGATAAAAAGCCAGAATCCTACAATATGTTGTTTACAGGAAACACACCTGAAGCGGGGAGATACATGCAGGTTAAAGATAAAAGGTTGTAGCAAAATCTACTATGCTTCAGAGGAAGTCAAAAAAGCAGGGGTAGCCATCCTGATCTCAGATCAAGCTAAAGCAAAAATTGATCTAATTAAAAGAGATAAGGAAGGGCACTATATCTTGCTAAAGGGTAGCATGGATAATGAAGCAATATCAATATTAAACATATATGCATCAAGTTGGATAGCATCTAATTTCTTAAAAGAGAAATTAAGAGAGCTGCAAGAAGAAATAGACAGCAAAACTATAATAGTGGGAGATCTCAACCTTGCACTCTCCGAATTAGATAAATCAAACCACAAAATAAATAAGAAAGAAGTCAAAGAGGTAAATAGAATACTAGAAAAGTTAGATATGATAGATCTCTGGAGAAAATGTAATAGAGACAGAAAGGAATACATTTTCTTTTCAGCAGTTCATGGAACCTATACAAAAATTGACCATATATTAGGACATAAAAACCTCAAACTCAAATGCAGTAAGGCAGAAATAGTAAATGCATCCTTTTCAGACCACGATGCAATGAAAATTACATTCAACAAAAAACCAGGTGAAAGTAGACCAAAAAGTAATTGGAAACTAAATAATCTCATACTAAAGAATGATTGTGTGAAACAGCAAACCATAGACATAATTAATAACTTCACCCAAGAAAACGATAATAATGAGACATCATACCAAAATGCATGGGATGCAGCCAAAGTGGTAATAAGGGGAAATTTCATATCTCTAGAAGCCTATTTGCATAAAATAGAGAAAGAGAAGGTCAATGAATTGGGCTTGCAACTAAAAATGCTAGAAAAGTAACAAATTAAAAACCCCCAGTCAAATACTAAACTTGAAATTCTAAAAATAAAAGGACAGATCAATAAAATTGAAAGTAAAAAACTATTGAATTAATTAATAAAACTAAGAGTTGGTTCTATGAAAAAAACAACAAAATAGACAAACCCTTAGTAAATCTGATTAAAAAAAGGAAAGAGGAAAATCAAATTGTTAGTCTTAAAAATGAAAAGGGAGAACTCTCCACTAATGATGAGGAAATTAGAGCAATAATTAGGAGTTACTTTGCCCAACTTTATGCCAAAAAATTTGACAACTTAAATGAAATAGAAGAATACCTCCAAAAATATAGTTTGCCCAAACTAACAGAGGAAGAAGTAAATATCCTAAACAGTCCCATCTCAGAAAAAGAAATAGAACAAACTATCAATCAACTCCCTAAGAAAAAATCCCCAGGACCAGATGGATTTACATGTGAATTCTATCAAACATTTAAAGAACAATTAACTCCAATGCTATATAAACTATTTGAAAAAATACTGATTGAAGGAGTCCTACCAAACTCCTTTTATGACACAGACATGGTACTAATACCTAAACCAGGTAGGCTGAAAACAGAGAAAGAAAATTATAGACCAATCTCCCTAATGAATATTGATGCTAAAATCTTAAATAAAATATTAGCAAAAAGATTACAGAAAATCATCCCCAGGATAATACACTATGACCAAGTAGGATTTATACCAGGAATGCAGGGCTGGTTCAATATTAGGAAAACTATTAGCATAATTGACTATATCAATAACCAAACAAAAAAAATATGATCATCTCAATAGATGCAGAAAAAGCATTTGATAAAATTCAACATCCATTCCTAATAAAAACACTTGAGAGCATAGGAATAAATGGACTTTTCCTTAAAATAGTCAGGAGCATATATTTAAAACCATCAGTAAGCATCATATGCAATGGGGAAAACCTGGAACCTTTCCCATTAAGATCTGGAGTGAAGCAAGATTGCCCACTATCACCATTATTATTCAATATCGTATTAGAAACACTAGCCTCTGCAATAAGAGTCAAGAAAGATATTAAAGGAATTAGAGTAGTCAATGAGGAAACCAAACTATCACTCTTTGCAGATGATATGATAATATACCTAGAGAACCCCAGAGATTCTATTAAAAAGCTATTAGAAATAATTCATAATTTCAGCAAATTAGATGGATACAAAATAAATCCCCATAAATCCTCAGCATTTTTATACATCACCAACAAAATCCAACAGCAAGAGATACAAAGAGAAATTCCATTCAGAATAACTGTTGATAGCATAAAATATTTGGGAATCTATGTACCAAAGGAAAGTCAGGAATTATATGAGCAAAATTACAAAAAAAGTTTCCACACAAATAAAGTCAGACGTAAATAATTGGAAAAATATTAAGTGCTCTTGGATAGGCTGAGCGAATATAATAAAGATGATAAGATTCCCTAAACTAATCTATTTATTTAGTGCTATACCAATCAGACTTCCAAGAAAATATTTTAATGATCTAGAAAAATAACAACAAAATTCATATGGAACAATAAAAAGTCAAGAATCTCAAGGGAATTAATGAAAAAAAAAATCAAATGAAGGTGGCCTAGCTCTACCTGATCTAAAATTATATTATAAAGCAGCAGTCACCAAAACCATTTGGTATTGGCTAAGAAATAGATTAGTTGATCAGTGGAAAAGGTTAGGTTTACAAGACAGAATAGTCAAATATAGCAATCTAGTGTTTGACAAACCCAAAGATCCTAACTTTTGGAATAAGAATTCATTATTTGATAGAAACTGCTGGGATAACTGGAAATTAGTATGGCAGAAATTAGGCGTGGACCCACACTTAACACCATATACCAAGATAAGATCAAAATGGGTCCATGACCTAGGCATAAAGAATGAGATTATAAACAAATTAGAGTAACATAGGATAGTTTCTCTCTCAAACTTGTGGAGGAGAAAGAAATTTGTGACCAAAGATGAACTAGAGACCATTACTAATCACAAAATAGAAAATTTTGATTATATCAAATTAAAAAGCCTTTGTACAAACAAAACTAATGCAAATAAGATTAGAAGGGAAGCAACAAACTGGGAAAATCACAGTTAAAGGTTCTGATAAAGGCCTCATTTCCAAAAGATATGGAGAACTGATTCAAATTTATAAGAAATCAAGCCATTCTCCAATTGATAAATGGTCAAAGGATATGAACAGACTATTTTCAGATGATGAAATTGAAACTATTACCACTCATATGAAAGAGTGTTCCAAATCATTATTAATCAGAGAAATGCAAATTTAGACAACTCTGAGATACCACTACACACCTGTCAGATTGGCTACGATGACAGGAAAAAATAATGATGAATGTTGGAAGGGATGCGGGAAAACTGGTACACTGATGCATTGTTGGTGGAGTTGTGAACGAATCCAACCATTCTGGAGAGCAATCTGGAATTATGACCAAAAAGTTATCAAACTGTGCATACCCTTTGATCCAGAAGTGTTTCTATTGGGCTTATATCCCAAAGAAATACTAAAGAAGGGAAAGGGACCTGTATGTGCCAAAATGTTTGTGGCAGCCCTGTTTGTAGTGGCTAGAAACTGGAAATTGAATGGATGCCCATCAACTGGAGAATGGCTGGGTAAATTGTAGTATATGAATGTTATGGAATATTATTGTTCTGTAAGAAATGACCAGCAGGATGAATACAGAGAGGATTGGTGAGACTTACATGAACTGATGCTTAATGAAACGAGCAGAACCAGGAGATCATTATACACTTCGACAATGATATTGTATGAGGATGTATTCTGATGGAAGTGGATTTCTTTGACAAAGAGACCTAACTCAGTTTCAATTGATAAATGATGGACAGAAGCAGCTACACCCAAAGAAAGAATACTGGGAAACGAATGTGAACTATTTGCATTTTTGTTTTTCTTCCTGGGTTATTTTTATCTTTTGAATCCAATTCTCCCTGTGCAACAAGAGAACTATTTGGTTCTGCAAACATATATTGTATCTGTAATGTATCTAACATATATAGGAATACTTACCATCTAGGGGAGGGGGTGGAAGGAGGGAGGGGAAAAATCGGAACAGAAGTGAGTGCAAGGGATAATGTTGTAAAAAAAATTACCCTGGCATGGATTCTGTCAATATAAAGTTATTATAAAATAAAAGAAAATATAAAAAAAAAAGAAAAAAAAAGAAAATTTCTCTAGATTCTTTTCTAAGAAAATCCCAAAATGGGTCACTAAAAATCTGACATGACTGAAAAAAATGAACAATACATTTATGTAAGTAACTTTAAAAAAAAGAAGAAGACAACAAGCAATTCTCCAATTGATCAATGATCAAATGATATGTATAGACAATTTTCAGATGAAGAAATTAAAAACATTTCTAATCATATGAAAAAATGTGCCAAGTCACTACTGATCAGAGAAATACAAATTAAGAAAACCCTGATGTATCACTATATACCTCTCAAATTGGGTAAGATGACAGAAAAAAGATAATGATGAATGTTGGAGGGGATGTGGGAAAACTAGAATATTAACACATTGTTAGTGGAGTTGTGAACTGATCCAATCATTCTCAAGAACTCTATGCAGCTATGCCCAAATGGCTATCACACTGTGCATACCCTTTGATCCAGCACCATTTCTACTGGGCCTGTATACTAAAGAGGTCGTGAAAAGGGGAAAAGAATCACATGTGCAGAAATATTTGCAATATTCCTTTTTGTAGTGGCAAGAAAGTAGAAACTGAGTGGATGCATGCCCATCAGTTTGAGAGTGGCTGAATAAGTTTTGGAGTATGAATGTAATGGAATGTTATTGTTTTATAAGACATGATCAGCAGGATGATTTCAGAGAGGCCTGGAGAGATTTACATGAACTGAAGATGAATGAAGTGAGTAGAATCAGGAGATCATTCATTATACACAGCGATAACAAGATTATATGAGGATCAAGTCCGATGGACATGGCTCTTTTCAATAGCAAAGTGATTAAAGCCAATTACAAGGGTTTGGTGATGAAGAGTTGTGGGGACTGAGTATGCATCACAACATAGTATTTTCACTTTTTTTGTTGTGCTTTGCTTGCATTTTTTTTCCTCTTGTTCTTTATGATCTCATTTTGATTATGCAACATGATAAATGTGGAAATATGTATAATATGCACATATATAGCATATATTTGATTACTTGTCACATAGAGGAGGGGTGAAAAAAAAGGGAGGGAGAACAAAGATTGGCAACGCTGAATTTTGAAAATTATCTCTTCATAATTTTTTTAAATAAAAAAATTTAATAAAAAATTAAAAAAAAATTATTTTGATCGCCCATTTAGTACATATATGTTGGTTACTGGTATTATTTCATTATCTAAGGTTCCTTTTTAGCAACATTGAGCATATCTGTATTAATTAGATTTGTTTTTCCTTTTCTTTTATTTGAGATCTGATTACTACTCCTTTTTTTTTTTCACTTCAGCTGAAGACAATAGTTTCTCTTCCACCCACTTATTTTATTTTTGTGTGTGTGTGTGTGTGTGTCTCTCTGTTTCATGTATGTTTCTTACAGATACCATATAATTTGTTTCTGGTTTATAATTGATTCTTCTATCCATTTTCATTTTATGGATGAGTTTATTACATTCACATCCACAGTCATGATTGAATTTCTCTCAATTTGATTCTCTTCTGCTTAATCTTCTCTCTTATTTTTATCCTATCTATTATGGGCCAGAATTTGAAAGTAGGTGCTAAGTCAGTGGAATTGATAGAGACAATGATTATTTAGCATGGTGCTTAACGGTTCTCTAGTTCAGTACATGTACTTAGTACTTACAAGATTCACACCCTTTATAAGAGACCAAATAAGCTAGGTTCCTCAGCCAGGATTCAGTCAGGGAGATTTGGAAGCCAGAGAAGGCAGGTAGGAACTCAAGCTCTTCAATCACAGGGTATACATTTATTTTTAAATCAGATATATTTTGCATGTGTTTTTTTATTGTCTTAACCAGTGATTTTTTGTAATCATGCCATAGCCTGCTTCATAGGTGGTGCTGATTGTGTTACTGTTTCTTCCCTCCTTCTTCTCCCTCCACCTATGAAGAATTAATTGAAGGAAATTGGTCAGGGGATGGGGAATGCCCTAATGGCTTCTGTTGTGAAGTACTACACTCAGAATTGTATTTAACTCCATTCTTAATCTGATTCTTTATCCTTTTCACCTAGTTCATTTGGATCCTCCCCCTCCTGCTCTTTCTTCTTTTTCCTTATTCTATATCTTATGTAATTTCCTAAAGCCAGTTCTATTAAATTATATGTATAAAGTGTATCTTTGGGAATTGGGTCAGGTCCATTTTCATTGTAGAATTGATATAGGTGCTCTCCTACTAATTTCCACTCCTCTAGATCCAATTCTTTTTCCTTAGAGAACTAAGGAGATGTGTATTGTACTGTTTCTAATAGTTCAATGATCTGCTACCAAGTTACAATCAAGCCTTGGCTTTTCATAAATCTGACAATGCTCTCTACACATTTTCATTGAATTGGAAAAGAAGGCTGTTTTCTAAACATCTGTCCCGTTTTAGATAAAGTACTATTTTACCCCTTTAACAAAGTTTCCTTGTCTATTTTTGTACTCACCTTAATTTCTGGGTGGAGGAGACTTTTCCACTGAAATCAAGATTACAGGTTTTTCCACTGAAATCAGAATCGTATCTG
This sequence comes from Antechinus flavipes, assembly GCF_016432865.1. Lineage (NCBI taxonomy): Eukaryota > Metazoa > Chordata > Mammalia > Dasyuromorphia > Dasyuridae > Antechinus > Antechinus flavipes. The sequence goes on along the minus strand of NC_067403.1, from coordinate 115,293,821 downwards.
TTCCACCTTCATATGCCAAAATGTAATATTCTCTCTAAAATGTAATGTTCTTTTGTTAGGGTTTTCTTGGGTCTCTGGAGGCAGCCTTCATTTCGGTTCAGTAATTACCACCTGAGTAGCCAGAGGTTAAAGTCCGAATCTTTATTGTCTCTTTCCAAGTCTCCTCTCCTTTTCTGTGGCCTGGTTAGCTTTCTTATAGCCCAGATCCTTTATTATTCTCCTTCCTGGGGCTGGGCAGCTTTATGGAGAGCTTTTCAGTCTGGCCTTGGTTCTGAGAGCTTGAGCTCCTACCTGTCTTCTCTGGCTTCTGAATCTCCCCGATTGAATCCTAGCTGAGGCTTCTAGCTTATATGGACTCTTATGTAAGGTGTGAATCTTGCAGAACTATAGTAAGAATTAAGTACATGTACTGAACTAGAGAATTATTAAGCACTATACTAAATAATAATTGTCTCTATCAATTCTACTGTCTTAGCAACTTGTTTCAAGTTCTGGCCCATAATACCTATCTGTTTTCCTAAGTCTGTTTTTATTCTAATCACTGCCTTCTTTCTAACCTCCTTTTTATTATCTCCATTCTTTCCCTTTCCTACCTTCCTGTTAGGTAAGTTAGATTTCTATTACTAATTGAGTTGATTGTTATTATCAATTGAGTATGTGATTATGTATACACACACAAGCACACACACACACACACACACACACACACACACTTACTCACATACACATATATGCCATTATGTCCCCATCCAAATTGTCAGCCACTATAAAAAGTCTTTCTCATTTGCCTGTTTTGTAAGGTACTTTTGCTCATTCTTCTTATCCTTTCCACTTTCTCTTTGAGCATCACTCTTTCTTTTTCATCCATTTTTATAATAATCCCAACAATGTTAAACTATTCAAATATTCTCTTTCTATGTAGTATCTTTTAACTACCATAATAATATTAAATTTTGTAAAAAATATTTGTCTCATCCTCCCAAATTAAAAAAAAATTGTTTAATCATATTGTGTCCTTTATGATTTCTCTTTCTTTTTTACATTTTTATGATTATTTAAGTTGTGATATTTCAAAGTCAAATTTTTCAAATTGATCAGAGTTGATCTGGTCTTTTCATCAAGGATATGTAAAAATCCTCCAGTTCATTAACTTTCCATTTATTTCCCTTGAAAGAAATACTCAATTTGGTTCAGTTTGGTGTCATATGGGAGAGGTTCAGTCAGTATTCTCCAGCTTATACTTTATCTTTAACCAGGAAGGTCCCTTTATATCTTAAGAACAAAAACAATAGTCTTCCACTTACATACAAACATAAAATAAAAAAAATTAGGAGGAGAATTTATTATGTAAAATAGCAACAATGATGATAACAGGGACAGTAATCATATCCTCAGAAAAAGTTAAATATAAAATAGATTTAATCAAAAGGAGAAAAAAAAAGGAAGCCATACTATATGTCAGTCTCATTAATCAATATTGTTTTAGGCTATTTAAAATAATTAGTCATCATAAGGTAACTGCATTGCTGTAGCATAGGAAATGATCAGTTGGTGGATTTTGAAAAAAAAATCATGAAAAGACTTGGTCTTATGAAAGAAGATACTTTTTACTTTCAGAGACACAGTGGACAAGATGAAATAAGCATAGTAGAGTCTTACATATATGCATATGAATGCCTTTATGTATGTAGACACACACTTATATGTTTTATATATATATATATATATATAATATATATATATATATATATATATATATATATATATATATAGTATGTATGTACATTTATGTATATGTATATATAGGAATGTATGTGTATATAGTTCTCAAATAGTATCTGGTTTGCCGTCCACTTAGGTTCCCTCTAACCTTTTTCTGACCATCATTAGATCTCCTTAATGTTTTGTCTTAAATTTCTAAACTACTGCTAGTGAATGGTGTTTCATTCACATGAGTTCTGGGCAGCCTACTCTCAAAAAAACCCAGTCATTTTTCTTATTGCTTATGTTGCTTTGGGCTGGAAGAATATTTCTAACTTTTTGTTGATTCTGCCACTGTAGAATCTAATTTCAGATATTGTTATAAAATTATTTGGAGAGGAATATTGAAAGAGTTCAACTGGGCACTTTCTCTACTCCATCTCTGTTCAGTCCACAGATTCATGTTTATTATTATGTTAAAAATATCACTAATGCATTTTTGGTGGAGTTGTGAATTGATCAAACCATTTTGGAGACCCATTTGGAACTATGTCTAAAGGATGATAAAACTGAAAATCCTTTAATCCAGCAGTGTCTTTACTGAGTCTGTATCCTAAAGAGAGCATAAAAAAGGGACAAAGACTCATGTCTTTCTCATATGCCTGTTTTGTGAGGTACTTTTGCTCATTCTTCTTATCCTTTCCACTTTCTCTTTATCACTCTTTCTTTTTCATCCATTTTTATAATAATCCCAACAATGTTGAACTATTCAAATATTCTCTTTCTATGTAGTATCTTTTAACTACCATAATAATATTAAATTTTGTTTGTAGCAAGTCTTTTTGTAGTAGCAAGTAACTAGAAATCACATGGATGCCCTTTGGTTGGGGAATGGCTGAATAAGTTATGGTATATGGATGTAATGGAATATTATTGTTTTATAAGAGATGTCGAACAATATTATTTCAGAAAAGCCTGTAAAGACTTGCATGACCTGATGCTAAGTGAAATGAGTGGAACCAAGAGAAATTGTACAGAGCAACAAGGTTATGTAGTGTTACACTCTGAGGAAGTGGCTCTTTTCTTTTTGTTTTTTAATTAAAACTTTTTTATTTTCAAAACATATGCATGGATAATTCTTCAACATTAACCCTTGAAAAATCTTGTGTTCCAATTCTCCCCTTCCCCCACCCAGTCCCCTAGATGGCAAGTAGTCAAATATATGTTAAACATGGTAGAAATATATATTAAATCAAATATACACATACACCCTATTTATATAATTATCTTGCTGAATGGGAAAAATCAAATCAAACCAGAAAAAAATGAGAAAGAAAATAACATGCAAGCAAATAATAAAAAAAGTGAAAATCCTATGTGATGAATCACACTCAGTTCCTACAGTTCTCTCTCTGGGTGTGGATGGCTCTCTTCATCACAAGATCACTGGAACTGGTCTAAATCATCTCATTCTGGAAGAGAGCCACATCCATCAGAATTGATCATCATATAAATGAATATTAGCCTGATCACTAATGAAAAAAATACCTCTTCAATAAAAAAAATGTGTTGTTATGTTATACAGAAAATAGACTTAAAATTGTATATTTCTCAAAGACTCCAGAAAATGGAAATATAAAAATGCATACACACACACACACACACACACACAGGCAGTAATAAAAGACAACAACACAATAACAATAGTTCGTTTTCTTCCCTAATTGTATACAAAGAGACAAGGGGGAGGTCAAATAAAAGAAATGGTGGAAAAACAAGTGTGAAATATTATGTACTAAATCTCACAGTATTCTAACCATAGATGAATTAATGCTTTTGTGAGACTAAATTATAGAATAGAAGGAAACATCAAAGTGGGGTTAGAAGGAAAAAGATAAAGAAGAATATGGAATATATTGTAATCAATTCAAATGCTAACAATGAAGGAAATAAATTTGTTGTCATCTCTCAAGAAATAGAAAATCTACAGGAAAATGAGGAAGCAAAGTGAAAGTTTGAAAAAAAAAAGGGTGAAGAAAAGATGAAACCTTATTTCAGAGATATCAGAATGACATTACCATTAATGAATTCTCCCACAATAAATATATATATATATATATATATATATATATATTATATATATATATATATATATATATATATATATATATATATATATATAATGTACCTCATTCATTTTGTTTTGTTTTGGTAAGATGATTGTGGTTGTGATCACACAAGTTATACAGCTAGGAAGTGGAAACTCAGGTCCTACTGACTTCAGGGCCAGTACTCTTTTCACTATGTCACCTAACTGCCTCCAAAATGATATAATAAATAAATAAAGGCAGAAGGAGGATCTTCAGAAATTTGGTGCTTTTCATCTCTGAACAGAAAGACAAACACCCAGAAGGAAATGACACCAAAAAAAGTAGCAGGAACACTACCCAATGCCCCTCTCAGTTTTGGGCACTGATGGAAAGATAAAAAGGGGATATATAAATAAATAAATTGTTGGAATGATTAGCATCTTCTGAGAGATATTGCTCAACATACATACATATACATATAACATAATGTACATATATATTCTTCAGCACTATATAAAATTTAATGAAAGTTGCTCATGTATTAAGGTACATAGATTTTACAAACAAATAGAAGTCAAAAATAATAAATGTGTTCAATATAAAAATATATCAGCTCAGATACCACAAACAAAAGACACAGATCCAAATGGAAAATGAAAAATGAGTTCCTAAATAAGAAGTGAGAGCAAATCACACATAGAAAAAAAATTACATAACATAAAATAACAAAACAAGATACCAAAATTTCTGTTATGCAGCTAATGCAGTCTTCAGGGAAGGAAATTAGAATTGCATAAATATATATTTTAAACATAGAAAAAATAAAATTAAAAATTACAGGGCAACTCATGAACAAATTTGAAATGAGCACAAAAGACAATTTACTAAAAAAAAAGAATATATAAAAAATTCAAAAAAGCATGGAATAAAAAAAATAAAGTTTGGTTTTATGAAAAGATTAATAATAAAAATTCTATGAAAACATTGATAAATCTTTAGCACTTTAATTCAAAACAAGACAAAAATCAAATCAAATAAATAACTGACATGGGGTATATAATAAAATCTGCAGAAATAAAAGGAATGATAACAATCTATTACATAAGTTTATGTTAAAGTCAAGCTCATGTTTCCTCTTGAATAACTTATAAGCAACCTTTCATGAAATATATATATATATATTATATATATATATATTATATATATATATTATATATATATATATATATATATATATATATATATATATTAGCTTATTTCAATTAAGTTCAGGAAGTAGTAGAAAGAAATTTGCATGCCCTATCCCAGAAACTTTATGACCCAGGATCTCACTTGAAGAGTATATATAAGCATAGGCAAATCACTTCACCTACATGAGCTATTTTTTCTTCCCTCATGAGTGTCTGATCTAGATCACCTTCAGATAAATAACATTTTTATAAAAAAGTAAGATAAAGTAACTTCCAGAAAGAAGAATATGAAAAGATGAGAGGAGAGTAAAAAGATCTTAAAAAGGAACTAAGAACTACAACCCTTGAAGCCAATTAAGAATTTAAAGATTCATACAAAGAGATAGAGACAGAAAGAGAGAAAGATAAAGAAACAGAGAGAGATCAGAAGAGATACACAGAGGGAGACATACAAAAGGAGACTCTATCTCTAAAATGAGAGAGAGAGAGAGAGAGAGAGAATAAGAGTCAGAAAAAGTGAGACAGAGAAAAAATATAAAATGTATTCAATTCAGAAAACATTTTTTAAAATGTCTTATATAACAGACATTCTAATATTTCTAAGGATACAAATACAAAATCAAGTAGTTACTATCCTCAAGAAATGAACATTCTATTTGGGGACAAAATTAAAAAAAAGTTATGTTGATAATACATGCAAAAAGTAAGAAGGAGAATCTTCACATATCTAGATTTCTAATGCAGATTAGGAATCAGAAAACCAAAGAGGTACAAATGATCATAAGATCACAAAAATTAGAACTGTAATATAAATTATTTTTTTTTTTTATTTTATATTCTTTTTTTTTTTTTTTAAATTTTTTATTTAATAATTATATTATATTGACACTCATTTCTGTTCCGATTTTTTTTTCCCCTCCCTCCCTCCACCCCCTCCCCTAGATGGCAAGCAGTCCTTTATATGTTGGATATGTTGCAGTATATCCTAGATACAATATATGTTTGCAGAACCGAACAGTTCTCTTGTTGCGTAGGGAGAATTGGATTCAGAAGGTATAAATAATCCGGGAAGAAAAACAAAAATGCAGATAGTTCACATTCGTTTCCCAGTGTTCTTTCTTTGGGTGTAGCTGCTTTTGTCCGTCATTTATCAATTGAAACTCAGGTCTCTTTGTCAAAGAAATCCACTTCCATCAAATATGTCCTCATACAATATCGTTGTCGAAGTGTATAATGATCTTCTGGTTCTGCTCATTTCACTTAGCATCAGTTCATGTAAGTCTCGCCAGTCCTCTCTGTATTCATCCTGCTGGTCATTTCTTACAGAACAATAATATTCCATAACATTCATATACCACAATTTACCCAGCCATTCTCCAATTGATGGGCATCCATTCATTTTCCAGTTTCTAGCCACTACAAACAGGGCTGCTACAAACATTTTGGCACATACAGGTCCCTTTCCCTTCTTTAGTATTTCTTTGGGATATAAGCCCAATAGAAACACTGCTGGATCAAAGGATATGCACATTTTGATAATTTTTTGGGCATAATTCCAGATTGCTCTCCAGAATGGTTGGATTCGTTCACAACTCCACCAACAATGCAATAGTGTCCCAGTTTTCCCGCATCCCCTCCAACATTCATCATTATTTTTTCCTGTCATCTTAGCCAATCTGACAGGTGTGTAGTGGTATCTCAGAGTTGTCTTAATTTGCATTTCTCTGATCAATAATGATTTGGAACACTCTTTCATATGAGTGGTAATAGTTTCAATCTCATCCTCTGAAAATTGTCTGTTCATATCCTTTGACCATTTATCAATTGGAGAATGGCTTGATTTCTTATAAATTTGAGTCAGTTCTCTATATATTTTGGAAATGAGGCCTTTATCAGAACCTTTAACTGTGAAAATGTTTTCCCAGTTTGTTGCTTCCCTTCTAATCTTGTTTGCATTAGTTTTATTTGTACAAAGGCTTTTTAATTTGATGTAATCGAAATTTTCTATTCTGTGATCAGTAATGGTCTCTAGTTCATCTTTGGTCACAAATTTCTTTCTCCTCCACAAGTCTGAGAGATAAACTATTCTATGTTCCTCTAATTTATTTATAATCTCGTTCTTTATGCCTAGGTCATAGACCCATTTTGATCTTATCTTGGTATATGGTGTTAAGTGTGGGTCCATGCCTAATTTCTGCCATACTAATTTCCAATTATCCCAGCAGTTTTTATCAAATAATGAATTCTTTTCCCAGAAGTTAGGGGCTTTGGGTTTGTCAAACACTAGATTGCTATAATTGACTATTCTGTCTTGTGAGCCTAGCCTTTTCCACTGATCCACTAATCTATTTCTTAGCCAATACCAAATGGTTTTGGTGACTGCTGCTTTATAATATAATTTTAGATCAGGTACAGCTAGGCCACCTTCATTTGATTTTTTTTTCATTAATTCCCTTGAGATTCTCGACTTTTTATTGTTCCATATGAATTTTGTTGTTATTTTTTCTAGATCAATAAAATATTTTCTTGGAAGTCTGATTGGTATAGCACTAAATAAATAGATTAGTTTAGGGAGTATTGTCATCTTTATTATGTTCGCTCGGCCGATCCAAGAGCACTTAATATTTTTCCAATTATTTAAGTCTGACTTTATTTGTGTGGAGACTTTTTTATAATTTTGCTCATATAATTCCTGACTTTCCTTTGGTAGATAGATTCCCAAATATTTTATGGTATCAACAGTTATTCTGAATGGAATTTCTCTTTGTATCTCTTGCTGTTGGGTGAACTGTAATATAAATTAGGCAATGTCTTGTCCAGCCAAACAAACCAACCATTTCCAAGTTTATATATGAAGAAATGAGACGAAGGCAAATTAAATGACCTAAGGTTACATAATAAGTAAAAGACAAAAAGAGGATTTCAATTCAGTTGCTTTTTTCCACTATGACTCATTACAATTTGTGTGTGTGTGTGTGTGTGTGTGTGTGTGTGTGTGTGTGTATTGCGTGCACACATGCAATGAATGTCCTGTTTCCTACATTAGATTGCAAGACCTTTAAGACATGACATTGGTCTCATTCCATATGCAATTAGTTTCTTTATTGACCTATCTCCTATACTTTTAGTGAAAGATCATTAAAACTTCCTTCCAAAGATAAACAAAAGTTATATAAAATATAATTAGGCAGCCTTTAAAGAAAAGCTAACATATGAAATATATTTTTTATATTTTAAATAATTTGCAGATACCCACGTCTGAGATAACTTGGACCAGACAAAAACAAAAACAAAAAAAAAAAAACAAAACAAATAACACAAGCAATTTCACATTTTAGTTTCTGCTAATTTTAAATAGCTTTCTGAGGTGGTCAATAATATACATGCCCAAGAAGACCTGTTTTCTAAACTATAGAATATATTGCATTCAGGAAGCAAAAAATGCAGAGGTTACATTATGATAGTATATAGTATGCTTTTTTGGTATTTCCAATATTCCTTTGACAGTGATGTTTTCTTAGGTTTTTGAACAGAGTAGAGTAAGAGTGCTCAGCTTGGTGCCCAGGAGTACAACATCAGTGTTGTACTCCTTCAGCAACAATACTATAGTAAAAACTTTAAAGAGTATCTTATAAGTTATGGCACCAATTTAACATTTATAATTTAAAATTCTGAATTAAGTACATTGTAAAACTGGACCACAAGATCTTGAAGAAATTGATATGTTTTGTTTTGTGTTTTTTTTTGAAACAATGGCAAAAATTTGGATGCATAAGCTTAAATATATAAAAGCAAAGTCACAGACTTCATTTGCATTCAGCTTTGAAAAATATGGAAATCTTTATCTGTCTTTAAAAAGAGAGGTTTGTTTTTAAACAACAAAACAAACAAGCCTAGGATAAGTGTCAAGTTTCAATTTGTTATGGAAGAGGACAGTAGATGCATAAATGGCATGAGAGAAAACTTTGAAATTGTATAACAGTGTCAAGAGAATACTGAATTGCAATAATAATGAACTTTCTAAAATACAAAGATGCACAAGGAACACAGCCAAATGAAACAGAGATAGTAGCAGGGAGCAAAATGATTACTGTAAAGTAGATTTTAAAATTACCTAGGGATAGATTCCCACTAAAAAAAGAAAACATAGAAGTCTAAGAACAACTTTCTAGACAATGTAGGGAAGGTCTGTAGTCTGAACTAAAAATTCAAAAATTGAGGAAAAGTGACTTTTATTGATTGTTTGATTGATTATTGATACTTTGCAGTAAGGAAAAGAGGATGAAGTAGACATTTTCTAAAAGTAGGCTATCTTTAGAAGTGATTGGAATAATATTTGTCTCCCAATTAATATAAACTTGGGCACTAATGATTTTTTTTCCCTAATTTTTGAAATAATAAAAAGAAATGATGCTGTTTCCTGGTTCAAAAAGCACATTTATATATTCTTGACATTAAATTAGAGGTGAGGGCAATAGTGAAAGTAGTAAATATAGATCTCTGCCTAGATGAGGGATTTTTTGAGATGTATCTAAAGCTTAGGAGAAAAATGATCTTGGAGTGATGTGATAAATTTAGTCTTATAAAAATCTCCACCTGAGAGTGACAGGAAATTGAAACAAAGTGTATAAAAAGTGCAGTCTTTAAAGGCCCATTTATAAATGTCATGGCATCAAGGAAACCTATTTCTAAAGACAGAATTTCAATTCATTTTGGGGTTAGATGTCAGTGACAAGTGACATGGGTCAATCCTGAGTCAATGGCAGAAGGCAAACAAAATAGCAAGTATTTATAAATGCACTAAACTTTCATAGGGTTAAGGTCATAGAAACAGATAGGTTGTTTTTTGGCCAGTTCTTCAATTGCTCAATTACCATCTATTTAGCCTGCTCTTAAAATGCTTCTATTTCTATTTAGCAATTGCTGCATAAATAGTGCTGATTTCTCCCTCACCCTTAAAAAATAAAGAGATGAGGGTCTTTGCCCCTAATTGACAGCAAGAGTCATTCTGAGGTGACCTAATTCCAGGACAATAAAAAGCGGAAGATTTGGATCAATACTTTAAGAGTCAAAAATAAAGCTACAGGTGTAAAGATTTTAAAAGATGTATTTAAATGATTAATGATCTGACATTAATTTGCGATTCAAACCTTTCTTTTACAATTCTAAAAAAAATAAAATCAAGAATTCTGCTGTTAGGGTAGTTAACATTTTTGTCATTTTGATGCTTGTATATACATATGGAAACATTATCAAAAGTGGGATTGAAACAAATGTAGTGATAAAATGTTGGTCAAACAACACACACACACACACATACACACACACATATGTGTATATTTATATATATATATGTATATGTATATGTGTGTATATATATATATATTATATATATATATATATATATGCAGATTCAAGGAAGGAACACTACAGATAAAAAGAGATGCTGCATTGATTAGTGGTTTGACTTTTCACCAACTAGCAGATTTATTTATTGAAAATTTCATCAAACTTGCTGCTGTCAAATGGGTTTTTATTGAACCATTCTTCTTGAATTGAAAAGCAAAAGATATGAATACAAGACCATCGGTAGTATATATGGTTGGTCATCAAATAAGGATAAATTTTTATGGGCTTGTGATATTCTTTTCCCCCCATCATGAAAAATGGATATCATCCAACAAGCATATTACAAGGCACCAGGGACCCAGGCTCAAGATTAGAAAAGAATATTGTTGACTTTGGTATTGAACCCTCTGCCTGCTGCAGAATATCAGGAACAAATTCCCAATTGGGATCTGGTATGATCAATAACAATGTAATTAAAGCTTGATAGTGATGATTCACTATAAAAGAAAGAGAATAAAAGGATTCCAAAGAGAGAAACACAGGAATTTAGATTAAAAAAAAAAACATACCAAGTGCAAAATCTGTGCGCAACTTAATGCTCTACCAACTATCAAGAAGCCATGCTTTTACAGGAGTGGAGGGAGATGGAGAATGAATAAATGCTATCTTTGACAATTTATATTTTGTCCAAAGATTTGAAATGTTGACAAGAATATTTTGATCATAGACACTGTCAGAAAAATTAATTACTTTCTGTCACTATGCACTTTATATTTTTAAATAAAGAGAATTAAACAGTCAATACTCGTTTTGTTTGGGGGTAATTACTTGCACTGGAAAGTAAGTATGGAAATATTTTTGATAGCAATAATCATCCTTCAATGGATATTTAATGGAATCCTCATAGTTTTAGATATATTTGTGGAATTTAATTTTCTCTAATTCACCTATGATGCTAAAGAACATTGATTTCAGTGTTTTAAAATATGAATAATTGCTATCTACAGATGAAGCACAATAGAATAATAAATGATCCATCTATGTAAGTTTTACAAAGTCCTTTCCTTCCAAGAGAATTGTAAAGTATGTAATTATATCTTATTAAAGAAAGAAGATTCTTGAAGTGGAATGAGAACTGCCATTCAGAAAATCTGGGTTCAAACTGATTAAGAAACTGACTTGACTCCAAATCATTATTAATCAGAGAAATACAAATTAAGACAACTCTGAGATACCACTACACACCTGTCAGATTGGCTAGAGTGACAGGGAAAGATAATATGGAATGTTGGAGGGGATGTGGGAAAACAGGAACATTGATACATTGTTGGTGGAATTGTGAACACATCCAGCCATTCTGGAGAGCATGCTCAAAAAGTTATCAAACTGTGCATACCCTTTGATCCAGCAGTGTTTCTTCTGGGCTTATATCCCAAAAAGATAATAAAGAAGGGAAAGGGACCTGTATGTGCCAAAATGTTTGTGGCAGTTCTGTTTGTAGTGGCTAGAAGCTGAAAAATGAATGGATGCCCATCAATTGGAGAATGGTTGAGTAAATTGTGGTATATGAACATTATGGAATATTATTGTTCTGTAAGAAATGACCAGTGGGATGAATACAGAGAGCACTGGCGAGACTTACATGAACTGATGCTAAGTGAAATGAGCAGAACCAGGAGATCATTATATATATACCTCAACAACGATACTGTTTGAGGGTGTATTCTGATGGAAGTGGATCTCTTCGATAAAGATTGATCAAATTGATCAAAGATGGACAGAAGCAGCTACACCCAAAGAAAGAACACTGGGAAATGAATATAAACTGCTTGCATCTTTGTTTTTCTTCCTTGGTTATTTATACCTTCTGAATTCAATTCTCCCTGTGCAACAAGAAAACTGTTCGGTTCTGCACACATATATTATATCTTGGATATACTGTAACCTATTCAACATGTAAAGGACTGCTTGCCATCTGGGGAAGGGGGTGGAGGGAGGGAGGGGAAAAATCAGAACAGAAGTGAATGCAAGGGATAATGCTGTAAAAAATTACCCTGACATGGGTTCTATCAATAAAAAGTTATTAAAAAAAAAAAAAAAAAGAACTTGACTTGAGCTACAGAAAACTATTTACTGTGGTAGGTCATCTCAACTCTCTGAGTCTCAGTTCCACATTTTTAAAAATGAGGTATTTGAATAATAGTGAGGGTTACTACTCTTTTATTATTGAGGGAACTCATAAACAAAAGCATCAAGTGACTTCCAGACCTTTTCTCTTTGTTTATTTTACTCTTAATTTTAGCTATTGGTAATTGTGCTATACACATTATCTGTCTTTTTAAGATTGTCATATAAAAAGGAGCACAGGTCTATGGTCAAGCAACTGTTAAATGTCTAAAACAGGATTCACTTCTAATTGATCAGATTCCATGACCATCACTGTTAGAGTTCAAATGTTGGAGTTTGTTCTTCTCAGGGCACAGCCGGTTCAGAGGCTTAGAGCCCTTCGGATGTCTCCAAATCCAAAGGTTCTGTCCTTCAGCCTCTGCCTCTGCTTTCTTCTGCCTCCAACAGAGATGGCTTCTGGCGTAGCTCCACTGAAATCCGTCAAAAGTGTTCTCTGCAGCAGAATCGTTTTCTCTCGAGTCTAGCGCGATCAGCCAGCCAAGAGGAAAAAAGTGTATTCTGGAATGGCTGTCTCTCCTTATATGTGAACCTTCTGAGAGAATGGGATTATGGGTTTTCTCCCATAGTGCTCTCTGGCCCAAAGAGCTTTAAGGTGTGGACTTTGAGTAAAGGTGGGAACACAAGCCTTGTCTTGATTAGTTCTACTTAGTACCTTGTTTCAGGTTCTGGCCAAAACAACTTCTTGTAAGATTAGATCAACTCTAATTACTTAGCAGTTAGTAAGGATTCCAACATCTCCCCCTTTCTTTTGTTTTAAAACATAGGGGTTTCTGAGGGGGTACACATAAATCCATCAATATGGGCCAGAACTTTGTAACAGATATACATGGTATACATAAATCCATCAATATGGGAGGCATTATACATAATTTACATGAGCACATAGCAATATAACACAGGCTAGTAGTAATGTAACAAATAACAAGAATCAATCTGAAAATTTACACATGTCCATAAGTCCTAGAAACAGTCCAATAGGATTCCATTGTCCATTAGTTCATGTGCCAGGAATCTAATAATTCTTGTGAGCACAATCAGCAACAGAACCACCCGATATTTCTTGGGTCTTCTCCTTTGTTTCAAGGGTCTGCTCCATCTTTCTGCGATGGACAAGGCGAATGCGGCTCGTAGGCACCCATCTGATTCCTTCTCCACCTGTAGAGATGCAAGCAAATCCTCTCCCCCAAGCAGTTAGCCTATCTGGTCCCTTCCATTCACCACTTTCTGGGTCTCTCCACATCACCTGGCGATTATCTAAGGATAGTGGAGCTGCTCGCACTGGACACTGCTCTTCTGGTGGGTTATAAAACCTGTCTGCTGGAGCCAGTGCATCTTTATCAAAGATTAAAAAATTAATGGTATAGAGAACTAAATTTAGAAGTTCTCTAGGGTTACCCGTGGCTCCCCCTTTCTTTTGTTTTTGGAAGAGTGTCTTAATGTCTCTGTTTCTTCTTTCTACTATTGCTTGACCTTGAGGATTGAAGGGTATGCCAGTAATGTGTAGAATCTTATACTGTGCACAAAAGTGTTCAAAATGTTTGGAGGTATATGCCGGTCCATTATCTGTTTTTATTTCTTGTGGCACACCCATAATTGCGAATGCTTGAATGAGGAATTCAGTGACCACTCGGGCTGTCTCTTTTGCTGCTGGTATGGCAAAAGTGAATCCTGAAAAGGTGTCTACCACAACGTGGATAAAAGACAGACGACCAAAAGATTTATAATGAGTCACATCCATTTGCCAGATTTCATTGGGTCTCAAACCACGAGGGTTCTTCCCTGGAGGCAGTGTAGGAGCGTGGAAGGGAAGGCAAGCTGTACAGCTTTTTACTATGCTCCTAGCTTCTTCTCTTGTAATCCCAAACTGTAAACTCAAAGCTAGAGCAGCCTGATGGTATTTAGAATGGGATTCCTGGGCCTCCTGAAATAAAGGCGTACTGGCCAACATAGTTAAAAGGCTATCTGCCTTTGAATTTCCATCAAAAATAGGACCTGGAAGTCCACTATGTGAATGGACATGCAGGATATAAATCTTTCCTGGATGCTTTCTCACTTGCTCTTGAAGTTCCTTAAAGAGCTGATATATATTAGAAGCTGCAAATTTTATTTGGGCTGTGGCAATTCTTTGTACCACACCTACTGAATAGGCTGAATCAGATATTATATTTATGTCGCCTGGGTGATAAGTGAGAGCTAGCATGATCGCATATAATTCGTTCTGCTGAGTGGACTGAAAAGGAGTTCTGACTACTCTTTTTATGGTTAGATCATGAGAGTATACAGCACAAATATTTTGTTTGGCTGCGTCTGTAAAAATGGTTGGTCCTTCAAGAGGAACCTTAGAAACCTTCTCCTCAAAAATCCATTGCCAATTATGCAGTAGTCTGGTTATCTTTAATGGAGATCCATGTGCAAAATTTGGAGCCATGGCCAATCACACATTGACTACCTGTATTAGTGACTGGGATATTATCTACACATTCCCCAGTTTCCCACATCAGTGTGTGGATGGACACTGTTTTGTACATACAAGGAGGTGAAATGGTCAAGCCTACTGTGCCTGGAGGTAAGGGATCCATAGGCTGGAGAGGAACAGATTTCACCTCTCCAGGGGGTATCTCAGTTGTCCCAGCTGCATACAGCTCTATTCTCCCCAATTGTAATTCCCTTCTGCCATCAGGTTGCTTCCTGGCTGGTTGACTGTGTAATCCCCTTCTCCCATCATATGGCTTTCTGGTTGATTGGTCATGTCTGGGTACTGGACTTCTAGGCACTCTCTGGTGCACCATTGGCTGCCATCATGCCCCAAGTGTTTTTTGCCTTGGGCCCTGGGGCTGGGCCCCTCATCCCGTTTCCCTGAATCTGTCTGCATTCTGAGGCCCAATGGAAGCCTCTGTTGCATTTTGGACATGGGGTTTGGGGTCTTGTTCTCCCACCTTGTCTTCCCATTCTATCTCTATACCAACATTGAGCTTTCAGATGTCCTACTTTTCCACACTGAAAGCATCTACGAGTCTCTCTGGAAGTCCCTTGCCAAGAGGGATTCTGTCTTCTCATGTTTGGATTTTGGGAAGTCTGCATCATAGCCTGGCTATAAAAGGCACCTGTGTCCACTGTGGCACAGCGTCTTATGAGTTCCTCTAAAGGAGCATCCTTGCGCAGTCCTAGTATAATTCTTCTGCAAACCTCATTAGCATTTTCCTTAGCAAGTTGACTTATCAAGATGTCTGTTATTGCATTTTCTCCATTTGTTCTTATGATAGCTGTCTGCAAGCGTCCCACAAAGTCAGCGAAGGGTTCATTTGGCCCTTGTGTTATTTTTGTGAAGGCCCCCCCTTTGTCGTCTTTATTGTGAAGAGAAGCCCACGCTTTGATAGCATTATCAGCAATTTGCTGATATGCTGCTACAGAATAACCAATTTGTGCTGCGACATCTGCATAAGGACCTGTACCTGTTAGTAGGTCACAGGTGATTGCAGTATGAACTCCACTTTGAATATTTTGTTGGGCTTGTATCCTACAGAGCTCACTATATTCAGAAAGCCACAAGTAGTTCTGTCCAGGTTCTAGGCATATTTTTGCTATCGATTTCCAGTCATTAGGGTCAAGATTTCAAAAGACAAATTTTGTAATAGCATCTTAACATAAGCTGATGTAGCCCCATAAAGAGTGCAAGCTTTTTTCAGGTCTTTGAGGATTTCTATATCAAAAGGTGAGTATCTTCTACTTTCTTGACCTGAAGAATTAAACTGTTGAATTACAGGAAAAATGTGGTGTTGAAATTCTGATACATTTTTCCCTTCTTCTCTGGCCTTAATTAGTCCCTTTTGTAATCTACTCAAAGGAGCAGCTGGATGCTGGGGGGAGGTGCTGGATGCTGGGGAGGAGGTGCTGGATACTGGGGGGGAGGTGCTGGATGCTGGGGGGAAGATGCTAGATGCTGGGGGGAGGTGCTGGTGCTGTCACTGCCCCCCCACTACCCCTCCTCCCTCCATCCCGGAGGGTGGAGTTGATGAAGGAGAGTCAATTACCTGCTCCTCAGGTGGGGCTGAGGCTGCCTCAGATTCACCCCACCCTTGAGCCTCACTTAAGTCTCCCTGCCCTGTGGGGATATGGCCATTAATCTGTTCTTTGTCTTCCTCCTTTATCTCAGGCTTCCCCCTTTGGATATCCCGGTATTTTAAGGCCATCTGTATTGTATTGTATAAATAGAACACTGCAATGGAAACTGAACGAGGACCGTTTTCATTGTTATATGCAGACATCTGTTGACCAACCAATGCCCAGTTTTTTAGAGAGATTTGCTTTTCCTCTAAGAACCAAGGGGAGGTGCGTTTTAATGTAGCCAGAAGTCTAGCTGTCTGTCCCCAAGTTACAAGTAGCCCTTGATCTTCTATCAGCTTAAGCAGGCTTTCTATAGCACCACTCTTGGGTGGGTCTGGGGTTGGGGGGGTTGGGGTGGGGGATGGAGAATCTTTACCTAGGATCTGTCCCATTTCAGCCAAAAAAGGTTGTACTCACTCAGTTCCTGGTCACTGGAGACTTCTTCAGTGAAAGTAAGGTCCTTGGTTCCCACGCTTGGGCGCCAAATGTTAGAGTTCAAATGTTGGAGTTTGTTCTTCTCAGGGCACAGCTGGTTCAGAGGCTTAGAGCCCTTCGGATGTCTCCAAATCCAAAGGTTCTGTCCTTCAGCCTCTGCCTCTGCTTTCTTCTGCCTCCAACAGAGATGGCTTCTGGCGTAGCTCCACTGAAATCCGTCAAAAGTGTTCTCTGCAGCAGAATCGTTTTCTCTCGAGTCTAGCGCGATCAGCCAGCCAAGAGGAAAAAAGTGTATTCTGGAATGGCTGTCTCGCCTTATATGTGAACCTTCTGAGAGAATGGGATTATGGGTTTTCTCCCATAGTGCTCTCTGGCCCAAAGAGCTTTAAGGTGTGGACTTTGAGTAAAGGTGGGAACACAAGCCTTGTCTTGATTAGTTCTACTTAGTACCTTGTTTCAGGTTCTGGCCAAAACAACTTCTTGTAAGATTAGATCAACTCTAATTACTTAGCAGTTAGTAAGGATTCCAACACATCACTATATTGATGGACATCCACTATATTGATCTACCATTGATAAATGAATAAATGATTAAAATATGTATTTAAATGATCAGTGCTCTTACATCAATTTACCCATTCAAATCTTTCTTTTATAATTCTAAAAAAAATAAAATCAAGAGTTCTGCTGTTAGGGTAGTTAACATTTTTGTCATTTTGATGGTGGTATATACATATGGAATAGTGATATATATATATATATATATATATATATATATACACATATACATGTATATATATATATATATATTCATTATATATATATATATAATGAATAGGATGTAGAGGAGGCAAGGGTTCTTCTCAGATATTCAATAAACTTGGATAAAAAGCATAACTTCATTCCAACATAATTTGTTATGTTTGTCAAACTTTACTCATTTAAAAACACCATTTTGGAAAGATGTCCATAGGCTTCATCAGACTGTCAAAGGAGTCCCTAAAATATAAAAGGTTAAAAACTCTATTTGAAGGAAAAGAACATTCCCATGGTAGTTTTTTTTTCATTACAATATATTGAAGTAAACAATACTTTCTGTTTTTGTTTTTCTTCTTGCTTATATAAAAGGAAACATTTAATGATTTCAGCACAGCATTTAGTATCACCTAAATCTTTTCATTTAAAATACAAGGTCAGTTCTTGTTGACATAAATGGGCAATTAAAGTCAATTAAGAAGAAATAGAACTTAAAAGCAATAGACATTATTTATTAGATTGCAGGTCCATATTTTATGATGTTTAAATTCTAAAGTTACATAGCCTATTATTACTAAAAATATTGTTCTTATATCCCTAGATAGCATTATTATTTAACCACAAACAGAATTTTGTAGACTTAATTACAGCATTGTCATAAAAATGCATAAGAACCATTATAGAATTTTTAGATTGTAAGTTCTATAAGGGTAGCAGTTATGGACTATCCAATCTTAATATCTTCATCATCAAAAAGACTCTGCTTTTTACAATCTACTGAGGGATAATAGACACATATGCAAATATCTGATAATAGGAAAAAATGTGCTAATTTCACAAGAAAGTTATTTTTAAATTTAAAAAAAATATTTAATTATAATCAGAATGGACAGATCATTTTCATCTGAGAGAGAAAGTGAAATGAGCTTTAGAAAATATTTATGGATACAAACTTCCATCAAATAGCAACAGTAGAAGAGAGACACTTCAATATATGTTAATGGAGACTTCTGGGCCAAGATGGTGGAGAGGAAGGAGCACACATCTGCTTAAGCTCCACATTTTCTCTCAGAACTCATTTCATGACAGGCTTCTGAATTAATAATGCTTGACTGAAAAAACAAAAAAAAACAAAACGAACAAACAAAAAAAAAAAAAACGAATAATTACCAGGAGAAGACATCCTTGAAATTCTCCAGGAATGGTCTGTTTTTGCTCAAGGGCAGGGACTGTTATAGATCAGGTGCAGGGTGAGGGCAGATAATAGCAGCAAGAGCTTGGCAGGCAGCTCACAGGGAGCAGACCAGCGGGGATGAGGTGAAGAGATGGGATGTGATCTCAGCCATCTCTGTGGAGAGAGCTTTGCTACAATATTGGATATTTTGCCCTGGCAGCAAGGCAGTAGACAAGCAGAGAAGCTAAAAACCGAGCAGCTAGAGTCTCTCCAAACCTGGCCACCACTCCTTCACAGTGACTCAGCACGCTCTTGGAGTCTCAGAGCCTAGGCATAGCACAGCCATTGCTGTTCTGCTAATGCCTCGCTGCTGCCCCCCCCCCCAGTTTGTAGAAGAAGCTCGGTAATACCACCCACCCCACCCTATCCCCTCCAAAAAAAAAAAAAAGCAGATTCCATTTGTTTTGTTTTGTTTTTTCCTTTTTTTTCTTTGCTAGTTTGTCTTTGATTCTTCTCTGACAAAATGAACAAAAAATTTAAATGGACCTTAACGATTGATAGCTTCCATATGGATAGAGAGCAGACTCTAAACCCTGAGGCAACTAAGAACACACTGTCTCCAAATGAATCTCCAAAAGAGGATATCATCTGGTCCTCAGCACAGATGAATCTCATAGAAGAAATTAAAAAGGCTCTCACAAGAGAACTAGAAGAAAAATGGGAAAAAGAGAGGGAGGCTTGGCAAGAGAGTCTGGAGAAGTCATCCCACTCATTTAAATACAGAGTGGATAAAGAAATCAAATTGTTGAAAAATAGAATTAGTGAACTGGAAACAAAAAATAGCTCTCTAAAAAATAAAATTGGCAAAATGGAAGAAAACTCCATAGAACAAAACAACTTACTTAAAAACTCAATTGGACAATTAGAAAAAGATATAAAAAAGTGAGTGAAGAAAATACTTAATTGAAAATTAGAATCGAACAAATGGAATTGAATGACTGATAAAGGCCTCATTTCCAAAATATATATAGAATTAACTCTAATTTATAAGAAATCAAGCCATTCTCCAATTGATAAATGGTCAAAGGATATGAACAGACAATTTTCAGATGATGAAATTGAAACTATTTCCAATCATATGAAAGAGTGTTCCAAATCACTATTGATCAGAGAAATGCAAATTAAGACAACTCTGAGATACCACTACATACCTGTCAGATTGGCTAAGATGACAGGAAAAAATAATGATAAATGTTGGAGGGGATGCGGGAAAACTGGGACACTGATGCATTGTTGGTGGAGTTGTGTGTTGGAATCTTTACAAATTGTTAAGTCATTAGAATTGATAGAGACAATAATTATCTAATTTAGCATGGTTCAGTATCACTGATCTGATCTTACAAGGAGATGTTTTAGGCCAGAACCTGAAACAAGGTACTAAGTAGAATTAATTGATACAATGCTTGTGTTCACACCAGTACTCATTGGAGTTCACAAGTATGGAAGATTCACAAAGCAAACTTTGTAACTTTGTGAATTCACCCTTCCCTTAAGTGTGCCTCCAGGAGGAGGAGTCAACCTTTGGGAGATGATTTATAAGAAGCAGACTCAGTCGGTAATTTAGATTGGAGAGAAGCGTGCTGGGACAGACACAGAGCACTCTGGGAGATTGAGAACCCGAAGCCCACTCTCGGAGACAGAGTCAGATTCATTCTATTTTTCACTTGTCTGGCTGGAGGCTGGAGAAAGCAGAGGCAGAAGCAAAGGACAAGCTGCAAGAACTCTTAGAACCAAGCAGAAAGATAGGCCTCAACTAACTGGGCTATTTTGGAAGGAGAAAATAAACGTTTGCATTTTTACAAGCCAGCTGCATTTTGGGTGATTATTACTCTTAACTGAAACTAAGGCTGCCTCCAGAAAACCTCCCCGAGAAACCTGTTTGCTCCCAGAGAGAACCATCGTATTATATTTTAAAAGAAGAAAATCACCACACTTGTGAATGAATCGTACCATTCTAGAGAGCAATCTGGAATTTTGCCCAAAAAGTTATCAAAATGTGCATACCCTTTGATCCAGCAGTGGTACTACTGGACTTATACCTCAAAGAGATACTAAAGACGGGAAAGGGACCTGTTATATACCAAAATGTTTGTGGCAGCCCTGTTTGTAGTGGCTAGAAACTGGAAAATGAATGGATGCCCATCAATTGGAGAATGGTTGGGTAAATTGTGGTATATGAATGTTATAGAATATTATTGTTCTGTAAGAAAAGATGAGCAGGATGAATACAGAGAGGCTTGGAGAGAGTTTTACATGAACTGATGCTGAGTGAAATGAGCAGAACCAAGAGATCATTATCTACTTCAACAACAATACTGTATAAAGATATATTCTGATGTAAGTGGATTTCTTCAACAAAGAGAAGACCTAACTCAGTTTCAATTGATCAATGAAGGACAGAAGCAGCTATACTCAAAGAACATTGGGAAATGAATGTAAACTGTTTGTAGTTTTATTTTTCTTCCTGGGTTATTTTTACCTTCTGAATCCAATTCTTCCTATGCAACAAGAGAACTGTTCAGTTCTGCACACATATATTGTATCTAGAATATACTGTGACCTATTTAACATGTATAGGACTGCTTGCCATCTGGTAAGGGGGTGGAGGGAGGGAGAGGAAAAATCGAAAGAGAAGTGACTGCAAGGGATAATGTTGTAAAAAATTACCAGGCATGGGTTCTGTCAATAAAACATTATAATTATTTTAAAAACATATATAACAAGAAAACTGGGATTGGATGGGGAATGGCAAAACTCAATGCTCTATCACCTACCAAAAAGTCCATGCTTTTCTGGGAAGTATAGGGGAATGAATAAATGCCATACGTGACAAGTTATATTTTGTCCAAAGATTTGTAATGGTTGCAAAAATATTTCAATCATAGACATTGTCAGAAAAATTAATTATGATCTGTCACTATGTACCAAAAATTATATATTTATATAAACAGAATCAAAAGGTCATAAAAATTTGATATGATAAGACTTAGAGTTGTATGAAATAAAAATGATTAAGTAAGTTAATAAAATATTACAGAGGATCTTAAATGTTAGCAGAAACTTAAGTTTTTTTTACAAAGATACTAGGGAATCACTAAAGGCTTTTGAATAGAGGAACAATGTCATCAGTCTAATCCTTTGGAAACTTGTTTGGAAATGACACCAATGATGGATAGGGGAGATGATATAATAAAATGGAACAAGCTAATATTTAGGATTTTAGCATCAATATTCATAAGGGATATTGGTCTATGATTTTCTTTCTTTGTTTTCAATCTATCTGGTTTAGGTATCACTAACTACCATGTCTTGGTCATAAAAGAAATTTGGTTAGACTCCTTCAATCCTTATTTTTTCAAATAGTTTATATAGCATTGGAGTTAATTGTTCTTTAAATGTTTGGTAGAATTCACATGTAAATCCATCTGATCCAGGGGATTTTTTCTTAGGGAGTTGGTTAATAGTTTGTTCTATTTCTTTTTCTAAAGTGGGACTATTTAAGTAATTTATTTCCTCCTGTTAATCTGGGCAAGCTATATTTATGAAGATATTCTTCCATTTTATTTAAGTTATCGAAGTTATTGGCATAAAGTTGGACAAAGTAACTCCTAATTATTGCTCTGATTTCCTCTTCATTATTAGTAAGTTCTCCTTTTTCATTTTTAAGACTAACAATTTGATTTTCCTCTTTCCTTTTTCTAATCAAATTTACTAAGGGTTTGTCTATTTTGTTGGTTTTTTCATAGAACCAACTCTTCGTTTTATTAATTAAATAGTTTTTTTTTTAACTTTTAATTTTATTCATCTCTCCTTTTATTTTTAGAATTGCAACTTTAGTGTTTGACAGGGTGTTTTTAATTTGTTCCTTTTCTAGCACTTTTAGTTGCAAGCCCAATTCATTGATCTTCTTTTTATTTATTTATGCAAGTAGGCTTTTAGAGATATAGAATTTCCCCTTATTACCACTTTGGCTGCATCCCACACATTTTGGCATGACGTCTCATTATTCTCATTTTCTTGGTTGAAGTTATTAATTATGTCTATGATTTGCTGTTTCACCCAATCATTCTTTAATATGAGATTATTTGTATTTCCAGTTATTTTTTGGTCTGTTTTCTCCTGGCTTTTCATTGAATGTAATTTTCATTGCATCATGATCTGAAAAGGATGCATTTACTATTTTTGCCTTACTGCATTTGAGTTTGAGGTTTTTATATCCTAATATATGGCCAATTTTTGTATAGGTTCCATGGGCTGCTGGGGAAGAAAGAGTATTCCTTTCTGTCTCCATTTAGTTTTCTCCAAAAACCTATCATATCTAACTTTTCTAGTATTCTTTTATCTCTTTGACTTCTTTCTTATTTATTTTGTGGTTTAATCTAATTCTGAGAGTGCAAGGTTGAGATCTCCCACTATTATAGTTTTGTGTCTATTTCTTCTTGCAGCTCTCTTAATTTCTCTTTTAAGAATTTAGATGCTACATCACTTGGTGCATATATGTTTAATATTGGTATTGGCTCATTATCTATGTTAGCTTTTAGCAAGATATAGTTTCCTTCCTTATCTCTTTAAATCAGATCAGTTTGTGCTTTTGCTTGACCTGAGATCATGATGACCATCCCTGTTTTTTTTTTTTTTTTTTTTTTTTTTTTTTTTACTTCACCTGAAACATAGTGGATTCTGCTGCAAACTTTTACCTTTACTCTGTATGTATCGCCCTGGTTCATGTGTGTTTCCTGTAATCAACATATTATAGGATTCTGGCTTTTAGTCCAGTCTGCTAACCACTTCCTCTTTATGGGGGAATTTACCGCATTCATATTTATGGTTAAAATTACCAATTCTGTATTACCTGCCATCTTGTTAACCCCTGCTTATTCTTTTCTCCTTTCCTTCCCTCTTACCCTACAATATTAAACTTGTGAGCACCACTTGCTTCTCACAGCCCTCCCTTTTTAGTATCCCCCCCACCTTAGAGTTCCTCCTCCTTTCTTCTCTCTTTTCCTCACAATTTCTGTATTTCCTTCCACTTAGCTTACTCTTTCCCTTTTTACTTTTCTTCTCCCACTTTTCAATGAGGTGGAAGAACTTTCACCATAAATTGAATATATTTGATTTTTTTTCTCTTTAAGCCAATTCTAATGAGAATAAGATACCCATTATGTTCATCCCACTCCATTCTTTCTCTCAGATATGATAGGTTTCCTTTGCCTTTTCATGAGATGTAGTACCCCTACTTTATCCTTTTTTTCTGGTACAATTTCCTTTCCACCTCTAGTTTCTAGAACAAATTATACATGTGTTCTTTGTATATCTTTATAGCAGAAATACAGTTTCCAAGATTTCTTTTTACCTTTTTAGCTTTCTCTTGATTTCTATATTTGTAGATCAAACTTTTTGTTTAGTTCTGGTTTTTTTCCTCAAAAATAGATGAAATTCACTTATTTGGTTGAATGTCCATCTTCTTCCATGGGAAAAAAAATGCTCATTTTGGCTGGGTAAGTTATTTTTGGCTGCATTCCAAGTTCTTTTGCCTTTCAAAATATCAGATTATGAGCCCTTTGATCCTTTAATGTGGATGCTGCTAGATCCTGAGTTATCCTTATTGTGGCTCCACTATATTTGAATTTTTTTTTTCCCAAGCAGCTTGAAGTATTTTTTCTTTCATCTGATAGTTCTGAAATTTGACCACCATATTTCGTGGAGTTTTGATTTTAGGGTCCCTTTCAGTAGGTGATTGATGATTTTTTTTGATCTCTATTTTACCCTCTATGTCTATAACATTTGGGTCATTCTCTTTGATAATTTCCTGGAAAATATTGTCCTGGCTCTTTTTTTCATCATATTTTTCAGAGAGTCCAATAATTCTTAGATTGTCTCTCCTAGATCATTTTTCAGGTCTGTTGTTTTCCAAGAAGGTATTTGACATTTTTTTTCATTGTTTCTTTTTTCTTTCTTTCTTTCTTTTTTTTTTTTTTTTTTTGGATTCGCTTGACTGATTCTTGGTGTCTCCTCAAGTCATTCAATTCCATTACTTCAATTCTGACTTTCAATGAATTCTTTTCTTTACTCACTTTTAAAATATTTTTTTCTAATTGTGAAATTGAGTTTTTAAGTAAGTTGTTTTGTTCTATGGAATTTTTTTCCATTTTGCCAATTTTATTTTTTAGAGAGATATTTTCTTTTTCCAATTCATAAATTTTGTTTTTCAAAGATTTGATTTATCTACCCTATCAAGTCACCCTGCACTAGCAGGACAGCAATGGCTGCATTGTGTCTGCACTCTGAGATTCTGAGAGCATGCTGAGACACTCTGGGTGGGTGTGGCCAGTTCCCGAGAGACCCTAGCTTTTTGGAGTTATAGTCTTTGCCTTCTGTGTTTACAGCTCCTCTGCTGATCTACTGGCTTGCTGCCAAAGCAAAGTAGTCCCACTGTGGTAAAAGATCTTCCCGCAGAAAGAGCTGAGATCACACCCCACCACCTCATTCAGCTCCATACTCTCACTGTCTGCTGTGCTCTGACTGCCTTCTGTCTGGGCCGATCTATCCATCCCCACCCTCAAGCAAAAACAGTCTTTTTCTGTTGAATTTTGAGGATGTCTTCTGCTGGTAATTTTTTTTTCAGTCAAGCACTAAGTCCAAGGCCTGTCATGAAATAAATTCTGAGAGCAAAGACAGAGATTAAGTACATGTGTGTGTTCTCTCCACTATCTTGGCTGAAAGTCTTTCAAAAATTCTAACTGACTCTAAGGGATTTTTAAAAAAATGAGTAAAAAATCCAAGCATAGGTTAACCATCTATACCTTCTATACAGAAAGAGAACAGGTATTTAACCCTGAGGAGACTAATAGCAGACAGTCTCCAGGCAAAATCCCAAAGGAGGATGTAACCTAGTCCCTATCACACAAGGCTCTCTTAGAAGAAATTTTAAAAAAAAAAGAAATTAAAAGAGAGCTAGAAGAAAAATAGAGAAAGGAAAAAGAAGCTCTGAAAGAGAGTATAGAAAAGGTATAGAACTCATTTAAAGAAAAATTTGATAAAGTGGAAAAACAAAACAACTTCATAAAATGTGAATTGGAAAAGGTAAAGAATTTCAGGAAAGTAGGGTTTGTGAATTGAAAAAAATAAAGAACTCCCAGGACAGTAGAACTTCTGAATTGGAAAAAAGAAAACAACACAGTTAAAAAAATTAGTGAAATGGAAAAAAAATTTCACCGAGCAAAACAACTCACTTGAAAATATACAAAAAGAAAAAAAAAAGATAACTCATTAAAAATCAGAACTGAACAAATAGAAATGAATGATTTGTTGAGACATCAAGAATCAGTCAAGGAAAACCAAAAAATGAAAAAAAAAATTAAAAAATGTTAAATATCTACTTGGAAAAACAACAGACCTGGAAAACAGATCTAGGAGAGATAATCTGAGGATTATGTGACTTGCTGAAAATTATGATAGAAAAAAGAGCCTAAACACTATTTAACAAGAAGTCATCAAAGAGAACTGCCCAGATGTAATAGAATCAGAAGGTAAAATAGGCATTGAAAAAATTCATCAAAAACCTTCTGAAAAAGACCCTTAAATAAAAACTCCTAAGAATATTGTGGCTAAATTTCAGAACTATCAGATTAAGAAAAAAATATTACAAGCAGTAAGAAAAAAAAAAGTCAAATACTGAGGAGACACAATAAGGTTCAATCAGGATCTAGCTGAGGATCGAAAGGCTTGGAATCTGATATTCTGAAAGGTTAAATAACTTGGAATGCAGCTAAGTATATATTACCCAGCTAAGCTGAGCATTTTCTTCCAGGGAAGAAGGTGGACATTTAATGAAAGAAGTGAATTCCATTTATTTCAAATGAAAAAACAAAACAAAACAGAACTATACAAAAAGTTTAACCTCCTAACTATACGACTCAAGAGAAGCAGAAAAAGGTAAAAAGAACTCTTGAGAACTGTACTTCTATTATGGACATACATAAAGATTGTATGGATAATTTGAGATTACTGATATAATATACAAAAGGGAATTAAAAATGGGAAGGGAATAGTATCAGAAAAAGAGGAAAGGGGAAATAAAAAGAGGGAAACTACATCCCCCAAAGAGGCTAAAAAATCCTTATCATATTTGAGGGAATTTAGGGAGGAGGAGGAGGAACATTGTGTGAATCTTACTTTCATCAGATTTTGCTCAAAAAGAAAATAATTTACATATATGGTTTACAGAGAAAGTTTTCTCACTTCAGTAAAAAGTGGGAGAGGAAAAGGGAAAAGGAAAAGTGTAATAAGGGAAAGGAAAGGAGAAGGGGTTCAAGGGGCCTAGGAGGAATTCTAAAGAGGGGGAGCCTATAAATTTAATACTAGGGAGGGCCTTAAGGTGGGTAACAAAAAGAAAAGCATAATCTGGGGGTAATAAGATGGTAGGAAATACAGAATTAGCAATTTTAACCATAATTGTGAATGAGATAAACTCTCCCATAAAGCAGAGGCACATAGCAGACTGGATCAAAAGCCAGAAACCTACAATAAGTTGCTTACAGGCAACACATTTAAAGCAAGGTAATACAAACAGAGTAAAGGTAAAAGGATGGAGCAGAATCGATTATGCTTCAGGGGAAGTCAAAAAAGCAGGGGTAGCCATTATTATCTCAGATCAAGCAAGAGCAAAAATTGATCTAATTAAAAGAGATAAGGAAGAAAACTATATCTTGCTAAAGGCTGAGATAATGAAGCAATATCATTACTAACCGTATGTGCACCATGTGGTATAGCATCTAACTTCTTAAAGGAGAAGTTAAGAGAATTGCAAAAAGAAATAGACAGCAAAACTGTAATAGTGGGAGATCTCAACCTTGCACTCTCAAAATTAGATAAATCAAACCACAAAACAAATAAGAAGGAATTTAAAGAGGTAAATCCCAATAAAATCAGGAATGAAACAAGGTTGCCCACTGTCACCAATACTATTCAATATTGTATTAGAAATGCTAGCTTTGGCAATAAAAGTAGAAAAAGAGATTAACGGAATTGAAGTAGGTAATGAGGAAACCAAATTATCACTCTTGGCCGATGATATGATGGTATAATTAGAGAACCCCAGACATTCTACTAAAAAGCAAAAAGTTGCAGGATACAAAAGAAACCCACATAAGTCATCATCATTCTTTTACATCATTACCAAAACCCAACAGTTAAGAGTTTCAAAGAGAAATTCCATTTAAAGTTACTGCTGATAGTATAAAATATTTGGGAATCTATCTTCCAAGGAAAATCAGGAACTATATGAGCATAACTACAAAAGACTTTCCACACAAATTAAGTCAGATCTAACCAATTGGAAAAATATTAAGTGCTCTTGGATAGGTCGAGCAAATATAATAAAGATGACAATGCTACCTAAACTAATCTATTTATTTAGTACTATATCAATCCGATTCCCCCCCAAAAAAACTATTTTAATGGCCTATAAAATATAACAACAAAATGCATCTGGAAGAAGAAAAGGTCAAGACTTTCAAGGAAACTAATGAAAAAAAAAATCAAATGAAGGTGGCCTAGCTGTACCAGATCTAAAACTATATAAAAAAGCAGCAGTTATCAAAACCATTTGGTATTGGCTAAGAAATAGACTAGTTGATCAGTGGAATAGGTCAGGATTAAAGGACAAATAGTCAATAAATTTCATAATCTAGTGTTTCACAAACCCAAATACCTCAGTTTTTGGGATAAAAATTTGCTGTTTCACAAAAACTGCTGGGAAAATTGGAAATTAGTATGGCAGAAAGTAGGCTTAGACCCACACTTAACACCATACACCAAGATAAGGTCAAATGGGTTCATAATTTACGCATAAAAATGAGATTATAAATAAATTAGAAGAACATAGGATGGTTTATCTCTCAGACCTGTGGATGAGGAAGGAATTTGTGACCAAAGGACTAGAGATCATTATTGATGCCCAAATAGAAAAATTTGATTATATCAAGTTGAAAAGCTTTTGTATAAACAAAACTAATGCAGACAAGATTAGAAGGGAAACAACATATTGGTAAAACATTTTTATGGTAAAAGATTTTGATAAAGGCCTCGTTTCCAAAATAGAGAACTGACTCTTATTTATAAGAAATCAAGCCATTCTCTAATTAATAAATGGTCAAAGGATATGAACAGGAAATTCTCAGACAAAGAAATTGAAATAGTCAGATTGGCTAAGATGACAGGTAAAGATAATGCTGCATGTGGAGGAGATGTGGGAAAACTGGGAAACTAATACATTGTTGGTAAAATTGTGAATATATCCAGCCATTCTGGAGAGTGATTTGGAATTATGCTCAAAATGCTATCAAACTATTCATACCCTTTGATCCAGCAGTGTTATTACTGGGCTTATATCCCAAGGAGATCTTAAAGAAGGGAAAGGGATCTGTATGTGCAAAAATGTATGTAGCAACACTCTTTGTAGTGGCTAAAAACTGGAATGGCTGAATAAATTGTGGTATATGAATGTTATGGAACATTATTGTTCTGTAAGAAATGACTAGCAGGATTTCAAAATGGACTGGAGAGACTTACATAAACTAATGATGAGTGAAATGATTAAGACCAGGAGTATTCAACAACAATACTATATGATGATTAATTCTGATGGGTGTGGCTCTCTTCAACAATAAGATGAACCCAATCAGTTCCATTTGTTCAATAATGAATAGAACCAGCAACACCCAGTGAAACAACACTGGGAAATGAATGTGAACCACTACATACCATTTTCATTCCCTCTGTTTTTGTTCACTTTCATTTTTGATTTCCTTCACAGATTGATTTTAAATTATTTAAAAGTCTCCTTCTTCTTGTGCAGCAAAATAACTATAGGGATATGTATACACATATTGTATTTAACTTTACTTTAACTTTATACTTTATTTTTATTTATACTTTAACATATTTAACATGTATTGGTCTACCTGCCATCTGAGAGATGGGGTGGGGGAGAAGGAGGGGAAAAATTGGAACAAAAGGTTTGGCAATTCTCAATGCTGAAAAAATTACCCATGCATATATCTTGTAAATAAAAAGCTATATAAATAAAAAAGATCAATAATATTCCATAACATTCATATACCATATCCATTCTCCAACTGATGGGCATCCTTTCAGTTTCCGGTTCTTTGCTACTACTAAAAGAAAATGTACCTCACACATTTTTGTTCCTGGAAATTCCTTTTCTTTCTTTACTATTTCTTTGGGATACAATTCCATTAGAAACACTGCTGGATCAAAGGTTATAGATAGCTTGATAACTTTTTAAGCATAGTTCCAAATTGCTCTCTCAAATGGATGGATTCATTCACAATTTCACCAATAATGTAATAGTGTCCCAGATTTCCTATATATCCTTCAACATTTGTCATTATCTTTTCCTGTCATCTTAGCCAATCTGAAAATTGTGTAATGGTATCTCAGAGTTATCTTAATTTTTATTTCTCTGATCAGTAGTGATTTAGAGCATCCTTTCATATTACAATAAATGGTTTTAATTTCTTCATCTGAAAATTATCTGTTCATATCCTTTGATCATTTATCAATTGGAAAATGGCTTGAATTCTTACAAATTTGAGCCAATTCTCTATATATTTTAGAAATGAGGCCTTTATCAGAACTTTTCAAATGTAAAAATGATTCTCCAATTTATTGCTTCCCTTCTGATCTTATCTGCATTAGTTTTATTTGTACAAAAGCTTTTTTTTTTTTAAGTTAATGCAATCAAAATTATCTATTTTGTATTCCATAGTGAGCTCCAGTTATTCTTTGGCCAGAAATTCCTTCCTTCTCCACAGATCTGAGCATTAAACTATCCTGTTCTTCAAATTTGCTTATAATGTCACCTTTTATGACTACATCATGAACTCATTTCAATCTTATCTTGGTATATTGGGTTAGGTATTAGTTTCTGCCATACTAGTTTCTAATTTACCAGACTTTTTTGTCAAATAATGAGTTTTTATCCCATTAGCTGGTATATTTGGGTTTATCAAATACTAGATTAGTATAGTTATTGACTATTTTGTCCTGTTCCATTGATCTACTACTTTTTTATTAGCCAGTACCAAATGGTTTTGATGATCACAAGCACCTATTTTTAAAGACAATTTTCAGCATGACCCAGGTGTTTTTTTTTTTTTTCACTAATAATATTGCCCTATTTTTATATGCTAAATAGAAATGTATGCCTTATATTGATTATTGTGAGTGATTTCATGTGCAAATGTCTAGAGGTTGAGAAAATCCAAAAGGACTTTCTAAGCATTTTCAGAACAATATGAACTTTAGTGAAAATTGATTTTAAGAAATCTGATTTTTAGAGTGATGAATAGACATTTTTATTTGATCCAATTCAATACACTTCACAGACTGTATATGTAGATGGGCTTTTTTTCAGTATTCGATCTGAAAGAAAAGAGTTAAATTACCTCAATACAATTCAGTTTAAAATGGAGATGATTTTTAACATTGTACATGTTATTTCATTGATTTGTTGAGTTCCAGATTATTATCTCCATCATAGTCTTCAAGTCCTGTGTCATAAGTTTGGGTCCAATTGCTTGGGGAAAAATGATAGTCTTGATTAATTTTAGGAACACACACACAATTTAAAAAAATCAATAAATTCAATAACCTGACAAAAAATAATGGGCTAAGCTGGACAATTTGGGTTTTTGTCCCTATTAACTATTAACTGAAAAGTTTTGTTTTAAACTATTATGGATATTATCTAAGTTTATCTGATCTTGGGGAGCCATATTTTTTAATTTTCAATTCAACTCAATTCAATTTAACTAAATAGATATTTATTAAACACTTATGTACAAAATTTTATGGGCAATAAACACGAAGGGATTTTCTAAAGATGAGTAAAACATATTCTCTATCTTTAAAACATTTATGCATTCTCCTCATTATGGATAAAAGGGTTAAAAGATACTAGCCAGACTAAATATTTTACAACATCTGTTGCAACAATTTAGAATTCATTGACATCTGAGATGATTAAGAGAAAACTTGAGATTAGTTCATTTAAAATCTGGTCCATTGTAAACTGATTTCAGACCTTCTAGTGAATGCCCCCTACCCCTCTTCCCTCTAACAAACATATTAACAGATAGCAGACCAGCTTAGATTACAAGAAATCTTCCATTCTGGCTATTTCTCTGTTGTTTGTTCATTAACCCTCCCTCTTTGTCATATCTAGTGCTAGATTTTTTTTTCTTTAAAATTGTCTCAACTTTAAGGATGTATCATAAAAAAGAAATTCAAAACAAAGAAAAAAAAGTTTTTGAAAACTTCTAAGTAATTTGCTTTAGGAAGACATGGAAAACAGAGTGACAAAAAGAATTCTTTAAAGTAATAATGATTATTTCCATGGGCAAATATGTCATTTATATTCATTTGTAGAAAGGCTACACCTCCTGTAATTACACTGAAAATTGGCATGCATACTTGGCCAGATCATCACATCAGACTGAGCTGAATGATTATTGATATCTATCCAGTTAATTAAGGGCTATATTTATCATACCAGAAGACAATTCATATTCATTTGTTCAGTTTAAAATAATAATTTTTTGAGCAGTTAGGTGTAACAGTGGATAGAGCACCAGCCCTGAAGTCAGAAAGACCTAAGTTCAAATCTGGTCTCCGACACTTAGCATTTCCTATCTGTGTGACTGACGCTGGGCAAGTCACTTAACCCCAACTGCCTCAGCAAAAAAAAAAAAAAAAAGTAATAAATAATAATAAAATAATAATACTTTCTAAACATAACCTTATGCTTGTCTGATTTTGATATAACCTGATATGATACTTTTGAAATTGGAAAGGGGGGTGTAGGTGGGCTTTTTTTTTCTATTTCATTCATAATACTTGATCTCTAATATGAGATCATTGAATTCACTTCACTGAAGACAGCTAAAGAAAACAATATATTACACATTTCTATTTTTCAAAAATTTTTTCTGTTATTAATAGGATTAATGACAATTTCTTATTCTAAAATCTGTGTGGTATCTAAAGAATTATTTTCTTGAGATAATCATTAACTACCTAAGATCATGGCTATGCAGATTTAAAATGTAGACATTAATAGATTTGCTGTTTAGGCTTATTTTAATGATAAATTTGAATCACTACATGACAAATCTGATCAGTGGTATAGAATTGGCTGTTAATAAGACTGAATAAACCTCATCAAACTATGCTGTGCTGATGTAGTCTTATATTCCCTTAAGGGAGAATAAGTTGATGGCATTTTCCCACATTATGTCAGAGGTTTGCAGAATTTGCACAAATAAGTAGTCTATTCAGTTTGGGAACAAAAATTATATTATGACAATCAAATACCATGGCATATCTCAGTGGAAGGCAGGTAGAGGTGATTAAGGATTTATGAGTATAAATCAAAAATGGAGAAAAATCTAGACCTTGGCATAACAAAATTGTATTTTATTTCTCCTAGCACATGTTCAAGTATGTTTTTCTTTGAATCTGTGGGTAAAACAATTCATGGCAACATTGCATGTCTACACAGCAACTTGCATTTTAAAATCTTATTTCAAATTGTGTCTTAGTATTATTTTTAAGTGGCTAATTAGCTTTAAAACAATTTTTAGATACTCCTCTCTTGTGAATGGATGAACTAATTTTACAGGAAAATGAGTGCTATAGTAGATACAGTATTGGGTCAGGAATGATGAAGACCTTAATTCAAGTTCTGCTTTTGAGACTTTCTTACTGTATGACCCTGAGTGTTGCAATTAATTTTTGTGTTTCAAACTTCTTACAACTAATCCAGTGAGTCATGTGTGGATTGATATTAGAGAATGTTCACCACATTGGAAGTACCCTATCATAACAGCTGCCTCATGCTATTTCAAATGAATGAACAATGATGTGAAGCTGAGAAATTATACTGCTCTTGGATCCTGATTTGTCTGTAGATAATTATCACCAGTACCAGAATTTTGAAAAAGCATAAACTATTGTCTGAAGGAATGTATGTAATATGCTTATTTTGTAAACCATCTCTATATTTTTATAATCTAATCTTACCTTTTCCTGAGAATGCTTACTTTTATATCCAAAGACCATCATCTTTTTCATGTTTCATACTTAGGATTTTAAACTTTTAATTTTTATTTCCTCATGCTTAAATGAAAGGCAATCTATGAACTTTCAGTGGGTCATTCACTTAAAAATTATCAATGTTCTAATATTTTCCATGTTAAACAAATAATTTGTTCTATTAAACAAATAATTAGAGCGAAATGAAAGGCATTCTGAATATAAAGCTCAGCATTTTGGAGAAAGTGAGTGGATGGGAAGGGGTGAGAGCTGCTTCAGGAAAAGCTAGTTTAATTTCTCCATGACTATGTGCCCCTTCCATTGAGATATGAATGTCAATTTTTTATCCCGTAGGAATTTTCCCCTCAAAACATCAAGATTGTCTGTCAGACACTTAACTGTATTTTTTCCAGTGTGACAGTGTAATATTTATCTCTGATTATGATTTCCCACATTATTCCCAGAAGGAAGACTGTGTTTTTATGTTACAATTTAATCAAGATAAAATTATTAAGCATGCAAGTGACAGAAAAATCCTATTACAGATTTTTAAAAGCAACAATGGTCTCATTTTAATAATACATTGAATGTTTTAAAATAAAATCACTCTCCTTCCTCCCTGCCTCTCTTATTCCTTTTCTCCCTCTTTTCCTCTTTCTCCCAGTTATGTCTCCCTGTCTCTCTCTCTCTGTCTCTGTCTTTCTCTGTGTCTCTCTGTCCTTCTGTCTCTGTGTGTGTGTCTTTCTCCCTCTCTATCCTTCCCTTCCTCCCTTCCTCCTTTTCCCCTCTCATTCTCTCTATATGCCTTTCATATTTTCATCTCTTCCTGCTCCCTCTCTTTCTCTTTCCCTCTCAATTCTAACATGTCATGTCTGTAATAATACAACAAAATATTTGTCTGCTTAAAGTTATGGCCATCTAGCACATTTGAACTATATAAAAGAGGGCAAAGATCAAAATTCTTCTATTCTAACAAAATGCTTTCTTGCTTTGATACCAAAATGAAATTTCATGGAGAAACATCAAGTTGTATGGTTAAAAATCACTGATGGAGGCCAACTTTCTCTTGTATTTTCTTTCCCCTCTTTCATTATGTGGGGCATTTTTGAAACTGAATTTGATTAAAAACTCATACCCCGTGGCAGTGTGTCTAGGAAACTAGACATCAGTGAGATAGAAACAATGAAAAACATGTTCAAAAGTAAATTATATGAGTAGCAAAGACTTAAGAATCAGGAACCATATACAGCTGATGACTTATTTCTGAAAAAGTTGATACTTTTAATAAGAATTTTAAAGAAAACAGAAAAGATATGCAAGTGGTTTTTTTTTCCCTTTTGAATGAAAGTCTCCTGACTATTTCAAATTGTGAAACTTCCATGAAATTTAAAGTGTATCTTCGGTCTTTAAGATATTTATTGTGCCTAAAATGTAATGACTACATTTCTTTAAAGGTATAGCTGCAAGGAATATAGAAAACTGGTCATTACTTGCTTAACAAGGTGCATAATTACATTGTCTTTTCTTGAAATATTCAACAAGTGATGTTTAATGGAATAGCAACTATTGCCCACCAAAGTGGGGGGGGGGGGCGATCCTACTAATTCAACTAGATAGATTTGAAAACCTGGTTATTTAGTGGAGCAAATTCATTTTCTGATATAATTATGCACATCGCTGTGTCCTCCTATATTTTAAATTGAGGACTAAACTTTGTTATTTCTTTAAGTAAAAGGTAAAATTATCTTTAATACATGAAACAAGGGCTCTATGCCAAAATGAAGATTTAATGTGACTTCATTGTTTTACAACGTGTAATATCTCTGTGAAATAAGTATGGGAATGTGTTTAAATGATTTGAGTCATTTACAACATTTGATATTTTTGACTATCTTTTTTCCCCAGAAAGCTCTACTCACTAGGGTTTTTGAGAGACTGTGTTATCCTGGTTCTCCTATTTTACTATATCTCAATCTCCTTTGCTGGTTCATCATCCCTTTCATATGTAACAAAAAACAAACAAACAAACAAACAACAACAAAAAAAAAAAAAACCTGTCAGCCAGAACTCTATCCTCTGCCTTCTTATCCATTTGAATTCTCTCACTTGATAATCTCATCACTTTCCATGGATTCAATTATTATTTCAATACATCAAATTCAGAAATCTTAATAGTCATGGTTTCTGGTTTCTCTTCTGACCTCAGGTCTTGCATCAGTGACTGCTTATTGGATATCCTGCAGCCATATCACATTCAACTTTTCCAAAATAGAATTCTTTACCTTTTCTTTTAAATCAATTCTTTATTAATGTTTATGTTACTGTCAAGGACACTCATGGCTTGAAATCATGGCTTCATTTTCCCATATCTATTTAGTTACAAGATCTTGTATAATGATATCTTTCACATATATTTTATTCTCTCCATTCACACAATCACTAATCTAAGTCAGACTTCTATTATCTCTGTATGGGCTAATACAATAACTAATTTATTTTCCTGCCTCAAGCTTCTCTCCAATTCAATCCATGTTTCATAGCTTACAAAATAATTTCCCTAAAGTATAGATCATGTCATTACCCTACTCAACAAGATATAGAAACTCTCCATCACTCCTAAGAACAGATAAAAACTGTTTTATCTGCAAATTTAAACCTCAAAGAAACCTCTACATTCACCTACATATTACTTTCAACCATATACTCTCCAATCCTGATATATTGACCTGTGTGTTGTTTTTCACACAATTTCCTCAGTCTTGGTGCTTTTACCCTGGTTGTCCCTCATTTCTGGAATGCACTCTCTCCTAACTTTGCTTTTTGAAATCCCTGACTTTCTTAAAGACTTAGCACAACTATTACCTTTTGTAGAATATCTTTCCTGTTCTCTTTAGCTGCTAACCTTTCCATCCATGGCTACCTTGGTTGTATTTGCTGTGTATATAGTTATATATGTACATGTTCTCTCTCCTAATAGAATGTAAAGTCCTTGGAGACAAGAACCATTTCATGTTAATAAAAAACTTATTATACAATAGGTACTTAACAGATGTTTATTTTTAATAATTCAGTGTCCAGTATGAAAGTATTTAGAGGAAATCATTGGCAAAATATATGTATTGGTACTTTTGTTCCCAAAGAAGTTCAACAGAATAGTGCTTCGAGTACCATGCATGCTCAATATTTGCTACTATTCACAACAATCTTTTTTTTTTCAGTGCTTCTCTTTGTTTCTAAAAATAATTCATGGCTCTGATAAGAACAGATAACCAAAGGATATGTTTTAGCATAGGGGATTCTCCAGTATATATCCTTTTCATCAATGTAAATCTAAAACTCACAAGTTCTCTCATATCTACATGCATTAAACATTTTACATAAAATCAGATAATTATACTCCTTCTCCCAATCAATGAACATTGGTAATGTGAAACCTCTGATACATCTTGAGAATGGTCATGTCATGTAGGAATATTGATTTGGCAGCTTTATGGAAGATGGATTTAAAAAAGTTCAGGCAGTGATAACAATTATACTATTTAAGTAGTCCAAGTTAAAAAAAATGATGAAGGCTTTATTTAACGATGAGGTCTATTAAAAGCCTAGAATTTCCAATAAGATGTGGAATTGCAGGATGTCAGAACCATAGGCACTTGAGGGACTTATATCTTATTACTGCTAAATCACCCTTATAACTTGTTACTCTTTCACAAAAAATCATTGTTAATAAAAAATATCCTTACAATTAATCATGTGATGTATTAATTTCTAAATGACAAAAAAATGAAACCACTACTGCCCTCAAAATAATTACATTCAACTGAAGGAAACAGCATGTACATACTATAGATAGAAAATTTGATAGAATACCAAAATGATATCACTTTGACTGAGTCGGGTTGTAATATGTCTGATGTAATGATGTGGCTGATCAGACTAATGAATTCAGAGATCTTTACTACAGGTTGGGCACAAATAGTCCAAAGAATGATCTGGGACAGAAATGTCTCTAAATTTGTGGATCTCACTTTTGTGAGAGGTAGCAATTCTGCTTTGCTCATAGAGCACAGTGTCTTCTTTGATGTGAGGACACTGTACTGGGCAGTCCTTTGCCAATATCTCCCATGTCACAAATCAGTTAAAAAGCTTTTCAGAGAGATCTTGAGAGTATTCTTGTATCATTTCTTCTGATCATCATGTGAGGTCTTCTTTACATGAGTTCTCACTAGAGTTTGAGTGCTTGGCAGTTTAGGTCAAGAAAGAATCTCAATATCCAATACCTTAACCTGTCATGTTATAAAGAAATATGAAAGAAAGACAGATGGACAGATAGATGATAGATACATAGATAGAGAAAGAGATAGATAAATAGATAGATAGATAGATAGATAGATAGATAGATATAGATAAATAGATGGATAGATAGATGTTATTTGAGGGGAGGAAGACACCAAAAGTTGGTATGGATCAGAAGAAGATTCTTGTAAGAGGTAGTACTTGATCTGTACTTTGAAGGAAGCACTTGATTTAAATTTTTGACAATTGATGAAATGCAAATATGAGGGAGGGGTAGCAAGTTTAAGTGATGAGTAGAATTTGTACATGTGTTATTAAAGACAAAAAAGAACAGAGAACATGAAAACATTTCAAAAGTGGGAAAGAAGAGATTCTTATATTTTGTGGACAAATGAGGAAAGTAAGATATATAGAAAGGATAAACTGATAGTTACCTACAATGCTTAATATAGACACAAGATTGGAAGTCAGATCTACCTGTCTCCTGATTTTTGCTCTAAAATGCTCACAGAAAGTATAGAATTTTCATCTCTGTAAAATATGTGACATTCATAACTTTATTTTTTCAAAAATGAAGATAAATGTATATGCAATGATAATTCTATGTATCAACCCTCCAAACTCTGCCTACATATATACACACAACCACAATAACAATCATATACATGCAGGGACCAAGATGGCAGAGAGGACACATGCTTTCTTCTGACCTTCTCCCATGATATACAGACTAATTACCAAATCCAGCCTATGAATTAGTTCTGGACTGGCAGAATCCACAAATATTCAGAGTGAAACAACTTATCAGCAGAAGATAATTTCAAAGCTCTCTCTCTAGAAAAGGTCTGTTTCATTTGGACATGGAGGGAGACAGGACAAGTGCAAGCAGGCCAAGCATAGACTACTCTGCCGACAAGCACACAGATTTGGGGCCCTGTAGACTTCATGCACCAGATAATCTAAAGGAAGAAATCAACAGCAATGTTGGCTACTTTACCCTGGATGCAATCCAGTAGATCAGCAGAGAAGTTATAAAGCATTCAACACAAACACAAAAGTAAATAGTGAACCCAAAAATACCAGAATTTCACAGGATGTGCCCACGTCCACGTAGCACCTGAAATCAGTCAGCGCAGATGCTGCAGCTTATAGAGGAAGCTTGGACAATCTCCTTTGCTCTAAAAGGAAATCTCAACTTAAAAAAAAAAAGAGTAAACAAGTAAAAATAACTCTGACTATACATAGTTTTTATGGTGAAAGAGAAGAACAGATTTCAAACCCTGAGACTAAAAGCAGATCATCTCCAGATGAAGCTCCAAAGGGTGAAATAAATTGGTTCACATCACATAGAGCTCTCCTAGAAGAAATTTTAAAAAGTCTTAAAAGAGAGTTGGAAGAAAAAGTGGAGAAAGGAAATGAGAATTATAGAAGAAAGTTTGGAAAAGGAAACACAGAAATTATTGGAAGAAAATTCATTAGACTTAGTGAAAAGGAAAAATTAAATAACTCCTTAAAAAAGAGTTGATAAAATGGAAAAAAAAATAAAACAATTCCCTAAAAAACAGAATGTTTGAAATGGAAAAAAAATAACTCCTTAAAAAAAAAATCAGAATTTATGAAATGGAAAAAAAATCCATAGAACAAAACAACTCATTTTAAAAATCAATATTGTATTAGAAATGCTAGCTTTGGCAATAAGAGAAGAAAAAGAAATTAAAGGAATTAGAGTAGGTAATGAAGAAACTAAATTCTCACTCTTTGCAGATGATATGATGATATATTTAGAGAACCATAAAGAATCAACTAAAATACTATTAGAAATAATCCACAACTTTGCCAAAGTTACAGGATACGAAATAAATCCACATAAATTATCAGAATTTTTATACATCACTAACAAAATCCAACAGCAAGAAATAAAAAGAAAAATTCCATTTAAAATAACTATTGGTATTATAAAAATCTATCTGCCAAGGGAAAGTTAGTAACTATTTGAGCCAAACTACAAAAATACTTCACACAGAGATAAAATCATATCTAAACAACTGAAAAAAAACAAGTATTCTTGAATAGGTCAAGTGAATATAATAAAGATGACAATACTATCTAAACTAATCTATTTATTTAGTGCTATACCAATTAAATTCCTAAGAAACTATTTTGCTGACCTAAAAAACAACAACAACAACAAATTTATCTGAAAGAACAAAAAAAAATGTCAAGGGAAGTAATGGCAAAAAAAGCAAATGAAGTGGCCTAGCTGTACCAGATCTAAAACTATATTATAAAGCAGTGGTCATTAAAATCATTTTGTACTGTCTAAGAAATAAAAGAGTCAATTAGTGGAATAGGTTAGGTTCACAAGACAAAATAGTGAGTTGCAACCTAGTGTTTGACAAACCCAAAGATTTCAGTTTTGGGGATAAGAAGTCATTATTTGACAAAAACTGCTAGGAAAATTGGAAACTAGTATGGCAGATACTAGACATTGACCCACACCTAACACTGCATATCAAGATAAGATCTAAATGGGATCATGATCTAGACATAAATAATGGTATTATAAACAAATTAGAAGAACATAGTAAAGTTTACTTCTCCAATGGAAGAGGAAGGAATTTGTGACCAAAGAAGACCTGGAATTCATTATGATAATTTTGATTATATTAAAACATTTTTGTACAAAAAAATGCAGACAAATTTAGAAGGGAAGAAATAAATTGGGAAAATGTTGGAATCCTTACTAACTGCTAACTAATTAGAGTTGATCTAATCTTACAAGAAGATGTTTTGGGCAGAACCTGAAACAAGGTACTAAGTAGAACTAATTAATACAAGGCTTGTGTTCACACCTTGACTCATTGGAGTTCAATGAGTTCACACCTCCCTTGAAGCTCGTTGGACCAGAGAGCACTATGGGAGAAAACCCATAATCCCATTCTCTCAGAAGAGTCAGATAAAAGGCCAGCGATGAGGGCTCTATGGCAGAATACATTATTTCCTCTTGGCTGGCTGGTTGCAGAAGAAAGTTCAGCTGGACTCGAGAGGAGCAACTCTGGTGGCAGACGAAGGGTTTTCAGAGGATAAAGCTACGAGTGGAGAGTTCAGTGGACAACTAGATTCATCTTCATCTCACACCACTGTAGTTGGTGGCTGGGCTCCTCAGAAGGAGTCAAGAGAGACATTCCATCTCTGTGTTGGTTGGAGGCAGAAGAAAGCAGAGGCAGAGGCTGAAGGACAAAACCTTTGGATTTGGAGACATCCGAAGGGCTCTAAGCCTCTAAATCGGCTGTGCTTTGAGAAGAACAAGAACTCCAACATTTGAACTCTAACAGGAAAACATTTTTATAGTCAAGGATTCTGATAAAGGCCTCTTTTCTAAAATATATAGAGGATTGATTCAGATTTATAAGAATTCAAGCCATTCTCCAATTGATAAATGGTCAAAGGATATGATCAGTTTTCAGATGAAGAAATTGAAACTATTTATAGATACGAAAAAGTATTCCAAATCACTATTAATCAGGGAAATGTAAATAAAGACAACTGATGTCACTACACACTGCTCAGAATGGCTAAGATGACAGGAAAAGATAATGATGAACGTGGGAGGGGATGTGGGAAAACTGGGACACTAATACCTTCTTGGTGAAACTGTGAATGGATCCAACCATTCTGGAGAGCAATTTAAAAGTATGCTCAAAAAGTTATCAAACTGTGCATACTCTTTGATACAGCAGTTTCTACTGGGCTTGTATCCCAAAGAGATCTTAAAGGAACGAAAGAGACCCACATGTTCAAAAGTGTTTGTGGCAGCCCTTTTCCTACTGGCAAGAAACTGAAAACTGAATGGATGCTTATCAATTGGAGAATGGTTGAATAAATTATAATATGTGAATGTTATGGAATATTAACAATCTGTAAGAGACAACTAACAGGTTGATTTCAGAGAGGCCAGGAGAGACTTACGTGAACTGATGCTAAGTTAAATGTGCAGAACCAGATCCTCATACAAGGCAAAAAGAAGTTTATATAATGTTCAATTCTGATGGACATAGATCTCTTCAACAATGAGATGATTCAAAGCAGTTCTGATTTTTCAGTGATGAAAAGATCAGTGCTGAACATCCAAAGAAAAGATCAGTGCTGAACATCCAAAGATAAGACTATGCAAACTTAGTGTGGTTCACAACATAGCATTTTCACTGTTTTTGTTGTGTTTGCTTGCACTTTATTTTGCTTCCCTTTTTCTCTTGTACAGCCCAATAATTGTATCAATATGTATGCATAAAAAAACCCACATTCATTGGCTTTGTCCATTAATAAATAGTTTATATATAAAAAAAATAAAATAAAATAAATATGTATACATATATTGGATTTAACCTCTATTTCTACTATGTTTAACATATATTGGACTATTTGCCATCTAGGGTAGAGCATGGATGAAGAGGGAAAATTGGAGCCCAGGGTTTTTCAAGGGCTAATGTTAAAGAATTGTCCATTTATATATTTTGAAAAATAAAAAGTTTTAATAAAAAATACATAGGTGTATATACAGTCTTTCTTTTAGCAGCAACTTAATTGATACATATGTGTCATTGTTATTTATGTGGAAAACAACATGTTTCTGAATTTTGGGCATATTATATGATATGGTGTCATATGAATGATGAGGCAAACATTGCTTAGGAGCATTTTTTCCTGACAATCAATTAAAATAGTTCTTATTCATTATTTTTAGATCCATTTTTTAAGACTATCCCAGTGATTTCACTGGCATAAGAAACTCCTTCTATCCATACACATTTGTATTTGCTATAAAATGTATAGCTTTGTGTACATAGATAACTTACTTAATATTCTTATTTATATAAAGGGCTACATGTTTACCCTCAGTTGCTTGGACCATAGACAGTTCAAAGATCTCACCATAGTCTAGAACACTGGTTGAGTGAGCTTGGATAGGTATGGGCCAGACTTGAAGTGACAGATTTCTGACTCCACAGTTGGTCTTTTTAAATGTTATGATGACCCTCTTCATAGCTTCATAATCACCATAAAAGCATTCTGAAAGAGCAATGATACCAAATGAAGTCAAAACTTAAAAGGCAATGTAATTTTAAAATGATTGGTTAATCAATATACTTTCTAGTGACTATTTTTAAGTGCACTATCAGTCAAAAACATTAGATCTTATGTATAGTCTTAGTTTACACTATTAATAAACTTTATTCAGGTGATTTATCTAAGCTTGGCTCTCAAATAGCAGGGTTTTTTATATTATCTTTCAAGTAATTGTGAGCCAGTTGATAAATGTGTCTACATAAATCCTAGCAATCTCATCTGTTTTAATTTGTATATCTTAAAAGATGTGAAAAAGATGACGAAATGCAGGCTCAAAATACTCATTAATAGGAGAAGAAATCTATGTAATCTAAATTTGACAGAAAACTCATAAAGCACTTGAAATGTCTCGAGAGAAAAAACTGTTCCTATGCATAGAGAAATAAATCTTTTCTTTATTATAAAGAAGAGTCCAAATTAGAAGAGGCCAGTTATTTTCAGCATAGATAATGGTTTGACATATTCCCTAAAACAGATTTCAGTGGTCTGACAAGAAATAAAAAAATGAAAATAGATTTCATCAGAAAAATGAAAGCTTATCTCTCTGCATACCTTGACTTTTTTAATAGATACTATCACAAAAATGTCTATTCTATGCAAGTTGTTTAAGGAACCTATTTGGGATAGTGATGGCAAAGAAATCCAAAAAAGTAAAAATGAATCATCAAACAAAATAGTATTACAATTTATAACTGTTATAAATTGTGAAAACTACCAAATGATTATGTTTACTATGTACAATTTGCTTTTTTCCCTTACTTTAAAACCCTCTTTGAAAAATATGA
The DNA here is from genome assembly GCF_016432865.1 of Antechinus flavipes. NCBI lineage: Eukaryota > Metazoa > Chordata > Mammalia > Dasyuromorphia > Dasyuridae > Antechinus > Antechinus flavipes. The sequence goes on along the minus strand of NC_067403.1, from coordinate 115,249,450 downwards.
GAATACTATCATAACTGTGAAGTCCGGACTAGCACCCTGGAGGCCTCAGGGTCAACCAGAGTAAGAATAAGCAAAAGTCCTTGATTTTTAAGGAGAGGAGTGAAGGAGAGGGACAAAACTGCCAGGTGTTTGCCAAGGATCCCTGCTTGATTCTAGAGTCCAAATCTCCACACTTTTTCTCTTCCTCCAGGCCAAGTGAAGTTCTCTCACTTCTTTTACTCCACCCCCTAATCCTTATCTACAATCAGCCTAACCTTAACCTAAGCATTGAGCCAACATTAACTGAGAGTAGAGAAATTCCAAACATATGCTAATAGAATCATTGTCCAATAGGTAATTAGACTTAACTGCTTAGTTGTTTGATTCAAGCACACCTTTTAAGAGTTTCAGCCCTTTACATCTCCTGCTTTCTTTTGTTTTAGAACATGTGGTCACACTATCCCTGACTTCTCAGGGAGGTGAGAAGCCCAAAAAGGAGGTGATCACACCCTGCCTGACTTCTCAGGAAGAGAGATGAAAAAAAGCAAAGAGAAGTGGGGAGTCAAACCAGATATTGTTAGCAGGTTTCTGGGGTGTAGGGTCTTACTACATCAGGTATGCACAAACCTATCATAATGGGAGGTATTATACAAGCACATAGCAATAAAGCCACAAGCTATTAGTGATGACTTTCCCCACAGCTGGTGCAGGCTCAATATGGTGTCACAAACTTGAATTATACATGCAAGTAGTGATATAACAAACAATATAAATCAAAATGGTGTTGTAAAAGATTTCCAGAAGTCCTAGAAGGAGGGTATGTAAACAAAAATGCACATATGCCTCCTTCAGCAGCCAAGAGATAGTCCAAAACCAATCTATTGTCCATTACTTCACGTGTAACGAATCCAACGATATCTGCAAGTTTTTGAAGTCCTGCAACAGTCTTATCATTTCTCAATCCAATGATTCTGGAGGGTTTTCAAGTCCTACAACAGTTTTATCATGTCTCAGAGAATCCTTGATTCCTGAGGGTTTTGAGGCTTTACAACAATCTTTTCATGATTCAGTGATTCCAATGATACCTGAGGGTTTAGAAGTGCAGCAATTTTTGATGTCCATGAGTCAATTACTATAATTGCCATACTCTTTCAGTGGTGGGCACAATCAGCAACAGAACCACCCAATGTTTCTTGGGTCTTCTCCTTCATCTCAAGGGTCTGCTCTGTCTCTCTCCGATGGACAAGGTAAACATGACTCATTGGCACCCATCTGATTCCTTCCCCATTGGTAGAGATACAAACAAACCCAATTCCCCAAGCAGTTAATCTATCTGGTCCCTTCCAGTCACCATTTTCTGGGTCTCTCCACATCATCAGGCAATTAAAAGATAGTAGAGCTGCTTGCACTGGACACTGCCCTTCTGGCAGGTTATAAAACCTGTCTGCCAGAGCCAGTGCATCTTTGTCAAAAATCAAGAAGTTAATTATATAAAGATCCAAATTTAGAAGTTCTCTAGGGTGATCTGTGGCTCCCTCTTTCTTTTATTTTTGGAGGAGTGTCTTGATGTCTCTGTTTCTCCTCTCTACTATTGCCTGCCCTTGAAGATTAAAGGGTATACCAGTGGTGTGTAAAATCTTATACTGTGCACAAAAGTGTGCAAAATGTTTAAAAGCATATGCAGGTCCATTATCTGTCTTTATTGCTTGTGGCACACGCATAATTGCAAATGCTTGTATAAGGAACTCAGTGACCATTCAGGCTGCCTGTTTTGATGCTGGTACTGCAAAAGTGAATCCTGAAAAGGTGTCTACCATAACATGAATAAAAGACAGATGACCAAAAGGTTTACAATAGGTTACATCCATTTGCTAAATTTCATTGAGTCTCAAACCACAAGGGTACTTCCCTGGAGGAAGTGTGGGAGCATGGAAAGGAAGGCAAGCTGTACAGGCTTTTACTATGCTCCTAGCTTCGTCTCTTGCTATTCCAAATTGTAAATGTAAAGCTCAAGCAGCCTGATGATATTTAGAATGAGATTCTTGGCTTCCTGAAATAAAGGAGTATTGGCCAACATGGTTAGAAGACTATCAGCTTTTGAATTACCATCAAAAATAGGACCTAGACATCCCCTATGAGAGTGGACATGCAAGTTATAAATTTTACCTGAATGCTTTCTCACTTGCTCTTGAAGTTCCTTAAAGAGCTGATATATATTGGAAACTACAAATTTTATTTGGGCTATGGCAATTCTTTGTACCATACCTACTGAATAGGTTGAGTCAGATATGATATGTATATCTCCTGGATAATAAGTAAGAGCTAGAATGATTGCATACAATTCATTCTCTGAGTGGACTGAAAAGAAGTTCTTACTACTCTCTTTATAGTTAAGCCACGAAAGTATACAGCACAAATATTATGTTTGGATGCATCTGCAAAGATAGTTGGTCTTTTACAAGGAACTTTAGAAATCTTTTCTTCAAGAATTCATTGCCAATTATGTAATAATCTGATTATTTTTAAGGGAGACCCATGTGTAAAATTTGAAGCCATGGCTAATAAAATTTGCCACTCTGGGATTGTTTCACAGCACACATTAATTTGTACATTAATATAAAAGGTGTATATCTTGTCAGGTCTTATCCCAGATAATTGTACTGCTCACTTCATGGCCTTTAATAAAATTCTAGCCACAAGCACCGAGTAAGGGGTTAGGCTTTGTTCTGGTTGTGCTGGGAGATTCACCCACTCTAGCACATTGTCTCCTTGATGAAGGACTGCTGCGGGTGCTTCTTTTGTAGAAAAAACTGGTATTTCCAAGGGTTTTTGAGTGATTCTTTCAACCTCATTGGATAAAGCTAGTTCAACCTTTCTCAAAGCCTCTTGAGCTTCTTTTGTAAACTGGTGTGGTGAGTTAAAGCACTGTCTCCCCTTAAAATGTCATATAATGGTTGCAATTGATAGATAGTCAAACCTAACACTCTACGCATCCATTGGATATCTCCTATCAATTTCTGAAAATCATTTAAGGTCTTTAACTTCTTTGTTCTTAAGGAAAGTTTTTGTGGTGTAAGCACCTAGGGTATACTTTATATCCCAAATATTGAAAAGGAACATGTTTTTGAATTTTTTCTGGAGTCATATGCAATTTCTAGTTCCTTAGTTTTTCTATGGTCCTTTGTAGACATGCTTCTAGCATTTATTCCTCAGACGCACATCCCCATATACCCTCCAAGTAATGTTATAACATTACTTTTGGAAAGGCTTTTCTTACTGGAGTAAGAGCAGCAGCAACTTACATTTGGCACATAGTAGGGCTGTTTTTCATTCCCTGTGGCAAAACTGTCCATTCATATCTTTTATAAGGCTTAGTTAAGTTAACACTGGGCACTGAAAAGGCAAATCTTTTCATATTCTCCTTATCTAGAGGGATAGGATAGAAAGAATTCTTAATATCTATAACCCAAAGAGGCCATTCTTTATTTATTTTTATTTTTTTTAAATTTAATTTTATTTAATAATAACTTTGTATTGACAGAATCCATGCCAGGATAATTTTTACACAACATTATCCCTTGCAATCACTTATGTTTCATTTTTTCCCCTCCCTCCCGCCCCCCCCCCCCAGATGGCAAGCAGTCCTATATATGTTAAATATGTTGCAGTATCTGCTAGATACAATACATATTTGCAGAACCGAACAGTTCTCCACCTGCACAGGGAGAATTGGATTCAGAAGGTAAAAATAACTTGGGAAGAAAATCAAAAATGCAAATAGTTCACATTCATTTCCCAGTATTCCTTCTTTGGGTGTAGCTGTTTCTGTCCATCATTTACCTAATGAAACTCAGTTAAGTCTCTTTGTCAGAGAAATCCACTTCCATCAGAATACATCCTCATACAATATCGTTGTCGAAGTGTATAATGATCTCCTGGTTCTGCTCATCTCACTTAGCATCAGTCCATGTAGGTCTCTCCAAGCCTCTCTGTATTCATCCTGCTGGTCATTCCTTACAGAGCAATAATATTCCATAACATTCATATACCACAATTTACACAGCAATTCTCCAATTGATGGGCATCCATTCATTTTCCAGTTTCTAGCCACTACAAACAGGGCTGCTATAAACATTTTGGCACATACAGGTCCCTTTCCCTTTTTTAGTATCTCTTTGGGGTATAAGCCCAATAGAAACACTGCTGGATCAAAGGGTATGCACAGTTTGATAACTTTTTGGGCATAATTCCAGATTGCTCTCCAGAATGGCTGGATTCGTTCACAACACCACCAACAATGCATCAGTGTCCCCGTTTTCCCGCATCCCCTCCAACATTCATCATTATTTTTTCCTGTCATCTTAGCCAATCTGACAGGTGTGTAGAGATATCTCAGAGTTGTCTTAATTTGCATTTCTCTGATCAATAGTGATTTGGAACACTCTTTCATGTGAGTGGTAATAGTTTCAATTTCTTCATCTGAAAATTGTCTGTTCATATCCTTTGACCATTTATCAATTGGAGAATGGCTTGATTTTTTATAAATTTGAGTCAGTTCTCTATATATTTTGGAAATGAGGCCTTTATCAGAACCTTTAATTGTAAAGATGTTTTCCCAGTTTGTTGCTTCCCTACTAATCTTGTTTGCATTCGTTCTGTTTGTACAAAGGCTTTTTAATTTGATATAATCAAAATTTTCTATTTTGTGATCGGTAATGGTCTCTAGTTCATCTTTGGTCACAAATTTCTTTCTCCTCCACAAGTCTGAGAGATAAACTATCCAATGTTCCTCTAATTTATTTATAATCTCGTTCTTTATGCCTAGGTCATGGACCCATTTTGATCTTATCTTGGTATGTGGTGTTAAGTGTGGGTCCTTGCCTAATTTCTGCCATACTAATTTCCAGTTATCCCAGCAGTTTTTATCAAATAATGAAATCTTATCCCAAAATTTAGAATCTTTGGGTTTGTCAAACACTAGATTGCTATAGTTGACTATTCTGTCTTGTGAACCTAACCTTTTCCAGTTATCAACTAATCTATTTCTAAGCCAATACCAAATGGTTTTGGTGACTGCTGCTTTATAATATAATTTTAGATCAGGTACAGCTAGACCACCTTCATTTGATTTTTTTTTCATTAATTCCCTTGAGATTCTCGACTTTTTATTGTTCCATATGAATTTTGTTGTTATTTTTTCTAAATCATTAAAATATTTTCTTGGAAGTCTGATTGGTATAGCACTAAATAAATAGATTAGTTTAGGGAGTATTGTCATCTTTATTATATTCGCTCGGCCTATCCAAGAGCACTTAATATTTTTCCAATTATTTAAGTCTGACTTTATTTGTGTGAAAACTTTTTTGTAATTTTGCTCATATAATTCCTGACTTTCCTTTGGTAGGTAGATTCCCAAACATTTTATGCTATCAACAGTTATTTTGAATGGAATTTCTCTTTGTATCTCTTGCTGTTGGGTTTTGTTGGTGGTGTATAAGAATGCTGAGGATTTATGGGGATTTATTTTGTATCCTGCTACTTTGCTAAAATTATGAATTATTTCTACTAGCTTTTTAGTAGAATCTCTGGGGTTTTCTAGGTATACCATCATATCATCTGCAAAGAGTGATAGTTTGGTTTCCTCATTGCCTACTCTAATTCCTTTAATCTCTTTCTCAACTCTTATTGCAGAGGCTAGTGTTTCTAATACAATATTGAATAATAATGATGATAGTGGGCAACCTTGCTTCACTCCAGATCTTACTGGGAAAGGTTCCAGTTTTTCCCCATTGCATATGATGCTTACTGAAGGTTTAAAATATATGCTCCTAACTATTTTAAGGAAAAGTCCTTTTATTCCTATGCTCTCAAGTGTTTTTATTAGGAATGGCTGTTGGATTTTATCAAATGCTTTTTCTGCATCTATTGAGATGATCATATGGTTTTTGTTTGGTTGGTTGTTGATATAGTCAATTATGTTAATAGTTTTCCTAATATTGAACCAGCCCTGCATTCCTGGTATAAATCCTACTTGGTCATAGTGTATTATCCTGGGGATGATTTTCTGTAATCTTTTTGCTAATATTTTATTTAAGATTTTAGCATCAATATTCATTAGGGAGATTGGTCTATAATTTTCTTTCTCTGTTTTCAGCCTACCTGGTTTAGGTATTAGTACCATATCTGTGTCATAAAAGGAGTTTGGTAGGACTCCTTCAATCCCTACTTCTTCAAATAGTTTATTTAGCATTGGAGTTAATTGATCTTTAAATGTTTGATAGAATTCAGATGTAAATACATCTGGTTCTGGGGTTTTTTTCTTAGGGAGTTGATTGATAGTTTGTTCTATTTCTTTTTCTGAGATAGGAGTGTTTAGGATATTTACTTCTTCCTCTGTTAGTTTAGTCAAGCTATATTTTTGGAGGTATTTTTCTATTTCATTTAAGTTGTCGAATTTATTGGCGTAAAGTTGGACAAAGTAACTCCTAATTATTGCTCTAATTTCCTCTTCGTTAGTGGTGAGTTCTCCCTTTTCATTTTTAAGGCTAACAATTTGATTTTCCTCTTTCCTTTTTTTAATCAGATTTACTAAGGGTTTGTCTATTTTGTTGGTTTTTTCATAGAACCAACTCTTAGTTTTATTAATTAATTCAATACTTTTTTTACTTTCAATTTTATTGATCTCTCCTTTTATTTTTTGAATTTCAAGTTTAGTGTTTGATTGGGGGTTTTTAATTTGTTCCTTTTCTAGCATTTTTAGTTGCAAGCCCAATTCATTGACCTTCTCTTTCTCTATTTTATACAAATAGGCCTCTAGAGATATGAGATTTCCCCTTATTACCGCTTTGGCTGCATCCCATACATTTTGGTATGATGTCTTGGATGAAGTTATTAATTATGTCTATAATTTGCTGTTTCAACCAATCATTCTTTAGTATGAGATTATTTAGTTTCCAATTATTTTTTGGTCTACTTTCCTGTGGCTTTTTATTGAATGTAATTTTCAATGCATCATGGTCTGAAAAGGATGCATTCACTATTTCTGCCTTACTGCATTTGAGTTTGAGGTTTTTATGTCCTAATATATGGTCAATTTTTGTATAAGTTCCATGAACTGCTGAAAAGAAGGTGTACTCCTTTCTGTCCCCATTACATTTTCTCCAGAGATCTATCATATCTAATTTTTCTAGTATTCTATTTATCTCTTTGACTTCTTATTTATTTTGTGGTTTGATTTATCTAATTCTGAGAGTGCAAGGTTGAGATCTCCCACTATTATAGTTTTACTGTCTATTTCTTCTTGCAGCTCTCTTAATTTCTCTTTTAAGAATTTAGAAGCTACACTACTTGGTGCATATATGTTTAAGATAGATACTGCTTCATTATTCATTCTACCCTTTAGCAAGATATAGTGCCTTTCCTTATCTCTTTTAATTAGATCAATTTTTGCTTTAGCTTGATCTGAGATCAGGATGGCTACCCCTGCTTTTTTGGCTTCACCTGAAGCATAGTAGGTTTTGCTCCAACCTTTTACCTTTAACCTGCATGTATCACCCCGCTTCAGGTGTGTTTCCTGTAAACAACATATTGTAGGATTCTGGCTTTTAATCCATTCTGCTAACCGCTTCCTCTTTACAGAGGAGTTTATCCCGTTCACATTTATGGTTAAAATGACCAATTCTGTATTACTTGCCATCTTGTTAACTCCGGTTTATGCTTTTCTCCCTTCTTACTCCCTTACCCCCCTTCCCAGTATTAAGCTTCTGAGCACCACTTGCTTCTCACAGCCCTCCCTTTTTTAGTATCCCTCCCCCCCCTTAGAGTTCCTCCCCCTAACTTACCCCTTTCCCTCCCAGTTACCGTATTCCCTTCCACTTAGCTTATTCCTTCCCTTTTCACTTTTCCCTTCTCACTTTTCAATGAGGTGGGAGAAGTTTCACCATAGATTGAATATGTCTAAAATTCTTCTCTTAATGCCAATTCTGAAAGCAGTAAAATACTCACTATATTCATCCCTCTCCATTCTTTCTCTCAGATATAATAGGTTTTCTTTGCCTCTTCATGAAATGTAGTACCCCCACTTTCCCTTTTTTCTGGTACAATGTCCTTTCCACATCTAGTTTCTAGAACAAGGTATACATGTATTCTTTATACATCTTTATAGCCGAAATATAGTTCCCAAGATTAATCTTTACCTTTTTAGATTTCTCTTGAGTTCTGTGCTTGTAGATCAAATTTTTTGTTAAGTTCTGGGTTTTTCATCAAAAATAGGTGAAATTCGCTTACTTTGTTGAATGTGCATCTTCTTCCCTGGAAAAAGAAGCTCAATCTTGCTGGGTAAGTTATTTTTGGTTGCATACCAAGTTCCTTAGCCTTTCAGAATATCATATTCCAGGCCCTTTGATCCTTTAATGTGGATGCTGCCAGATCCTGGGTGATCCTTATTGTGGCTCCTTGATACTTGAATTGGGTTTTTCTAGCTACTTGCTTGCAGTATTTTTTCCTTTGCCTGAGGGTTCTGGCATTTGGCCACTATATTCCTTGATGTTTTGATTTTAGGATCCCTCTCAGTAGGGGATCGATGAATTCTTTCAATGTCTATTTTACCTTCTGTTTCTATGACTTCTGGGCAGTTCTCTTTGATAATTTCCTGGAAAATAGTGTCCAGGCTCTTTTTTTCATCATACTTTTCTGGAAGTCCGATGATTCTCAGGTTGTCTCTCCTGGATCTGTTTTCCAGGTCTGTTGTCTTCCCCAGAAGGTATTTCACATTCTTTTCCATTGTTTGATTTTTTTGGATTTGCTTGACTGATTCTTCTTGTCTCCTCGAGTCATTCAATTCCAATTGTTCGACCCTGATTTTCAGTGAGGTATTTTCTTCACTCACTTTTTTAAGATCTTTTTCTAATTGTCCCATTGAGTTCTTTTGTTCTGTGGAATTTTTTTCCATTTCGCCAATTTTGTTTTCCAGTTCACCAATCCTATTTTTCAGGGATTTGGTTTCTTTATCCACTCTCTCTTTAACTGACTTCTCCAGGCTCTTTTGCCAAGCCTCCCTCTCCTTTTGCAGAGCCTCACTCTGCTTTTGCCAAGTCTCCCTCTCCTTTTGCAAAGCCTCCCTCTCCTTTTCCCATTTTTCTTCTAGCTCCCTTGTGAGAGCCTTTTTACTTTCCTCCATGAGATTCATCTGTGCTGAGGAACATATGATCTCCTCCTTTGGGGATTCACCTGGGGACTGTTTGTTTTTAGTCTCCTCAGGATTTGGAGTCTGCTCTTTATCTGTATAGAAGCTGTCAAGGGTTAAATTCTTTTTCAGTTTCTTGCTCATTCTGTCTAATAATCAAAGACAAACTATCAAAGAAACAGAAGAAAAAATACCCTTGAATGGAGGCTGCTTTCTTTGGGGGAGGGGCAGAGTAGCCGTGAGGCACGGGTCCTACTGTCCTGGCGCCTGCGCTCTGAGATCCGAGCGCGCTGAGACACTGTGGGGGAGGGGTGGCCAGGTCCTGAGAGACTCCAGCTGTTTGGGGTTGTATTCTTCACCCTCGGTGTTTTTAGCTTCTCTGCTGGGCTGCTGACTTGCTGCCGGAGCAAAGTATCTAATCCTGTAGCAAGGCTCTCCCCTCAGAGACGGCTGCGATCACGCCCCATCCCCTCTCCGCTCTGCTCGGCTCTGAGCTGCTTTCTGTGCTCTCGCTGCAGCTGCTGCCCGCAGACTGCTTCAAATCTAAATACCTTCCCCGCCCTCGCGCAAAAACAGACCTTTCTTGATGAGTCTCAAGGATGGTTTCTCTTGGTAAGTAATTGTATGTTTTTTTTCAGTCGAGCATTAATTCAGAGGCATGAAATGAAATGGATAGTGAGAGAAAAACATGGAGGTTACACAGCAGTGTGCTTCCTCTCCGCCATCTTGGCCGGAAGTGAGGCCATTCTTTAGGCAATTGAGTAGGAGGTGGAAGTCCAGGCTGAAGAGTTCTCATAGTTTCCATCTGCCCATTTACTTTTTCTTAAATCAGTCAACATCCTCCACTTTCCAGATTTCTTTCTTACAGCAAATACAGGGGAATTCCAAGGACTTAGAGAAGGCTGAAACTGTCCTTGATTAAGTTTCTCCTGTATTATGTCTAGCAAGGCCTGAATTTTATCTTTGGCTAAGGGCCACTCTTCTATCCACACTGGTGTATCAGTTTTCCACTGAATAGGAACAGGTGAGAGTGTTGGCAGCCCTTCAAATCAGCCCTTCCTAAAAAGACAAAGTACTCATTTGTAATCCTAACTGTTGTAAAATGTCTCTTCCCCACAGATTGATGGGGATTTTTCAGCTATAAAAGGAGTAAAAAGTCCTATTTCATCTTTAAAAGTCCATCTCAAAGGAGTAGCACTAATTTCAGGTGCTATTGATCCTCCTATGCCAGACATATAGGTTTCTGCTTTAATCTTTGGCTGGTGACTGGACCAGTTGGCACCTATAATGACTGTATAATCTGTACTTGTGTCTACCAATCCTTCTAATGGTATTCCATTAATATAGATAGTGAGCATATGTCAGTCAGCTGTAACTGTTGCAGTCCAGAATATTCCTGGATTTTGTTGCTTAGAGTCAGAATCTGAGCAACTATCACCAGATTGCTGATTAGAAGTCTGTATCAGTAAACCTGATGCTACTACTTCTCCTGGTTGATAAGTTACACGTTTTCTACCTGTATTAGTTACTGGAATGTTATCTTCACATTCCCCAGTTTCCCACATCAGTGTATGGATGAACTCTGTTCTGTAAGTACTCTCAGGATATGAAGTGGTAAAGCCTGCTGTGCTTGGAAGCAAAGGATCCATATGCTGGAGAGGAACAGATTTTACCTCTCCAGGGGGTATCTCAATTGTCCCAGCTGCATACAGCTCTGTTCTTCCCAATTATAATCCACTTTTCCCATCAGATTTCTTCCTGGATGATTGATCATGTCTGTATATTAAGCTTCTAAAGGCTCTCTGGGTGTAGTATCTGCTGCCATTATACCCCAAGTATTTTTTATTTTGGGCCATGGGACTGGGCCCCCGAACACATTTCCCTGAATCAGTCTACATTCGGATGCCCAATGGAAGCCTCTGTTGCATTTTTGACATGGGGTTTTGAATCTTATTCTCCCACCCTGTTTTCTCACTCTGTCTCTATGCCAACATTGAGCTTTTAGATGCCCTACTTCACCACACTGAAAGCATTGATGAGTCCCTCTGGAAATCTGTTACCAAAAGGGATCCTATCTTCCCATGTTTGGATCATGGGAAGTCTGCATCATAGCTTGGCTATAAAAGGCATTTGTGCCCATTGAGGCACAGTGACTTATAATCTCCTCTATAGGAGCATCCTTGTGTAGTCCTAGTATAATTTTTCTAGAAACCTCATTAGCATTTTCTTTAACAAGTTGCCTTATCATAATTTCTGTTGCTGCAATTTCACCAATACTTTGTATGACAGCTGTCTGCAAAAGTCCCACAAAATCAGCAAAGGTTTCATTTATACCTTGTGCTATTTTGTCCCATTTACTTGGGAAAAAAACCCATGCTTTGATAGCAGTAGCAGCAATTTGCTCACATATTGCTATGGGACAATTAATCTGTGCTGAAATGTCTGCATAAGAACCTATGACTGTTAGTTGGTCATAGGTGATTGGAGTATTAGCTCCATTTTGATTATTTCATTGGGCTTGTATCCTACGGATCTCATTATATTCAGAAAGCCACAACAAGTTTTGTCCAGGTTCTAAGCATGTCTTTGCTATGGAGTTTCAGTCACTAGGGATTAAGACTTCAGAAGCAAAATTTTGTAATATCATCTTTTTAAAAAATATTTTATTTTATTTTATTTAATAATAACTTTATATTGACAGAATCCATGCCAGGGTAATTTTTTTTTTACAACATTATCCCTTGCACTCGTTTTTGTCCGATTTTTCCCTTCCCTCCCTCCACCCCCTGCCCTAGATGGCAAGCAGTCCTATATATGTTAAATATGTTGCAGTATCTGCTAGATACAATACATATTTGCAGAACCGAACAGTTCTCCCGCTGCACAGGGAGAATTGGATTCAGAAGGTAAAAATAGCCCGGGAAGAAAAACAAAAATGCAAATAGTTCACATTCGTTTCCCAGTATTCTTTCTTTGGGTGTAGCTGCTTCTGTCCATCATTTATCAATTGAAACTCAGTTAGGTCTCTTTGTCAAAGAAATCCACTTCCATCAGAATACATGCTCATATAATATCGTTGTCGAAGTGTATAATGATCTCCTGGTCCTGCTCATTTCAATTAGCATCAGTTCATGTAAGTCTCTCCAAGCCTCTCTGTGTTCATCCTGCTGGTCATTCTTACAGAACAATAATATTCCATAACATTCATATACCACAATTTACCCAGCCATTCTCCAATTGATGGGTATCCATTCAATTTCCAGTTTCTAGCCACTACAAACAGGGCTGCCACAAACATTTTGGCACATACAGGTTCCTTTCCCTTCTTTAGTATCTCTTTGGGGTATAAGCCCAGTAGTAGCACTGATGGATCAAAGGGTATGCACAGTTTGATAACTTTGTAACATCATCTTAACGTAAGATGATGTAGCCCCATAATGAGTGCAAGCCTTTTTCAGGTCTTTGAGGATTTCTATATCAAAAGGAGTGTAATTTCTACTTTCTTGACCTGAAGAGTTAAACTGTTGAATCACAGGATACATTTCTATTCTCAAATCAGCTGTATTCTGCCCTTCTTCTGTGGCTGTAAGTAGTGCCTTTTGCAATCTAGTCATAGCTGGGGGTGATTGCTGGGGGGGGGGGGGAGGTGCTGATGATATCACTGCCCCTCCCACTACTCATCCTCCCTCCATCCCAGAAGGTGAAGTTGATGGGAGGGTTGTTAAGGACTTGCTCTGGTGTAGGCAGAGTTGAAGTTGGGCTCCCTTCAAGTTCACTTAAGTCCTCATGCCCTCTGGCGATATTGCCATTAAGCTGTCTTCCTCTTTTTCCTCACACTTCCTTATCTGGCTGTTCTTAAAACTTTTCTTTATTTCTATAACTTGTGAGATTCTTTAAGGCCAATTGTATTATATTGTATATATAGAATATTTCCTTGGAAATTGAATCAGGATCAATTTCATTATAATATTCACCTGGTTGATCTCCTACTAGTTTCCAATTATCTGCCTCTATTTCTTCTTCTTTGAAGAACCAAGGAGACATAAATTCTAATATATCCATTAGTCCATCAATCTGCTCCCAAGTTACAATTAAACCCTGTCTCTTCATCTGTCTGAGTATGCTTTCTGTAGATCTCCTTCATGGTGGGGTTTGGGTTGGGGGTGGGGGAAAACCTTTTACTAATACTGTCCCATTTCAGCTAGAAAATGAGAGCTACTAATTTTGCTCTTAACAAAGTAAGTTCCCTCTTTGTCTATTAAAATACTCACCTCATTTCCTGGTCACCTGGGACTTCTTCAGTGAAATTGGGGTCCTTGGTTCACATGTTGGGCACCAAAATGTGAAGTCTGGGCTAGCTCCCTAGAGACCTCAGGGACAGCCAGAGTCAGGATAAGCAAAAGTCCTTGGTCTTTAGGGATAGGAATGAAGGAAATGATCAAAAGTGCCAGGAATTTTGCCAAGGATCCCTCCTTAATTTTAGAGTCCAGAATCTCTATACTTTTTCTCCTCCTCCTCCTGAGGCCAAGTGAAGTTCTCTCACATCTCTCACTCCACCCCCTAATCCTTACTTACAATTCTCTTAACCCCAAACATTGAGGCAGCATTAACTGAGAGAAGAGAAATTCCAAACATATGCTAATAGAGTCATTGTCCAATAAGTAATTAGCCTTAAGTGCTCGGTTGTCTGATTCAAGCACATCATTTAGGAGATACAGCCTTGTGGAAACAACAAAGAAACCACCAACTTTAATAGTTCTAACATACAAAAGAAGGTATTATTTTTTATTAATTGCACTATATAGTTAGACTTTGCTAAATTTTAATCTCTATAGATCATTATGTGACCATGGAGAAGTCACTTGACTTCTTTGTCCATGATTTTTTTCCCCTTTAAAATAGAGACCATTCAGCCCTCTTTGTAATAGCCAGAAACTGGAAAGTGAATGGATGCCCATCAACTGAAGAATGGCTGAATAAATTATGGTATATGAATATTATGGATTATTATTGTTCTGTAAGAAATGACCAGCAGGATGATTTCAGAAAGGTCTGGAGAGACTTGCATGAATTGATGCTGAGTGAAATGAGCAGGACCAGGAGATCATTATATACTTCAACAACAATACTATATGATGATCAATTCAGATGGGCGTGACCCTCTTTAACAGTGAGATGAACTAAATCAATTCCAACAGAGCAGTAATGAATAAAACCAGCTACACCCAGCAAAAGAACTCCAGGAGATGATTATGAACCACTACATAGAATTCCCAGTCCCTCTATTTTTGTTCACCTGCATTTTTTGATTTCCTTCACAGGCTAATTGTACACTATTTCAAAGTCTCATTCTTTTTGTACAGCAAAATAAATGTATGGACATGTATACATATATTGTATTTAAATTATATTCTAACATATTTAATGTATTGGTCAACCTGTCATCTGGAGGAAGGGGTGGGGGAAAGGAGGGGAAGGTTGGAACAAAAGGTTTTGCAATTGTCAATGCTTAAAAATTACCCTTGCATCTATCTTGTAAATAAAGAGCTATAATAAAAAATAAATTGATACAGAATGAAATAAAAAAAAAATAGGGACCATTAGCTTCACAGAATGTTGGCTCTTCAATCAGAAAGGTTTGAGTTAAAATTTGACCTCAAATATTTACTAGTTTTATGAGCATTGGTAAATCACTTAACTTCTATTTCTTTAAGTTTTCATGAAAGTATAATGGGGATAATAATAACATCTGCTTTAAAGGTTTTTTGTAAATATCAAATGATATTTTTTTAAAGACTTAGAACCTGGAACATTGTAAGCCCTTATATAATTCTGATTCTCTCTCTTCCTTCTCCTTCCAAAATTATCTACTGAAATTTCTTTTGTTCCAAATTTATTTTATTTGAAGAAACAGAAAAAAAAGAAATACAAAACAAAATGAAACAAAATTTTATTATCATGTGCCTAGCAGAACATCAGGTAGGATATATAACAACAAATACCAATTTAACAATAAATGTATGTATGTGTGTGTGTGTGTGTGTGTGTGTGTGTAGTAAAAATTATATTCATGAATGCTTATGTTTTTTACTTCTTTATAAGTTATTTTTTTGTTCTCTGCTGCACACCTTTTTATTTTATTCTTGTTTTCCTTCTTTCATTCCTTACTCCTACTCCCTAAGATGATATAGTTAACAAAAGATATGCCTGTATGTGTGTGTAGATATGTGTGTGAAAGGCATACACACACCAAAGACATATACATACCTTCCTTTAATAACCTTCTATCCTCAAGCAGGTACAGTTAAGAAAAGATATATTTAAATAAATAAGCATATGTAGATATATGCATATATATACACATATATCCTACATTAACACATTTCTTTCTGATTTATGTTAATTTTTTCATTAAATTCTGATCCATAAATTTGCTTACTATCAAACCTATTGAAATTTCAAGAGACATTTATTAAGTTCTCTCTATAAACACTATCCTATATTAGTAGGTTTGGGGATACACAATATTAAATGACACATATGCTGGCTTCAAATGAGTTACATTTCCGTGGAATGGGAATAGAAGTGACATATAGTATCAATGGAGTCATAAATTAACTGCTGGAAGGAATTACAAAGAATGACCAATTCAACTTCCTCACTTTACAAATAATGAAATTTAAATTTGGAGTCTTAAAATTTTGAAATTAACATATGCTTTAAAAAGGACATTTTCTATCATTCCACAAAGAATGAGGACTCAAGCAACTAAATGGTACAGTGAATAGAGCACCTGCCTTGGAGTTGGGAGGACCTGAGTTCAAATTTGGCCTCAGACACTTAGTATTTACTAGCTGTGTAATCCTGGGCAAGTAATTTAACCCCAATTGTCTCACCGAAAGAAAAAAAAAAAAAGGGAAAAAAGGATGAGGATTATAGGACATGACATAACATACCCTTAGAAAGGAAAAGGCAGAAAAGAGAAGGGAAAAAGGAGAGGAGAGATTAGTATTATATTTATCTGTATCCCCAGGAACAATTTTGTAAATAGCTGCACAAAAACCTGGAATTTGGGACAGTGCCTCCTCCACCATAGAAGCAAAGTCCAACTTGAGCATAATGCTAAAAGTTAAGAAATTGACTAGGGGAAATGAAAAAACAACAGCAACAACAACAAACACAAACAAACAAACAAAACAAATAACAAAAAAGAATCTGAACATAAAAACGTATGGTGACAGGGTGAAACAAACAGTCAAACCATCTACATCCAAAATTCCCCCAAAATGTGAATTGGTCTCAAACCTAAAAATAATTCCTCAAAGAACTGAAAAGGGATTTTAAGGAGGCAGCTTGATGGTGTGATGGATAGAACACTGACTATGGAGTCAGGAGGATATGAGATTAAATCTGTCCTCAAACCTTTAGCCCTCACTTGATAGATAAATAAATAAGAGAAATAGAGCCAAAATTAGGAAAAGTGACAGTAGTGCAAGAAGTTCATCAACAAGAGTCTCTCACTAGTATCCCCACTTGCCTAACTTCTTTTATTTTTATTTACTGTAGAAAACAGAAACCTACATCTCTGGAAATCAAATTCACAAGTGGGACAACAAGCAAACTCTTTTTTATCTTGAAAACTCTTTAATAGTAAAACAAAAAAAAAAAAGATTTTTAAGGAGCGTCTTTGAATTATGGAAAAATAAAATGGATTATAATCACTAACATGAAAGGAAAAAAATCCCTTACTAATATTTATCAATTACTGATTCAAAGGGCTAATAGAAGGAGTTTTAAAATGTTCAAAATAAAGAAAAAGAGATTATTAAGCAAAAAAAAAAATCCTG
The DNA here is from genome assembly GCF_016432865.1 of Antechinus flavipes. Lineage (NCBI taxonomy): Eukaryota > Metazoa > Chordata > Mammalia > Dasyuromorphia > Dasyuridae > Antechinus > Antechinus flavipes. Next base: position 115,232,440 of record NC_067403.1, on the reverse strand, counting down.
TATAGTCAGGGAAATCTAAAGCAATATCAATTTTGTTTCTTTTGTGTTGACAATGAATGAATTTCTAAAGCAGCATTCCCCCCCCACATGTCCCAACATGTCTCTTGTAATAACCATTGTCTAATTTATTGTAGATGACCCTGAGTTAATTTTAGCTTGTAAAATATTTTGAGGTGGTTATTGTTTTCTCTTTTCTCAAATGGAAACTTGTTTAGTGCAAAAATTTTATTTGGAAACATTAGGTACTTGGTATCCCATAGACTACATATCTGAATATATATATGTTTAAAAATTCATCCAGATGCTTCTGAGTAATTTATATAGCTATAGAATCTTATAAAAGTAAAAAGTAAGTCACTAATAAATATGTGCACTATCAAACTATTATTAGATATTGTAATGCTTCTTATAAAGTGAACAAATTGAAATATTTGTACTAGTCATAGGGATGAGAAAACTGAAGGAATAATGATTTATAAGGCACCTATATATGTGCTGGCACTGTGATATGTACTTTACAAATATTATCTCATTTAATGCTCACAAAAATCTGAAAAGCAGTCAATGTTCTATAGTACATGAGAGAAGGTCTCTTCATAAATGAACATAGAAAAGCAACACCACAAAACACCAACAATATTGGTATGAATTATTTTGTTCTCTCATTTTAACAAAGATCCCAAGACCTTCCTTCTATTGACACCAATATTGACCAAATTGACCAAAAATTGACACAGATTAAATGGGATAAAGCTTAATATTAGGATTTACCAGTTTAAAAAGTAGTCTATTTGAATGTAGCATATTTCTGTGGCATAAGAAAAAGATTGTAGCTTGAGAATTTAAAATTAACAGTTAAAATATGGGATTGGACAAGATGACCTCTAAGGCTGCTTGCAACTCTAATGATCTTACCACATTTATCCACACTTCAGTTCATGAAAACAGATTAGTAATGTACTAAGAGGAGAGTTTTCTGATCCTTTCATTGGCTAAGACTAATTTGTCTCTCAGACAACATTACTATTAAGATATAACCAAAGCAGTCTCAAGATAATTTTCAGATCTCTTTTTAATCACTCTTTTTGAAGTCAGTATGAGATTTTCAAGCAGAGAAGGCAAACAGCAGTGAGAAGGAAGGAAATGGAGAAAGATATCATTAGAAGAAAAATTGAAAAATGTAAGACAATCATCTTGTAATTGTCATACTATTAAATAATGGTAAAGATGTTTCTCATGAAATCTTTGAAGACAAAAGGTAATTATGCATTACAACTCAAAGAGTTTTTTTTCAATCTTTATTTCCTCAAGAAAATACTTGCAAAGTCAACGTTGTTCTAATAGATCATAAAATAAATTTTGAAGTGGAGTGTATCTCTACATATCTGCTGGGATTTTTTTGAAATTAATCACCACTATTCCAAAAATAATCTAAACATCTAAGATGTTATTACTGAGCCTCCTGAAACCTTGTTTTTCTTGTTGAATGGAAAGTTGTCTAATATGTGTGTGCACATACACATATATGTGTACATATGCATACATATGTATGTACATATTTATATATGTGCATATGAATATATATCTATACATATAATCACATACACATACTTACATACACACATATTGACATCCATAGACTTTTAACTGGAGAGCGAACAAACTCTTATTCTTATAGTTCACTGTACCATACATGTTTCATTCTAGCTGAGTATAATGGAAGTAGAATCCTTCAAATGTATGAAAAATATACTTTTGAAAAATGATACAATGTCCATCCAATTCTCAGTTGTACATTTTAAAAATATTTAATTTTTTAATGTTAAAATATGACCCATAATAAAATGCAAGACTAGCATTTTGATGAAGTAAAATCATCAGTATCACAAAGTATACATTTTTAAATTTAAGTTTAAAACTGTAAGAACTCTGAAATGGGTGATAATGAAATTCCTTTTAAAGCTTGATTCTACCACTTAATAGGGATGGCTTCACAGAATCATTTGATCTTCCAAAATCTCAGTTTCTTTATCTGCTGATTGGGGGGCAGAAAGAGTTAGACAAGATGATATCTATTCTGGCTTGCAATATCAAAAAGTATTCACCAGTAAGACTTTACATTAGAAAACTTGTCACAGTGTATCAACATTTTCTAGAATTTCTGGAATGATAGAAATGTCTATTCAAAAATCATCATAAAGATAATTCTTTGAATCTTAAGATTTCTGCTATTTGAAATTGCAGAGCAAGAAGACATAATTCCTCAGAATAGTAGCAGATTTCTTTTTCAAGTATACTACATATCAAAAGATACATTAAAAAAATTGGACAAAATATAGCCCTCATTCTTAATTAAAAACTCTAGGGAACATAGGAATAAATGGAGTTTTCTTTAAATGATAAGCAGTATCTACCTAAAATCATTAGCAAGAATTATATTTAATGGGGAGGATCTAGACGCCTTCCCAGTAAAAACAAAGTTGTAACAAGAATGTCCATTATTACCACTGTTATTTGATATTGTACTAGAAATTTTAGCTTTAGCAGTAAGAGAAGAAAACCAAATTGAAGAAATTAGAATAGGATATGAGAAAACAATCAATTAAAAATTCCTAGAAACAACATATTTGGGAAAATTGCAGGATATAAAATATACCTACCTATATCATCACCATTTCTATGTATTACCAAGAAAGCCCAGCAAAAAGAGATGGAAAGAAAAAGTTCCACTTAAGATAATTGTAGACAATATAAAATATTCAAGGTTTTACACATCAAGATAAATTCAAGAACTTTATGAACAAGATTGCAAAACAATTTTCACCCAAAGTCAGATCTAAACAATTGGAAAAATATCATTTGTTTATGTAGATTGAGCTAATATAACAAAATAAATAATTCAACCAAAATTAATGTACTTAAGTAGTACCATAACAAATTGTCAAAAAATACTTCATAGAACTAAAAACAAAACAAACAAACAAACAAACAAAAATTCACCTGGAAGAACAAAAAGTCAAGAATATTAAAGGAATTAATGAACCTCTGATTCCAATTGCTAAGATACAACTTTTAATCTTATTTCCACATGATGCTAAAGAATTGGCCAAGTAATCCACACACAAGGTAAGTACACAAATTACATATCAAAGTAGACTTAACTCTTTGCCAACCTTTATTACCTATGTCCATAACTGCTGGACAGCCTATTTGCTCCATCAGTACTCTTTTGATCACAACAGAAAATAAAGAAATGATCCCAGTATACTGAGTGGCCCTACTGAGATAAATTTTTAGAAAGACATAAACAATGATTTTGAAGAGTGTGGTAGCACAGACGAGGTATGATCTGAACCATGGGAAGGAACTTCCTTGTCACAATTGTTTTCAAATGCATTACACCAATCAGGTAACATATTTATTATATATGTCAGGTACTGTCAAAATAAACAAAATAATGTTAATTACTGAGACCAATTATTGAAGCCAGACCTCCAAATAAAGACTCTTTTTGAAGATCACAACAGCTGTAGAGATATTAAGCTAACAGATTCAGCCTGGTTGATGAATGAAGGATCTTTTGTAACAGGCTATGAACTTTATTCTAGAATCAGTTAATACATTAAGTTCATTGATTTTTTTTCATATTTAGTTAGATGGTATGTTTTTGTGTTTTTTCTACTGAGTTAATTTTATATTTTCATGTGAAGGTGAAAAAATACAATATCATTTTCCAGGCATATACAATTTATTTTAAATAAAAAGTAGATTATTGTCTTAGAATAGGGTATGAGCTCCTTGAAGAAAAAAAAAACTGTTATTTTGTTTGTTTATTTCTGTGTTTATATCTCCAACATCAACTGTAGCACTGTATTTTTTATATATTATTGTTGTTCAGTTGTTTTAATTGTGTCCAATTCTCCATTATGCTATTTGGGATTTTCTTGGCCAAGATAATTATTTTCTTCTCCAAATTATTTTATATGAAATGGAGTTAAATGGAGTTATATGAAGGTTAAATAATTTGCCATGGGTAACATGTCTAGTAATTGTCTGAAGCCACATATGAATTCAAGAAGATGACCCTTTTTGATTTTTTTTTTGCCTCACTTATCTAATCTATTTTAAATCTGATAATCAATTGACAAAAGTTAAATTGAATAGTGACAGATAAAGCTAAAAAAAGGAAACTTGGATCCATCCTGAGAAATGTCATCAGATGAGATACTCATGGACCAATATTTAGATTTGGAAATGACTTTATAAATCATCTAGCCCAAATTTTACAGATGAAAAACTGAGGATCCCCTCAAATTTATTATATTTGAACTTTTTAATATTTGTTACTATCAGATGAGATTCTAAAAGTATGTCCCATTATGCCAAATGTAACATTCTTTCCTTGTGCCTGCTTTTAGACTAGGAAATAAAGTATGGTTTTCAGGTCATACTTGGAGCCTCAATTGCTTCAGTGACACAAAAGCATTTTTCAGATTACTTTTGGAATTACTTATTCTTTGGGCTCTAAAGAAGAACAGAGTTCTCTAGTATAAGAGAAATATAATCAACTGATGTTGCTTTCATCAAAATCTTGGCATTAGATTTCTGGAATCAAAAATGTCAGAGTAAGCAATTAATGGCTATAATTCTCCTATGTTTACCTCTGGGCAACCATAAAATATTGTCCAAAGACAGATCACAAAACAGTAAAATTAGCAATAAGTTCAAGTGAAACTTTTTTTAGCCCCCTTGGAAGATCATCATGTAATGCTGGAATAACAGAGGCAAGATAGAAATTAGAGAGTTATGATATTTTATTTGAAAGGAAGATATTTACTGGAACCAAATGTATCCATGATTTAGTCCCAGGGATGAGACTATTGTCTCCAAGAATCCAGCACCAATATGAGTTCTCAATGACATTATATATATAACACACACATACATACATATATACATACACACACATAGCTCAGCTACAGGGATAGACCAAGGCAGGGGCGTAATCAGAGCACTAAGAGCGGTAACAGGACTATCAATCCTATTCTCACAGGGTGGGAGGAAGCATAGGACATTCTGATAAATTGGGATTGCAAAATGGGGAGAGGCACCAAATATTCTAAGTTATAAGATCTTTATCCTCTCAAACATTCTGATGATGTCATGATTAGGAGGGAGGGGTGGTGTTGTAGGATTGAACATTACAATTAGGAACTGAGGCAGAATAATTTAGGGAAACTGAGTCAGGACAATAAAAGAGAACTGTGGCACAACAATCAGAAGAGTTTTGTTTCATTCAAGTAAAAATGGAGGAGTCCAGAATGCAAATGTTTTCAGGAGCAAGCCCCCCTACAACAAACAATCGAGGTATCCTGAGCCACAGTGTGGAAGAGTGATTGAATACCAACACCAGGACCTCTCATGTGTCTTAGCAAAGCTAGAAGAACTAGCAGATGGCAGTTCCAGGAACTATCATGTGCTTTAGTGTAGTCTTGAGCAAACAGGCAATCTTTAGTGACCGGGCTGTCCTTTGATTCAGTGTAGTCTCTGGGGAAATGCAGAAACACCCCACCAAGCCTCAATACTCACAGAACTACCAATAAGACTATATCTCAGCACCACCTTAGCTACTAGACCCCTACAATTTCTAGAATCCCCTTCACCCATTACCTAATAACTTCAGGACAGTAAGAGACATAATGATTTTCTCTGAGCCTTAGTACAAAAGCAGTCCAAGCTGTTCAAAGCCAGGACTCTCACCCTAATTATTAAAAGAAAAACAAGACAGTGATTCTTCCACCCTCAAATTTAAAATAAAAAAAGAGCTATTATGGTGACAAGAAAGACAAGATACAAATTTAGAAAAAGACAAACCACCAATGGACAAAATACAAAATTAAAATTAAAAGTGACCTCAAACTCAGAAAAAAAAAACTCATGGAAGAGTTTTTTTTTTTTTTTTTTTTTTTTTAAAGGAGCATAAAAATCATATAATAGGGGAAGAAGAAAAAATGGGGAAAAAATGAGAGTTGTGAAAGGCAATTATGTGAATAGCGAGATAACCCTTTTCCAAACTATTTAAAAAACAGAATTGGGTAAATGGGAAAAGAGATACAAAAATTAACTGAAGAAAACATCTCCTTAAGGAGTACAATGAGCCAAATGCAAAAGAAAATATAAAAGCCAACTGAGGAAAATAACAATGTAGAAGTTAGAATTAGAAAAGTAGAAACTCAAGACTTTAGGAGACATCAAGTGTCAAACAAATTCAAAAGACTGAAAAAATGGAAGAAAATATAAAATACCTCTTGGGAAAAACAACTGATGAGTAAAATAAATTCAGGAAAGATATATCCGAATCATCTAATTACCTGAAAGCAATAACCAAAAAGAGGACTAGGACAGAAGTATTTAAAAAAAAATTAAGGGAAAATGTCTTGATTTCCTGAAACCAAAAATCCAAATACATGTTGAAAGAATCCACTTATCACATTAGGAAAAAGTTTCCTTCTCCCTGACTCCTATCCCCAAAAAGAAAATTAAAAAAAAAAAAGAAAAGAAATTTTTTTTTGTTTTTTTTTTAAATTTTTATTTAATAATTACTTTATATTGACACTCGTTTCTGTTCCGATTTTTTTTCCCTCCCTCCTTCCACCCCCTCCCCTAGATGGCAAGCAGTCCTTTATATGTTGGATATGTTGCAATATATCCTAGATACAATATATGTTTGCAGAGCCGAACAGTTCTCTTGTTGCACAGGGAGAATTGGATTCAGAAGGTATAAATAACCTGGGAAGAAAAACCAAAATGCAGATAGTTCACATTCGTTTCCCTGTGTTCTTTCTTTGGGTGTAGCTGTTTTTGTCTGTCATTTATCAATTGAAACTCAGGTCTCTTTGTCAAAGAAATCCACTTCCATCAAAATATGTTTTCATACAATATCGTAGTTGAAGTGTATAATGATCTCCTAGTTCTGCTCATTTCACTTAGCATCAGTTCATGTAAGTCTCGCCAGTCCTCTCTGTATTCATCCTGCTGGTCATTTCTTACAGGACAATAATATTCCATAACATTCATATATCACAATTTACCCAGCCATTCTCCAATTGATGGGCATCCATTCATTTTCCAGTTTCTAGCCACTACAAACAGGGCTGCTACAAACATTTTGGCACATACAGGTCCCTTTCCCTTCTTTAGTATTTCTTTGGGATATAAGCCCAATAGAAACACTGCTGGATCAAAGGGTATGCAAAATTTGATAACTTTTTGGGCATAATTCCAGATTGCTCTCCAGAATGGTTGGATTCGTTCACAACTCCACCAACAATGCATTAGTGTCCCCGTTTTCCCGCATCCTCTCCAACATTCATCATTATTTTCTCCTGTCATCTTAGCCAATCTGACAGGTGAGTAGTGGTATCTCAGAGTTGTCTTAATTTGCATTTCTCTGATCAATAATGATTTGGAACACTCTTTCATATGAGTGGTAATAGTTTCAATTTCATCCTCTGAAAATTGTCTGTTCATATCCTTTGACCATTTATCAATTGGAGAATGGCTTGATTTCTTATAAATTTGAGTCAGTTCTCTATATATTTTGGAAATGAGGCCTTTATCAGAACCTTTAACTGTGAAGATATTTTCCCAGTTTGTTGCTTCCCTTCTAATCTTGTTTGCATTAGTTTTATTTGTACAAAGGCTTTTTAATTTGATGTAATCAAAATTTTCTATTTTGTGATCAGTAATGGTCTCTAGTTCATCTTTGGTCACAAATTTCTTTCTCCTCCACAAGTCTGAGAGATAAACTATCCTCTGTTCCTCTAATTATTTATAATCTCGTTCTTTATGCCTAGGTCATGGACCCATTTTGATCTTATCTTGGTATATGGTGTTAAGTGTGGGTCCATGCCTAATTTCTGCCATACTAATTTCCAATTATCCCAGCAGTTTTTATCAAATAATGAATTCTTATCCCAGAAGTTAGGAGCTTTGGGTTTGTCAAACACTAGATTGCTATAGTTGACTATTCTGTCTTGTGAGCCTAGCCTTTTCCATTGATCCACTAATCTATTTCTTAGCCAATACCAAATGGTTTTGGTGACTGCTGCTTTATAATATAATTTTAGATCAGGTACAGCTATGCCACCTTCATTTGATTTTTTTTCATTAATTCCCTTGAGATTCTCGACTTTTTATTGTTCCATGTGAATTTTGTTGTTATTTTTTCTAGATCATTAAAATATTTTCTTGGAAGTCTGATTGGTATAGCACGAAATAAATAGATTAGTTTAGGGAGTATTGTCATCTTTATTATGTTCGCTCGGCCGATCCAAGAGCACTTAATATTTTTCCAATGATTTAAGTCTGACTTTATTTGTGTGGAGACTTTTTTATAATTTTGCTCATATAATTCCTGACTTTCCTTTGGTAGATAGATTCCCAAATATTTTATGGTATCAACAGTTATTCTGAATGGAATTTCTCTTTGTATCTCTTGCTGTTGGGTTTTGTTGCTGATGTATAAAAATGCTGAGGATTTATGGGGATTTATTTTGTAGCCAGCTACTTTGATAAAATTATGAATTATTTCCAATAGCTTTTTAGTAGAATCTCTGGGGTTCTCTAGGTATACCATCATATCATCTGCAAAAAGTGATAGTTTGGTTTCCTCATTGCCTACTCTAATTCCTTTAATATCTTTCTCGACTCTTATTGCCGAGGCTAGTGTTTCTAATATGATATTAAATTATAATGGTGATAGTGGGCAACCTTGCTTCACTCCAGATCTTACTGGGAAAGGTTCCAGTTTTTCCCCATTGCATATGATGCTTACTGATGGTTTTAAATATATGCTCCTGACTATTTTAAGGAAAACTCCATTTATTCCTATGCTCTCAAGTGTTTTTATTAGGAATGGATGTTGGATTTTATCAAATGCTTTTTCTGCATCTATTGAGATGATCATATGGTTTTTGTTTGTTTGGTTATTGATATAGTCAATTATGCTAATAGTTTTCCTAATATTGAACCAGCCCTGCATTCCTGGTATAAATCCTACTTGGTCATAGTGTATTATCCTGGTGACGATTTTCTGTAATCTTTTTGCTAATATTTTATTTAAGATTTTAGCATCAATATTCATTAGGGAGATTGGTCTATAATTTTCTTTCTCTGTTTTCAGCCTACCTGGTTTAGGTATCAGTACCATGTCTGTGTCATAAAAGGAGTTTGGTAGGACTCCTTCAATCCCTATTTTTTCAAATAGTTTATATAACATTGGAGTTAATTGTTCTTTAAATGTTTGGTAGAATTCACATGTAAATCCATCTGGTCCTGGGGATTTTTTCTTAGGGAGTTGATTGATAGTTTGTTCTATTTCTTTTTCTGAGATGGGACTGTTTAGAATATTTACTTCTTCCTCTGTTAGTTTGGGCAAGCTATATTTTTGGAGGTATTTTTCTATTTCTTTTAAGTTGTCGAATTTATTGGCATAAAGTTGGGCAAAGTAACTCCTAATTATTGCTCTAATTTCCTCTTCGTTAGTTGCGAGTTCTCCCTTTTCATTTTTAAGACTAACAATTTGATTTTCCTCTTTCCTTTTTTTAATCAGATTTACTAAGGGTTTGTCTATTTTGTTGGTTTTTTCATAGAACCAACTCTTAGTTTTATTAATCAATTCAATAGTTAAACTTTCAATTTTATTGATCTCTCCTTTTATTTTTAGAATTTCAAGTTTAGTGTTTGACTGGGGGTTTTTAATTTGTTCCTTTTCTAGCATTTTTAGTTGCAAACCCAATTCATTGACCTTCTCTTTCTCTATTTTATACAAATAGGCCTCTAGAGATATGAAATTTCCCCTTATTACCGCTTTGGCTGCATCCCATACATTTTGGTATGATGTCTCATTATTATCGTTTTCTTGGGTGAAGTTATTAATTATGTCTATGATTTGCTGTTTCACCCAATCATTCTTTAGTATGAGATTATTTAGTTTCCAATTATTTTTTGGTCTACTTCCCCTGGTTTTTTGTTGAATGTAATTTTCATTGCACCGTGGTCTGAAAAGGATGCATTTACTATTTCTGCCTTACTACATTTGAGTTTGAGGTTTTTATGTCCTAATATATGGTCAATTTTTGTATAGGTTCCATGAACTGCTGAAAAGAAAGTGTATTCCTTTCTGTCTCCATTACATTTTCTCCAGAGATCTATCATATCTAACCTTTCTAGTATTCTATTTACCTCTTTGACTTCTTTCTAATTTATTTTGTGGTTTGATTTATCTAATTCTGAGAGTGCAAGGTTAAGATCTCCCACTATTATAGTTTTACTGTCTATTTCTTCTTGCAGCTCTCTTAGTTTCTCTTTTAAGAATTTAGATGCTACCCCACTTGGTGCATATATGTTTAATATAGATAGTGCTTCATTATCCATGCTACCCTTTAGCAAGATATAGTGCCCTTCCTTATCTCTTTTAATTAGATCAATTTTTGCTTTAGCTTGATCTGAGATCAGGATGGCTACCCCTGCTTTTTTGACTTCACCTGAAGCATAGTAGATTTTGCTCCAACCTTTTACCTTTAACCTGCATGTATCTCCCCGCTTCAGGTGTGTTTCCTGTAAACAACATATTGTAGGGTTCTGGCTTTTAATCCATTCTGCTAACCGCTTCCTCTTTATGGGGGAGTTTACCCCGTTCACGTTTATGGTTAGAATGACCAATTCTGTATTACTTGCCATCTTGTTAACCCGGTTTATGCTTTTCTCCCTTCTTTCCCCTTTCCCCCCTTTCCCAGTATTAAGCTTGTGAGCACCACTTGCTTCTCACAGCCCTCCTTTTTAGTATCCCTCCCCCCGCCTTAGAGTTCCTCCCCCTATCTTACCTCTTTCCCTCCCAGTTCCCATATTCCCTTCCGCTTAGCTTATTCCTTCCCTTTTCACTCTTCCCTTCTCACTTTTCAATGAGGTGGGAGAAGTTTCACCATAGATTGAATATGTCTTAAGATTTTTCACTTAAAGCCAATTCTGAAGGCAGTAAGATACCTACTATATACATCCCCCTCCATTCTTTCTCTCAGATATAATAGGTTTCCTATGCCTCTTCATGAGATATACTACCCCCACTTTACCCTTTTTCTGATACAATATCCTTTCCACATCAATTTCTAGAACAAGGTATACATGTATTCTTTATACATCTATATAGTCAAAATATAGTTCCCAAGATTAATCTTTACCTTTTTAGATTTCTCTTGAGTTCTATATTTGTAGATCAAACTTTTTGTTAAGTTCTGGTTTTTTCATCAGAAATAGATGAAATTCGCTTACTTTGTTGAATGTCCATCTTCTTCCCTGGAAAAAGATGCTCATTCTCGCTGGGTAAGTTATTTTGGGTTGCATACCAAGTTCCTTAGCGTTTCAGAATATCATATTCCAGGCCCTTCGATCTTTTAATGTGGATGCTGCCAGATCCTGGGTGATCCTTATTGTGGCTCCTTGATACTTGAATTGGGTTTTTCTAGCCGCTTGCAATATTTTTTCCTTCATCTGAGGGTTCTGGCATTTGGCCACTATATTCCTTGGTGTTTTGATTTTAGGATCCCTTTCAGTGGGTGATCGATGAATCCTTTCAATGTTTATTTTTTCCTCTGTTCCTATGACTTCTGGACAGTTCTCTTTGATAATTTCCTGGAAAATAGTGTCCAGGCTCTTTTTTTCATCATGTTTTTCTGGAAGTCCAATGATTCTCAGATTGTCTCTCCTGGATCTGTTTTCCAGGTCTGTTGTCTTCCCCAGAAGGTATTTCACATTCTTTTCCATTGTTTGATTTTTTTGGATTTGCTTGACTGATTCTTCTTGTCTCCTCGAGTCATTCAATTCCACTTGTTCAATTCTGATTTTCAGTGAAGTATTTTCTTCACTCACTTTTTAAAAATCTTTTTCTAATTGTCCCATTGAGTTCTTTTGTTCTGTGGAATTTTTTTCCATTTCTCCAATTTTGTTTTCCAGTTCACCAATCCTATTTTTCAAGGATTTTACTTCTTTGTCCACTCTCTCTTTAACTGACTTCTCCAGGTTCTTTTGCCAAGCCTCCCTCTCCTTTTCCCAAGTTTCCCTCTCCTTTTGCCAAGCCTCCCTCTCCTTTTCCCAAGTTTTCCTCTCCTTTTGCCAAGCCTCACTCTGCTTTCCCCATTTTTCTTCTAGCTCCCTTGTGAGAGCCTTTTTAATTTCTTCTATGAGGTTCATCTGTGCTGAGGAACAGATGATCTCCTCCTTTGGGGATTCACCTGGGGACTGTCTGTTTTTAGTCTCCTCAGGATTTAGAGTCTGCTCTCTATCTGTATAGAAGCTGTCAAGGGTTAAAGTCCTCTTCAGTTTCTTGCTCATTCTGTCTAATAATCAAAGACAAACTACCAAAGAAAAACAGAAAAAACTGGAGTCTTTCTTTGGGGAAGGCTGGGTGTGTTACCGAGCTTCCTCTACAGACTGTGGGGGGCAGCAGTGAGGCACTAGCAAGACTGTGCTGCGCCTGCGCTCTGAGATCCCAGAGCGTGCTGAGTCACTGTGGGGGGGGGGGGGAGTAAGGGGGGGCGGCCAGATCCCGAGAGACTCCAGGTGTTTGGGGTTGTATTCTTCAGCCCTGGTGTTTTTAGCTTCTCTGCTGGGCTGCTGACTTGCTGCCGGAGGAAAGTATCCAGTCCTGTAGCGAAGCTCTCCTTTTAGAGACGGCTGCAATCACTCCCCACCCCGTCTCCAGTCTGCTCCCGTGCTCTCACTGCCACTGCCCTCAGCCTGCGCCCGATCTAAAACCGTCCCAGCCCTCCAGTAAAGACAGACCTTTCTTGGCGAATCTCAAGGATGGCTTCTCTTGGTAACTATTTGTGGGTTTTTTTTTCAGTCAAGCATTAATTCAGAGGCTTGTAATGAAATGGATAGTGAGAGAAAGCGTGGAGCTTATGCAGCTGTGTGCCTCCTCTCCGCCATCTTAACAGGAAGTCAAAAGAAAAGAAAATTACAAGTAACATTATAGCAAAATTCAAAACTATCAGGTCAAAGAAAAAAATACTGAAAGTGAACAGAAAGAATCAAGTCAAATTTCAGTCAATAATAATAAGAATTACACAGAACTTGGCAGCAGCATCATTAAGGGACTAGAGGTTATGGAATATGACAATCAGGAAGGCAAAGGAGATGGCAATACAGCCAAGAATCATTTGCAAAGAAAAATTAAGCATAATACATCAAGAGGGAAAATAGTCATTGAATCAAATGGAAGGAATTCAATTTTTCAGAAGAAAACTAAAATGAAAACAAACATTTGACCTCCAATATAAAAAAAAAATAAAACAAGAGAAGCATGAATCAGTAATGATGGAAAAAGCAAACTTGAAGGATTCAATAGAACTAAATTGCTTACAACTCAGGGAAGATTTTTTTTTTTTTTTTGCTTTTTGCTTTTTGCTGAGGCAATTGGGATTAAGTGACTTGCTCAGGGTCACGCAGCTAGGAAGTATTAAGCATCTGAGGTCAAATTTGAACCCAGTTCCTCCTGATTTCATGGCTAGTGCTCTATCCACTGCACTACCTAGCTGCCCCTGGGGAAGATAATTCTTGTAATTTTAAAAATAGTTACACCTAGAAGGATTAAGCATAGACAGAGTGTGCAGGTAAAAGGTCAACTTGAGTGAATGACTTTTAAAAAAAACAAACAAACAAAATCTAAGAGATAAAAAGAGGAGTGCATTGGATGCAGGGGACAAGGAGAAGCTTATGGAGTGAATTATTTTACATGAAGAGACAAGAAATAAACATAATCCTGGTGAGAAAATGGGTAGATGATGACTATCACTTGAATTTTACTCTCGTTTTTTGGCTCAAAGAGGGAATAATATATACAAACAATTTTATATAAAAATCTATCTTAGCCAACAGGGAAGTAGGAGTGGAAGAAATTAAGAAAAGGGAAGAGGGTTGTTGATAGAGTTATGAAATGATCTAACCATTCTGGAGAACAATTTGGAACAATGTCCAAAGGGCCATAAAACTTTGACCCAGCAATGTCATTACTGGGTCTGTATTCCAAGAAAATCATAAAGAAGAGAAAAAAGGTTCACCTATGCAAAAATATTTCTAGTAGCTCTTTTTGTGGCAGAAAAGAATTGGAAAATGAGTATATACCCATCAGTTGGGGAACGGCTGAACAAATCATAGTATATGAAAGTAATGGAATAGTATTTGATTTTTAAAAAATGATGAAGATGTTGATTTTAGAAAGGCCTGGAAAGGTTTACATGAACTGATGCTGAGCAAAATAAACAGAACCAGAAATACATTGTACACAATAAAAGCAAGAATATGCTATAATCAACTATAAAAGGTTCTCAGTAGTTCAGGGTTCCAAAGCAGTCTCAATAGGCTTTAGACAGAAAATACCATCTGCATCCAGAAAAAAGAACTATGGAGACAATATAAAATCAATACATACTATGATCACTTTTTAATCTATTTTTACCTGTTCCATAATTTCCCCCCTGTTCTTTATTTTTTCTCTCCCAACATGATTCATAAAGCAATGTGTACCAAAAAAAAAAAAAAGAAGAAAAGGTTAGGTAATAACTGTCAAAATGGAGAGATAAAAGGAGGCAGTAGAAGCAAAAGAGTGAGGAGGGAAAGAATAAAAGAGAAAAAAAGACAAAGAGACAGAAGTAGAAGATGGGGAGAAATATACAGGATGTAATTCTAATGGTGAATGTGAATGAGATTAACTTTGCCATAAAAATAGACAAAAGAGTGGATCAAAAAACTGTAATCTGACAATCTGTTGTTTACAAGAAAAATACTTCAAACAGAGAGAAACATACAAAATAAAAGTAAGGGATTGGAGTGTGATCTGTTGTGCTTTATCTGAATTAAAAAAAGATAACTAAAAAGCAGAAGTAGCAATCCTGATCTTAGAAAAAGTAAAAACAAAAATAGACCTAATTTGATTCAACTATTCTGGAGAGCAATTTGGAACTATGCCCCCAAAATACATAATATTTGATCCAGCAGGGTCTCTACTGGACCTGTATCCCAAAGAGATCATAGAGGAGGGAAAGGGACTGACATGTGCAAAAATGTTTTTGTAGTGGGAAGCAACTGGAAACTGAGTGGATGCCCATCAGATGGAGAATGGCTGAATAAGTTATGATATAATTAATGTTATGAAATATTATTATTCTGCAAGAAACAATCATCAGGATGATTTCAGAGAGGCCTGGAGAGACTTACATGAACTGGTTCTCAGTGAAGTGAGCAGAACCAAGAGATCATTATATATGGCAACAGCAAGATTTTCTTTTTTGTTATTGTTGCTTGAGTTTTGTTTTCTTTCTCATTTTTTCCCTTTTTGATCTGGTTTTTCTTGTGTAGCATAATTGTGGAAATGTGTATAGAAGAATTGCACTTAGTTAACATATATTGGATCACTTACTGTCTAGGATAGGGGATGTGGAGAAGGAAGGGAAAATTTTTGGAACACAAAGTTCCATCATATGTTGATGTTGAATGTTGAAAATTATCTGCATATATGTTTTGAAAATAAAAGCTTTAAAAAAAGAAATCTAATTAAAGTAGATAAGGAAGGAAACTATATCTCTCTAAAAGGTGCCACAGAAAATGAAGCAATACCAGTATTAAAAATCTATGAATCAAATGGTATAGTATTCAAATTCTCAAAGGAGATTTAATTAAGGGAAAAAATAAATAGCAAAAGTATACTGTGCCTTCTCAAAAAATCAATATAGTTGCATCCCCCCAAAAAAGGAAAGAACTAAAGAGCCAAATAAAATATTTTTAAAATGATCATTTAAAAATAATTAAATATAACATCTTAGAGAAAACTGAATGAGAACAGAAAGGAATATTAATTTTCTCAGCAACACATGGTACCTACACAAAAATATATTATAGGGCATAAAAACTTCAAAATGAAATATAAAAAGGCAAAACTATTAAATATTTTCTTTTAATCATAATGATTAATTATGATCATAATTATATGATCATATATCATAATACAATATAAATTGCATTATCAGATCATAATGCAATGAGAATTACATTCAACAAAGGGAAATGGAGGGATTAAACATTGAAAACTAAATCATTTAATCCTAAAGATACAGTGGGTAAAAGAACAAATCATAGAAATAATCAAACATTTTATTAAACAGAAAGACAACAATGAGACAACAAATCAACATTCATGGGATGTAGTCATAGTAGTACTTAGGAGAAAATTTGTCTTTAGATTCTTACATTTTAAAAAATGGTGAGGGAAGTAAGAACAAATCAAACAATTGGCATGGAATTAAAAAAAAAAGCTGGAAAAGAAACAAATTAAAAGTCTCCAAAGGATAACCAAATTGGAAATTCTGAAAATCCAAACAGAGATTAATAAAATGGAATGGAAAAAATAATAAAGTATTAGGCAAATAAATACATAAATATAAGAGTTGTTTTTATGGGGGGGAACAGTCATAAGATAGAAAAGTCACTGGAAATTTGATTTAAAAAAGAAAGAAGAATATCAAATATCCAGAATAAAAAAAAAAAATGTAAAGGCTGAAATAACCACCAAAGAATAAAAATGCAAAGCAATTATTAGGAAATAAGATGACCAAATTTTGGTCAATAAATCTGATAATCTGAGCAAAATCAATGAAAATTTATGAAAATATAAATTGTCCAGACTAATAGATCAGGAAATAGAAACCCTAAATAACCAGATCCTTGTTAAAGAAATTGAGGGGAGGATTCTGGGGAAATGATAGAGTAGTTCATAAAATCCCAAGTTTTCCAGATTTCCTCTATAAACTAAATGACATTTGTCTTAGGATGAACATAGACCAGTGAAAAACAAAAAACACTTGAGGCAGAACAGGGGTCTTCCTGGTACAATTTGAGAAGACCCCACCCCCCCAAAAAAATCCCATAGATTGGGGTTTAACATGTAAAATGCAATCTCCAGGCTAACTCCACTGAAACAATTAGATGGGGAATCTGGAGCTCCCTAGGTTAGTAGGTAGCCTCAGGTTCAATCACAGGAACTCCCCGAGAGCAGTCAGAAGTCTGAGTCATGATAAAACCAGTTGTGTTGCTGAGATTAGACGCTGGGTAAGAAGAAAGAGCACATCACCTGAATGGAGAGGGAGTGGGCCAGGGAAGTCACTGTATGCACTTACATGAGAGTAGAGTTCTTAGTTTGGGGTTCTAAACCAGTGGGAAGAACTAAAGTGAAGGCAGAGGCACTATTATCTGCCCCTCCAAGGCAGACACACACACACACACACACACACACACACACACACACACACACGGATTAGAGGTGCTTCCTCTACTAATCTCACATGTTAAAAATAAAGTGAATAGGCAAAAAAAGAAATGACCCATCAATAGAAAGTTATTAGGAGAATAGAGGAGACGAGTTCATCTTCAGAGTAAGACAATGAAGAGTTAAAAAAGTCTTTCCTACACCAAAGAATAATGTTAAATGTGTACCTGCTCAGAAAGAATTTATAGAAGAACTCAAAAAAAGACTTTAAAAATCAAATGACAGATTGAAAAAAAAAGAACCATTCAAAAAAATTGGAATATTATAAAAACATGGTCATTCAACTAGAAAAAGAAATTCAGATTCTTAAAGAAGCAAATGATTCTTTAAAAATTTGAATTGAGCAAGGGGAAGCCAATAAATGTATAAAGAGAACAAGAAATAACAAAACAAAATATAAAGAATGAAAAAAATAGAAGAGAAAATAAAACATGAAGAAGAAAAAAAAACAGATAGGGAGAACAGATTAAGAGAAAACATAGGAATACTTGAGCTACCTGTGAACAACAGCAACAACAAAAAACACAGTAGGAAATATACAAATTATACAGGATTAATCAGTAGCTACAATAAAAGACTGCGGGTCCTGGGATATTATATATAGAAAACTGAAAGAACTAGCCTGCAGCTGAAAATATTATTTCCAGCAAAATTAAATATGATATTGAAGAAAAAGGGCATTTAATTAACTCTCAGATTTTCAGGATTCAGTCTCAAACAAACTAAATCAAAGACTATTCCCAAAGGACTGGATAAGGACAGACTATTTATGTTTTATATGTGGAAATATAAACCATGTATTGACATTAGTAACTGGGTAGTCTACAAGAAAGAGTGGGACAGAGCTGATTATGAACTGACTCTAAAAAATAAGACTATCTAGGAAAAGATAAAAATTATAATTATGCTATACAAATGAGGTGCAGAAGAACAACCGACCCAGAGTAATTAACTGGGGTAGGAAAGTTGGCACTTATGAAAACCTATTCACATCAGGAAGGCATTAAATAAGGATTACAGGTATATACACAAAAAACCATATATATATATATAATATATATATATATATTATGTAGGTACATGTATGCACAAAATTTATATATATATATATATATATATATATATATATATATATATATATATATATATATATATATGAAGGTTATAGCATTCTCCAAAATTAATAAAATACTAATGATTAGTGGGGAAAGGAGATATACACAATGACAATGATTAGGGGTAAAAATGATTAGAAAAACTAGGGTGATAATCACTTATCTTAAAAATTATACTTAAAGATTCAATCAAGAAAGAAGTCTACATTATATATCAACAATTTATTAGTTTTTAGATATATGTTTATGTATGTTTATATATATAATCATAAACCAATCTCAGAAAGAATTGGAAAATGCAAACTAGATAATTTTGATATATTAAATTAAAAGATATTTGTTCCCCAGATATATAGGTATATAAAATAGATATACAAATCAAACATTTACTGATAATAAATTATAATTTTGCAACACCCACACTCAGTTTCAAAATCATATATGGGTCCCTGACCTACAGTAGAAGCAGTTGGGCTTTAAATAACTTTTGATTACAGAGGTGCAAATAAAAAAAAAACAAAAAACAAAAAAAAAAATACCAGCTCATACCTATCAGATTGACTAACATAACAAAAATGCAAAATAATGAAAAATGGAGAAGATGTGGGGATAATGGGACATTAATGTATTGTTGGTAGAATGGTGAGCAATTTAGAATTATGCTCAAAGGATAACCAAACTGTCTACCCTTTGATTTAGCAATATTATTACTAGTTCTTTATCCCAAAAAGATCATTAAAAAGGGAAAAGAACTTGCACATGAAAAAATATTGATAGCAGCTTTTTTCATGATAGAAAATATTGGGGATACCTATCAACTGCGGATTGGCTGAACAAGCTGTAGTATATGAATGTAATGTTTTGTGTAAAAAAATGATCGTCATATTTCAGAGAAAAAATCATAAAGACTTTTATGAACTGATATGAAGAGGAAAAAAAACTAGTAACACATTTTACACACAATCAACAATATTGTGTGATAAATCACTCAGTTCTTCTCTGCAAATACAAAAGACTCAAAGGAAAATGTTCTCGATATCCAGATTAAGAAAAGATGAGCTCTGATTGCAAATCAAAGCTTATTTCTCACACTTATTTTATTCTTTCTAAAGGTGTTTTTAAAAGTATTTTTCTTTTTTCAAAACTGTGACTAATATGGAAATTTATATAGTACATTTATATTCTAGCATTTTCAGAAAAGGGGAGAGGAGAGAAGAAAAAAGAGAAAAAATTGAAACTCAAAATCTTAAAAATTAAATGCTAAAAACTTTCTTGATATATAACTGGGGAAAATTAAAAGCAAAGTATCAAAAAAATCTGGACATTATTAATAAAACAGTTACATTACACAGAAAAAAATAAAGTAGAATAGAATTTGATCCCCCAGTCCAAACAGAGTCAGAACAAAAAAGTTCCTAATGTGATCTCAAAAAGAATCAGCAGTTGATATCTATGATAATAAATACAAGGAAATTTAAAGGTGAAGAAGATCACCAGTCAATAGGTACAGACCTTTATGTTTTCTTAGATTCTTATTTAGTTTTTTTACTCCCATATATTGCATAATAAATGGTACCTGAAACTAGCCAAATTGACATTTGTATAAATGATTTTTCCTATGAGAAATATAATCATGTTCAGATAATATTTCCTTTTAACACAGATGTGTTGGTATAGACTTATACTAAGTTATGAGAGTTAATTCTTAAAATTTTAGCCTTAACCCATCAGTCATTGATAAACTAACAAATCCAGATTTTTTTCCAGTTTTATAGAATAAAGAAATTGTTGTAGAAATATAAATAATATAATATTTGTCCTAGCTTCTTATTAGTACTAATTTATTATGGCCTTATGATGTCCTAGGAAACAATAAACATTGGTCCATTTGAGTATTATTTCTTTTCAAGTTGGGGTTTCAGGGATAGATTAGGATGTGAGTCAGATTAATGGATTTCAGTTTCTGGTACTTAACAACCACTGTATCGAGTCACTGATTTTTGCAGTCTTATTTGTCAGGGTCCAAAAAAAAAAAATAACTAACCCTTTTCTGACAAGATATGACTATTGCCGATTGTGAACCAATCCTGTTTTGCTAGAAGATGGGAAGTTTATAATATTCACCACTTCCAAATTGGTTCTTCCAAGTTACAGTACTATAACATATACATATATACATATACATATATACACATATATATTCATATATATGTGTATGTGTGTATGTGTACATATGTATCTTATGAAAATGTATGAATAAATGTTTATATGTGCACACACTTATGAATTTGCATATACACAAATATACATACACATACATATAATTAAATGTTTATAATCACATGCACTCATATGAATTCACATATATCTCTATAATTTCCTATTATGCGCATTTGTTCTTTGTTTCTCTGAAAGTAGCTAACATCTTCCCTCATCAGTCTAAGTCATTCCATATTTTTCTAATTCCAGCAACTCATCAATTTCTATGCCACAGCAATATTCCAATATTATGCTGTCTAGCCACAGCAATATTCCAATGTTATGCTGTCTAGTTATTTTAAATAGTCTAAAACAATATTGATTAATATGGCTGACACATAGTGTAGTTTATTTATTTGTCTTGATTAAATCTATATTAAAAATTGATGTAATTGCATTATTTAACTATGACCTTGAGATCTGAGAATAATAATAATCTGCATCAGTTAGGAGAAATGGCCAATATATGTTGGCAATATGACCTGATAAATGATGAGTAACATAGATATTAAAACTGTAGTATAACTATATAACCTCCAGTTATTCAGAATTAGACTAATTTTTTAGGCCTCCTGAGGGACATGGGTCTATTATATTTATGTGGAATGTTCTACCAATTGCTGAAGATAAGATACTTGTTAGAGATAAACTAGATTGATTATAAGCCTCTCAAGTGCAGGTGGAATATATTGTATCTTTCATAATACCTACTACAATGACTTTCACAGAGAGGTTTCTTTTTAAAATTATTTTTGTATGAAATAATATTTATCTTTATTTCAGATAGGAGCCTAATTTTTATGGCTGCTAAGTAAAAAAAATAGGTTTTGTGTCATATTATAGAAGAAAGAAGGAAATAAATATTTTAAAGGAAGATTTTAATTGTCTTTGTCTAAAAGTGAACTGGCTGGAAACTTTGGACAGTAATATGCAACCTAATTTCAAATAGACAAATG
Source organism: Antechinus flavipes (assembly GCF_016432865.1). Classification (NCBI taxonomy): domain Eukaryota; kingdom Metazoa; phylum Chordata; class Mammalia; order Dasyuromorphia; family Dasyuridae; genus Antechinus; species Antechinus flavipes. Next base: position 115,210,733 of record NC_067403.1, on the reverse strand, counting down.
TCATTAAGTTTATAAAACTTTTCTACTTCTATCATGGATTTGCTTAGTGATAAAGGAAAAATAGACTGCTAACTGACAAAAAAGCTTATGAAAGATGGAAGTCCTTTCTCTAATTTGCCAGGTAGCATATATACTAGGAACTTGAGAATAAAGGAAATTCTGGTAGAAGATATGCTCTGTGTTCAAACAACTGACATAATTTCAAGCAACAAATACTTCTTCATCACCTCCTGTGTGTACTATACTGTTAGGTGCTAAAGAAAATACTAAGTTAACATAACATAGAATTCCCAATCCCTATATTTTTGTCCACCTACATTTTTTATTTTCTTCACAGGCTAATAGTACACTATTTCAAAGTCCGATTCTTTTTGTACAGCAAAATAACTGTTTGGACATGTATAATTATTGCATTTAATTTATACTTTAACATATTTAACATGTATTGGTCAACCTGCCATCTTGGGGAGGAGATGGGGGAAGGAGGGGAAAAATTGGAACAAAAGATTTGGCAATTGTCAATGCTGTAAAATTACCTATGCATATAACTTGTAAATAAAAAGCTATAATTAAAAAAAAAAAACAATAAAGTTGGACTAAAAATAAAGAAAAGAAAGTACTAAGTTCAGGTAATAATATATAATAATTATTCTAATACCTGACTTATAGTTCAATACAACTTGTTTCCCAAATATAAAAAAGAGAACCAGATAAATGATGTCTGAGGTTCCTTCCAGATCTAAAATGAAGATGCTATACTTCTGCAATCATGCTGTTCCCTATGCTTGGATATTCTTCCTGCTTCTCTTTGCCTGTTCCACCATAGCATTATTCATCTTCTGTGCATATAAACTCTCTTAATAGCTTATTAATAATAATCATGATTTTACATAATGTTATTTTTTACTACTTTAATGTACTTAGCAAGGATAATCCTGCTCTAATCATTGTTGTCAATCTGATCATCTAAGAACGTAGAATAGAAAACCCAAATTAGGATCTCCTCATAGGACATAAGTTTTAGGTGATGTGCTCATGAGATATGACATGCAATAAGAGAAATAATTAATTGGTTGAATAAATTATGGTATATGAATGTTATAGAAGATAATTGTTTTATAAGAAATGTCCAGCAAGGTAATGGCAGAGAGGCCTAGAGACATTTTCACAAACTGCTGCTAAGTGAAATAAGCACAACCAGGAAATAATTATACACACCAACAACAAGATTATACAATGATCAGTTCTTATAGATGTGGCTCTATTCAACAATGAGATGATTCAAACCAATTTCCAATTGTTAGTGATGAAGGGAGCCATCTACATCCAGAGAGAGGACTATGGGAACTGAATATGATCCACAACATAGCATTTTCACTCTTTTCCTTGTTGCTTGCTTGCATTTTCTTCTTCTTCTTCTTCTTCCTTTTCTTCTTCTTCTTCTTTTTCTTCTTCTTCTTCTTCTTCTTCATGGTTTTATTTGATTTTTCTTGTGCAGCACAATAATTGTATAAATATGTATGAATAAATTTAATTTAACATATATTTCTACTATATTTAACATATATCGGACTACTTGCATTCTGGGGGAGCATGTGGGGAAAGGGTTTTGCCAAGTCTAAGATTAAAGAATTGTCCAACATATCTTTTGAAAAATAAAAAGCTTTAATTAAAAAAAAAAAACCCCAAAGTCTCTCACTGCATTCAGGACCATTTATAATTACCCTAATACATATCGGGTCACTGAACCCATAAGGCCCTGAAGGAAAAAATGAAGCAGATGTTTTTGCACTGCCCTTTCTCAATGAAATCCAATTCACTTGCATGTCATGGCATCATCATTATTATGTCACAATCTTCTCCAAGAATGATGGACAAATATCAGTAGCAACATTGTTTTGATTCCCTGTGCATTACATTGACATCTACCACTGTAGATCTTTATTGAAAACAAAGGAGAGATAAACAAATTTTAAAGTAAAATACCTATTGAACTAATAAACAAAACTAAGTTTAGTTTTATGAAAAAAAAACAAAATAGATAAAACTTTTGTTAATTTTGTATTTAAAAAAAGAAGAAAATTGATTACCAGTATCAAAAAAGAGAATTTGCCAATAATGAAAAGAAAATTAAAAGAATTAGAAGCATTTTGCCTAATTGCATACCAATAAATTTGATAATCTAAAAGAAATTGATAAATGTTTAAAAAATATAGGTTCCCCAGATTTACAGATGAGGAAATACAATACACAAATAGTCACATTTTAGAGAAAGAAATTGAACAAAGCAGTAATGAACTGGGGGGAAAAAAAACAAAAAAAATAAAAAATAAAAACAAACAAACAAAAAAAAAAAAACTTCTCCAGGCCAGATGGATTTACAAATGACTTCTACTAAACATTTAAAGAACAATTATTTCTCATGCTATATAAACTATTCAGAAAAAAGATGAAGAAGGAATCCTATAAAATTCCTTTTATGACTCAGATATGGTATTGATAAATAAACTAGGAAGGGACAAAACAGAGAAAGAAAATTATAGATGCCTCTCCTTAATGAATATAGATATAAACATTTAAATAAAATATTAGCAAAAAGATTACAACAACTTGATCACCAGGATAATACTTTATGACAAAAAAGGATTTACACCAGGAATGCAGTGCTGATTCAATATAAGGCAATTTATTAGCATAATTGATCACTATCAATAAACAAACAAATCATATGATTATATGATTTATCAATATCGTCAGAAAATAGAGTCAGAAAAAAAGCATTTGACAAAATACAGCACCCATGCTTATTACAACACTAGAGAGCATAGGAATAAGTCAAGTTTTCCTTAAAATAATAAGTAGCATCTATTTATAACCATCAGCAAGCATTACATAAGATAAGGTAGAACCATTCTCCAAAAGATCAGGTTTAAAACAAAGTTGCCAATTATTACCACTATTATTCAATATTGTACTAGAAACATTGGCTTTCACAATAAGAGAAGAAAAAATTTTAGGAAGTAGAGAAAAAATAAGAAAACAAAATTATGACTCATTGGAGATGATATGATGGCATATAAAGAGAATTCCAGAGAACCAACCAAAAATTACTAAAAACATTAACAACTTCAGCAAAATTTCAGAATATAAAATAAACCCACATAAATCATCATTTCTAAATAGCTTTCATCCACTTCTTAAAGGGTACCACCGCAGGAAAGTCCGTTTAAGATGTTGGTAGGTTTAATTAAAGTTGGAATGCTGCTGGCACTGTTGAATTGGGCAACAGTTCTTCAGACCTGGCTCAGAGCTACAATGCATCTGTATATTAAAGCAATTGACATGATGACTTTTTACGTGCATTCCCAGGCACTGGAGTTTTTCTGTTAATTTGCCATATTGGGTCATAAAAGATCTCATTAATGTTTATCTTTGATTTAATGGAAGATTCTAAGAATGCACAGTTGTTCCATTGTCTTGCTAGGTTCTGTCCTTGCTCTTTACCTACAACTCTTTCACCTTCCAAGTCATACTTATTACCAACAAGAATCATTGGCACATCATCAGTATCTTTAACTCGAAGTATCTGTTCTCGAAGATCTTGTAAATCATTAAATGTGGACTGTGCTGTGATGGAGTAGACCAATGCAAAGCCTTGTCCATTTTTCATGTATAAATCTCTCATTGCTGTAAATTGTTCCGTTCCTGCAGTGTTCAAGATTTCAAGCATGCATTGTTGAGCATCTACTTCAACTTGCTTTCTATATGAATCTTCTATTGTAGGATCATATTTTTCAACAAATATTCCTCTAAGAACCAAGGGGAGGTGCATTTAAATGTAGCCAGAAGTCTAGCTGCCTGTCCCCAAGTTACAAGTAGCCCTTGATCTTCTATCAGCTTAAGCAGGCTTTCTATAGCACCACTCCTGGGTGGGGCTGGGGTTTGTGGAGTTGGGGTGGGGGATGGAGAATCTTTACCTAGGATCTGTCCCATTTCAGCCAAAAAAGGTTGTACTCACTAAGTTCCTGGTCACTGGAGACTTCTTCAGTGAAAGTAGGGTCCTTGGTTCCCACGCTGGGCACCAAAATGTGGTGAGTTCAAATGTTGGAGTTCTTGTTCTTCTCAAAACACAGCCGGTTTAGCTTAGGGCCCTCCGAATATCTCCAAATCCAAAGGTTCTGTCCATTAGCCTCTGCCTCTGCTTTCTTCAGCCTCCAACCAGCGCAGAGATGGAATGAATCTCTTGTTTCCTTCTCTTGGGGCTCGGCTAGCTTTCTGGGGAGTCTTTCAGACCAGCTTGGTCTAATAACTTTTTGGTAGAATCTCTGGGGTTTTCTAAGTATACCATCATATCATCAGCAAAGAGTGATAATTTGGTTTCCTCATTGCCTATTCTTATTCCTTTAATCTCTTTGTCAACTCTTATTGCCAAAGCTAGCATTTCTAATACAATATTAAAGAATAACGGTGATAGTGGGCAACCTTGTTTTACTCCTGATCTTATTGGGAATGGTTGCAGTTTGTCCCCGTTACATATAATGCTTACTGCTGGTTTTAAATAGATGCTACTGATTATTTTAAGGAAAAGTCCATTTATTCCTATACTCTCAAGATTTTTTAATAGGAATGGATGTTGGATTTTATCAAATGCTTTTTCTGCATCTATTGAGATGATCATATGGTTTTTGTTAATTTGATTATTAATATGGCCAATTATATTGATAGTTTTTCTAATATTGAACCAGCCCTGCATTCCTGGTATAAATCCTACTTGATCATGATGTATTATCCTGGGGATGATTTTCTGTAGTCTTTTTGCTAATATCTTATTTAAGATTTTAGCATCAATATTAATTAGGGAGATTGGTCTATAATTTTCTTTCTCTGTTTTCAACCTACCTGGTTTAGGTATCAGTACCATGTCTGTGTCATAAAAGGAGTTTGGTAGGACTCCTTCATTCCCTATTTTTTCAAATAGTTTATAAAGTATTGGGGCTAATTGTTCTTTGAATGTTTGGTAGAATTCACATGTAAATCCATCTGGTTCCGGGGATTTTTTTTTTAGGGAGTTGATTAATAGCTTGTTCTATTTCTTTTTCTGAAATGGGACTATTTAAGCAATTTACTTCCTCCTCTGATAATCTGGGAAGCCTATATTTTTGGAGGTAGTCATCCATTTCACTTAGGTTATCAAATTTATTTGCATAAAGTTGGGCAAAGTAACCCCTTATTATTTCTTTAATTTCCTCTTCATCAGTGGTAAGTTCTCCTTTTTCATTTTTAAGACTGCCAATTTGATTTCCCTCTCTCCTTTTTCTAATCAGATTTACCAAAGGTTTATCAATTTTATTGGTTTTTTCATAAAACCAACTCTTAGTTTTATTTATTAGTTCAATAGTTTTTTTTTTTTACTTTCTATATTATTAATTTCTCCTTTTAATTTTAGAATTTCAAGTTTAGTAATTGATTGGGGGGTTTTAATTTGGTCTTTTTCTAACTTTTTAAGTTCCAGGCTCAATTCATTGATCTTCTCTTTTTCTATTTTATTCAAGTAAGCCTCTAAGGATATAAAATTTCCCCTTATTACTGCTTTGGCTGCATCCCATAAATTTTGATATGATGTCTCATTGTTGTCATTATCTTGAGTGAAATTATTAATTGTGTCTCTAATTTGCTGTTTCACCCAATCATTCTTTAAGATGAGATTATTTAGTTTCCAATTTCTTTTTGGTCTATTTACACCTAACTTTTTGTTGAATGTAGTTTTTATTGCATTGTGGTCTGAAAAGAAAGCATTTATTATTTCTGCCTTCCTGCATTTAATTTTGAGGTCTTTATGTCCTAATATATGGTCAATTTTTGTATAGGTTCCATGAACTGCTGAGAAGAAAGTATACTCCTTTCTGTCACCATTCAGTTTTCTCTAGAGATCTATCATACCTAATTTTTCTAATATTCTATTTACCTCTTTAATTTCTTTCTTATTTGTTTTGTGATTTGATTTATCTAAATCGGAGAGTGCAAGATTGAGATCTCCCAATATTATAGTTTTGCTGTCTATTTCTTCTGGCAACTCTCTTAGCTTCTCTTTAAGGAAGTTAGATGCTATACCGCTTGGTGCATATATGTTTAATACTGATATTGCTTCATTGTCTATAGTACCCTTTAGCAAGATATAGTTTCCTTCCTTATCTCTTTTAATTAGATCAATCTTTGCTTTTGCTTGATCTGAGATAAGGATGGCTACTCCTGCTTTTTTGACTTCACCTGAAGCATAATAGATTCTACTCCAGCCTTTTACCTTTAATCTGTATGTATCTCCCTGTTTTAAATGTGTTTCCTGTAAACAACAGATTGTAGGGTTTTGACTTTTGATCCAGTCTGCTATCCGCCTCCTTTTTATAGGAGAGTTCATCCCATTCACATTTATGGTTAAAATAACCAATTCTGCATTTTCTGCCATCCTAATATCCCCAGATTATACTTTTCTTTTTCTTGCCCTCCTTCCCTTCTTCCCTATTGGTCCCACTAACGTCGCGCAGCTCTCCCTCTTTAGTATCCCTCCCTTCTCCCTTTGAATCCCTTCCCCTTTCTTGTACCCTTCCCTTATTACTCTTTTTCCTTCTCCCTTTTCCTCTCCCACTTTTTAATGAAGTGAGAGAAGAATCTGTGTAAAACAAATATGTCAATTGTTTCCTCTTTGAGCCAACTCTGATGAGAGTATTATTCACACAATGTTCCTCCCCCTCTCTAAGTTCCCTCATATATGATAGGTTTCCTTTGCCTCATTGTCGCATGTAGTTTCCCTCTTTTTATCTCTCCTCTTCCCTTTTTCTGACACTATCCCCTTTCCATTTCTACTTCCCTTTTTTATGTGATATCGGTAAAATCAAATTATACATATGGTTTTTATGTATATTCACAACAGAAATACAGTTCTCAAGAGTTCCTTTTACCTTTTTCTACTTCTCTTGATTCCTGTTGTTGAAGATCAAATTTTTTGTTTAAGTCTGTTTTTTTCCTTAGAAACAGATGGAATTCCTCTATTTCATTAAATGTCCATCTTCTTCCGTGGAAAAAAATACTCAGCTTCGCTGGATAGTTTATTCTTGGCTGCATTCCAAGTTCTTTTGCCTTTCTGAATATCTGATTCCAGGCCCTTCGATCCTTTAATGTTGAGGCAGCCAGATCTTGCGTGATCCTTATTGTTGCATCTCGGTATTTGAACTGTTTTTTCCTGGCTGCTTGTAAAATTTTTTTCTTTAATCTGGAAATTCTGAAGTTTGGCCACAATATTCCTTGGAGTCTTTATTTTAGGATCTTTTTCAGAAGGTGTTCGATGAATTCTTTCAACGCCTATTTTGCCTTCCGGTTCTATTACTTCTGGGCAGTTCTCTTTGATGATTTCCTGTAAAATAGTATCTAGGCTCTTTTTTTCATCATAATTTTCTGGTAGTCCGATGATCCTCAGGTTATCTCTCCTAGATCTATTTCCCAGGTCTTTTGTTTTTCCAAGTAAATACTTGACATTTTTTTTCCAATCTTTCATTTTTTTGGTTTTGCTTGACTGATTCTTGATGTCTCAATGAATCAGTCATTTCTATTTGTTCAGTTCTAATTTTTAGTGAGTTATTTTCTTCATTAGCTTTTTTTACTTCTTTTTGTATATGTCCAATTGAGTTGTTTTGCTCTATGGAATTTTTTTCCATTTCACTAATTTTTTTTTTTTTTTTTTTTTTTTTTTTAGTGAGTCATTTTCTTTTTCCAATTCTCAAACTCTGTTTTTTACCTTTTCCAATTCACATTCAAATTTTTCTTTTAGTGAGTTATGTGTCTTTCCCCATTTCTCTTCTAGCTCTACTTTAAGGTTTTTAATAGTCTCTTCTAGGAGAGCCTTTTGTATTGGAGACCAACAATCGTCTGGAGACTGTCTGCTATTAGTCTCTTCAGGGTTGAAAAGTTGTTCTCTTTCAATGTAGAAACTATCAATCATTCTTTTGATTTTTTTACTCATTTTGTTAAAGCCTGTAAGGTCTGCCTTCAGAGCCAGGAGGTTACCAGCTTCCTCTGCAGAACAGTGAAAGGTATATGGACGGGTAGCTGTCCTGCGGACCGGCTACAAAAAGCAGCAAGGTGCTGGAGTGCTCTGGGAAAGAGTTCCCCACCCGAAAGTAACTCAGGCCTGAGGGCCCAGCTGGGAAAGTGCCTTTCAAAGAACCTTAGCTGTGTGAGATAACGACTGCCCTGGGGCTAGATGCTTAGCAGTGTGAGTTTCACTGCCCCAAGCCAAACCCTGCCCTGGTGCTATGGGTATTAGCAGCTGTGCAGTGAATGGATTTGCAGGGACCGGAAGTGTCTGCCAGAGAAGCACAGTCAGCTGGGGGGGTTCTATTGCCCCAGGCCAAGCCCCTCACTCTGCTGATTAGAGGCTGCCCAGGCTGTGCCCCACTGCCGTGCAGATTAGTAACTGCCCCTGCAAAAGCCCCGAACTGCTGGATGTGGCCACAGGGCTGAGGTAAAGTCTGCCTGAGTCACTTCCGGGTTTGAGGGGTTATAGCCAGATCTTGTTAGACTCTGGCGTTTTTTAGAGGATCCTGTGTTTTAGGCTTTAACTTCTCTGCCAGTTGACTGCTTTGTAATCAAGGCAGAGCAGTTAGCCCATAGCAGAGTGGTCCCTATAACTTCTCTAGCCACAGAGATCACCCCCGCCCCTGGTCTGCTCAGGATGCTAGCCTCTCACTGCCTGTGCTAGTCTGTTCCTGGCCCCTCAGGACAAACCTTTCCTGGCGAGCTTCCGGATCAGCTGGTAAGTTGTAGTGCTTCTTATCTTCATGAATTTAAGCAGTGAAGAGCTATTTTTGAGGCTGGATTAAATAGTTGGTTATGAGGTGAATGACAGGAGCTTAGAGAGTCGTGTGTGCCTGCTCCGCCATCTTGGCTCCCGTAAATATCTTAAATAAAATATTATCAAAGAGATTACAGAAAATCATCCCCAGGATAATGTACCATGACCAAGCAGGATTTATACCAGGAATGAAGGATTTGTTCAATATTAGGAAAATTATTAGCATAATTTATTATATCACTAACCAAAATAACAAAAATCATTTGATTATCTCAATAGATGCAGAAAAAGCATTTTATAAATTCCAACACCCATTCCTAATAAAAACACTAGAGAGTATAGGAATGAGTAGACTTTTCCTTAAAATAATAGCATCTATTTAAAACCATAAGAAAGTATCATATGTGATGGGGATACACTGGAACTATTCCCAGTAAGATCAAAGGTGAAATAAGGTTGCCTACTATCACCATTGTTATTAAATGTTGTATTAGAAACACTAGCCGTGGCAATAAGAGAAAAAAAAATAAAGGAATTAGAATAAGTAATGAGGTAAGCAAATAATAATTTACTCTCTGCAGATGATATGATGGTATACATAGAGAACTCTAGAGAATAAACTAAAAAGCTAAGAGAAAAAATCCACAACTTTAGAAAAGATGCTGGATATACAATAAATCCATTTTATCGAAGTCATCAGCATTTTTATATATCACTAACAAAATTCAACAGCAAGAGATACAAAGAGAAAATCCATTTAAAATGACTATCAATAATATAAAATATTTGGGAATCCATCTGCCAAAGGAAAGTCAGGAACTACATAAGCAAAACTACAAAACACTTTCCACATAAATAAAGTCAGATCTAAACAATTGGAAAAATAATAAGTGCTCTTAGATAGGTCGAGAGAATATAATAAATATAACAACACTCCCTAAACGAATCCATTATTTAGTGCTATATCAATCAATATGCCAAGAACCTATTTTACTGACCTAAAAAAAAATAACAACAAAATTCACCTGGAAGAACAATGGTCAAGAATTTCAAAGGAATTAATGAAGAGAAAAGTAAATGAAGATAGCCTGGCTGTACCAGATCTAAAATTATACTATAAAGCAGCAGTCATCAAAACCATTTGGTACTGGCTAAGAAATAGAGAAGTTGATCAGTATAACAGGTTAGCTTCACAGAACAAAATAGAGAATGACTATAGCAATCTAGTACTTGATTAACCCAAAGGCCCCTGCTTTTCAGTTAAGAATTCAATATTTAACAAAAACTGCTGGGAAAATTATAAACTAGTATGGCAGAAAGTAGACATAGACCTACA